>NW_027556291.1:72384508-72984508 GCF_003287225.1 Phascolarctos cinereus | reverse complement strand
AGGACAAAGGAGGACCACACCTCCCCCAGTGATCTATGTCAGGCTATTCTTGACAGCTTTGGGCAGAGAAAATGATGAGGAAGCAGAAGGTATGCCAGCGCCAATTCTTTATGTCCACCGGCCTCTGTCCTATCCGGAGAACCAATACGCAGCTTCTGTTGGTGCTGGCGATGGCAGAGTCAGAGTATTTGTCCAAGTGAGGCGGGGCTCCCTGGTCATCACTGACAGTCGTCGGGGACCTCGATCGATGGTCCAGGCTCAAAGATATCGCGCCCTCCCTGAAAGCATGCTGGCGGTTCTGGCTGGACTAGTAGATGGAAGACCAGGAGCGGCCGCCCATCCTCACACCCGGGCTCTCGCGGACGGCTCCTGGGAAGCGGCCAGCAGGAACGGCTGTGGAAGAGCTGGTGCTCTCCCGTGGCACCTAAGATCCCAACATCTCCCACGTGGCCTTGGACAACAGGATGGAAGAGCTGAAGATGTTCCTCCAGCCTGGATTCCCCCAAGGGCAAATTAATCGAGGCCATGGAAGGACGGGAGCCCACCCTCATACCTCCTCCCCTTGTCCTCCCCTTTCTCTTTTGCCCTTCCCCCTCCTTTTCCCTTGGTCTTCCTTTTTGGCCCTTCCCTGGCACTTCCCCTATGGCCTCGAGGCTCACTCCAACAGCCTCCACAGTGATTCAAGAAGAGCAGAAGGTTCAGTCACCCTCTCCAATTTCTCTCCCCAAACATTGTTTGAAAGTTTAACATGTGATGCCTTGCATTCCTTCCTCTAAAACTAAAAGAGCTCTCTTCCGTCACAGAAAGAAAAATAAAGAACTTCCATGGTGAAATTTTCTTGGTCCTTTTGTCTTCTTTTACGGCCTTATCCATCTCCCTGCACCCTGCTTCTCCCCTGCCACCTCCTCTTCACTTCCCACGTGCTCCCAGTCTCTGCCCCCTGCTCCCCACCAGGCTGCAGGGGACACAGCCCCCTGGGCTACAGAACTTGGGGATTTGGCTGCTCGAAGGGCTAGTTTGGGGTGGGAAACCCTGGCCCCCTGGTCTCAACTCACTGCCTCCATCTTCCTCCTTCACCAAGCCCTCCTTTCTTTCCAGCTCTCACCACATTCCAGATGGTCAGGGACCAGCGGGGGGGGGGGGGGGGGGGGGGGGGAGGGAGAGTGCCTGCCTGCCTAGGACTAAAGGAAGCACTGAGGCAACAAACTGGGGACCTGGGAAGTCTCTGGTGTGGCCACCACCCGGCCCAGGTTTGACTGCAGGCCCAGAGAATTAATCCCACTGAGTGTTTCAGGAAGCAAAACTCCCACGAGTGGAAGTCAAGATCTGGGTACCCCAGCAGCAACTGAGTGGTTTCCTGGGGAAACGTCTCAGGCCAGAACTTGCCTGGTTCTTACCCCTTTGTTCCAGGGCTAGGGCCCTGACTTGGCCGGCTGCCTGCCTCCTCTCCCGGCTGCCATGACCAGGCCTCTCCAGATTCCACATGCTCATCTCCTGCCCCAATCTCCCATCCAAATCCCAGTTCCATGATGGCAACTGTCACCTACCTTCAAAACCTTTCCCCTTGACTATTCCACCACGAGCTAAACTTCACCTGCCCTACTGAACCTGCTCTATGCTTGGCTTTCTTCACCACATTGAATCATCGTTGACTTTCCTGTCCCTCACCCTCACCCTCACCCCGATCAGGTGCCAAGCCTTGTCAGTCCCACCTGCCCTGTGTCTCCTGCCTCCAGCACCTTCTCTGTACTCAGGAGGCTGGGTGGGAGAGGGGAGACCCAGCTTGGCCCCTCCTCCGCTCCTGCCTGACTACTGCAAGGGTCTCCTAACTGCCCTCCCTCCCTCTACTCTGTCCCAGAGCCTCAGAGGGGACTCTCAGAGATGGAGAGATGGAGTGCACCTTGGAGGCCAGCGACTCCAACAGCCTCAGGTGCCAGATGAGGACACACAGGCCCAGAGAGGGAAAGATATTTACCCAGGGATTAAGAGGCCCTGGCAGGATTGGAAGCCAGACCCTCCAGATCCCAGGCCAATGTGCTCTCCACAGCATCACAGTGTGATGGGTATTTAGGCAGAGAAGAGAAGGCAGAGGTGTCTGGGTCTGGGGGTGAGCTGTCCAAGGAAGAGGAGGTGATTGGATGCTTGCGATTTGGATGGAGAAGTGTCCTGGCTTGGCTGCTTTCAAGACCTCGCTCCTCCAGAAAGCATACTGATAACCCAATGTTCCCAAAGTGGGTTTGAGAAGCCATAAAACCAAAGGACCTGGCAGTGAGCCCCTCTGAATGGAGCTCAGCCCATCCTCAGACAGACAGACAGACAGACAGACAGACAAAGCCATCTCTGGGCCTGGATGGGAAGGCTCACCAGCTTGGTAGGCACTGTGAGCTCTGAGGAGCCACTGGCATAGCTTTAGGGGCCCAAGCACTCCCCCCCCCAGCATTGAAATGAGGCACCACAGGGACTTTAGCAGAGGCTGCCAGAACGATGCTGTCCCTTGACCTACCAATTCAGTGACCTGGCACACACCTCTCATTGGAGCTGTGTTGGAGAGGAAGTCTGCTGCAAGTGTCTCTGTGCAGAGGTTTCTAGTACCAACGTTTGTGGTTCTGAGAAGCGGCAAATGCAGTCCTTCACACCTCAGTGTACCAGAGTCCTAGGGGAGAGTGGCGAAGGAGAAATGGGAGGAATGTACTGAAATCTGGGGAGACAGAGGAAAGAGGAGGAGAGGCAGAAAGTCAAGTCAGGTGAGTGTGCCCAAGACTCCCCATTGGGAGGAAGGTGTAGCATAAGTCTGGGGTCTGGGGTGGAGGGGGTGGGGTGGGATTGTCAACAGACAGGGAGGTTGGGGGGGTGTCCACAGAAGATGGGTGGGGGTTGGAGCTCCCGGACTCTGGAGGGATGTGCCAGAGCCTTTTGGGGGCACAGAGGCAGAGGAGGCTAATGCTCAGTCCAGAGGCTGCTGCTGAGGCCCTTCCAGAGCCCTGTCCAGGGTGAAGACAGGCAGCAGACTCAGCCACCAGCCTGGGGTGGGGGTCCTTACACCTTCCTATCACCCTCCTTAGGCAGAGGAGTTTTTCTTCAGGTAAGGAAGGGTTGTGAACCCAGGGCCAGGTGGGTAGATTTCTGGGGGTCTGGGAACTGGAAGGGGGGAGGGTGTGAAATGACCTGGGGAGTTCTGTGGCAGTGGCTGTTTCCTTTGGAGCCCCCGGAGTTTGGTTTAAGGCATCAAGAAACAGGATCGTGAGATGGGCTGTGTTGATTGGGTGTCACAAAGCAGCCTGTCTGCCAGAGGGGCCCATGACCCAGAAAAGGATCAGAACCCTCCTCCCCCACCCCCTCCCCCTCCCGTTAGGGCTTCCTGGCTTGGGGGCTAAAGTTCCCCCAAGCTTTTTGGCAGCCCCTGCAACCTCTACTTTTTCAAGGATCCTGTGGAGTCGGGTTGCCAGCTGCGGAAGGAGAGGGCCTGCCTGTTCCCTGTGCCCATCTGTGCCACCATTTGCCACACACTGCTTCCTTTCTGGGGAGGCTAATTGTCTCTGGGAAGCCCCTAAAACGGGATTGTGGATTTCTAGGTAACTCCCTGCCCAGTTCAGGGCTCTTTGGTTTTCACACACAAACACAAAAATGCACACACATGCACACAATACACAATCCATACAAACACACACCACATACACCACACACAAATACACGTACCACACTCACACATACGTAGAAATATACCAAACACAAATACACACATACATATACACACAACACACAAACCATACACACAATACAAATATATACAGTATACTCAGAGACAAAGACCACATGCACCCTGCACATGACACACTCACACACACACCACATAGAACACACACAAATATGCACCACTCACAAATACACATGCTACATGCACTAAAGACACTCAAACACACACACATACATATTTGCATACACACAAACCACACACGTCTTGGAAATATACGTACCACGTGTACCACACATATAGAGCACACACACAAATACACATTCATCACACTCACACACACACCACAGATACTTCACACAAACACATACACATACACATAACACTCACACTCACCGCACACACCACACTCATGCATATATACATAACACACACAACCATATACAAAACACAAATATCCACACACCACAGTCACACACACAAACCACGCTTACACTGCTCTTTCCCTGATGTCTGAAGCCCCATCAGTAGGAGAGGTGTCTGTGGGCATGACCCTGGCTGGTGCTGTTCCCACACACTCACTCTCTTTACACACACCTGAAAAGCTACCCGCGCCGTGAAAGCTCTCAGTGGGACAAAAGGCCAAAGTGGGTGAGGAAGAGAACTGTGAGACCTACTTACAAAGAGATGCTAAAGGTGGGAAGTGGGCCCCAGTGGTTCTGGCTCCGTACCTGGCTCTCAGCCAAACTGGGGTGCAGCCCTGTTAGCCTGGAGCCAGCCTCCCACTGCCCTCCCCCACACCAAGGGAGGTGTCCCAGAAGGGCAGGGCGGGTGCCAGAAGCCAGTCACTCCCAAGATGGCCTTAGAAAGCGCTGGTGATCTCCATAGTCAGGTGGGCTCTGCATTGACTGCCAGGGTTGTCTTCTCATTTAACAGAGGAGGGGGCTGAGATCCAGAGAGAACAAGGACTGATTGCCTCCAGGCCACCCACATAGCTCTGAAGTGTGGGAGCCCTGCTCGACTGAGCTCAGGTCTTCTGATGCCAAGTCCAGTGGTTGGTTTTGCACCACACCATGGTGTCTCTGAGCGGCACCATAACCTATTACAGATGACCCTCCATCTCTTCTTCTTCCCATAGCAATGAAATTTCCTCTGCCCTCTCAACTGCCTAGTCAGGATTGGCCCTGAGCTGCAGCTTCCTTACTCCTCCGTGACCTGGGGCAAGGCTCCCTATGCACAATAGGCTTCAGCTTCCCCCTCTGTAAAATGGGGCTGCTATCCTGATAATAGGGTTCTAGGCGCTCACCTCCAAGGCGGGCTCTGGTTTCCCAAAGATGCTAAGGATCAGGTGTCACTGTCAGCTGCCTGCTCTGAGTGCTGGCTGGCTGTCTGGGGGCTGGCTTGCTTGCTTGGAAGGCCAGCCATTGGCACGGTGGGCCTGCCCTACAGTAGGGAGATGAACCTCCTGGGCTGGCTGTCCCCTGGGCAGCAGGTTCTGGATGCTTGGCATCCAGCCCAGAGGAGCCTTCCGGGAAACACCTCCACTCCCTGCCCAAAGGGCTCTAGAGGAGGGAGAGCCCCAACCACTCCCCTCTTCCCTGGGCTGCCTGAGCTCCCCCTTTCCAGGCCTGGGTCCAGGTCCTTCTCTGTCCTTTGACATTCGTCTGTAGTTTGGGACAGTAGCTTTGGCTTGCACATCCTGGGGGGCCTTTTCCCAGCTAGAGTAGGGCCAGGGAACTTTGCCTTAGAATAAAGGGAAGCAAGAGAGAGTTCAGAAGAACCAACTGACCCTTCCCAGGATTCCACAGTGCGTACGGCCCCTCCATGTTTGGGTTATGTTTCTCCTGAATGCAGACACCCTGGATAAAGGTTTTCCTGCCGTCAGGGGACACAGGCTTGCTCCCCTCTCCCAGCTCTCATGCCCTCAGAGCACCCGACCACCTTCTTCGGGTCCTGCCCAGCTTCTTCTCTCTCAGGCTCTACCACTGTCTCCCCCACACCCAGGTGGTGGCCTTCTGTGTCCTGCCACCCACCTGGCTGCTTCCTTCTCCTTCCCTTGGCTCTTTTCTCAATCCTGCCTCATGGCTGAAGGCATGGAGAAAGAAGACCTCCCAAAGGTTGTCGAAAGGTGGCATTCAGAGGGGTGGCAGAAAGGGCAACCCTATCCTTTGGAGACCGAGGGCAGACATAAACAAGCCAGCCAGTGTGTTGGCCCTCATGGGCTCTGGGAGTGGCTGTGGTGTTTTCCAGGACAACATGGAGAAAGCAGCCCTGATAGACCAGAAGGTGAACCTTTCTGTGTACACACAACCTCCTGGAACCCAACATCATCCTGGGAGAGCTGCAGAGGGATACATTTGGCCAACTGGGACAAAGCTGATCTCGTCCCAGCTCAGACCCTGGGTAAGGAGGGGCCAGGCCAGGCCTGGATGGGCAGGGCAGGGCAGGGCAGGAGAGGACAGGGCGGCCTCCTCTGGTCATCCTCCATCTACAAACTTCTGTGGGGTGTGTTCTGCCCCAAACTAGAATGTAACACTCCAGATGTGCTGCCCATGCAGGGCAGCACACAGAGGAAGGGTGCCTAGCCCATGCCTGCCTAGGCAGCCTACACTCTGGGCCTCTCTGGATGCAGCCCAAGTTGAGCTTCCTCAGCTGCAGCGTCACTCTGCTGACCCACATATGTGAGGGTGAAGCCCACTGAAAGCCCCCAGCTCTGTTTCCAGGACAGCTCTACACTTCCCCTCCCTTGTTTCTGTGGAGTGGAATGGATTTAGTGAATGGGGGTAGTGTGGGCATGAGTTCCCACCCCGCTTTTTGGTAGAGCCACAGACATCCTTCAAACTGCAGGCTTCCCTTCTCTACCCCCAAGCTTTGAGGTGTGGGGGTGGCCTGGGTGGGAGGTGTGCCTGCGCCCCAGCTCAGCTTAGCTGTATTGCAAGAACCCATCCCTGGCAGGAGTCAGGCCATGGCCTTGTGATGCCATTTTTCTCTCTTGAGAGCACAAGACGCATAGAATTTATCAAGGCCAGATTCAGGTAGTGTCTTAGTAAGGTCACACAGGTGACTGACTACCCAATATCAGATTTGAACCAAGACCTGGCCTCTGGCAGGTTTTCCACTGCACTGTACTTCCTCTTTGCAAAGAACGCTCCCTAGGGAACCACGAGAGGTGGGAGATGATCCCCACATTCGCCTCTGTCCTCTCCTTGCTCCTTCCTGGCTCTAAGGTCCCTTGGCGGTAGCCGAGGACTGGTTGGAGCTGGGGAATTGGCAACAGCAGCCCCCACCTGCTGGGTGAACTCTCTCAGGGCTTTGGAAACATGGCCATGTAACTTCAGGCACGGGAGATGGCAAGGGAAGCCAAGGTGGAGCCCCTGTCATAGGTTAGAAGTTCCCCCACCCTGCCTCAGCCCGCTGGCTGCTGCTGCTTCTGCAGCTGGTGCTGTCATGCAGATGTGTCCCTGGACACTACCACTGTCCTCGTTCCAGAACCAGGGAGCTGCTTCCCTCCACGTCGCCCCACCAACCTGTGTTACCCACCAGGCCAGTTCCAGTACTCACAGAGGTGGTTGTCTTTCATTCTGAAAGAGGCCAGTGAGGTGATGCTATGACATGCAAGGGAATTGGATTTAGGCAGCTAGGTGGGAAAGTGGATAGAGTGCTGGGCCTGGACTCAGGAAGATCTGAGTTGAAATCTGGCCTCTGACACTTACTAGATGTGTGACCGTGGACAAGTCCCTATTTCTGTTTCCTTGCGGGTCATGGAGTAGCAGAGAGAGACAGACAGACAAATGGCCCCCTGAGCCCCAAGCTAGCCAGCCCAAGGGGCAGCTCTGCAGGGGGCATCTGATCTTTGCCTGCTTTTCTTCTTGAAACACAAAACACCCTGCTATCACTAGATACCAAGTTTTTATTTTATTTTGGCCTAGAGGTGCTAAGCAACTGTGGTCAGCTCTTCCTGACTGCCAGCCCCAGTGCTCTGCCCATAATGCCATCGAGTCCTCGGTGGCAGCTGGCTCACTCCTGGTCCCAGGTGCATCACAGAATCTCAGAGTCCAAACAGGTCTAGTGTCTCCTTCCCACGCCAGCCTTGCAGGTACTGGAGGACCCCTCTCAGGTCTCCAGCCTCAGCCCTTTCTTCCCCAGGGGGCTCGGCCCATTCCAACAGGCCATTGTGGTCTCCAGTCCTCTGCCTGCCGTGGCCACACTCTTCTGGATGGCCCTCTACGTCCCTCCTCTAATGACATGAGCTCCTAGCCTCTCCACAGTCTCATGGTCCGGGCTCTCCTATATAACACAGACCAAGTTACACCCAGGAATTTCCAAAGGCACAGCTCAGGGCACACACATCTTGGAAATATATACACCGCATACACAACACACAATGCACATAAATACACACACATCACACTCACACACATATGGTATACACCACATGCATGCATATACATGTAACACACAAAACACATACACCATAGAAATACACAGACACCACACTCACCCGCAGAAATCATGCTCACACTGCACAACCACTCATATATACATACAATACACACACCAGACTCACACATATACAGAAACACACAGAGGCATATACACACAGTACACAAACTATACATACCACACAAATAACACACACCACATTCACACACACACAAATCACGCGCATACCAATGCATATATATACATATATATATATATACAATACTCACCACAGTCACTCATACACACAAATACACAGAGGCATATACACACAGTACATAAAGCACACACACCATTTAAATGCAACGAGACCACATTGACACACAAATCACTCTCACACCACACACAAATACAAATATTCATATACATGCAAGACACACACTGCACATACACATATACATGGAAATATACACAGATATACATACAACACACTCCCATAAACCACACACATATATACACATACATATACACATACCACACACACCACGTAGAAATCAACCCAGTTGCATATACACACAACACACAAACAACATACAGTGTATAATTACACAAACACAAATCACACTCACGCTGTGCACAAATAAACATACCGCACACACAGCACACACATGCATGCACTTACGCCAAAAAACAACACACTCACTCATACAAACACAAACGACACAAATACATACACACCACATCCCCTCACCCGCCCACACCATGCAAACAATACACTTCCCCTTACTCACTCCTATCACACAAATACGCATACCTCCCTCCGACGCACACACATGCAGACCTGGCTTCCTCTTGCAGGGCATGCTCATTCCCTGATGTCTGAAGCCCCATCCGTAGGACAGGTGTCTGTGGGCATGACCCTGGCTGGTGCTGTTCCCACACACTCACTCTCTTTACACACACCTGAAAAGCTACCTGCTCCCTGACAGCTCTCTGTGGGACAAAAGACCAACGTGGGTGAGGAAGAGAACTGTGAACCCTACTTACAAAGAAATGCTGAAGGTACCAAGTGGGCCCCAGTAGCTCTGGCTCAGTACCTGGCTCTCCACCAAACTGGGGTCCAGCTCTGTCAGTCTGTAGCCAGCCTCCCACTGCCCCCCACACACAGCAAGGGAGGTGTCCCAGAAGGGCAGGGCTGGTGCCAGCAGCCAGTCACTCCCAAGGTGGCCTTCGAAAGCATTCCTGAGCTCCATAATCAGGTGTCCTCTGCACTGACTGCCAGGGTTCCCTTCCTGTTTAACAGAGGAGGGGGCTGAGATGTAGAGAGAGCAAGGACTGATTGGCTCCAGGCCACCCACATAGCTCTGAAGTGTGGGAACCCTCCTCAACTGAGCACAGGTGTTGTGATGCCAAGTCCAGTTGGGATGTTTTGCACCACACCATGGTGCCTCTGAGGGGCACCATAAACTGTTAAAAATGATCCTCCACCTCTTCTTCCCCCATGAGTGAAATTTCCCCTGCCCTCTCAACTGCCCAGTCAGGATTGGCCCTGAGGTGCAGCTTGTTTACTGATGCATGACCTGGGGCAACTCTCCCTCCCCTGGATGGGCTTCAGCCTCGGCTCTGTAAAATGGAACTGCTATCCTGATAATAGTGTGCCGGGCGCTCAAGTCCAAGGTGTCTATGGTTCCCAAAAATGCTAAGGACCAGCTGTCAGTGTGAGTTGCCTGCTCTGAGTGCTGGGTGTCTGGCTGGGGGCTGGCTTGCTTGGAAGGCCAGCCCACTGGCACTGTGGGCCTGCCCTGACAGTAGGGAGATGGGCCTCCGGGGCGGGCTGTCCCCTGCACAACAGTTTCTGGATGCTTGTCATCCAGCCCAGAGGAGCCTTCTGGGCAGTACCTCCATGCCCTGCCCAAAGGGCTCCAGAGGAGCGAGAGCCCCAACCAATCCCCTCTTCCCTGGGCTGCCTGAGCTCCCCCTTTCCAGGCCTGGGTCCAGCTCCTTCTCTGTCCTTTGTCATTGGTCTATAGTTTGGGGCAGCAGCTTTGGCTTGCACATCCTGGGGTGCCTTTCCCCAGGTGGAACCTGGCCAGGGAACTTTGCATTAGAACAAAGGGAAGCAAGAGAGAGTTCAGAAGGACCAACTGACCCTTCCCAGAATTCCACAGCACATGCACCGCCCCTCGATGCTTGGGCTCTGTTTCTCCTGGATACAGGAGTCCCTGGATACAAGTTTTCCTGTTCCTTCAGTGCACACAGGCTTGCTCCCCTCTCCCAGCTCTCATACCCTCAGAGCACCCGACCACCTTCTTTAGGTCCTCTCTGGCTCCTCCTCTCTCAGGCCCCACCACTGCCTCCCCCACTCTCAGGTGGTGGCTTTCTGTGTTCTGCCATCCACCTGACTGCTTCCCTCTCCTTGCCTTGGCTCTTTTCTCAATCCTGTCTTATGGTTGAAGGGATGGAGAAAGAAGACCTCCCAAAGCCTACCAAAAGGTGGCATTGAGAGGGGTGGCAGCAAGGGAATCCCTGTCTTTTGGAGCTCGGGGCAGACATCCACAATCTGGCCAGTGTGTTGGCCTTCATGGGGCCCTGGGGGTGGCTGTGGTGTTTTCTAGTACAACATGGAGAAAGCAGCCCTGCTACACAGAAGGTGAACCTTTGTGTGTCGCAGAGAACTTCCTGGGACCCAACATCATCCTGGGAGAGCTGCAGAGGGATACATTTGGCCAGCTGGGACAACAGGACAAAGCTGATCTCAACCCACTGCAGACTCTGGGTAAGGAGGGGCCAACCCAGGCCTAGATGGGCAGGGCAGGACAGGGCAGGGCAGGGCAGGGCAGGGCAGGATGGGACAGGGTGGCCTCCTCTGGTCATCCTCTGTCTACAAAGAACTGTGAGGTTCTACCCAAAGGAGAGCGTAACACTCCAGATGTGCTGCCCACCCAGGGCAATAGCCAAGGACTGGTTGGAGCTGTTGAACTGGCAATAGCAACCCCCACCTGGTGGGTGACCTGTCTGAGCGCTTTGGTGACATAGCCATGTAACTTCAGTCAGGAGAGATGGCAAGGGAAGCCAAGGTGCAGTCCCACAGATCCTTCCCTCTGCCCCCCATGCTGTTGTCTTTCAGGTTCTCTGTGCCTCAGCTGATTGATGTGCCTCACTGTGGCACGATGAATCAGGGCAAAGTGTCCCTGAAGGAACTCTGGGTGTGATGAGAGGTACCTTGCCCTGAGTTGCTCAGAGCAGTGGGCTAAAATGATTCCTTTCCTTGAAAAATTTGGGAGGGTTCCTAATTCTGAGGAAATGAAAACTTGAGAAACACTAGGATTCATGCTTGAATAAACAAAAAGGCAGCCTTGGACGGTCTTCCAGTATAGCTAGCACCCTCAAGGGAAACAGGCAAACTCCCATGATCACACTCACATGGAAATAGGTGCATCCTTCACCTTTTCTGAGCATGTCTATGATCCCCAGGAATATCTGTGTCCATTCTGGCTCCAGGTGGCTAAGCCCCAAGTACGAGGAACCTTCCCAAGGGCTTCTCAGTAAGGTTGGCAAAAACTCAGGCTCTTTCAGCACCTGCAAGTTGTTGCTGTCCAGCAGGTGAAGGAGTAGCCTAGACCCCTCCAGGAGGGGGTCCAAACACGCCTAAATGATAGTCTAGAATAAGGGGATTCATGAGATCCAGGGAGAGGGTGCAACCAGGTGCCAGGGACATTTAACTTTATAAAGATCAAGGGGTTCAAAGTTTCTAGTGACTTGTGCAATAGCATGTATCTTTGCTGAGAGTAGCTGAGTATGCCAAGATTTCTGTTTCAGAAGGCACTGAAAGTGGAAACCAGGGAGATGTACCTTAACAAGGTCAGATCAGGACCTTCTAACAATTTTTATATCGCAGTCCGTACCACTTGACCCTGGTAGCAATCCACTTTCCTTCCGGCGGCTGTGAAAGGGGAAGGAATGCTTCAAGAACTTTCATGTATACTGAAAACCATCTCACTGAATGCCCTCCAAAGAGAATGGGCCCAACTTCTGGAGTTCACATCTCAGGCAGGAAGCATTTGCTTACTTATTACTCTGGGGACCTGTCCACAGGGTGGCCACTTTCACTCCTGTTTGCTTCCAAATGTGGTGTGTAGCCATCTCCACAGGACACCGATAATCAGCAGGTGCCAATCCTGGTCATTCCCACCACCCGTGTGTCTCCTGCCTCCAGCACCTTCTCTGTACTGAGGAGGCTGGATGGGAGAGGGGAGACCCAGCTTGGCCCCTCCTCCACTCCTGCCTGACTGCTTCAAGTGTCTCCTAACTGCCCTCCCTCCCTCCACTCTGGCCCAGAGCCTCAGAGGAGACTCTCAGAGATGGAGAGATGGAGTGCACCTTGGAGGCCAGCGACTCCCAACAGCCTCAGGTGCCAGATGAGAACACACAAGCCCACAGAGGAAAAGATATTTGCCCAGGGATTAAGAGGCCCTGACAGGATTGGAAGCCAGATCCTCAGGATCCCAGGCCAATATGCTCTTCACAGCATGACAGCGTGATGGGTGTTTAGGCAGAGAAGAGAAGGCAGAGGCATGTGGGTCTGGGGGTGAGCTGTCCAAGGAAGAGGAGGTGATTGGATGCTTGCATTTTGGATGGAGAAGTGTCCTGGCTTGGTTGCTTTCAAGACCTTCCTTCTCCAGAAAGCATACTGATAACCCAATGTTCCCAAAGTGGGTTTGAGAAGCCATGAACCCAAGGGGCCTGGCAGTGAGTGCCTCTGCATGGAGCTCAGCCCGTCCTTAGACAGACAGAGAGACAGACAGATAGACAAAGCCATCTCTGGGCCTGGATGGGAAGGCTCAAAAGCTTGGTAGGCACTGTGAGCTCTGAGGAGCCACTGGCACAGCTTTAGGGGCCCAAGCACCCCCACTAGCACTGAGATGAGGCACCACAAGGGACTTTAGCAGAGGCAGCCAGAACAATGCTGTCCCTTCACCTAGCAACTCATTGGCCAGGCACACATCTCTCATTGGAGCTTTGTTGGAGAGGAAGGTCGAGCAAGTGTCCCTGTGCAGAGGTTTCTAGTACCAATGTCTGTGGTTCTGAGAAGAGGCAAATGCAGTCCTCCACACCTCAGTGTACTAGAGTCCTAGGGGAGAGTGGAGAAGGAGAAATGGGAGGAATGTAAGGAAATCTGGGGAGACAGAGGAAAGAGGAGGACAGGCAGAAAGCCAAGTCAGGTGGGTGTGCCCACGAGTCCCCATTGGGAGGAAGGTGTAGCGTAAGTCTGGGGCCTGGGGTGGAGGGGTGGGGTGGGATTCTCAACAGAGAGTGAGGGTGGGGGGTGTCCACAGAAGATGGGTGGGGATTGGAGCTCATGGTCTCTGGAGGGATGTGCCAGGGCCTTTTGAAGAAAGAGCAAACGGTTGTAAGTAGAGGCTAATTGAGCTGTGTGCCTTGGTGACACTTGGGCCCACAGTGTGCCTTCCTAAGGACTGATTGGCCTGGCCCCAAAGGGCTTTGCTCCTGACCTCTGCAAAGGGCAAACTTGGTGGTCCCTCTGGAGATTCAGGTAAAGGTGCTAAAGCGGGCTGAGCTGTCCAAGGGTGAGGAGGTGATTGGATGAGGGCACCATTGTGACCTGGCTGCCAAGCAGGCTGAAATGAAGGTGCTTTGGGGCACAGGGGCAAAGGAGGCTAATGCTCAGTCCAGAGGCTGCTACTGAGGCCCTTCCAGAGCCCTGTCCAGGGTGAAGACAGGCAGCAGACTCAGCCACCAGCCTGAGGTGGGGGCGATTACACCTTCCTAACACCCTCCTCAGGCCGAGGAGTTTTTCTTCAGGTAAGGAAGGGTTCTGAACCCAGTGCCAGGTGGGTAGATTTCTGGGGGTCTGGGAACTGGGAGGGGGGAGGGTGTTAAATGACCAGGGAATTTCTGTGGCAGTGGCTGTTTCCTTTGGAGCCCCCAGAGTTTGGTTTGAGGCATCAAGAAACAGGATTGTGAGAGGAGGCAAGTTTGTCGGCTGTCACAAAGCAGCCTGTCTGCCAGAGGGGCCCATGACCCAGAAAGGGATCAGAACCCTCCTCCCCCACCCCCTTCCCATCCCATTAGGGCTTCCTGGCTTGGGGGCTAAAGTTTCCCCAAGATCTTTGGCAGCCCCTGCAACCTGTACTTTTTCAAGGGTCCTGTGGAATCACGTTGACAACTGTGGAAGGAGCGGGACTGGCTGTTCCCTGTGCCCATCTTTGCCACCATTTGCCACATTGTGCCTCCCTTCTGGGGGGCTTATTATTTCCTGGGAAGTCCTTAAAAATGGGTTTCTGGGGGGCAGCTAGGTGGCAAAGTGGACAGAGCACTGGCCCTGGATTCAGGATGATCTGATTTGAAATCCGACCTCAGACACATAACATTTAACAGCTGTGTGACCCTGGGCAAGTCAAGTAAACCCATTGCGTAGCCAAAAAAAAAAAAAAAGGAAACATGAAAGGGACTTCCTGGTTTCTAAGTTTTCTCTCTGCCCCATTCAGGTCTCCTTTGCTTTTCACACAGAAATACACATACCACATTCAGACATGGATATAAAGATACCACACCCAAATACACACACATATATATACACACAACACAAAAACCACACACACCATACATACTCAGAGAAAAAGACCATATGCACCCCACACATGTACACAAACACCACATAGAATACACACAAATACATGTCACTCAGAAATACACATGCTACGCACACTTAACTTACTCACAAATACACACATAAATATATACACAGTACAGAAACCACAAATGTCTTGGAAATGTACAGAGCACATGCACCACACACAATACACACAAAAGACACAAACATCACACTCACACATACACATACCACATATACCCCACACAAATACACAGTATGTATGCACACAAAAAACTCATATATACCACACACACCACGTATAGCACACACACATATATATATATATATATACATACATACAATACACAAACCATACTTACTGTAGGAAAATCCATACACAACAGTCATATACAAATCACTCTCACATTGTACACGAATACATATATATATACAAAACACACAGGACACTCAGGCAGAAACACAAATACACACACTGGAATACACATTCAATACACAAACCAGACACACCGTAAAAATACACAGACACCACAGACACATAAATCATACTCACACCGAAGACAAATACAAATATGCATATACATACAAGACAAACACATAATTCATACTCACATACACAGAGAAATATGCACAGATATACACAAAACATATTCCCATAAACCACACACATTTACACATATTCATATACACATACCACACACACCACGGAGAAATGCAGCCACCTGGAAGTACACACAACACACGAACCATACACATCATACACATGCCACATATGCCAAATAATACACATACACTGCACACCATACAGCGCGCGCGCGCGCGCACACACACACGCATGCACACACACACACACACACACACACAGAGCGACCGGGCTTCCCCTTGCAGGGCATGCTCTTTCCCTGATGTCTGAAGCCCCATCAGTAGGAGAGGTGTCTGTGGGCATGACCCTGGCTGGTGCTGTTCCCACACACTCACTCCCTTTACACACACCTGAAAACTTTCCTGCCCCCTGACAGCTCTCAGGGGGACAAAAGGCCAACATGCATGAGGAAGTGAACTGTGAACCCTACTTACAAAGAAATACTAAAAGTAGGAAGTGGGCCCCAGTGGCTCTGGCTCAGTACTTGGCTCTGCCCCACACTGGGGTGCAGCCCTGTTAGCGTGGAGCCAGCCTCCCACTGCCCCTCCACCAAGACAGGCATCCGAGATGGGCAGGGCGGGTGCCACCAGCCAGTCACTCCCAACACAGCTTCAGAAAGCACTGGTGATGTCCATAATCAGGTGGGCTCTGCATTAACTGCCAGGGCTCCCTTACTGTTAACAGAGGAGGGGGCTGAGATCCAGAGAGAACAAGGACTGATTGGCTCCAGGACACGCACATAGCTCTGAAATGTGGGAGCCCTCCTCAACTGAGCTCAGGTCTTCTGATGCCAAGTTCAGTGGGGGGTTTTCCACCACACCATGGTGTCTCTGAGGGGCACCATAACTTATTACAGATGACACTTCATCACTTCTTTCCCATAGCAATGAAATTTCCTCTGCCCTCTCAATTGCCCAGTCAGGACTGGCCCAGAAGTGTGGTTTCCTTACTCCTCCGTTACCTGGGGCAAGGCTCTCCCTACCCACAATAGGCTTCAGCTTCCCCTTCTGTAAAATGGGGCTGCTATCCTGATAATAGGGTGCTAGACGTTCACATCCAAGGCGGGCTCTGGTTTCCCAAAGATGCTAAAGACCACCTGTCAGTGTGAGCTGCCTGCTCTGAGTGCTGGCTGGCTGGCTGGGGGCTGGCTTGCTTGGAGAGCCAGGCACTGTGGGCCTGTCCCGACAGTAGGGAGAGGAGCCTCCTGGGCTGGCTGTCCCCTGGGCAGCAGTTTCTGGGTGCTTGGCATCCAGCCCAGAGTAGCCTTCTGGGAAACATCTCCACTCCCTGCCCAAAGGGCTCCAGAGGAGCGAGAGCCCCAACCACTCCCCTCTTCCCTGGGCTGCCTGAGCTCTCCCTTTGCAGGCCTGGGCCCAGATCCTTCTCTGTCCTTTGAAATTCATCTATAGTTTGGGACACTAGCTTTGGCTTACACATCCTGGGGGGCCTTTCCCCAGCTGCAGTCGGGCCAGGGAACTTTGCTTAGAATAAAGGGAAGCAAGAGAGAGTTCAGAAGAACCAACTGATGCTTCCCAGGATTCCACATTGTATGTATCACCCCTCCATGCTTGGGTTCTTTTTCTCCTGGATGCAGGAGGCCCTGGATACAGGTTTTCCTGCCCCTTCAGGGCACACAGGCTTCCTCCCCTCTCCCAGCTCTCATGCCCTCAGAGCACCCGACCACCTTCTTCGGGTCCTGCCCAGCTTCTTCTCTCTCAGGCCCCACCACTGCCTCCCCCACACCCAGGTGGTGGCCTTCTGTGTCCTGCCACCCACATGGCTGCTTCCTTCTCCTTCCCTTGGCTCTTTTCTCAATCCTGCCTCATGGTTGAAGGCATGGAGAAAGAACACCCCACAAAGGCTGCCCAAAGGTGGCATTGAGAGGGGCGGCAGAAAGGGCAACCCTGTCCTTTGGAGTTTGGGGCAGACATAACCAAGCCAGCCAGTGTGTTGGGCCTCATGGGGCTCTGGGGGTGGCTGTGGTGTTTTCCAGGACAACATGGAGAAAGCAGCCCTGCTACATCAGAAGGCGAACCTTTCTGCATACACACCACCTCCTGGAACCCCAACATCATCCTGGGAGAGCTGGAGAGGGATACATTTGGCCAACTGGGACAAAGCTGATCTCGTCCCAGCTCAGACCCTGGGTAAGGAGGGGCCAGGCCAGGCCTGGATGAGCAGGTCAGGGCAGGCAGGAGAGCACAGGGCTGCCGCCTCTGGTTCTCCTCAATCTACTGACATCTGTGGGGTGTGTTCTGCCCCAAACTAGAGTGTAACACTCCAGATTTGCTGACCACTGAGGGCAGCAGACACAGGAAGGGTGCCTAGCCCATGCCTGCCTAGGCAGCCTGCACTCTGGCCCTCTCTGGATGCAGCCCAAGGTCCCACAAGCTTCCTCAGCAGCAGCATCACTCTGCTGACCTACACAGGTGAGGGTGAAGCCCCCAGAAAGCCCCCAGCTCTTTTTCCAAGGGAACTCTATGCTTCCCTTCCCTTGCTCGTGTAGAGTGGAATGGATTTAGTGAATGTTGGGCAGTGTGGGCATGCAGTTCCCAACCCCACTTCTTGGTAGAGCCACAGCCATCCTTCAAGCTGCAGGCTTTCCTTCTCTGTCCCCCAAGCTTGGAGGTGTGGGGGTGGCCTGGGTGGGAGGTTGCCCAGGGCCCCAGCTCAGCCCCTAGCTGTATGGCAAGAACCCATCCCTGGCAGGAGGCAGACCATGGCCTTGTGATGCTATTTCCCTCTCTTGAGAGGCCAAGACACAGCAAATTTATCACACCCAGGTGGGAGTAGTGGCTTGGCAAGGTCACACAGGTGACTAACTACCCATTGTCAAACTTGGCCGAAGAACCTGGCCTCTGGCAGCCTTTCCACTGCACTGTACTGTCTCCCTGCAAGGAATGCTCCCTAGAGAGCCATGACAGGTGGGTGATGACCCCCACATTCACCTCTGTCCTCTCCTTGCTCCTTCCTGGCTCTAAGGTCCCTTGGCAATATCTAAGGACTGCTTGCAGCTGGGAATTGGCAACAGCAGCCCCCACCTGCTGGGTGAACTCTCTGAGGGCTTTGGAAACGTGGCCATGTAACTTCAGGCATGGCAGATGGCAAGGGAAGCCCGGGTGGAGCTCCTGTCATAGGTTAGTTGTTCCTCCACACTGCCTGAGCCCGCTGGCTGCTGCTGCTGCTTCTGTAGCTGGTGTTGTCAGGCAGATGTGTCCCTGGACACTGCTACTGTCCTCGTTCCAGAACCAGGGAGCTGCTTCCCTCCACGTCGCCCCACCAACCCTTCCCTCTGCCCCCCACCAACCGACTGGTGCTGTTGTCTTTCAGGTTCTCTGTTTCTCAGCTGGTTGATATGCCTCACTGTGGCACGATGAATCAGGGCAAAGTGTCCCTGAAGGAACGTTGGGTGTGATGAGAGGATTCTTGCCCTGAGTCGCTCAGAGCAGTGGGCTAAAATGATTCCTTTCCTTGAAAAATTTGGGAGGGTTCCTAATTCTGAGGAAATGAAAACTTGAGAAACACTAGGATTCATGCTTGAATAAACAAAAAGGCAGCCTTGGACTGTCTTCCAGTATAGCTAGCACCCTCAAGGGAAACAGGCAAACTCCCATGATCACACTCACATGGAAATAGGTGCATCCTTCACCTTTTCTGAGCATGTCTATGATCCCCAGGAATATTTGTGTCCATTCTGGCTCCACGTGGCTACGCCCCAGTAGGAGGCACCTTCCCAAGGGCTTCTCAGTAAGGTTGGCAAAAACTCAGTCTCTTTCAGCACCTGCAAGTTGTTGCTGTCCAGCAGGTGGAGGAGTAGCCTGCACCCCTCCAGGAGGGGGTCCAAACATACCTAAACTGTAGTCGAAAATACGGGGATTCATGAGATCCAGGTAGAGGGTGCAAAAAGGTGCCAGGGACATTTAACTTTATAAAGATCAAGGGGTTCAAAGTTTCTAGTGACTTGTGCAATAGCATGTATCTTTGCTGAGAGTAGCTGAGTATGCCAAGATTTCTGTTTCAGAAGGCACTGAAAGTGGAAACCAGGGAGATGTACCTTAACAAGGTCAGATCAGGACCTTCTAACAATGTTTATATCACAGTCCAAACCCCTTGACCCTGGTAGCCATCCATTTTCCTTCAGGAAGCAGTGAAAGGGGAAGAAATACTTGAGGAACTTTCGTGTAGACTGAAAACCATCTCACTGAATGCCCTCCAAAGAGAATGGGCCCAACTTCTGGAGTTCACATCTCAGCCAGGAAGCATTTGCTTACTTATTACTCTGTGGAACTGTCCACAGGGTGGCCACTTTCACTCCTGTTTGCTTCCAAATTTGGTGTGTAGCCATCTCCACAGGACACCGATAATCAGCAGGTGCCAAGCCTTGTCAGTCCCACCTCCCCTGTGTCTCCTGCCTCCAGCACCTTCTCTGTACTCAGGAGGCTGGATGGGAGAGGGGAGACCCAACCTGGGCCCTCCTCCACTCCTGCCTGACTACTGCAAGGGTCTCCTAACTGCCCTCCCTCCCTCCACTCTGTCCCAGAGCCTCAGAGGGGACTCTCAGAGATGGAGAGATGGAGTGCACCTTGGAGGCCAGCGACTCCAACAGCCTCTGGTGCCAGATGAGAACACACAGGCTCAGAGAGGGAAAGATATTTGCCCAGGGATTAAGAGGCCCTGACAGGATTGAAAGCCAGATCCTCGGGATCCCAGGCCAATATGCTCTTCACAGCATCACAGTGTGATGGGTGTTTAGGCAGAGAAGAGAAGGCAGAGGTATTTGGGTCTGGGGGGGTGAGCTGTCCAAGGAAGAGGAGGTGATTGGATGCTTGCAATTTGGATGGTGAAGTGCCCTGGTTTGGCTGCTTTCAAGACCTTCCTCCTCCAGGAAGCATACTGATAACCCAATGTTCCCAAAGTGGGTTTGAGAAACCATGAACCGAAGGGACCTGGCAGTGAGCCCCTTTGAATGGAGCTCAGCCCATCCTGAGACAGACAGACAGACAAAGCCATCTCTGGGCCTGGATGGGAAGGTTCAAAAGCTTGGTAGGCACTGTGAGCTCTGAGGAGCCACTGGTATAGCTTTGGGGGCCCCAGGACACCCCTAGCACTGAGACAGGGCACCACAGGGGACTTTAGCAGAGGCTGCCAAAATCATGCTGTCCCTTCACCTAGCAACTCAGTCACCAGACACATGTCTCTCATTGGTGCTTTGTTGGAGAAGAAGGTCGAGGAAGTGTCCCTGTGCAGAGGTTTCTACTACCAATGTCTCTGGTTCTGAGACCGTCAAATGCAGTCTTCCACACCTCAGTGTACTAGAGTCCTAGGGGAGAGTGGAGAAGGAGAAATGGGAGGAATGTAAGGAAATCTGGGGAGACAGAGGAAAGAGGAGGACAGGGAGAAAGCCAAGTCAGGTGGGTGTGCCCAGGACTCCCCATTGGGAAGAAGGTGTAGCATAAGTCTGGGGCCTGGGGTGGAGGGGGTGGGGTGGGATTCTCAACCGACAGGGAGGATGGGGGTGTGTCCACAGAAGATGGGTGGGGATTGGAGCTCATGGACTCTGAAGGGATGTGCCAGGGCCTTTTGCAGAAAGAGCAAATGGTTGTAAGTAGATGCTAATTGAGCCCTGTGCCTTGGTGAAACTTGGGCCCACAGTGTGCCTTCCTAAGGACTTATTGGCCTGGCCCCAAAGGACTTTGCTCCTGGCCTCTACAAAGGGAAATCTTGGTGGTCCTTCTGGATATTCAGGTAAAGGTCCTACAGGGGGGCTGAGCTGTCCAAGGGTGAGGAGGTGATTGGATGAGGGCACCATTGTGACCTGACTGCCAAGCAGGCTGAAATGGAGGTGCTTTGGGGACACAGGGCTGAAGGAGACTAATGCTCAGTCCAGAGGCTGCTACTGAGGCCCTTCCACAGCCCTTCCCAGGGTGAAGACAGGCAGCAGACTCAGACACCAACCTGGGGAGGGGGTGATTACACCTTCCTAACACCCTCCTCAGGCCGAGGAGTTTTTCTTCAGGGAAGGAAGGGTTCTGAACCCAGTGCCAGGTGGGTAGATTTCTGGGGGTCTGGGAACTGGGAGGGGGGAGGGTGTGAAATGACCTGGGAATTTCTGTGGCAGTGGTTGTTTCCTTTGGAGCCCCCGGAGTTTGGTTTGATGTATGAAGAAACAGGATTGTGAGATGAGGCAAGTTTGTTGGGTGTCACAAAGCAGCTTGTCTACTAGAGCGGCCCATGACCCAGAAAGGGATCAGGACCCTTCTCCCCCACCCTCTCACTTTAGGATTTCCTGGCTTGGGGGCTAAAGTTTCCCCAAGCACTTTGGCAGCCCTAGCAACCTGTACTTTTTCAAGGGTACTGTGGAATCACATTGCCAACTGTGGAAGGAGGGGGACTGGCTGTTCCCTGTGCCCATCTTTGCCACCATTTGCCACACTGTGCCTCCTTTCTGTGGGGGCTAATTGTTTTCAGGGAAGCCATTAAAAAGGGGCTTCTGGGTGGCAAATAGGTGTTAAAGTGGACAGAGCACTGGCCCTGGATTCAGGATGATCTGATTTGAAATCTGACCTCAGACATATAACATTTAATAGCTGTGTGACCCTGGGCAAGTCACTTAAATCCATTGCCTAGCCAAAAAAAAAAAAAAAAAGGAAACGTGAAAAGGGGTTCCTGGTTTCTACGTTTCCTCTCTGCCCCATTCAGGTCTCCTTTGGTTTTCACACACAAACAAACACACAAATGCACACACATGCACATAATATACAATCCAAACACACACACATACACACACCACATTCACCACACAAAAATACACATACCACACTCACACATGGATATAAACATACCACACAGGAATATACACATATACATATACATAGAACACAAAAACCACACACACCATACATACTCAGAGAAAAAGACCATATGCACCCCACACGCACACACAAATACCACGTAGAATACACAAAAATACATACCATTCACAAATACACATGCTATGCACACTTAACTTACTCACAAATACACACATAAATGTGTACACAGTACAGAAACCACAAAGATCTTGGAAATGTACAGACCACATGCACCCACCCAATACATACAAAAGACACACACATCACACAGATACACACACCACATACACTCCACACAAATGCACAATACATATTCACACAACACACTCATATATACCACATATACCACACACACACACCACATATATGACACATATACATATATACACAATACACAAACCATACCTACTGTGGGAATATGCATACACAACAGTCACACACAAATCACACTCATATTAAACATGAATACATTTATATGTACAAACCACACAGGACACTCAGGGAAACACACAAATACACACACTGGCATATACATACAACACACAAACCACACACACCAGAGAAATACACAGACACCACACTCACCCACACAAATAATGCTCACATGGCACACCAATACATTTACACATCCAACACACACACCACACTCACAAATACACACAAATACACACAGGCAGATACACATAACACAAAAACCATACACACCACACAAATATCCACACACCACACTCACACCCATAAATCACACTCACACCAAACACAAATACAAATATTCATGTACATACAAGACACACAATGCAAACGCACACACACGCAGAAACATATACATAGATATATACACAACATACTCCCATATACCACACACATATACACACAACACACAAAACACACACACCATGCACACACATAAAAGTTACACACACCACATATGCCACACACATACATATACCACACAGAATACACACACTAATGCACACACTTCATACTGACACGCACACTCTGCATATACTCCATGCAAATGCACACGCAGATATACATACAACATACAGAGAATACACTCACACACATGCATACAGATACAACACACAAACCACTAACACCATACAAAAATCTACACACCACAGTCACACTCACACATTGTGCTCACAGCACATGCAAATATGTGCATGCCTACACAACACAACAGACTCATGTATACACAAAAATATACACACCTACACATACAACACACTTACTTTCATCACACACAAATGCACACATGGAAACATACACAGCACACACAAACTGCAAACCACACACCCACTGAATAAGTACACACACACACAAATCACACTCACATTGTATACAAATACACATACCACACACACCACTCATACCATATACACACACACACACACACACACACAGAGGGACCTGGCTACCCTTGCAGGGCATTCTCTTTCCCTGATGTCTGAAGCCCCATCCGTAGGACAGGTGTCTGTGGGCATGACCCTGGCTGGTGCTGTTTCCACATACTCACACTCTTTACACACACCTGAAAACATACCTGCCCCTGACAGCTCTCAAGGGGACAAAAAGCCAACGTGGGTGAGGAAGAGAACTGGGAACGCTACTTAAGAAATGCTCAAGGTAGGAAGTGGGCCCCAGTGGCTCTGGCTCAGTACTTGGCTCTCCCCCAAACTGGGGTGTACCCTGTTAGCCTAGAACCAGCCTCCTACTGTCCCTCCCCCACAATGGAGGGGTCCCAGAAGGGCAGGGTGGGTGCCACCAGCCCATCACTCCCAAGATGGCCTAAGAAAGCGCTGGTCCTCTCCATAGTCAGGGGGGCTGTACACTGACTTCCAAGGTTCCCTTCCTGTTTAACACAGGAGGGGGCTGCGATCCACAGAGAACAAGGACTGATTGGCTCCAGGCCACCCACATAGCTCTGAAGTGTGGGAGCCCTGCTCAACTGAGCTCAGGTCTTCTGATGCCAAGTCCAGTGGGATGTTTTGTACCCCACCATGGTGCCTCTGAGGGGCACCATTACCTATTACAGATGACCCTCCATCTCTTCTTCTTCCCCACAGCAATAAAATTTTTTCTGCCCTCTCAAGTGCCCAGTCAGGATTGGCCCTGAGCTGCAGCTTCCTTACTCCTGTGACCTGGGGCAAGGCTCTCCCTCCCCTGGATGGGCTTTAGCTTCCCACTGTGTAAAATGGGGCTGCTATCCTGATAATAGGGTGCCAGGCGCTCACCTCAAGGCTTGCTCTGGTTTCCCAAAGATGCTAAGGACCAGCGGTCAGTGTGAGCTGCCTACTCTGAGTGCTGGCTGGCTGGCTGGGGGCTGGCTTCTTGGAAGGCCAGCCCATTGGGACTGTGGGCCTGCCCTGACAGTGGAGAGATGAGTCTCCTGAGCTGGCTGTCCCCTGGGCAGCAGTTTCTGGATGCTTGGCATTCAGCCCAGAGGAGCCTTCTAGGCAGGACCTCCACTCCCTGCCCAAAGGGCTCCAGAGGAGAGAGAGCCCCAACCAATCTCCTCTTCCCTTGCCTGCCTGACCTCCCCCTTTCCAGGCCTGGTTCCAGGTCCTTCTCTGTCCTTTGACATTCGCCTATAGTTTGGGAAAGTA
Source organism: Phascolarctos cinereus (assembly GCF_003287225.1). NCBI lineage: Eukaryota > Metazoa > Chordata > Mammalia > Diprotodontia > Phascolarctidae > Phascolarctos > Phascolarctos cinereus. The sequence goes on along the minus strand of NW_027556291.1, from coordinate 72,959,658 downwards.
GTTTTGGCTTGCACATCCTGGGGGGGCCTTTCCCCAGATGGAGTCGGACCAGGGAACTTTGCTTAGAATAAAGGGAAGCAAGAGAGAGTTCAGAAGAACCAACTGACCCTTCCCAGGATTCCACATTGTATGTATCACCCCTCCATGCTTGGGTTCTGTTTCTCATGGATGCAGGAGGCCCTGGATGCAGGTTTTTCTGCCCCTTCAGGGCACACAGGCTTCCTCCCCTCTCCCAGCTCTCATGCCCTCAGAGCACCTGACCACCTTCTTCAGGTCCTGCCCAGCTCCTCCTCTCCCAGGCCCCACCACTGCCTCCCCCACACCCAAGTGGTGGCTTTCTGTGTCCTGCTACCCACCTGGCTGCTTCCCTCTCCTTTCCTTGGCTCTTTTCTCAATCCTGCCTCATGGTTGAAGGGATGGAGAAAGAAGACCTCCCAAAGGCTGCCCAAAGGTGGCATTGAGAGGGGCGGCAGAAAGGGCAACCCTCTCCTTTACAGCTCGGTGCAGACATAACCAAGCCAGCCAGTTTGTTGGGCCTCATAGGGCTCTGGGGGTGGCTGTGGTATTTTCCAGTACAACATGGAGAAAGCAGCCCGGCTAGACCAGAAGATCAACCTTTCTGTGTACACACAACCTCCTGGAACCCAACATTATCCTGGGAGAGCTGAGGAGGGATACGTTTGGCCAGCTGGGAGAACTGGACAAAGCTGATCTGGTCCCAGCTCAGACCCTGGGTAAGGAGGGGCCAGGCCAGGCCTGGATGGGCAGGGCAGGGCAGGGCAAGAGAGGACAGGGCGGCCTCCTCTGGTCATCCTCCATCTACAGAAATCTGTGGGGTGAGTTCTGCCCCAAACTAGAGTGTAACACTCCAGATGTGCTGCCCACACACGGCAGCAGAGAGAGGAAGGGTGCCTAGCCCCTGCCTGCCTAGGCAGCGTGCACTCTGCCCTCTCTGGATGCAGCCCAAGGTCCCACAAGCTTCCTCAGCTGCAGCATCACCCTGCTGACCTACATATCTGAGGGTGAAGCCCACTGAAAGCCCCCAGCTCTTTTTCCAAGGGAACTCTATGCCTCCCGCTCCTTGTTCATGTAGAGTGGAATGGATTTAGTGAATGGGGGGCAGTGTGGGCATGCAGTTCCCAACCCCACTTCTTGGTAGAGCCACAGACATCCTTCAAGCTCCAGGCTTCCCTTCTCTACCCCTAAGCTTTGAGGTGTGGGGGTGGGCTGGGTGGGAGGTGTGCCAGGGCCCCAGCTCAGCACATAGCTATGGCAAGAACCCATCCCTGGCAGGAGGCAGGCCATAGTTTTGTGATGAAATTTCCCTCTCTTGAGAGGCCAACACACAGCAAATTTATCACACCCAGGTGGGAGTAGTGGCTCGGCAAGGTCACACAGGTGACTAACTACCCAGTGTCAAATTTGGCTGAAGAACCTGGCCTCTGGCAGCCTTTCCACTGCACTGTACTGTCTCTCCGCAAAGAATGCTCCCTAGAGAGTCATAAGAGGTTGGTGATGGCCCCCACATTCGCCTCTCTCCTCTCCTTGCTCATTCCTGGCTCTAAGGTCATTTGGCAATAGGCAAGGACTGGTTACAGCTGGGGAATTGGTAACAGCAGTCCCTACCTGGTGGATGAACACTCTGAGGGCTTTGGAAATGTGGCCATGCAACTTCAGGCATGGCAGATAGCAAAGGAAGCCAGGGTGGAGCCCCTGTCATAGGTTAGAATTTCCCCCATCCTCACTGAGCCCGCTGGCTGCTGCTGCTGCTTCTGCAGCTGGTGCTGTCATGCAGATGTGTCCCTGGACACTGCCACTGTCCTTGCTACAGAACCAGGGAGCTGCTTCCCTCCACGTCGCCCCACCAACCCTTCCCTCTGCCCCCCACCAACCGACTGGTGCTGTTGTCTTTCAGGTTCTCTGTGCCTCAGCTGATTGATATGCCTCACTGTGGCACGATGAACCAGGGCAAAGTGTCCCTGAAGGGACATTGGGTGTGATGAGAAGGTCCTTGCCCTCTCCAGGGGTTGGGTCACTCAGAGCAGGGAGGTAGAAGATGTCTTTTGCAATACCCTGTCAGTTCTGAGATGGACAAATTCTCAATTTGGTGAATTCTCTTACACGCCCAGAAACCTCTTGACCTCAGTCCCCTTCCTGACATCACCAGACTGCCCCCACTGGCCCCTGTCTTATACGTACTCAGAGTGCTGCCCTCACTGCCATGTCATTGGTTCCCAGGAAGGAGTACTCAGGAGAAGATGCCCACCCAGGACACAGCTGCCCACAGCTCTGCAGCCTGTCTAGGGAGGCTTCTGGGTTATCTTGACCATGGCAAGAACTTCCCAACCTCAACCCCAGACCCAATGTGAGCCACAATCCGGCCTAGGCCTGCAGCCCCACCCCATAATCCTAATCACAGAGAGGACAATAATCGTAACAAGAAGTAGCAGCACCAGCTGCTAACAGTCACCTGGCTAGCCTTTCTCTATCACTTGAAGATTCCCAAAGCAGTTTTGTACATGTGTTATCTCATTGGAGCCTAACAGCTTACCTTGGAGGCTGCTCTTATTAGGATCTCCACTGTGTAAAGGAGGAAACAGCCTTAGGTCAAGAGACTTGCCCAGGTTCACACAGCTTGTTAACATCTGTTGTTGTTTCTCCTTCATTGTGAAAGAGGACCATGATATCAGGGAGGAGATTACATGACATGCAAGTGAATTGGATTTAAGTGAGGGTGGGCTGTGCAAAGTGACCAGCCTCACTTTCTCCTCAGGAGCCATCTGGGTCCAGTGTCTAGATATTGATCAGGACAACTCGAGATGGCCCAGGATGCAGTGGGAGGCCTTGGCCTTTTTAAGCTAAGGTCTTTCCCAGGTGACAGTTTGACTGAGGCAATGCTCTTTCAGTGATTAAGGCTACATAAGAGATGAGGCAAAGAATGTCATCTTTTACCTAGTCAAAAAAAAATCCATCTGGGAGAGGAAGACCTTCAGGGTTTCTGGCCAAAACAGAAACAGTTGCTGTTTATATTCACTTTGAGCCAATCAGGGCCCCAATAATGACCAGATGGGGCTTAGCCTGGGACCTCTTGTTGGCCAATCAATGAGAGGCAGAGTGATTTGAGTTTAAGGCATGGACCTTAAAAAAGAAATCTAGCCCCTAAACCCCAAGGTATCTTTCGAGGTTTGAGTGATCAAAATTTACATTCCTTTGGGCAGAGAAGAAAGGAAGGGAGGAAGGAAGGAAGGAAGGAAGGAAGGAAGGAAGGAAGGAAGGAAGGAAGGAAGGAAGGAAGGAAGGAAGGAAGGAAGGAAGGAAGGAAGGAAGGAGGAAGAGGAGAGGGAAGGAAGGAAGGAAGGAAGGAAGGAGGAAGAAGGAAGGAAGGAAGGAAGGAAGGAGGGAAGGAAGGAAGGAAGGAAGGAAGGGAGGGAGGAAGGGAGAGGGAAGGAAGGAAGGGAGGAAGGGGGAAGGAAGGAATGAAGGAAGGAAGGAAGGAAGAAAGGGAGGTAGGAAGGGAGGAAAGAAGGGAGGAAGGAAGGGAGGAGGGAAGGGAGGAAGGAAGGAAGGAAGGAAGGAGGCAAGGAAGGAAGGAATGGAAGGAGGGAGGGAGGAAGGGAGGGAGGGAGGTTGGGAGGGAGGGGGGACAGCTGGCTGGCTGTATTCCAATACTCACAGAGGTGGGGGTTTGTCTTTCATTCTGAAAGAGGGCAGTGAGGTGATGCCATGACATGCAAGGGACTTGGATTTTGGCAGCTAGGTGGTGAACTGCACAGAGTGCCGGGCCTGGAGTCAGGAGGACTTGAGTTTAAATCCGGCCTCAGACACTTACTAGCTGTGTGACTGTGGACAAGTCCCTAATTCTGTGTTTTTCAGGATCATGCAGTAGCAGAGAGAGACAGACAGACAAGTGGCCCCCTGAGCTCCAAGCTAGCCAGCCCAAGGGGCAGCTCTGCAGGGGGCATCTGATCTTTGCCTGCTTTTCTACTTGAAACACAAAACACTCTGGTATCATCAGACACCAAGTTTTTATTTTATTTTTGCCTAGGCCTGCTAAGCATCTGAGGCAGTATCTGAACTTGGCTCTTCATGGCTGCCAGCCCCAGTGCTCTGCCCATAATGCCATCGAGTCCTCGGTGGCAGCTGGCTCACTCTTGGTCCCAGGTGAATCACAGAATCTCAGAGTCCAGAAAGGAGCCTCAGAGAGCAGCTCATTTCACCTGGCCTGGATCCGAATCTCCTGTCTTCCCCACTCTCCCCCCTGCCCCTGCCCAGCCCTTACACAATACACCCAACAAGTGGCCTGGATCCAGCCCTAGCTTGAAGCCAGAGCTGTGAGTGGAAAACACACCGGGTCCCCTAGGCAGGCCTTGGCACTTTGAGGCAGGTCTCAGTGCTGGGCAAATATTCCCAGCATCAAGTATTTACTAGCTGGGTGGCCTTGGCTGAATCCCTTCAATATCCTGCACCTGTAGGTGCCCTGTCAGATGCTTCCAGAGATGCCCAGTCAAGTGTCTGGGATCCAAAGTGTCCCCTCAGCCCCTCTGCAGTTTCCATTCCCCGGGCCTGGCTCTCCCCCCAGGCTGGCTCCACCCCAAACAAGTCTAGTGTCTCCATCCCATGCCAGCCTTGCAGATACTGGAGCACCCCTCTCAGTTCTCCAGCCTCAGCCCTTTCTTCCCCAGGGGGCTCAGCTCAGCCCAGAGGCCATTGTGGTCTCCAGTCCTCTGCCTGCCCTTGTCACACTCTTCTGGATGGCCCTCTACATCCCTCCTCTAGTGCCATGAGCTCCTAGCCTCTCCACAGTCTCATGGTCCAGGCTCTCCTATGTAACACAGACCAAGTTATACCCAGGAATTTCCAAAGGCACAGCTCAGGGCACACACATCTTGGAAATATACACACCACGTAGAAGACATTTGTACATACACCACACACAATACACACAGAAATACACACACCACATACACACCACACAAATACACAGATACATAGACACCCAACATACACACATAACACATACACTACCTACATGCATATACATACAACACACAAACCACACACAGCGTAGAAATACACAGATACCACACTCACCCACAGAAATCATACTCACACCGCACAATACATATATACGTACAATACACATACCACACTCACACATACACACAAATACACAGAGGCACATACACAGAACACAAAAACCATACATACCACACAAATATCCACACACCACAGTCACACACGTAAATCACACTCACACCAAACACAAATACAAATATTCATGTACATACAAGACACACAATGTACACTCACATACACGCAGAAATACATACATAGATATATATACACAACACACCCCCATATGCCACACACATATACACACAACACACAAAACACACAAACCATGCACACACATATGCATCACACACACACCACATATGCCACCCAAGCAACATACCACACAGAATATGCACACTAATGCACACACTTCATACTAACACGCGCATACCACATACACTCCATGCAAATGCACATGTACATATACATACAACATACACAGAATATACTCACACACATGCATACAGATACAACACACAAACCACAAACACCATACAAAAATCTACACACCACAGTCACGCTCACACATCGTGCTCATAGCATGTGCAAATATGCGTATACCTATACAACACAGCAGACTCATATATACACAAAAATACACACACTTACACATATAACACATTCACATTCACCACACACAAATGCACACACGGGAACATACACAGGACACACAAACCGCAAACAACACATCCACTGAATAAGTACACACACACAAATCACACTCATACTGTACACAAATATACATACCAGACACACCACACATAACACACACACACACACACACACACACACACACACAGCGCCCTGGCTTCCCCTGGCAGGGCATGCTCTTTCCCTGATGTCTGAAGCCCCATCACTAGGACACGTGTCTGTGGGCATGACCCTGGCTGGTGCTGTTCCCACACACTCACTCTCTTTACACATACCTGAAAACCTCCCTGCTCCCTGACAGCTCTCAAGGGGACAAAAGGCCAACATGGGTGAGGAAGAGAACTGGGAACCCTACTTACAAAGAAATGCTAAAGGTAGGAAGTGGGCCCCGGTGGTTCTGGCTCAGTACTTGGCTCTGCCCCAGACTGGGGTGCAGCCCTGTTAGCCTGGAGCCAGCCTCCCACTTCCCCCCACCAAGAGAGGCATCCCAGATGGGCAGGGCAGGTGCCACCAGCCAGTCACTCCCAAGGCAGCTTTAGAAAGCACTGGTGATCTCCACAATCAGGTGGGCTCTGCACTGACTGCCAGGGTTCCCTTCCTGTTTAAGAGAGGAGGGGCTGAGATCCAGAGAGAACAAGGACAGATTGGCTCCAGGCCACCCACATAGCTCTGAAGTGTGGGAGCCCTGCTCAACTGTACACAGGTCTTCTAATACCAAGTCCAGTGGGGGGTTTTGCACCACACCATGGTGCCTCTGAGGGGCACAATAACCTATTACAGATGACCCTCCATCTCTTCTTCCCTCTATGAGTGAAATTTCCTCTGCCTTCTCAACTGCCCAGTCAGGACTGGCCCTGAGCTGCAGCTTCCTTACTCCTGCGTGAGCTGGGGTAAGGCTCTCCCTGCCCACGATGAGCTTCACCTTCCCCCTCTGTAAAATGGGGCTGCTATCCTGATAATAGGGTGCCAGGCGCTCACCTCCAAGGCTGGCTGTGGTTTCCCAAAGATGCTAAGGACCAGCTGTCAGTGTGAGCTGCCTGTTCTGAGTGCTGGCTGGCTGGCTGGCTGGGGGCTGGCTTCTTGGAAGGCCAGTCGTTTGGAACTGTGGACCTGCCCTGACAGTAGGGAGATGAGCCTCCTGAGCTGGCTGTCCCCTGGGCAGCAGTTTCTGGATACTTGGCATCCAGCCCAGAGGAGCCTTCTGGGCAGCACCTCCACTCCCTGCCTAAAGGGCTCCAGAGGAGGGAAAGCCCCAACCAATCCCCTCATTTCCCTGGGCTGCCTGAGCTTCCGCTTTCCAGGCCTGGGTCCAGCTCCTTCTCTGTCCTTTGTCATTGGTCTATAGTTTGGGGCAGCAGCTTTGGCTTGCATATCCTGAAGGGCCTTTCCCCAGCTGGAGCCTGGCCAGGGAACTTTGCCTTAGAACAAAGGGAAGCAAGAGAGAGTTCAGAAGGACTAACTGACCCTTCCCACGATTCCACAGTGCATGTACCACCCCTCCATGCTTGGGTTCTGTTTCTCCTGGATGCAAAAGTCCCTGGGTACAAGTTTTCCTGCCCAATCAGGGCACACAGGCTTTCTCCCCTCTCCCAGATCTCATGCCCTCAGAGCACCTCAGAGCACTGTCTTCAGGTCCTGCCCAGCTCCTCCTCTCTCACGCTCCACCACTGCCTCCCCCACTCCCAGGCGGTGGCCTTCTGTGTCCTGCCACCCACATGGCTGCTTCCTTCTCCTTCCCTTGGCTCTTTTCTCAATACTGCCTTGTACTTGAAGGGATGGAGAAAGAAGACCTCCCAAAGGCTGCCCAAAGGTGGCATTGAGAGGGGCGCCAGAAAGGGCAACTCTGTTCTTTGGGGGCTTGGGGCAGACATGCACAAGCCAGCCAGTGTGTTGGGCCTCATGAGGCCCTGGGGGGTGGCTGTGGTGTTTTCCAGTACAACATGAAGCATCCATCCTACACAGAAGGTGACCCTTTCTGTGTGGCACACAACCTTCTGGGATCCAACATCATCCTGGGAGAGCTGCAGAGGGATACATTTGGCCAACTGGGACAACAGGACAAAGCTGATCTGGTCCCAGCTCAGACCCTGGGTAAGGAGGGGCCAGGCCAGGCCTGGATGGGCAGGGCAGGGCAGGGCAGGAGAGGACAGGGCAGCCTCCTCTGGTCATCCTCCATCTACAAACTACTGTGGGCTGTGTTCTGCCCCAAACTAGAATGTAACACTCCAGATGTGCTGCCCACCCAGGGCAGCAGACAGACGAAAGGTGCCTAGCCCCTGCCTACCTAGGCAGCCTGCACTCTGGGCCTCTCTGGACGCAGCCCAAGCTGAGCTTCCTCGGCTGCAGTGTCACCATGTTAACCCACATATGTGGGGGTGAAGCCCATTGAAAGCCCTCTCCCCAGCTCTTTTTACAGGGGAATTCTACACCTCCTCTCCCTTGTTTGTGTGGACTGGAATGGGTTCAATTAATGGGGGGCAGTGTGGGCATGCAGTTCCTAACCCCACTTCTCGGTAGAGCCACAGCCATCCTTCAAGAAGCAGGCTTCCCTTCTCTGTCCCCCGAGCTTGCAGGTATGGCGGTGGCTTGGATGGGAGGTTTCCCAGGGCCCCAGCTCAGCCCCTAGCTGTATGGCAAGAACCCATCCCTGGCAGGAGGCAGACCATGGCCTTGTGATGCCATTTCCCTCTCTTGAGAGGCCAAGACACAGGGAATTTATCACACCCAGGTGGGAGTAGTGGCTCGGCAAGGTCACACAGGTGACTAATTACCCATTGTCAAACTTGGCCGAAGAACCTGGCCTCTGGCAGCCTTTCCACTGCACTGTACTGCCTCTCTGCAAAGAATGCTCCCTAGAGAGCCATGACAGGTGGGTGATGACCCCCACATTCACCTCTGTCCTCTCCTTGCTCCTTCCTGGCTCTAAGGTCCCTTGGCAATATCTAAGGACTGCTTGCAGCTGGGAATTGGCAACAGCAGCCCCCACCTGCTGGGTGAACTCTCTGAGGGCTTTGGAAATGTGGCCATGTAACTTCAGGCATGGGAGATGGCAAAGGAAGCCAGGGTGGAGCCCCTGTCATAGGTTAGAAGTTCCCCCATCCTCACTGAGCCCGCTGGCTGCTGCTGCTGCTTCTGCAGCTGGTGCTGTCATGCAGATGTGTCCCTGGACACTGCCACTGTCCTTGCTACAGAACCAGGGAGCTGCTTCCCTCCACGTCGCCCCACCAACCCTTCCCTCTGCCCCCCACCAACCGACTGGTGCTGTTGTCTTTCAGGTTCTCTGTGCCTCAGCTGATTGATGTGCCTCACTGTGGCACGATGAAAGTGAGGCTTAGACAGGTGAAGTGACTGGCCCAGGGTCACACAATTGTAAATATCTATTGTTTTTTCTCCTTCATTCTGGAAGAGGATCATGACATCCAGTTGGGGATTACATGACATGCAAGTGAATTGGATTTAAGTGAGGGTGGGCTGTGCAAAGTGACCAGCCTCACTTTCTCCTCAGGATCCATCTGGGTCCAGTGGCTAGATATTGATTAGGACAAGTGGAGATGGCCCAGAATGCAGTGGGAGGCCTTGGCCTTTTTAAGCTAAGGTCTTTCCCAGGTCACAGTTTGACTGAGGCAATGCTCTTTCAGTGATTAAGGCTAGATAAGAGATGAGGGGAAAAATAGCCTCTTTTACCCAGTCAAAAAAAAATCCATCTGGGAGGGGAAGACCCTCAGCTTTTCTGGCCAAAACTCAAACAATTGCTGTTTATATTCACTTTGATCCAATCAGGGCCCCAACAATGACCAGATGGGGCTTCGCCTGGGAACTCTTGTTGTCCTATGAATGAGGGGCAGAGTGATTTGGGTTTAAGGCATGGTCCTTACAAAAGAAACCTAGCAGGTAAATCCCAAGACATCTTTTGAGATTTCAGTGATCAAAAGTTACATTCCTTTGGGCTGAGAAAAAAAGGAAGGGAGGAAGGAATGAAGGAAGGGTTGAAGGAAAGGAGGGAGGAAGGAGGAAGTAAGGGAGGGAGGGAGGAAGGAAGGGAGGGAGAGAGGGAGGAAGGAAGGCCGGCTGGCTGGCTATGCTACCCATCAGGCCAGTTCCAGTACTCACAGAGGTGGTTTTTGTTTATCTTTCGTTCTAAAAGAGGCCAGTGAGATGATGCTATGACATGCAAGTGAATTGGATTTAGGCAGCTAGGTGGGAAAGTGGATAGAGTGCCAGGCCAGGAGTCAAGAAGACCTGAGTTCAAATCCAGCCTCAGACACTTACTAGTTGTGTGACTGCGGACAAGTCCCTAATTCTGTTTGCTTCAGGGTCATGGAGTAACAGAGAGAGACAGACAAATGGCCCCCTGAGCCCTAAGCTAGGCAGCCCAAGGAGCAGCTCTGCAGGGGGCATCTGATCTTTGCCTGCTTTTCTACTTCAAACACAAAACACTCTGGTATCATCAGATACCAATTTCTAATTTTATTTTTGCCTAGATCTGCTAAGCATCTGAGGCAGTATCTGAACTTGGATGGTCCTGACTGCCAGCCCCAGTGCTCTGCCCATAATGCCATCTAGTCCTCAGTGGTAGCTGGCTCACTCTTGGTCCCAGGTGAATCACAGAATCTCAGAGTCCAGAAAGGAGCCTCAGAGAGCAGCTCATTTCACCTGGCCTGGATCCGAATCTCCTGTCTTCCCCACTCTTCCCCCTGCCCCTGCCCAGCCCTTACACAATACACCCAGCAAGTGGCCTGGATCCAGCCCTAGCTTGAAGCCAGAGCTGTGAGTGGAAAACACACCGGGTCCCCTAGGCAGGCCTTGGCACTTTGAGGCAGGTCTCAGTGCTGGGCAAATATTCCCAGCATCAAGTATTTACTAGCTGGGTGGCCTTGGATGAATCCCTTCAACATCCTGCACCTCTAGGTGCCCTGTGAGATGCTTCCAGAGATGCCCAGTCAAGTGTCTGGGATCCAAAGTGTCCCCTTGGCCCCTCTGCAGCTTCCAGTCCCCGGGCCTGGCTCTCCCCCCTGGCTGGCTCCACCCCAAACAAGTCTAGTGTCTCCATCCCACGCCAGCCTTGCAGATACTGGAGGACCCCTCTCGGGTCTCCAGCCTCAGCCTTTTCTTCCCCAGGTGGCTCAGTGTAGCCCACAGGCCACTGTGGTCTCCAGTCCTCTGCCTGCCCTGGCCACACTCCTCCGGACAGCCCTCTACATCCCTCCTCTAATGACATGAGCTCCTAGCCTCTCCACAGTCTCATGGTCCAGGCTCTCCTATGTAACACAGACCAAGTTATACCCAGGAATTTCCAAAGGCACAGCTCAGGGCACACACATCTTGGAAGTATACACACCACATACATGACACACGTACATATACCACACACAATACACACACAAATACACACACATCACACTTATATCCACACACCACATATACCATACAGAAATACATATGCACACATCCCACTCATACACATAACACATACACCACATGCATGCATATACATGCAATACACAAACCACACACACCATAAGAAAACACACACACTGTAGTCATGCTCATAAATCCTGCTCACAACACACACAAATAATGTATCCATACACAACACACAGCACAGTCATGCATACACAGAAATACACACCCATATACATACAACACACACACCACATACAAATACACACACAAGCATATACATACAACACAAACCAGATATATTGTATAATTACACACACACAAATCACACTCACACTGTACACAAATATACATAACGCACACACATGAAGACACTTATGCCATAAAAACAACACACTTACCCATTCACAGGCACACACCTCATAGAAATACACACATACCACATACCCCACATCCCCCACCACACAAAGAACACGCTCACCCTTACTCACACGTAGCACACAAATACACATACCTCACACACCACGTAGCACACACATACACACACCCACACACCCACACAGAGTGACCTGGCTCCCCCTTGCAGGACATGCTCTTTCCCTGATGTCTGAAGCCCCATCAGTAGGGCAGGTGTCTGTGTGCATGACCCTGCCTGTTGCTGTTCCCACACACTCACACTCTTTACACACACCTGAAAACCTACCTGACTCCTGACAGCTCTGAAGGGGACAAAAGGCCAACGTGGGTGAGGAAGAGAACTGTGAACCCTACTTACAAAGAAATGCTAAAGGTAGGAAGTGGGCCCCAGTGGATACAGCTCAGTACTTGGCTCTCCCCCATACTGGGGTCCAGCTCTGTTACCCTGGAGCCAGCCTCCCACTGTTCCCCCCCCTTAAAGGAGGAGTCCCAGAAGGGCAGGGTGGGTGCCAGCAGCCAGTCATTCCCAAGATGGCCTTAGAAAGCGCTGGTCCTCTCCATAGTCAGGTAGGCTGTGCACTGACTGCCAGGGTTCCCTTCCTGTTTAACAGAGGAGGGGGCTGAAATCCAGAGAGAACAAGGACTGATTGCCTCCAGGCCACCCACACAGCTCTGAAGTGTGGGAGCCCTGCTCAACTGTACACAGGTCTTCTGATGCCAAGTCCAGTGTAGGGTTTTCCACCACATCATTGTGTCTCTGAGGGGCACCATAACCTATTACAGATGACCCTCCATCTCTTTTTCTTCCCCATAGCAATGAAATTTCCTCTGCCCTCTCAACTGCCCAGTCAGGATTGGCCCTGAGCTGCAGCTTCCTTACTGCTGGGTGACCTGGGGCAAGGCTCTCCCTGCCCACGATGGGCTTCAGCTTTCCCCTCTGTAAAATGGGGCTGCTATCCTGATAATAGAGCGCCAGGCACTCACCTCCAAGGCTGGCTGTGGTTTCCCAAAGATGCTAATGACCACCTGTCACTGTGAGCTGCCTGCTCTGAGTGCTGGCTGGCTGGCTGGGGGCTGGCTTGCTTTGAAGGCCAGCCCATTGGCAGTGTGGGCCTGCCCTGACAGTAGGGAGATGAGCCTCCTGGGCTGGCTGTCCCCTGGGCAGCAGCCTCTGGATTCTTGGCATCCAGCCTAGAGTAGCCTTCTGTTCATCATCTCCACTCCCTGCCCCAAAGGGCTCCAGAGGAGGGAGAGCCCCAACCAATCCCCTCTTCCCTGGGCTGCCTGAGCTCCTCCTTTCCAGGCCTGAGTCCACCTCCTTCTCTGTCCTTTGACATTGGTCTATAGTTGGGGGCAGCAGCTTTGGCTTGTACATCCTGGGGGACCCTTCCCCAGCTGGAACCTGGCCAGGGAACTTTGCCTTAGAAGAAAGGGAAGCAAGAGAGAGTTCAGAAGGACAAACTGACCCTTCCTAGGATTCCATAGCCCATGCATCGCCCCTCCATGCTTGGGTTCTGTTTCTCCTGGATGCAGGAGTCCCTGGATATAGGTTTTCCTGCCCGTTTAGGGCACACAGGCTTGCTTCCCTCTCCTGGTCCTCATGGTCTCAGAGCACCCAACCACCTTCTTCAGGTCCTCTCTAGCTCCTCCTCTCACAGACCCAACCGCTGCCTCCCCCACTCCCAGGTGGTGGCCTTCTGTGTCCTGCCACGACTTGGCTGCTTACCTCTCCTTGCCTTGGCTCTTTTCTCAGTTCTGCCTTGTGGTTGAAGGGATGGAGAAAGAAGACCTCTGAAAGTCTGCCCAAGGTGGCATTGAGAGGGGGTGCAGAAAGGGCAAGCCTGTTTTTTGAGGCTCGGGGCAGACATGCACAAGCCAGGCAGTGTGTTGGCCCTCATGGGCCCTGGGGGTGGCTGTGGTGTTTTCTAGTACAAGATGGAGAAAGCAGCCACGCTAGACAGAAGGTGAACCTTTCTGTGTGGCGCACAACCTCCTGGGACCCAACATCTTCCTGAGAGATCTGGAGAGGGATATATTTAGCCAGCTGGGACAACAGGACAAAGCTGATCTTGTTCCAGCTCAGACCCTGGGTAAGGAGGGGCCAGGCCAGGCCTGGACGTGCAAGGCAGGGCAGGACAGGGCAGGAGAGGACAGGGCAGCCTCCTCAGGTCATCCTCCATCTGCAAACAACTGTGGGGTGTTTTCTGCCCCAAACTAGAGTATAACACTCCAGATGTACTGCCCAGCTAGGGCAACAGACAGAGGAAGGGTGCCTAGCCCCTACCTGCATAGGCAGCCTGCGCTCTGGGCCTCTCTGGAAGCAGCCCGAGGTCCCACGAGCTTCCTCAGCTGCAGCGTCACCCTGCTGACCCACATATCTGAGGGTGAAGCACGCTGAAAGCCCCCAGCTCTTTTTCCAGGGGAACTCTAAACCTCCCTTCCTTTGTGTGTAGGAAGTGGAAAGGACTTAGTGAATGGGGGGCAGTGTGGGCATGCAGTTCCCAACCCCATTTCTTGGTAGAGCCAGAGCCATCCTTCAAGCTGCAGGCTTCCCTTCTCTGTCCCCCAAGCTTGGAGGTGTGGGGTTGGGCTTGGTGGGAGGTGTGGAGGGCCCCAGCTCAGCCCCTAGCTTTATGGCAAGAACCCATCCCTAGGAGGAGTCAGTCCATGGCCTTGTGATGCCATTTCCCTCTCTTGAGAGGCCAAGACACATGACCAGATGGGGGTAGTGACTTGGAAAGGTCACACAGGTGACTGACTATCCAGTGTCAGACTTAGCCCAATAACCTGGCCTCTGTCAGGCTTTCCACTGCACTGTACTGCCTCTCTGTAAAGAATGCTCCCCGAAGAGCCATGAGAGGTGGGAGATGTCCCCCACATTCGCCTCTGTCCTCTCCTTGCTCCTTCCTGGCTCTAAGGTCCCTTGGCAATAGCCAAGGACTGGTTGGAGCTGGGGAATTGGCATCAGCAGCCCCCACCTGGTGGGTGAACTCTCTGAGGGCTTTGGAAATGTGGCTGTGTAACTTCAAGCATGGGAGATGGTAAGGGAAGCCAAGGTGGAGCCCCCATCATGGGTTAGAAGTTCCCCCATCCTGCCTGAGCCCGCAGGCTGCTGCTGCGGCTTCTGTAGCTGGTGTTGTCATGCAGATGTGTTCCTGGACACTGCCACTGTCAGGGTTCCAGAACCAGGGAGCTGCTTCCCTCCACGGCACCCAGCAACCCTTCCCTCTGCCCCCCACCAACCGACTGGTGCTGTTGTCTTTCAGGTTCTCTGTGCCTCACCTGATGTGTGTGCCTCACGGTGGCATGATGAATCAGGACAATATGTCCCTGAAGGAACATTGGGTGTCATGAGAGGGTCCTTGTCCTCTCCAGGGGTTGGGTCACTCAGAGCAGGGAGCTAGATGATGTCTTTTGCAAGACCCTGTCAGTTCTGCAATGGACAAATTCTCAATTTGGAAATTCTCTTTAATGCCTAGAAACCTCTTAACCTCTGTCCCCTTCCTGACATCACTAGATTTCCCCCAGTGGTCCCTGTCTTGTAGGTCCTCAGAGTGGTGCCCTCACTGCCATGTCAATGATTCCCAGGAAGTACTGCTTAGGAGAAGATGCCCAGGACAGAGCTTCCCGCAGCTCTGCAGCCTGTCTCAGAAGAAGACTGTGTTATCCTGACCATGGCAAGGGCTTCCCAACCTCAACCCCAGACCTACAACACTAATCACAATGAGGACAATAATGGTAACAAGAAGTAGCAGCACCAGCTGCTAACAGTCACCTGGCTAGCCTTTCTCTATCACTTGAAGATTCCCAAAGCAGTTTTGTACATGTGTTATCCCATTTGAGCCAACTGCCTGCCTTGGAGGCTGGTGTTACTAGTATCTCTATTGTGCCAGAGTCACACAGCTTGTAAACATCTGTTGTTGTTTCTCCTTCATTCTGGAAGAGGACCATGACATCAGGGAGGTGATTACATGACATGCAAGGGAATTGGATTTAAGTGAGGGTGGGCTGTGCAAAGTGAGCAGCCTCACTTTATTCTCTGAAGCTGTCTGGGTCCAGTGGCCAGATATAGATCAGGACAACTGGAGGTGGCCCAGGATGCAGTGGGAGGCCTTGGCCTTTTAAAGCTCTTTCCCTGGTTACAGTTTGAGGCAATGTTCTTTCAGTGATTAAGGCTAGAGAAGAAGTGAGGCAAAGAATGGCCTCTTTTACCTAGTCAAAAAATCAATTTGGGAGGGGAAGACCTTCACGGTTTCTAGGCAAAATACAAACGTTGCTGTTTATATTCACTTTGAGCCAATCAGGGCCCCAACAATGACCAGATGGGGCTTAGCCTGGGACCTCTTGTTGTCTCATCAATGATAGCCAAAGTGATTTGGGTTTAAGCCATGGTCCTTAAAAAAAAAAATCTAGCCCATAAACCCCAAGATATTATTCGATGTTTAAGTGATCAAAATTCACATTCCTTTGGGCAGAGAAGAAAGGAAGGCAGGAAGGCAGGAGGGAAGGAAGGAAGGCAGGAGGGCAGGAAGGAAGGAAGGAAGGAAGGAAGGAAGGAAGGAAGGAAGGAAGGAAGGAAAGAAGGAAGGAAGGAAGGAAGGAAGGAAGGAAGGAAGGAAGGAAGGAAGGAAGGAAGGAAGGAAGGAAGAAAGGAAGAAGGAAGGAAGGAAGGAAGGAAGGAAGGAGGGAAGGAAGGAGGGAAGGAAGGAGGGAGAAAGAGAGCGAGGGAGGGAGGAAGGAAGACAATGAAGGGAGAAAAGGAAGGAAGGGAGGGAGGAAAGGAAGAGAGGGAGGGAGGAAGGAAGGAAGGAAGGAAGGAAGGAAGGAAGGAAGGAAGGAAGAAAGAAAGAAAGAAAGAAAGAAAGAAAGAAAGAAAGAAAGAAAGAAAGAAAGAAAAAGAAAGAAAGAAAGAAAGAAAAAGAAAGAAAGACAAAGAAAGGCTGGCTTGCTGTGTTACCCACCAGGCCCGTTCTAGTACTCACAGAGGTGCTTGTCTTTCATTCTGAAAAAGGCCAGTGAGGTGATGCTATGACATGCAAGTGAATTGGATTTAGGCAGCTAGACAGCTAAGTGGATAGAGTGCCGGGCCTGGAGTCAGGAAGATCTGAGTTCAAATCCGGCCTCAGACACTTACTAGCTGTGTGACTCTGGATACTTCCCTAATTCTGTTTGCTTCAGGGTCATGGAGTAGCAGAGAGAGACAAACAGACAAATGGCCCCCTGAGCTCCAAGCTAGCCAGCCCAAGGGGCAGCTCTGCAGGGGGCATCTGATCTTTGCCTGCTTTTCTACTTCAAACACAAAACACACTGGTAGTTTTATTTTATTTTTGCCTAGACCTGCTAAGCATCTGAGGCAGTATCTGAACTTGGATGGTCCTGACTGCCAGCCCCAGTGCTCTGCCCATAATGCCATCTAGTCCTCGGTGGCAGCTGGCTCACTCCTGGTCCCAGGTGAATCACAGAATCTCAGAGTCCAGAAAGGAGCCTCAGAGAGCAGCTCATTTCACCTGGCCTGGATCTGAATCTCCTGTCTTCCCCACTCTTCCCCCTGCCCCTGCCCAGCCCTTACAACACACCCAGCAAGTGGCCTGGATCCAGCCCTAGCTTGAAGCCAGAGCTGTGAGTGGAAAACACACTGGGTCCCCTAGGCAGCCCTTGGCACTTTGGGGCAGCTCTCAGTGCTGGGCAAATATTCCCAGCATCAAGTATTTACTAGCTGGGTGGCCTTGGGTGAATCCCTTCCACATCCTGCACCTCTAGGTGCCCTGTGAATTGCTTCCAGAGATGCCCAGTCAAGTATCTGGGACCCAAAGTGTCCCCTTGGCCCCTCTGCAGCTTCCAGTTCCCGGGCCTGGCTCTCCCCCCAGGCTGGCTCCAGCCCAAACAAGTCTAGTGTCTCCTTCCCCTGACAGCCTTGCAGATACTGGAGGACTCCTCTCAGTTCTCCAGCCTCAGGCCTTTCTCCCTCAGGGGGCTCGGTGCAGCCCACAGGCCATTGTGGTCTCCAGTCCTCTGCCTGCCCTGGCCACACTCTTCTGGATGGCCCTCTACATCCCACCTCTAATGACATGAGCTCCTAGCCTCTCCACAGTCTCATGGTCCAGGCTCTCCTATGTAACACAGACCAAGTTATACCCAGGAATTTCCAAAGGCACAGCTCAGGGCACACACATCTTGGAAATATATACACCACATACATGACACATGTACATACACCACACACAATACACACAAAACACACTCCCCCTACACACATACATATACATACACCATACACACACACCACATACACCACCTGCATGCATATACACACAACACAGAAAGCACACACGTCATAGAAATACAGACACCACATTCACCCACGCAAATCATGCTCACACTACACACCAATACATTTATACATACAATACACATGCACACACATACACAGAGGTATATACACAGAACACACAAACCATATATACCACACGAATATCCACACACCACACTCACACACAAATTATGCTCACACCAATGCATATATACATAGGATACACACACCACAGTCAAGAATACACACAAATACAGAGAGGCATATACACACAGTACATAAACCACACAAACCATATAAATACACAGATACCACACTGACACACAAATCACACTCACACCACACACAAATACAAATATTCATATACATAGAAGATACACAATGCACACTCACATACACATGGAAATATACACAGATATACACACAGCACACTCCCATAAACCACATACATTTACACATATACACATGGCACATACACCAGGCACAAATACACCCACTTGCATATACACACAATACATGAACCACATGCACCATGCACCCATATACACATCATACACATACTACATAAGCCACACACATACACATGTCACAGAGAATACTCACACTAATACACACACATCACACTCATGCACACATACCACATATACTCCATACAAATACACACATACATATATACACAACACACACACATACCACATACACCACATGCATGCATATGCATACAGCATACAAACTACACACCATATAAATACACACAAATTGTACTCACACAGCAACCAATACATATATACATACAATACACACACCACAGTTAGACATACATACAAATACCCAGAAGCATATACACACAACACACAAACCACATACATCATGCACCCACATACACATCATACACACATCACATAGGCTACACAGATACATACCACATAGAATACACACACTAAAACACACACTTCCCATTCACGCACACACCACATATACTCCATGCAAATACACACATACACATACACATACATATACACACAACATGCACATAACACACTCACAGACATGCATATAGACAAAACACATAAACCACACACACCATAGTCACTCTCATGAATCATGCTGACAACACACAAAAATGCATATCTGCATACACAACACCCACCACACTCATGCACACACACAAATACACACCCATATACCTACAACACACATACACCACACACAAATACACACATAGGTATATACACACAACACACAAACGACATACACTGTATGCGAACACACATACCACACACACCACACAGCAGACACACACACACACACACACACACATACGCAGACCTGGCTTCCCCTTGCAGGGCATGCTCTTTCCCTGATGTCTGAAGCCCCATCACTAGGACAGGTGTCTCTGGGCATGACCCTGGCTGGTGCTGTTCCCACACACTCACTCTCTTTACAGACACCTGAAAACATACTAGCTCCCTGTTAGCTCTCAGGGGGACAAAAGGCCAACATGGGTAAGGAAGAGAACTGGGAACCCTATTTACAAGGAAATGCTAAAGGTAGGAAGTGGGCCCCGGTGGTTCTGGCTCAGTACTTGGCTCTGCCCCAGACTGGGGTGCAGCCCTGTTAGCCTGGAGTCAGCCTCCCACTGCCCCCCCCCCACCAAGAGAGGCATCCCAGATGTGCAGGGCGGGTGCTACCAGCCAGTCACTCCCAAGGCAGCTTTAGAAAGCACTGGTGATCTCCATAATCAGGTGGGCTCTGCATTAACTGCCAGGGTTCCCTTCCTGTTTAAGAGAGGAGGGGGCTGAGATCCAGAGAGAACAAGGACAGATTGGCTCCAGGTCACCCACATAGCTCTGAAGTGTGGGAGCCCTGCTCAACTGAGCTCAGGTCTTCTGATGCCAAGTCCAGTGGGGGGTTTTCCACCACACCATGGTGTCTCTGAGGGGCACCATAAACTATTACAGATAACCTTCCATCTCTTCTTTCCCCTATGAGTGAAATTTCCTCTGTCTTCTCAACTGCCCAGTCAGGATTGGCCCTGAGCTACAGCTTCCTTACTCCTGGTGACCTGGGGCAAGTCTCTCCCTCTGCTGGATGGGCTTCAGCTTCCCCCTCTGTAAAATAGGGCTGCTATCCTGATAATAGGGTGCCAGGCACTCTCCTCCAAGGCTGGCTGTGGTTTCCCAAAAATGCTAAGGACCAGTTGTCAGTGTGAGCTGCCTGTTCTGAGTGCTGGCTGGCTGGCTAGGGGCTGGCTTGCTTGGAAGGCCAGTCGTTTGGCACTGTGGGCCTGCCCTGACAGTAGGGAGATGAGCTTCCTGGGCTGGCTGTCCCCTGGGCAGCAGCCTCTGGATGCTTGGCATCCAGCCCAGAGGAGCCTTCTGGGCAGCACCTCCACTCCCTGCCCAAAGGGCTCCAGAGGAGGGAGAGCCCCAACCAATCCCCTCATTTCCCTGGGTTGCCTGAGCTCCCCCTTTGCAGGCCTGGGTCCAGCTCCTTCTCTGTCCTTTGTCATTGGTCTATAGTTTGGGGCAGCAGCTTTGGCTTGCACATCCTGGGGGGCCTTTCCCCAGCTGGAACCTGGCCAAGGAATTTTGCCTTAGAACAAAGGGAAGCAAGAGAGAGTTCAGAAGGACTAACTGACCCTTCCCACGATTCCACAGAGCATGCACTGCCCCTCTCTGCTTGGGTTCTGTTTCTTCTGGATGCAGGAGTACCTGGATACAGGTTTTCCTGCCCCTTCAGGGCACACAGACTTGTTCCCCTCTCCTGGTCCTCATGCCCTCAGAGCACCCGACCACCTTCTTTAAGTCCTGTGTAGTACAGTTTTGCTATCTATTTCTTCCTGTATCTCCCTTAACTTCTTTAAGAATCTGGATGCTGTACCACTTGGTGCATATATGTTTAGTAATGATATTACTTCATTGTCTATGGTACCTTTTAGAAGGATGTAGTTTCCTTCCTTATCTCTTTTAATTAAATCTATTTTTGCTTTTGCTTTGTCTGAGATCAGGATTGCTACCTCTGCTTTTTTTTTTTTACTTCAGCTGAAGCATAATATATTTTGCTCCAGCCTTTTACCTTTACTCTGTGTGTATCTCTCTGCTTCAAATCCTACATATTGTAGGATTATGGTTCTTACACCAGTCTGCTGTTTCTGTTTTATGGGGAATTCATCCCATTCACATTTGCAGTCATAATTACTATCTACATCTTCCTCTCCCTCCTGTTCCCCCCATCACCCGTTTATGCTTTTCTCTCTCCTTTCTCCCTTTCCCTCCTCAGTAGAATTTTGCTTTAGACCACCAACTCCCTCAGTCTTCTTTCCCTTCTCTTAGCCCTTTCCCTTTTCTTCCCCTTTACCCTTTCTACTTTTTCCCTCCCTTCTAGTTACCCTCTCCCTTTTCTTTTCCCTTTCCCCTCCTACTTCCTTTGGGTAAGTTAGATTTCTATACCTGATTATGTTATTCCCTCTTTGAACCAAATCTGATAAGAGTAAGGTTCAAACAATGCTCATCTCCCTCCCTTCTTTCCCTCTGTTGTATTAGGTTTTTGTATGTTTTCATGTGATGTAATTTACCCTTATCTTCCTCCTCCTTCCTGTTCTCCCTTTTTACCACTTAATTAGATTTTTTACCATCACATCAAAGTCAACTTATACCCACACCCTCTGTCTAGGTATACTCCTTTTAAATGTCATAATAACATTACAATTCTCAAGAGTTACAAGTGTCATTTTCTCTTGTAGGGATGTTTGACCTTATTAATAACTTGTGGTTTTTTTCTGTCCTGTTTACCTTTTTATGCCTCTCTTGTGTCTTGTATTTGAAGATCAAATTTTCTACTCTGGTCTTTTCATCAGAAAGGTTTGGAATTCCCCTGTTTCTTTGAATGTCCATCTCCTCCCTTGAAAGATTATGCTCATTTTCACTGGGTAGTTGATCCTTGGTTATAATCCAAGCTCCTTTGCTTTACAGAATATAGTATTCCATGCCCTCTGATCTTTTAATGTAGAAGCTGCAAGGTCCTGCATAATCCTTACTGTGGTTTCATGATATTTAAATTGTTTCTTCCTGGCTGCTTGCAGTATTTTCTCTTTGATCTGGTAATTTTGGAATTTGGCTACATTATTCCTCAGCATTTTCAATTTGGGATCTCTTTCAATTTGGGATTGGTGGATTCTTTCAATGACTATTTTGCCCTCTGGTTCTAGGACCTCAGGGCAGTTTTCTTTGATGATTTCCTGAAGGATGTTGTCCAGGGTCTTTTTTTTTCATCATGGTTTTCAGGTAGATCAATAATTTTTAAATTGTGTCTCCTGGATCTATTTTCCTGGTCAGTTGTTTTGCCAATGAGGTATTTTACATTTTCTTCTATTTTTTCATTCTTTTGTTTCTGTTTGATTGACTCTTGATCTTTCAGAGTCATTAGCTTCAACTTACCCCATTCTAATTTTTAACAAGTTGTTTTCTTCTATCAGATTTTGTACCTCCTTTTCCATTTGGCCCATTCTACTTTTTAAGGACTTGCTTTCTACAACTAATTTTTGTCCTTCCTTTTCCAAGTCATTGAGTCTTACATACCTCTCATCTCTTTCCCAATTTTTCTTCTACCTCTCTTATTTGACTTTTTTTACTTTTTTCTTTTAAGGCAATTGGAGTTAAGTGACTTGCCTAGGGTCACACAGCTAGTGTCAAGTGTTTGGTCTGAGGCTGGATTTGAACTCAGGTCCTCCTGACTTCAGGGCTGGTGCTCTATCCACTGCACCACCTAGCTGCTGGTTATTTTGTTATTTGACTTTTAAAATCCTTCTTGAGCTCTTCCAAGAAGGCTTTTTGGGCTTGAGACCAGTTCATATGCCTCTCTGAGGTTTCAGATGTGGGTATATTGACAATGTTGTCCTCTTCCGAATTTGTGCCTTGACTTTCCCTTTCCCAATAATAAGATTCTATGGTCTGTTTCTGCTTTTTGTGCATGGTGTTTGCCTATTTCTTGACTTAAAAAAAAAAAGTTGAGCTCTCCTGCTGGAGTGAAGGGAACACTTACCCAAGCTTCTTTTCCTGCTCACCCTGGGCCTTGCACAGAGATATTTTGCTGCTGGTGGGTGCCTGTCAGCCTGGAGTTTTGCCTCCTGGAGTTGTGCTTTCCAGAGTTGTGTTGGGGCACCAGCTGATTTGGCTGCTGGAGAACATTGTCACCTGTGGTGGTGTTTTGAGTTAGTGTCTACCAGTTCCCCTGCCTGTATTGAGGCTCTCAGGGAGTCCCGGTGTTGGCACTTGCCTGCTCCACCAATCAGATCTCCTCTGATATGCTGAGGTGGGCCTTGCCGCTGGCTTTCTGGGATGCCTCCCATCCTGTACTGCAAGAGGAGCCTTTTCCTTTAATTCCCCAAGCTTCCTGGGTTACAAGACTGTAGTGCCCTGTCTTTTTGCTGGCTCAGTGCTCTTCCTGGGTCAATATTTTCTGGGCTTTCAGAGGTCAATAAGGGAGAATGAGAGCGACTTACTTCTTACTCTGCTGTTTTGGTTCTGGAAGCAGAACCATGAAATACTTTTCTTAAGCTTTCTGATTAGAACAGAAGGTTAGGAAATATATTTATCTCTTGTGTTTCACCCTGCTGCCTCAATTAACACAGGAAGCCCAGAACTAACCGTAAGGTGAAATTAATTTAATGGTGGTCACACATTTTGTAAACAAGATTCCCCTAGATCCCTGAATCCCTTGATGAGGTGTAAAACCTCTTTGATTATGTCAAGAATTCATGACTAACTATTCAGGGAGCCTGGGCAAGCCTCTAAGACCTTGAAATAGCTGGAGGAATTTCAGCATTTTCCCAATTTGAGACTTAGAGTTGGAAATGGAAGAAGAACTAGGTTCCTGAGAAGGAATGGTTCTTTTGGAGTGGGAAGGGCTCAGGAAAGAGTCCTAAGAGTAACTGGACCTGTAGGAAACAATGCATCCAGCCTGAAGCAGAGAGACACACTGAGCTCAGGCAAGGATGTAGAAAGACAGTCATGTGAGAGCATACAGCTTTTAAGAGTGTGACACCTCAGTGTGGAGAGAAGTGCAAGCTATGAACTCAACAGACAGACCCTAGGAGTGTTTCCCTTGGCCATTCACCCAGCTGAGTGGCCAAGAGAAGCTACATAAAAACAAAGAGAGAGAGGACTTTTCGTACTAGGAGTTGTGAGTTACCCTTTGCTGCATGCTACACGTGTGCCTCACCATAACTGTATTCAAGTCTGAGCCCCCTCTTCCCATGGACACGAGGTATATTTGTGAAAGAGAGTGTTCCAGGCTTTTGAGGGAAATAGTTGGTACCAATTCTTCTAAACCAATCAATTCAGTGCCTAATGTAATAGGTGCTCAATAAATGCTTGTTAATTGACTGATTCAATTTCCTGTTGCTTTATTACTAACAGTGGGGGAAAGTTTGCCATCTACCCAGAACAGGGGCTTTAGGAAAATAACAGCTTATGGCACTTGATAGACATCCATTGCCTATGGGTAATCTAAGAGATTCTGTGCTCAGATTCCAGAGAGGATAAAGCAAAATAGTTTGCTATGTTGTGGAACTACAGAGGGAGACATTTTGATCCTGAAAATGAGAAAGGGGAAGGGAAAGAGTTCTGGAGAACTGGCCAGAAAGTACATTAGGAGCTAAGAAAGAGAGCTTTGCTTGCCTGGAAATAGAGGCCAAAAGTTAAATCTGGAATCTATAACTCTATTGAGTGTCTGTGATTTATACCTGGAGGTTACTTACACATTGTGGTAAATGGGTCTGTGCTCTTAAAATGACTATGTCAAAGTTTGAGTCAGTGTTAAACCTAATTCCAAGGTGATCTGGTTGACTCTAGTCTGGGGTTCTTAACCATTTTTGTTTCCGGGACCCCTTTTGTAATCTGGTGAAGACTGTAGATCCCTTCTCAGAATAATGCTTTTAAATACCTAGAATAGGAAGGAAATAAATTATATTGAAATAAAGTTATCAATTTTTTTTTAAAAAGACAAGGTTCTGAACCCCAGGTTAAGAAACTCTGGCCTAGACACTAAAGTTTTCTTCAAGCTCTAGCAGGTCCTACCAACCTGGAAAGGCCCGACGAGAGTCATCCAAGTCCCAGCCTAAGTTCAGAGAGATTCATTGGCAGAAGTTGAGATAAGTGATGATTTGAGAATGGGGCAAAGGCATGGGAACTTATGACGACTATCTATTGTATAAGGTTGGATGGAAAGGTTGGGATCCACATTGATGGAGTCTCCTCACTGACCAAATGACAGCTCTTTTGAAGTAGTGGGGTGTGCATAGGGGTGGGGAGGAAGATGGTGGTAAATATTAGTCCCAAGGTCTGGAATGACCAGAGGCAATTGAAGGAAGCCTTCTGATTGAGGGAGTCCTTGCCATTTTCTCTGGTCATCCAAAATAGGATCAGGAAGGCTGGGCAAGCCCCTACAGGGGTCCCCAGGGACCTCGGCACAAGGTACAGGCTAGGTAACCCTAATTTAACCGTACAGCTGCCTCTCTCAATAGGTGCTAGAAACAAGCTTCTGAGAGTAGAAAATACAAAATTGCTTTTTATTCATGATGTTATAAAACAGGAAAAGTGACCAATAATAATATAAGAAGGAGAATACATGTTTTAGTACAAAAAAATCTCAGGAGTCAGGATTTGTCTCAGGACGCGTTGATTTGTCTGTGAGGACCACATGCTGGTGTTTGACTTAAAGCATGGACCTGAGGTGATTTCACTGGCTTAAGAAACTCTAAAGAGAGGAAAGCACACCAATTTGGTATCTTCTCTGCAATTTATAGAGTTACCAACGTTACAAATTGAAGTAAATCCCTAGAGTCATACAATGAGTATGTGTCACAGGCTGGACTTGAACCCAGGTCTTTTGACTCTAAAGCCAGCTCTCTGTCCACTAGGCCAATGCTACCTCTCAGTGATATTTTATTCTTGAAAAAATAACTGACATTTATATAGCACTTTAAGATTCGCATCATATGTTGACATGTGTGTACAGCATTGATGGTTTATTTGGATGATCATTTAAGTCCTGTTTTTTCTAACTGTGCAGGATCTCTTGAATACACTCCCTTCTCTCCTCTGACACAGCCCCCAACCTGGTGTTGGCCTTTATTGCCTCACACCTAGACTATTGCAATAGCTGCTGGGGGGGGGGTCTAACTGCCTCAAGTCTCTCCCCATTCCAGTCCACCTTCCATTCAGCCACCAAAGGGATCTTCCTAAATCACAAGTCAGACCATGTCATTTCCCTATTCAGTCAACTCCAGTGGCTCCCTGTCACCTCCAGGATGAAATACAAAACCCTCTGTTTGGCATCAAAGCCCTTCATAACCCAGGCCCCTCCTCCCTTTCTGTTCTTCTCACACCTTCCTTTAAGGGGCCCCCCCACCCCAATCTGCTCCTTGATCCAATGTAACACTAAAGCCGTTTTGCTATTCTTCAAACAAGATCCTCTCTGAACTATCTCCCAACTCTGAATGTCTTTATCGGCTGTCCCTCATGCCTGGAATATTTTCGCTCCTCATCTCCACTGCTGGACTCCCCTGGCTTCCTTTGAGTCTCAGCTGAAGCTCCACCTTCTGCAAGATGTCTTTCCTGCTCTCCCTTAATTCCAGTACCTTTCCTCTGCTGCTAATCTCCATAAATGGTGGACTCCTTGAAAGCAGAAACTGTATTTTTTGCTGTATTCCCAGCACTTAGCACAGTGTCTGGTACAGAGCAGGTGCTTAATATATGCTTGTTGCTTTGACTTGACTAGTTTTCCTCAAATACATGAATAGAGAAATACCATACTTGATACATACACACAGAGCAATTTAGCCCTATGCCTCCTGGTGTATTTTTTAAATGTGGGAATTTTGTCCCTCTTTAAGGGAAATTCAAAGTCACATAGGGTCTAGAGGTTCCCCCCCACTCCATTCCATCCTTCTTGAGTATAGGTACTTCTGTAGGCAAAGGTAAATTGCAGGGGAGCGGGGGTGGGGGGTATCATAAGCTATTCTACTAAAAGCAAGAAAACTAATTAGTAACTATATTGTATTGGGAATAGAAATTTTCAAGTTAGTGACTTCAATCAATGAGTACATTTTATAACAGAATATGCCTGCATCTCAGGTTTTTATAACTTTGCTTTGGTTTATCTATCATTGAAAGATGGTTAATAAATCCTTAATGGTTTGGTAGCAGTTTAATATAGTGACAGGTATCATAGTCTAATCATCTGGAATCACGAGGAGTATTAATGTTCCCAGGCACGGAGGGATGCTCCAGAGTGGGTTGGCCTTCATTATTTTACTGGCCATCTTTGGAAAATCTGTTTTTGTATCTCAAAAATGCTCATTCCCTCATTTAATTGGTAAAATAAAAAATAATCTCTCTCTCTCTCTCTCTCTCCCTCTCCTCTCCCTCTCTGTATATATATATATATATATATATATATATATATATACATATATATATATATACATATACATATATATATATATATACATATATATATATATACATATATATATATATACATATATATATATATATGTCAAAAAGAGGCAGTAACAACAAAAGCATTGATTGACTCCATAATTAACACTTTCTTCAATCTAAGGCCAGAGATCATGTCTTTCACTATAAAGGATTCATAAAATAGTAGTAATTACCTTACATGCTTTCCTAGGCCCTGGAATTTGTAACCCACATAACCCTGCCACCAAACCCTCTTGCCTGACTATACATTACCGATTTGTTACTCCTAGACGAGGCTGGGGCAATGCTCTGAGGAACTGATGTCATGCTGCTTTCAGGTGGTGATAATTTGAGGCAATGTCCTTAGGGAACACGCCAATAGTGTTACTGACTTTTGAGGTAGCTCACTAGTGTTACCAACCATTGAGACAGCCAGGTGGTGCCACAGTGCACAGAGCCCTGGGCCTGGAATCGGGAAGACCTGAATTCAAACCCAGCCTCAGAAACTTCAAAGCTGGGTGCCTCTGGGCAAGTCATTTCAACCTCTGCCTCAGTATCCTCAACTGTAAAATAGGGATCATAACTTCACCCACCTCCCAGGGTTGTTGTGGGTATCAAATGAGATAATTGTGAATTGCCTAGCACAGTTCCTGGCACATAGTAGGTGCCACATAAATGCTTATTGCCTTCCTCTGACTAAAGTAGTATGAACTGTTAGATTCGGGGCAGGAATACAGTGGTTTTTTTTTCAGGTTCAGAATCTGGGCCTTGCTTGTAGAAAATTGAACTCTTGACAAAGTCCCACTTAAACGGTTTCATCCAGTATCTTGGGCTGAAGCTGTTAAAGGCTGGGGTACCAAGTTCAACAGACAATTTACACTCCAGTTCTACTGAGATTTACATTAAGGCATTTTAGGGATTCAGGAATCAAATGGGTTTGTCATCAGGATGCTGGAAGCTTGAAGCTTGTGAAAGCCTGAAGGCCAGATAGAATATGCAAGTGCACTATGGGTATTGCTGGGTAGATAGAAAGCAGAGTTCTCTTTCAAACTACATGTTTTGCCAACATTTCTAGCAGAAGTAGGGATGTGATGCAAAAGGTAGCTTGTATGGGCATTGGTCACTTTGGAACATGCACCCTTATTTTTTAACTCATTTTTTTAGCCACAGATGCATAAGTGCTTTCAATCTCCTTATCTGCAGGGCATGTGTGGCTGAATTCCTCTCGGGCGTAGGCATTTTGCAGATAGCGCCAGACTCCTGAGAATTCAGCAGGGATGTCAAAGTCCCGGTATTTCTTGGCAACCACCTAGAGGACCAAGTAAAAGAAAGGGAAGAGTTGTTGATATCTGAAGCCACATACATGTCAGTGGTAGTAAAAAGTGACCATAATGGGCATTTTTCAGTAGATATGGCCTCCTAAACCATGGCGCGCTATACTTCGGTGCCGTTATTATTATTTTTACTTTCTCACCTTGATAATGTGCAATTTAGGGAGCAGGTTGCAGTCTGCCAGGGTCAGCTGATCTCCATCCAGGAACATCCTTCTGGAGACCACTACTTCTTCTGTACTGTTCTGATCAATTTCCTCCGGAAGGGGGGTTGTCAGATAGATGTCTAGACGCTTAAATTCCCTCAGCAAAGCTTTCTCCAGATCTGAATCATTCAATGAAGTCACAGGTTTATTTTTAGATGCCTGACTGTCATTGTCAAATGTCTCTCAGCATGCTTATTCTCCCATGTTTTTCCCTACATATCCCGTATGCTAGACCTTGTTGATGGCTCCAAAGTCCACGCAGTCATTCTACTTTGGAATCAATTGTGAGACATAGAAGACACTGGCAGAGGACTGCCCAAGCATGGCATGCCCACATCAAAGAAGGTGCTGTGCTCTGAGCAAAGCAGAATTGCAAAGCAGCACAAAGGAAATGTATGGTGTGCAAATTTAGAGCCATCTCCACTCCAAATGTTCATGTGGACTATTTATGCCTGACCTGTGGTAGAGCCTTCCGAGCTCATGTTGGTCTGATCAACCACCGTTGGACACACTGGAACTTGACCCCAACATCGTGATGTCATTTTGGCCCTCTTCAAGATCCAAGGACAACCACCAACCAACTGATTTCCTTTATTCACTTAACCAACAGATTTATTTAGTACCTGCCTGCTATGGGCTAGGCCTTGTACTTGATGCTGGGTAAGCTAGAAGGGTAGGTAGGGGTAGGATGGATAGAACTCCAGGCTTGGAGTCAGTTAGCAAATCTGAGTTCCAGTTCAGCCTCAGACTCTTACTAGCTGTGTGTCCCTGGGTAAGTCACTTCATCTCTGCCTGCCTCAGTTTCCTCAACTTTAAAGTGAGTATAATAACAGCACCTATCCTGCAGGGTTGTTGTGAGGATCAAATGAGACTGTAATTGTATAGCACTTAGCACAGTGTAAGTGCTATACAAATGTTAGCTATTATTATTATTGTTAGAGAGTGGAATACCATAGGCTGCCATATTAGTTTGCCTCCTCCCACTGGACTGGATTGGACTGGATTAATTAATTGATTGGTTCATACTTTCTCTTTTCCTTGTTGTATGGGTAAGATGAAAATTTGGGGAGGACAGGAAGGATTAAAGGAGAATCTAAGTAAAGAGTACACAGGCCACCACAAACCAAATCTGTTTTTAACCAAGAGGACAGGGTTAGGAAGGCTCTTTGCCCTATGAAGATTTTCTTTCCATTCTTCAGGATGGGTTGGCACATGGAAGGGAGGTGATGAGAGAAAGAAAATAAGGGCACTGCTTATCGAGGGTGAGTTAATAAATGTAGGGGCTGGGTAGTGGACAAGAAGATGAATGTGTTTCACTTTCCTTTCTAGATGGCTGACCTAATTAACACTGCTTACAATTGCTCAGCAGCATTACCCCCTCTTCTCTCCTTCCTTCCCGACAACCCCCCCATCTCTCTCTGTCTCTGACTCTCTGTCTCTGTCTTTGTCTCTGTCTGTCTCTTTCCTTCCTTCTTGCCCCAGAATGCTAGGTAGTGATTCTTTGTCCTTTCTAAGGTTCATCCTTAGTAACCTATAACCGTGATAAGTTCTTTCTCACTTCCTTTAGGACACTGCCCTTGGACCTCTCTTCCTCTCTTTCTATTCTGTCCTTTGGAAATCTCGACTATGTCCATGGCTTCAACTAGCACTCCTATGCCGTTGATTTCCAGGTCAATATCTAAAGTCCTGACCTTGCCTCTGAGCTGCAGAGTCATATTTTCAATTGCCCATTAGGACCTCTCCACTTAGCTTTCTTGCCAGCAAGTTATTGTCCTTAGACTTGCCACTTTTGACTTCATTATTTGTGGTGCCACCATTCACCTAGTCTCCCATTCTCTAAACCTTAGGGTTATCCATGGCTTTTCCCTTCCTCTCATCTCTCAAATACAATTAATTACCAAGTCCTGTTGATTCCACCTTTACAGTAGCTCTCTTCCTCTTCTTCCTCCTCCTCCCCCTCCCCCTCCCACTGCTCCTCCTCCAATTGCTCCTCTTCCTCTTCTTCCTTCTCCCACTGCTCCCCCTTCTCTTCCTCTTCCTCCTCCTCCACTGCTCCTCTTCTTCCTCCTCCTCCTCCCCTTCCTCCTCCTCTTCCTCCTCCCCAACTGTTCCTCCTCTTATTCCTCCTCCTTGCCCTTCTCCTACTCTTCCCCCTCCACCTCCTCCCACTGCTCCTGCTCTTCTTCCTCATCCTCCTCCTTCCTCTCATCCTACTCTTTCTCCTCCCCCTCCTTCTGTTGCTCTTCTTCTTCCTCCTGCTCCTCCTCCTCTTCCTTTTCTCCCCCCTCTTCTTCCCCTCCATTCTAATCTTAGTACAGTACAGGCCTTCATCACCACCTTGTCTGGACTATCACTATCACAGTAACCACCTTAAAATCTTCATGTCTCCCTTCTCTACTCTCTCCAATTCATTTTTTCATATACCTGCCAACTAATCTTCCTTCTGGGTAGGTCTAGTTATGTCTCTCCTCTGTTAAACACCTTTACTGTCTCCCTATCACCTACCCAGTAAAGTTCCAACTCCTCTGCCTGGTGTTCCAGATGTTTTCTAATCTGCCATCTCTCTCTACCTTACCATTCTTATTGTATAGTAAGTACTCTTATCCATGGACCCTGAGCTCAAGTAAAATTGGAGTATTCTTGTCTTGAACTTGCTCTCTGCTTTCCTGATTCTATGCCTTTGCTCATAACATTTTCTATGCCTAGAGTGTCCTCTCTTCCCTCACCTCCATCCTTTGCCTGTTGAATCCCTACTGCTCCCATAAAGCTCATCTGAAATGTCCATTCTTTGAGGAAGCCTTCTCAAATCTGCTGGGCCCCTAGTCTTCCCGTAGCATTTTGTTTGGGCCTCTCCAATGCCATGTATGATTGTGCAGTATAGTTGCCCGTGTTAGGAACATATCTCCTCACTGACTCCATGGGAATGTCTTATTGACAATTGCTGTCTCCCTCCCAGTAAGGGCTTGAGTGACCTCTGCTGCTATTGGTACTGCAGGTCTGGTGTTAATAAGTCAAATGGGATGAGCGGGTGGATGAGGGCAAGAAAAACAGTTTTCCTTCAGGTTCAGAAGTTGGGTCCACCAATGTCCTTAGCTTGAAAAAAAAATGAACTCTTGACAGAAATTCAGTTATAAAACTATGAGTATCAATGAGCAATGTCAGAGAGAGGGGAGATAAAAGGCTAAGCTCCATTGTAAACCATGTCCAAAGAAACACGTCCAATGGGATTATGACTATAGTAGGTAAGTGTTAACTTCTCTGGGCCTTGGTTCCATCTCCTGTAAAATGAAGCTGGATTGGGTAACCTCTAATGTTCCTTCCAGCTTGAAATACATCATTCTATTTTTGTTATTTGAACTGAGATGTGGGGGAATAATTATCACAGAAGAACAATTCCATTCTACATATATGCTATAGTGATTAGTACCCTGGAATCTAAGAGGCAGCTAGGCAGCACAGTGGATAGAGCACTGGGATCAGAGTCAGGAAGACCTGAGTTCAAGTCCCGCTTTAGACACTGAATAGCTGTGTGACCCTGGGCAAGTCACTTAACCCTATTACCTCAGACACTTAATAGCTGTGTGATCTTGAGTAAGTCACTTAACCCTATTTGCCTCAGTTTCTTATCTGTAAAATGAGCTGGAGAAGGATATAGCAAACCACTCTGGTATCTTTGCCAAAAAAAAAACCAAAACCCAAATTGGGTCATGAAGAGTCGGACATGACTGAAAAAACAACTAAACAACAACAAATCCCCTAGAATCTAACAGGGCAGATAGAAAATGTATCTTACGTTTATTGGTATCCTTTTGTGTGTTCTTAATGTATGCAGAAAACTTGGCAAAGATGTCGCACCCCACATCAAAGGACTCCATATACTTGGGACTCAAATGTGGATACCTTAGGAGAAAAAAGATATGCCCCCAAATAGACTTTAGTCAAATCATCAACTTTCTCCGCCTGGGTTTTAGAGGAACACTGAAGCAAAACAACCAATATATCTCTTGGTTGTTAATCACAACTCCTAGAGTCCATGTCCTACTGGGACAGAAGAAGGAATCACCAAGGAATGTGTTCTATTTCTTGGGCCAGTATGCAAATGGACTTTGTAAATCTGTATCTTCAGGTAGGGCCTGCTACAACCCCTTTGATTCCAGTTCAGTCTGGTTCTCCAGACCTGAAGAAGGCATTTCCCTCATAGAATTGATGTCATATGTTAAGTCCACAAGCCAGCCCACCTCATTCTCTGAAATGAGAAAGGAGGAAGAGAGGATAGATCAAGATAGAGAGGTCTCGAGGTATACAGGAATGGGAATGAGAGAGTTCATATTGGATGGCCATTATCTCAGCAGAGTAAATGGGGACATAATCTAAAAGAGATAGATAGAATCAGGACTGAAAGAAGAGAAAGTTTGGAGTAGCCAGTTGGGAGACAGTGTGATAGGGAATGAATCCAAGATGAATAAAAGGATCAGTCAGCAATCATGAGGTCTCAGCTGAGGTTAGATGGCACATATACGTAGTGAACAATTTCCTGATTTTCTCCAGCATACTCAAAAACTCCAAAGGCACAGAGAAAGTATTCAGTATTCAGAAAGTACTCAGATCCAGAGTTGTAGCTTTCCAGCATGGGAACCCACAGTGAAAGGACATGGGAGAGGAGGACACCTTGTTGAAATGGCAGATTTACAAGGGCCAAACTGGGCTGGGAAGGCAGTGAAGTCACAGAAGGGTGATGGACTGGGAAAAGAAATTCAAGATGGAGGGACCTGGGTTGCCACGAAGGCCAGGGGCAGGAGTGAGGAGGTGGGACAGGATCAGAGATGGGCATCTAAGCATTCAGGATCTTCAAGGTGAAGCTGTTTCAGGTGGTGACTCAGGTCTTGAGTGTGATCTACGCTGTAGGTAGTTAAGGTAGGGTAGGGCTTTTTTTTTTTTTACTTAAAGACCATTTAAAAAAATTTTTTTAGTTGTTTTTTAAAATTTATTTATTTTTAGTTTTCAACATTTACTTCCACAAGATACTGAGTTCCAAATTTTCACCCTATCTCGCCCTTCCCCCCACCCCAAGATGGCATGCATTCTGAATATCCCTTCCCCTAGTCTGCCCTCCCTTTTATCTCTCCCCACCCCTTCTCTTATCCCCTTCCCCTTCTACTTTCCTGTAGGGCAGGATAGATTTCTGAACCCCATTTCCTGTATTTCTTGTTTCCCAGTTGCATGTGAAAACTTTTTTTAAACATGTGTTTTTAAAACTTTGGGTTCCAATTTTTCTCCCTCCCTCCCTCCCCACCCACCCTCATTGAAAAGGCAAGTAACTCAATATAGGTTATACATGTGCAGTTATGCAAAACACTTCCATAGTAGTCATGTTGTGAAAAACTAACTCTATTTCCCTTACTCCTATCTCACACCCCCCCATTTATTCTATTCTTTCTTTTGACCCTGTCCCTTCTCAGAAGTGTTTGCTTCTGATTACCCCCTCTCCCAATCTGCCCTCCCCTCTATCATCCCCCTACTCTCTTGTCCCCTTCCCCCCCCATTTTCCTGTAGGGTAAGATAGATTTCCATACCCATTTGAGTGTGTATGCTATGCCCTCCTTAAGCCAAATCTGATGAGAATAAGATTCACTCACTCCCTCTCACCTTCCTCTGTTACCCCTCCACTGTAAGAGCCTTTTCTTGTCTGTTTCATGTGAGATAATTTACCCCATTCTACCTCTCCCTTTCTCCTTCTCCCAGTATAATCCTCTCTCACCCCTTAATTTTATTCTCCAGATATGATAGGGTAGGGCTTCTTAACCTAGGGTCTATGAAATTGGTTTTTTATACATATTTTGATAATTGTATTTTGCTATAATTGGTTTCCCTTATAATCCCAATTATTTTATTTATTTTATTCATTATTTTAATTTTAAATTTTTTGTTTTATTTATTATTTTGTTTTAATTTATTTATTTAAAAATAGAGAAGGTGTCCATAGGCTTCCCAGACTGCCTGCCAAAGTGGTATATGACACAGAAAAAGTTATGAACCATTGAACTGGAGGAACTGAACACATTCAGGAAATGGGAGGTGAGGGTGTTAGAAGGTTGGGGAAGAGAGGTAGGCCATAAACCAGGTGCTAAGGTCAACCAGAATGAAAGGAGAATATCTCAGAGGTGAGGGGAACTAGAACTCAAAGCCAGTTTGGGTGTTCACCTGCAAGGGAGGGAATCTGAGGCAGTCCATTTCGAAGGTAACGGTAACAGGAAGATAATCCTTCAACGGAGACAGCCTAAAGCTATGAATGTGGGTGTGGAAAGATGAGTGAGCAATCGGGAGGGCCCCATGTGGAAAGGACGCCTGCCCACGTGGTGTGTTCAGGGCAAAGCCAAGTTTGATAGAAGGGTCTGGCTGTATAGAAAGGTTTATCACAGGAAGAATATCCCTGCCTTGTGTTATAAAAACATAAGACGTTCAGATTAAAGTAGGTCTGCCCCATCTCACTGTGACCACTGCGCTCATTATAAATATCCTATGTCATCCCGCTTTTACTTCCAAGATCAAGTATAAAATCTCCAGATAAGACAAATCAGCACAATTAGTATCATTTCCCACTCTTTGGGAAAATGAGCAAGTGGCTATTTGCAAGAATCTCCTCAAGAGAATAAAAGAGACGTGTCTGGCTCCCAAACTCCATAGCCCTAGAAGTGAGTGAGTCAGAGGTTTTGAGGGTGAACAAAAGGAAGAGCAAATTCAATCGATCCACTTATGGTAGGGAAGGACAGGAAAAATTCTATACCTTGGAGGAGCCAGGACCTGCTCTAGAAACTCCTCGATTTTAATGAAGTCTGTCTTCAGTTCCTTGTTAAACAACAAGAAAGGAGGACTGGTTCCTGGGGCTAGTTCTTTCAGCTCTATAGGTTTCCTAGAGGGATTGGAAAGAAAGGGTTATTTGCCAAAGGGGTCAGACTCACCCAGGTGCATGCAGCAGCAAAATTCCTCCTGCAGTGGGAACCAGATGAAAATGTACTTGGGAAATGTTTCACAAAATAAATAAAAATGCAATAAAACACTGTTGTTGTTTAGTTGTGTTCGACTCTCCGTGACCCCATTTGGGGTTTTCTTGGCAAAGATATCAGAGTGGTTTGCCATTTCCTTCTCCAGCTCATTTTACATATTTACAGTTTACAGAGGAAACTGAGGCAAAGAGGGTTAAGTGATTTGCCCAGGGTCGCAACAGCTACTAAGTGTCTGAGGCCACATTTGAACTCAGGTCTTCCTAACTCCAGGCCCGGCACTCTATCCACTGCACCAGCAATAGATCATATAAATTTGTGATTTTCTAAGTCAGTATGAGACCTGCAGGGATCTATTTCTATTTGAGTTTGATACCACTGATTTAGACACTTACTAGAGAAGCCACCTACACGTTACCTAAGGAGATTACAGAATAAGCCATGAGAGCAACAAATGAGAAGGTCTACCTATTCAGGGCTAATAGAAGGTCAAGGACTTCTATCAAATAAAGAACACTGATGATCACTTTATACTTTTTGAGAGTTGTTCACAAATTATTCTGTCCTTTTACCTCTCCTTTTGGTCAATTTTACTCTTTGTGGACATCTGTCGGAAGGCAGATAATCAGCCAGTTGATCAATGAGTACCTATTAAGCATTTACTATGTACCAGTGCTGGAGCTACAAAGCAAGTCAGAACCAGTCCCTGCCCCCAAGGAGCTCACAGTCTAATTGGGGAGACAACATGCAAACATATACAAACAAGCTAGATACCGGATTAATTGGAAATAATCAAGATGGAAGGCACTAGAATGAAGAGCAATTGGGAAAGGCTTCCTGCAAAAGGTGGAACTTGAAGGAAGCCAGGGGAGTTGAGAGGCAGAGATGAGGAGGGAGAATTCTAGTTTGGGGGACAGAGAGGGAAAGTGCCCAGAGTCAGGAGATGGAGTGTTTGAAGAACAAGGACAGCATTGCTAGATCATAGAGTGCCTGCAAAGGAGTATAGTTTAAGAAGACTGGCAAAGTAGGAAAAGGCCAAGGTGTAAAGGGCTTTAAAAGCTAAAGGGAAGATTTTAATAGCAGAGTAACACAGTCAGACCTGAGCTGTAAGAACATCACTTTGGTGACCAAGGAGAGAATAGATGGGATTGGGGAGAAACTTAAGGCAAGGAGATTAAGCAGCCGGCTCAGACCTGAGGCAATAGGAGCCTGTAACCAGGATTGGTGGCTGTGTGAATAGAGAGAAAGGGATATATACCAGAGTTGTTGTGAAGGTAGAAAGGGGAAGACTTGGCAACAGATTGGCTACTTCACTCACCTAGGGTGAATACAAGTGAAGAGTCAAGGATGACATTGAGCCTGGATGATTGAGAGGATGGTGGTGCCTTTGATAGCAATCTGCTAGTTGGGAAGAGAGGAGGCTTTGGGGGGAAAGATAATGAGTTCTTTTTTGGACATAAGGAGTATGAGATGCCTTTGGGACATTTAGGCAAATGACGATGCAAGCCCAGGTATCAGGAAATAAGTTATGGCTGGATAAAAAAGACCTAGAAATCATCAGCACAGAAATGATAATTGAATCCATGGGAGCTGATGAGATCACTGAATGATAGAGTATAGAGGGAGAAGAGAAGAGGGCCTAGAACAGAGGCTCAGAGTTAGTGGGCATGATCTGCATGAAAATTCAGTAAAGGAATCTGACAAGGAGTGGTCAGCAAAGTAGATGGAAAACCAGAAGAGAGTTAGTGTCCTGAAAACCTAGAGAGGAGGAAGTATGTAGAAGGAGAATGTGACCCACAGTATCCAAGGCTGCAAAGAGGTCAAAGAGAATGAGGATGGAGAAAGGGCGATTGGTTTGATAACTTTGGAAAGATGATGGTGGCCTCATCATTCATCATCTTAAGTGAATGATGAGGCCTGACTACAGAGGGTTTAGAAAAGAGTGAGAGAAGTGGAGGCACCAAATGTGGAAAGCTTTGTCAAAGAAACATAGGACAATAGCTAGCAGAAATGG
The DNA here is from genome assembly GCF_003287225.1 of Phascolarctos cinereus. NCBI lineage: Eukaryota > Metazoa > Chordata > Mammalia > Diprotodontia > Phascolarctidae > Phascolarctos > Phascolarctos cinereus. Next base: position 72,921,728 of record NW_027556291.1, on the reverse strand, counting down.
TTGAATCAAATGAGAATTTTTTTTTAAGGCAGCGTGGAAGCAACCAACAGGTAGGGAGAAGTTGAAGATAAAACATTGGGGATGATAAGAAGGGCAGTCTTCTGGAAAAGATAGGAGGAGGTGGGATCATAGCTGCACTTAGAAGGTCTGGCCTGGGCAAGAAGGGCCAGAGACCAGACACCAGAATGGAGGAGATAATGGAAGAAGACATATGAGTTATAGGAGATGATGAAGAGGAGAAAACGGGAAACCCATTGACTGGCCTCAATTCTTTTTTGGTGGAGTACAATTCTAGGTCTTCAGGTGAGAGAACAGTGCAATGGGAGGCTTGAGGAATGGCAAGAAGGTTTGGAATAGCTGCTGTGGGTGTCCTGGCAAACACAGGCTCCCCAAGATTTCCTGTGAGGGCTGAAGGGTAGTCATCCTGTCATGTGTGCAGGGTCATCATCAAGTGATCAAATCAAGTGATTCGAGAGGATTGCCTTGCTGCAATGAATGCCCAGTTAAGATTAGATAACACAAATTTGCAGTGGACCTTAGTCAGTAAATGGAATTTGGGAGGTGATCCATCTTCTTTTCTCTGGGATTTAATTGAATTCAAAAGATATTTCTTGAGTGCCTATTATGTACTAGGCATGGGAGAAAGCAAGATGAAAAACAATTATTTTCAAATTCCTCAAGGAATGTATAATCTGTAAGGGGAATATGACATACACATGAATAACCAGAATGCAAATGAGAAAGTGCATGGGAGAAGTCAAACCATGAGGGATGTGGATGGAGTCAAGGAGGTATTACTTAATATCTAGCCAAATAACCCAATACTGTGGCTATCAGGAAGAGCTGACTCCAAATGCTGACCCAGACACCTGGATGGGTTGGGTCACCCTGGGCAAAGGGTTAGTCTTTCTTTGAACCTCAGTTGTCTCATCTATAAAATGAGGGTAATGAGAGTGCCTTTTCCACACGGTGGCTGTGATTACCAAATGAGATAATGCATGTGTAATCTGTGCTACCTTTTTATTTTTTCTTTATTTAATATTTTATTTTCCCCCCAATTACTGGCCTACCTTTTTAAATGACTATTTTCCTCTTGGCTTGGGCCAAAGTAGATTTGAAGAGAGAACCTGCCAAAACAATATGTGATGATACCGGCATACCTTCCCCCTCAAAAGGGGTCTTGGGGAGCCTTGAGGAAGCAATGCATAGAAATGGATAAAATGATAGGCCAGAGGACTATGAGGCCTGTACTCTGGTATAGGAGGTGAAAAGCCCTAAGTTCCTGCCCTGGGCACACAAGGTGAATTTGTACTTAAAAGGTATTCTAACTGTCCTTGGAAAGTAAATGTGGATGCTAGTGGCCATGTGACAAGGAGGGCCTCCCTGAACAGAGACCTTAGAGTGGGGGCTACTAGCCACTTGCTACAGAGGGGGTTCGTGGTCAGAGATGGCCACTGGATCCTTCCCAATTCTGTAATTCTGGGGGAGAATTTAGAGGACAGAAGCTAACTGGCCTCCAGATTATAAGGAGAATAATGAATAATGACAAGAATTGCAATTCAGACAGCAAAATGCTTTACATGCATGATTTCATTTCATCCTCATAACAGCCCTATAAATGGCACACTAATAGGTGTGTAATCATCTCTCTTTCCAGATCAATTAAGCAATTGGTCAACACCTACTATGAGCAGGCACTGGACTAAGTAAGCACTAGGGATAGAAGCACAATTCCTACTCACAAGGCGCTTACAGGCCAAGGAAGAGACAAGGACATACACAAATGGATATAGCACAAATAGAAAGTAAACCAATATGTTACATACAGACAACGGAATGCCTTCAGTAGGGAGAGGGGATGGATGACCGTGGCCTCTAGTTCCACAAAGCTACGCGTAGGCTCTCCTAGCCAGCCATTTTCATGCATATGTAGAGTATGTGTGTGTTACCCACGTAGGTTATGTGTGTACACATGGGTTGGTCTAGATGTGGCTCAAAGGGAGTCATTAATAGATATTTCTGGAGTCTCCAAGGGAGTTTTGCTACCTGTGAAGCAGGGAGCAAGAGATTGGGCCCATGAAGTTGACCACTTCCCTCAGAGAGGGAAGGCCAGGCTAAAATGAAATCTATCACCTAGTCCCTTTATATTGCTAGTCTAAGGGAAATAATTTTTTAGGTTCGAAGTGTGCTCCTGGCCGTTATCCCTTAATAAGGAGTGCCCTAAACCAGAAGTGTCAAACACAAGGTTCATGGGCTAAATGTAGCCCTCAACACTCCCCAGTACAGTCTGGACCAGATTAAAATGGAATTGGGAAATATTTTTTAAAAAACAAAAATACAATAAAATGTAGATAACATTATTAAGTACAAGGTGGTTTGGGAGGGAGGGCACTAACTTTAAGTTGGGGGAATCGAGAAAAGCTTCTTGCAGAAAATAGTGCCCAAGATCCATCTTAAAGGAATAAAGGGACTCTCTGGGGCAGTGGTAAGGAGACAGGGGAGTCTAAGCATGGGGAATAGCCAGTACCAAGGTAGAGAGCTTGGAGGTGGGGTGTCATGCATGAGTGAGAAACAAAGTGTCTCAATGGCAGATCATGGGAAAGGAAGGCTGGGAAAATGGGCTGGGGTCAGGATGCAGAGGGTTTTAAATGTTAAACAGAGGTGATTCTATTTGATCCTAGAGGCAACAGGGAACCACTGGAGTTGGTTAAATAGAAAAGTCACATGGTCAGATTTACATTTAAGGAAAATAACTTTGGCAGCAGGATGTAGGAGAGACTGGGATGGTGAGAGACTTGAGGTAAGGAGAACTATTAGGAAGCTGTTGTGATGATTGAGGTGAGAGGTAATGAGGATCTAAACTAAGGTTGTAGCTGTGTGAGTGGGGAGAAGGCTCTGGATGCAAGGGATATGTTGTGATGGTAGACGTGTCAAGGCTTGGCAACCGATCAGATGTGGGTGGTGAGGGAGAATCAGAAGCTGAGGAGAATGCCAACTATAAGAACCTGAGGCACTGGAAAGATTGGCAGAGATTAGGCAGTAATTAGGCAAAGAGGAGGTTTAGGGGGAAAGATAATGAGTTCAGTTTTAGACCTGTTGAGTTGTCCTCAGATAAGGAAACTGAGACAGACTTTAGGTGACATGCTCAGAGTCACACAGCTAGGAAGTTTCTGAGGCTGGATTTGAACCCAGGTCTTCCTGACTACCAGTCCAGTTCTTTGTTTCCAACGCTACACTGCCTGTGGAGGCTGATGGAGTCTTCACAGATGTTGTTTCCCAAGTTTAAGCTTAACTGCAACTGGGAAAGACCAGTGACATCGGCTTGGGGTAGGATGGATACTTCAATAACTGAACGTGTTTTTTCATATGCCTCATGTTGTGCACTAGTGTCTAATGTAGGGGGTGAGGGCCAGCCTGTGATTTTATTGGTGTAGAGATTTTCCTAAGTGCATACTCCTTTAACATAGCGCTGGGCACAGCATAAGTACATAATAGATGCAGCTTGTTATATAGAGAGTTCCCTGGGACACTGAGGGCTTAAGTGATTAACCCAGGGTCCTTGTGTCAGAGGTAAGATTTGAATCCAGGTATTCCTGGCTTTAGGCAGCTGGGTGATGAAGTGGCTAGAGTGCTGGGCTTGGAGTCAAGAAGACCTAGGTTCAAATCCAGCCTCAGAAACTTCCTAGCTATGGTAACTTGGACAAGTCACTTAACCTCTGTTTGCCACTGGAGAAGGAAATGGCAAACCACTCCAGTATCTTTGCCAAGAAAACCCTATGGACATAGGTCCACGGGGTCTTGAAGCATCAGACACAACTGAAAAACTGGCTCTAAGTCCTCTATCCCACACTCAATGCTCCCTTTCAACATCTATATATTGTAGTATATCTTTGTTTTTTAAATGACCTAATGTGAAGTGACGCTCTAGGTTCTACCAAAAGCGAAGGTCACATAACATGCTAGATTATCACTGGTTGAACCTGAAAGGTCCTATGGTGGCATGATATGATGCCATTCTCCCAGTCTTGTCATAACTGGGCCAAGCACAGGGTCAAGGCAGTCCTTCACTTCTGTCTCGGTCAATCCTGGGTCCCATTAACAAACAGGTCCTGCTTTCTCTCACCTGGTCATGTCAACAGTCGTCACATTGAACTTGACTCCTTTCAACCAAAGGACCATGAAGAGGCGCTGGCAAAAGGGACAATTTCCAATGCTCTCCCCATCAAAACCAGCCTGTCAAGGGATGAAAAAGGAAACATAAGACATCTTTAGCTGAAAGTAGAGAAAAAAGCAACTCCACAATCTTGTTTTCATATTTAAAATAGAGAATGTAGCAAGTTAATCCCAAATGTTTAGCTAAATCAATGAGTACTTATTAAGTGGTTTACCGTGTACCCAGCCTGTGCTAATCACTGGGGATCCAAAGAAGGGCAAAAACGGCTCCCAACTTGGAGGAGATCACATTCTAATCAGGGAGACAACATGCAGACACATACATACAAATAAGATGGAGACAGGGTAAATGAAAGGTAATCTGGGAGGCAAACGGAAGGGACAACAGCAGAGGGAAGAGGAGATCTGAGCTGAGTGGAAGCCAGGGAAGCCAGGAGGTGGAGGTGAGGAGGGGAAGCATGGCAGGAATGGGGGATAGTCAGTGAAGGGCAACAGAGACAGAGAGTATCACGTGTGAGTGGAGTGTGACGTAGGACAGGGCTGAGTTATGAAGAGATTTCAAAGCCAAACAGAGGATTGCATATTTGGTCCTAGAGGTAAGAGAGAAGCACTGGAGTTTATTGAGGAGTGCAGCCTGCTCAGACCAACACTTTGGCAGCTGAGGAAGATGGCCTGGAGGAGAAAAAGGCTTGAGGCAGGGAAGCCCAGCAGCAGCAGCAGTTTGGGCAGAAGGTGACAAGGGCATGAATCAGAGTGGTGGCACCTAGATGAGAGGTAGTACAAAGGTAGACATGCCAGGCATTGCCAAGCGATTGGCTATGTGGGATGAGTGCAAGTGAGGAACAGAGGATGTTAGCAAGGTCGTCAGCCTGGGGGACTGGGAGATTGGTGGTAGTCTTGGCAGTAATAGAAAGGTTCAGAAGAGTGGAAGGTTTGGGGGGAAAGTTAAAATTCTGTTCTAGACATGTTGGGTTTAAGATGACTACAGGACATTCTGTTTGAGATGTTTGAAAGGCATTTGGAGATGTGAGATTGGAGGTCAGGAAAGATGGTACAGCTTATAAAGGAAGGAAGTCATTTTCATAGAGATGATGGGAGCCGAGGAGATCACCAAGTAAGGTAATCTAGAGGAAGAGGGCCAGGCCAGACCTTTGGGAGATACTTACGGTTACTGGACACAACCTAGCTGAAGATCCAGTAAAGGAGACAGAGAAGGAGCGGTCAGACAGGTAGGAGGAGAACCAGGAGAGAGAGAGAGAGAGAGAGAGAGAGAGAGAGAGAGAGAGAGAGCGAGCAGTGTCAGAGAGAATCTTGAGAGTATCCAGGAGAAGAGAGTGATCGATAGTGTCAAAGGCTGCAGAGAAGTCAAGAGGGAGAACTGAGAAAAGGTCATTAGCTTTAGCAATTGACATGATTAGTAACCCTGAAGAGAGCAGTTTTGGTTGAATGACCTCAGATGCCAGATGCATTAGTGGTTTAGGCCACTTTTTATCTTGCCTAGCTTCCTGGGCAGCCTTATTACCCAGTCATTTGTCAGCTAGACTTGATTGGTGGGGTTACAATACAAATACTTGGTAGGCACTACTGGGACTGTCCTTTTAGAAAAGAATTCATGCTTGTGTATATATTCTGCTGCATTTCTGTATGTTGTAGAGGAGCGGAATGCCTTCAGTAGAGAGAGGGGATGGATGACCATGGCCTCTAGTTCCACAAACCTACACGTAGGCTCTCCTAGCCAGCCATTTTCATGCATACGTACAGTATGTGTGTGTTACCCACGTAGGTTATGTGTGTACACATGGGTTGGTCTAGATGTGGCTCAAAGGGAGTCATTAATAGATATTTCTGGAGTCTCCAAGGGAGTTTTGCTATCTGTGAAGCAGAGAGCAAGAGATTGGGCCCATGAAGTTGACCACTTCCCTCAGAGAGGGAAGGCCAGGCTAAAATGAAATCTATCACCTAGTCCCTTTATATTGCTAGTCTAAGGGAAATAATTTTTTAGGTTCGAAGTGTGCTCCTGGTCGTTATCCCTTAATGAGGAGTGCCCTAAACCAGAGGTGTCAAACACAGGGTTTATGGGCTGAATGTAGCCCGCAACACTCCCCAGTACAGTCTGGACCAGATTAAAATGGAATTGGGAAATATTTTTAAAAAACAAAAATACAATAAAATGTAGATAACATTACATTTTAAAACTAAGTTGATATGTGGCCCACAGGGATCTTTTTCTTTTAACCAATTAGTGGCCCCCATTTCTATCTGAGTTTGACACCATTGCCCTAAGCCATATCTGAAGGCTTGACCCTCTTTCCACCAATGCTAGCCACACAAAGACTATTATATAGAGTGAATAGCAAATAAACACATTTCTCCAACCTCATAGCAAAAAGAGAAGTTATACTAATTCGAATATACCAGACAATACCCAGAATGAGTTCTCCCACTGGGAATGAGATAGCTCATCCAGGGGGAAATTCCCCCATCACTAATGTACCCCATTGTGCTAGGGATAGGCACATGATCGAGGTGCCAGCTAGGTGCCTCTATGGTCTTTCTCTCCCTCTCCTTTCAGAGATCTTGGAAGCGCATATGACCCATCTTGAAGCTGGAAGCCAGAAGAACAAGAATTTCCTCTCTCCCAAGCTCACTCTCAATAACTCTACAATAGGCTTGAGCCCTGGGTTATGCTCATGTTGTCTTCCCTGACAAAGTGCTTGCTATATATATACTAGGTTTTTCACAAATGCTTGTTGATTGACTGGTTCATACTGATGAGTGAGCACCCAGCTTTTCCTTGCATATCATAGCATTTAGGGCTGGAGAGATCTGAGAAGTCATCTAGTCCTAGCCCCTTATTCTGTGGGTGAGGAAACTGAGGCCAAGAGAGGTTAAGTGACTTGCCAGAGGGGGCAGCAGAGCTTGGATTTGAATCCAGGTCCTCCTGTTACAAAAGCCAGGTTTTTTCTTTTGTATCAAGCTACCTCCCAATATGTACCTATATCTTTCAATAAATAGCATTAGGATATGTGACTTGGTATGGTTCTCTTGTCATTTCCCTCATGTGACTACGGACAGACCATATAACCATTCACTCAGAAATCATTTGCTATGAAAGGAAGCAAACAGGGGAGACTAATTACCTCTCCCAAGTCTGAAAATTAACACCTTGAACCCAGGACATTGTTCCCAGGTTCTTCTCCTAAGGTGATTCTCTATACTTCCATGAATTTATACATACTCTTCCCTCAATCCCTGGCCCACCCCTCCATATACCAAAATGTCTTCATTCCTCCTCCCCCCAAATGCCACACTTGCTTGAAAACATAGCACAGAGCTGGCTTCCTCCTTAAAGCCTTTCCAGTCTGCTGGCCAACTTTCATTTGGTCTTTGCCATTGTTGGCTAGGCCTTTTGAAATTTCTCATTGACTGCCTGGCACACCATCCAATCGTGGCGACTGGTCCATCGCCAAACTTCTCTGTGGAATCGCCTAATCGCTTCCCCATCTCCATTGATGTCTGCCAGACTGGAGCTTTACTGACAGATTCTCAGGGACCTTAAGCTCACACACTCCCCAGGGCCTATCGTGTCTTTAGTCTCTCCCTCTCTTTTCACATCCTTATTCTCTTCTGCCTACATTCGGAGGAACCTTTTCTTAAAAACAACAACAACAGCAACAACAGCAATAACATACCAAACCCTGCACTTAACGCTGCTTCCCTCTCTTGTTACTGTTCTATCCTTTCTCCTTATGAAAATGACACCCCCTTTCTTGGTCTGTAAGGAGAGAAAATCGACTCTAACCTCATTTCCCAGAGCTCAGCACCCTACTATTAAGAGAATGGCAGATTTGGGGCTATGAAAGGAAGGACCAGCAGATGGGAAGTGATCAGATACAAAGGACGTGAAAGCAGTTGGTGCCACCAAAGGCATATAGCCACGAAAACGCTACAGGGTGATTCTGGGTACTTGGGCCAAGGTAGGCCTCTCCAGCTGCTATGGAACTGATTCTACCCCAGCCCAAGATGGCAGCAAATAAATGAAAGATGTGTGCAATGTGTTTGGTGCATTCAAAGGAAAACACCTGCCCCATATTGCTTCTCTGGAGAGTAGAGGTATCAGTAAGCCTCTGGAGCTTGGAGGTATCACCTTTTTTTTTTTAATCTCTGAAAAGAGATAGAAAAAAAGCCAAATAACATCTTTGTGGTGTCTGACCATCTTACCAGGTATTCAGAGGCAGACCTAACCGGCAACCAGGACTTTTCTACATTGACCAAAGCGTGGGAGAAGAATTTTGCCGTATGTCACTTCCCGACCAGGATCCATTCTAATGAAGGTCAAGATTTTGGAGGCAGTTGCTCAGGGAAGTGGAGTTTCCAAAGATACCACACCATCCACAAGGAGACCGCGCCCCCTGCCCCCATTGAGACTTGAGTAGGCTAGAACCCTCCTAACCATGTTGGGTGCCCTGAGGCCTAAGCAGAAGACTCAGCCCGGGGTACCGCTTATGTGGGCATTAGTCTATGCTCTAGAACTGCGATCAAAATAAATTTACTCAGTGTTATTAAAAGGAAACAATTTAATAAAAACACACACTATTATTTGCCAGGGCAGCAATGCTTGGTCAGGAGGAAATCCTGCAGAGCAGTGGGAACAATGCCAAATCTCAGGAACACCAACCTCATACGTGCTGGGCTTTTTCCTGCCTCAGGAGATGAAGAAGCCTCAGGACCAACCCCTTCTGTAAGATGACCTGGTCCCTTTAAGGAGAAAGCAGCCCAGGCCCCAGAAGCATTGGATATATCTCCCATACCTGCTGATGCTCGGGCTAAACCCACGTTTGTCAATTACTTGGTGTTTTGGAGTCTCATAGTATAGAGGACAGTTCCCCACTATGAAATATCATGAAATATCTTTGTTTTGAGTTTATGTCTTCCCAAGCAACACCCCCACCCCCACCCCCCCAGTTTGTTATGGTAGAAAAGAAGCATTGGCTAGGGCCTCCCAAACCACACATTTCAACAGACACAGAGTTGAGGTACACCTCAAGCCTCAGTCTCACTCTCAGGGGCCCACATTTGAAGGGAGCCTGGGCTATACTTGCTTTAGGCCTGGTTCACCAGCCACCTTCTCCAGGACTCCTTTCCAAACCATGGTCCCTTGTCACTACTTGCCAATTCTTCTTTTAATCTCTCATTGATTGCCTGGCACACTACCCTATAGTGGTTACTGGATGGCTGCCAACCTTCTCTTCTCCAAGTTCCTAATCTCTCCACCCTCTCATCCTTCCTCTGCCATCTAGACTTGGGCTTTACTGACAGGTTCTCAGGAACTCTGATCTCACACATTTCTATCCCTCCTGTCTTCAGCTTGCCTCTTTCTTTTTCTACCTTATTCCCTTCCACCTACAAACATTCAGATCTCTCCTCACCTGGAAAAAAAAACAGGACAAAACAAAACAAAAAAAACCAAACAGACCAAAAAAAGCACCAACCCACAACAAACCCTGCACTCGATGCTCTATCCCCCTCCTTACTATGGAATTATAATTGGGATGGGGTGAGGGGGACTAATTGGCACTTGTTTTATCACTGTTAAAGGAATTTTTATTACAGCAAGAATTTTATAATTCAAATTATGTTTCCTTGCTCAGCTATCAATTCTGTTATCTAAAACAGTGGTGATATTCTGAGCTTTTCTACAATAAAGAATTACAAAGTTAAAGACAGGAATGCTTCAGTTCCTCATCTGTCAAATGAGCTGGAGAAGGAAACGACAAACCACTCCAGTACCTTTGCCAAGAAAACCCCAAATGGGGTCACAAAGAGTCGGACACAACTGAAACGACGGAACAACAACAACAACTGTGCTGAAAATTCCCCACCCCCACCCCCACCCCCATCTATTAAACATTAATTTGTTTTTAAATTTTACTATTTTTTGGGGTTTCTTTTCTTTTTTTTCGTTTTTTTTCTTTTAAATCAATAAGTAATCTAGGACTAGCATTAAGTTTGCTAGACCTGGCATCTGCTTGGTACATCAAGTTCAAAGTTTCCTTCCCATTTTTTCTTTAGTTTGCAATGTTTTTTTTTTTCCCCCACAATAGACATTGTTCTTCTGACGAAGCTGGGGTTCCATTTCTCATCCCTCATCTTTTCTTTTAAACACTGGGCACGTCGGAAGCACTGTTCACCGCTTTCTGGGCAGCCTCTTTCGCCTGGTGAGCTTGCAGCACAGCTACGGCTTCATCGACCTTAGAGCGCAGAGACTCAGGAGACTCCAGCATGTGAAGAAGCTCCGAGTTGTCGATTTCTAGCAACATGCCAGTGATTTTCCCGGCCAGAGTAGGGTGCATGGCCTGAATGAGTGGAAACAGGCGTTCACCCAGCATCTGCTTCTGCTCTTGTGGAGGGGCAGATGCCAACATAGAAGCAGTTAAAGGTTCCTGACCTTGCACGTGAACGGCAGGCTGCTGCACGGTGACCTGCGGTTGAGCATTAAGATGCTGTTGAGGATTGCGAACACCGGCAGCGTACTTATACTGTGGAACAGAGCGGACAGCAGGTGTACCTGCAGCAGCCGCCCCCGCTGGACGTGGACCCAAGGTCTGAGATGACGTGTTTGCCACACGTGTGGACACCACTCTTGGCACCTGTGAAGAAGCTGGTCTCATGGTACTGAATGGCGGCCTGGGAGCCGCTGGGCGGATAGCACCGGGCATGTTCTGGAATGGATGAGGTCTGGCTCCCTGAGCGGTCCAGCGAGGACTCGGTCTGAGAGGAGCGATTTGGCTAGCAGGATAGTAGGCAGCACGGTTCTGAGTCTGAGGAATAGCTGCCATGAAGTAACCTGAAGGAGGCTGATAAGGGTTGATCACAGGGTTGGGCACAGCTCTGACACTGGCCATTCTCTGCATGTACTGGTTTGTGAGGTGAGCCTGCCTCTCCTCTTTGCGCTGGGCTAAAGCTATATACAAGGGCTTGGTGGCTACGATCCTGCCATTCATTTCAGTGACAGCTTTGGTGGCTTCCTCCGGCGAAGAGAAACACACGAAGCCAAAGCCTTTGCTGCGGCCCCCTTCCATCATCACCTTTGCGCTGGTGATTGTACCAAATGGGGAGAACTCCTTCCGCAGACGCTCGTCATCGATCCCATCATCGAGATTTTTCACATATAGGTTCACCCCCTGGTACCTGGTGATCCTGTCCTGCTTCATCTGTTCAAATTTGCGCTTGAGTTCAGTCTGGCGCTCCACTTTCTTCTGAGCCCGGCCCACATAGATTTTTTTCCCATTCAGTTCTTTCCCATTCATTTCATCTACAGCCTTTTGGGCATCTTCATGCCTCTCAAAGTTCACAAAGCCAAACCCTTTGGACGTGCCACTTTCATCAGTCATTACCTTGACACTCAAAGCAGGTCCAAACTTACCAAAGAGCCTCTTAAGTCTCAGATCGTCCATGTCCTCGCCAAAATTCTTGATGTAAACGTTGGTGAACTCTTTGGCTCTGGCCCCGAGCTCCGCCTCTCTCTCTTTGCGGGATTTAAAGCGCCCCACGAAGACCTTGCGGTCATTGAGCAGCATCCCATTCATTTTGTCAATGGCCCTCTCAGCAGCCTCTCGGGTCTCAAAGTGTACAAATCCATAGCCCTTGGACCCATTTTCATCACATACCACCTTGCAGGAGAGGATGTTGCCGAAGGCAGAGAAGGTATCGAACAAAGCCTTGTTGTCGATGGACTTGTCCAGGTTTTTGATGAAGATGTTGCCCACGCCGCTTTTGCGGAGGGAGGGGTCCCTTTGGGACCACATGATGCGCACCGGCTTGCCCTTGATGACATCGAAATTCATGGTTTCCAGGGCTCGCTCGGCGTCGGCCGGCTGCTGGAAGTTGACATAGGCGTAGCCCAGGGAGCGCCGGGTGATCATGTCCCTGCAAACGCGGATGGAGAGGATGGGCCCGGCCGGGCTGAACTTCTCGTACAGCATAGCCTCGCTCACCTCGGGGTGCAGGTCCCCCACGTATAGCGAGGCCGTGGGATAGCTGGGGGCGCTGGGATGCATCTCGCCGCCGCCGCCGCCTCCCGACGAGGAGGAAGGAGGAGGAAGAAGAGGAGGAGGAGGAGGAGGAGGAAGAAGAAGAGGAGAAGGAAGAGAAGGGCCACAGGCTGCTGCCGCCGCCGCCGCCGCCTCCGCCTCCGCGAGCTTTCCGGCAAGAGGAAAGAAACGGGTGGGGGGGCCGCAGTCTGGAGCCGGGGTGGGGGCTGGGCGGGGGGAGGGGAGGGGAGAGAGGGCGAGCGCGGAGGGACAAAAATCTACCGGACTCGGAATCGAAAACGGCTCCACGGCGGCGCAGCAGAGGGGGCGGCGGCAGGGGCGGTGACAGGGCCAGGGGCGGCTCGCTCGCTCCTCCGCTAGCTCCCTCCGCTGGGGGCGGGGGCGCTGCGGCGGCCTCGGGAGCTGGGAGGTGGCCGTGGTCCTGGCCGGGGCCCGGGGCCCCCAGGGTCGGGGGCCGGGCGGGCGCGGGCTGGGGGCTCGCCCTCGGTGGTGGATTCCTAGGGGAGGGAGGACCACAGTCAAGATGCTCGGGGGCGGGGGGGGGGGGAAGGCCTCGGGTTTTGACGAAGATGCTCTGTCATTTTTGGTCAATGGTAAACGTGGGCTTGGATCCGAGCACACAGCCGCACTCCCAGCACTCGCCGCCGGGTTTATCTAGCGGCCTGATGGGTGCCCAGTGAATGGCTGCTGACTCTGATCAATTCCCAAACGGATTTTTTTTTACCTTTACTTTACATTAAATTTTTTTTAAAAAAAAATTACCGTGATGCAGTGTACTAAGCCCTGGGCCTGGAGTCAGGAAGACCCGAGGTCAAATCCAGCCTCAGACTAATTGTGTGACCCTGGGGAAGTCACTTCACCTGTCTGCCTCATTTTCCTCAATAGTGAAATAGGGATAATAATAGTACCCACCTCCCAGGATCAAATGGGAAAATATTTGTAAAGTGCTCAGTGCTTGGCACATAGCAGGTGCCGTATAAATGTTTATTTCCTTCCTTCCTTCCTTCCTTCCTTTCCTCCCTCCCTCCTTCCCTTCCTTTCCCTTCCTTTCCCTTCCTTCCTTCCTTCCTTCCTTCCTTCCTTCCTTCCTTCCTTCCTTCCTTCCTTCCTTCCTTCCTTCCTTCCTTCCTTCTTTCCTTCCTTCCTTCCAGCTACGTAACCCTGGGCAAGTCACTTGACCTCTGTTTGCTCATCTGTAAAATGGGGAAAATGATAGCACCTGCCTCATAAGATTTTTGTGAATAACAAATGGCATGACCTATGTACAGCACTTTGCAAACCTTAAAGCACCACATAAACATTGTTGTTTTTCAGTCATATCCAACCCTCTGTGACCCATTTGTGGTTTTCTTGGCAAAGATACTGGAGCGGTTTGCCATTTCCTTCTCCTCCTCATTTTACAGATGAGGAAACTGAGGCAAACAGGGGGAAGTGACTTGCCCAGGGTCACACAGCTAATAAGTGTCCGAGGCTAGATTTGAACTCATGAAGATGAATCTTCATGACTCCAGGCCCAACACTCTATCCATTGCAGCACCACCTAGCTGTCCATATAAACACTAATCATGGTTGTCAGTGTCATCATCATCATCATCATCATCATCATCACCATCATTCTTCTAAAGCAGGATCAGATTTTCGAGTTTGTGACCCCAAGCATATGTGACCATAAAATACCTGCTTTAGGCTGTAAATTTATGGAGCAAACTCAATTATTCAGAATGCCAGTGTTCCAAGGTTACCATAGGAGAGCGAGGCCACAACTGATCATCCTCCAGGGTCTGTAGTCTGAAAACCATCCTACAGGCATAACTGTGAAGTCTCCAGAGGGGAAAGGAAGAAAGGATAGGTGTGCTGCCCTTGTCCATCATGCTTTAGAGGTGTCATGAGGTCCTCAGATATGGCATCTGCCCGGAAGAGGACTGGCTAGACTGCCACTACCACCTGTTGCCCATCCTAGGGGTCCTCAGGTCCAACTAGATGATGTCCATGGAACGCTAGGTAGTGGAGGGGATGGAGGGGTCTGAGTGATGCCTCCCCCAGTTGTCTATGCAAGGGGGCCTCCAGGCCTCCTGAATCTCTTTTTTATGGATCTGGGTGGTGAAGGGGATGATGTGGCTGAGGCCATGCCACCCCCTATGGTCTATCCCAGGTGGCCTCAGGGCTTCCCTGAGGGTCTTCGCAATGCTTTGGTTGGTGCAGGAGATGGAAGAGATAGAATAGCTACACATTTTTTTTTCTTTTTAGTGAGGCAATTGGGGTTAAGTGACTTGCCCAGGGTCACACAGCTAGTAAGTGTCAAGTGTCTGAGGCTGGATTTGAACTCAGGTCCTTCTGACTCCAAGGCCAGAGCTCTATCTACTGCACCACCTACCTGCCCCTAATAGTTACACATTTAAGGAGATCTCAGATACTCCCTGATAATCTTCATGGACCTTTGCTTGGTGCATGGACCTGAATTTTTTGCCCATCCAAGGTGATCTCAAGGCCTCTGTGGTGGTCTCCAGGGAGATCAACCAATAAGCCATCCATGAAGGCCTCAGACCATTCCTGAGAATCTGCTGGCAGCTTTAATTGAGGTTACAGAAGGAAGATCTGGTGCAATGACCCACCCCAGGAGGTCTCACATCCTCCCTGAGAACCTCCTGGCAGTTTTGGGTAGGGAAGGAGAAGAGAGAGCTACCCTGCTGTTGCAAGCAAGGCTTATCTCAGGGCATCCCTGATGGCCTTGGCAGATGGAGGGGTTTGAGAAGATCAGTCCTCCTATGTGCCCTCAGAGTCACTGTGACTGGGGCCATGGAGACCCCCTGCCCTTACCCCCTAACTCTTTAGTAGGTGGCCTCAAAGTTCACTCCAACAGCCTCAAGTGGAGAGCCCAGCAGGGAAGGGGCTGGAGGTCACCCTTTCAAATGGGGAGAGCATAGTTCATTGACTTGAATGTTACATGTTAAATGTTGAAAGAATAAAAATGTTCTGCCCCATCAAAAAAGGGGGGGGCAGCTAGGTGGCACAGTGGATAGAGCACCAGCCCTGGATTCAGGAGGACCTGAGTTCAAATCTGGCCTCAGACTAAATACTTGACACTTACTAGCTGTGTGACCCTGGGCAAGTCACTTAACCCCATTGCCCAACCAAAAAAGAAAAAGAAAAAAAGGGGGGAAGGCTTGTCAGATTTTTATTAGTCTTTCTACACTGCAAAGTCTTCCTGCGGCATCCTCCAAATCCCTGCACCCTGCTTCTCCCCCTGCTACCTCCTCTTCCCTTCCCACCTGCTCCTAGTCTCTGCCCCCCTGATCCTCACCAGGCTGCAGGGGACACAGCCCCCTGGGCTACAGAACTTGGGGATTTGGCTGCTCCAAGGGCTAATTTGGGGTGGGAAACTCTGGCCCCCTGGTCTCGATTCACTGCCTCTATCTTCCTCCTTCACCAAGCCCTCCTTTCTTTCTGGCTCCCACCATACTCCAGATGGGCAGGGACCAGGGCAGGGCGAGAGTGCCTGCCTACCGAGGACTAAAGGAAGCACTGAGGCAACTATTGGGGACCTGGGGACTCTCTGGTGCAGCAACCACCTGACCCAGGTTTGACTGCAGGCCCAGAGTCAGGTACAGAGAGGCCATCTTGGCTGCATGTATTGGGGAAGGAGACTTCCATGAGGGGAGGTCAAGATCTGGGTACCCTAGAAGTAACTAATTGGTTGTCTGGGGAAACTTCTCAGACCGGAACAAACCAGCTGGTTATCCTGACAATGAATCAGGAACAGGGGAGGTGGGAGCAGGGTGGTCTGGGAAGGCTGGCAGGACCAGGACATCCAAAGGGCCCTATCATTTCAGATGGGAGGCCATGTACTTATCTGTATTTACAGACTCTAAAATGAGAGAATTCCTCTGCTCCTTTGATGGGAGCTTTCCCCAAAACCAGGCAAAAAGAAAAGAGCAGAAGCACAACACTGCAGGTTTAAACATCAAAACATCAAACAACACATAAAGTGGGCAGCATGGCCAGCCACCAGGTGCCGCTTCCATCCAGCAGCAGCTCCAGCTCCCACTGGTCACATGGCTAAGACCTTTCACCGCTCCCGCCTCTGAATAGAAAAATGAGTGGTAAACCTCCAGCAAATTTTAACTAAGTAAAGAATTTTACAACCAAAAAGAACTAAGGGACCCAAAAGCCCAATTAAGGCATCAGTAGATAGGCTCTCTAATTGGGTAATAAATATATTGAAAGAGGGAAAGAAGGACCAATTCCTGCTTTCTTAAAATTGGAGCTCAATTCTTAGTCATATTTTTTAGTGGGTTTTACACTATCAACTCAGATTGCACATTCTAAATGAAATCCCTAATCTTCTCACTTCCCCTGTGCTGACCTGATGAGGTTTGGGGAGAGATGAGAGCCACCCCCCCACCAGGCTGCAGCCTTCTGGGGTATAGAACTTGGGTATTTGACTGCTCAAAGGTCTAGTTTGGGGTGGATATATAAACTGGCACCCCAGTTTATATATCCAGACTCGGGATGCCTCTGCTCACCTCTTCTCCTACACTCCCACACATCAAGTTAGGTGTTTTTGCTGAGGCAGCAGTCAGACCTAGAGTCAGTGACATTGCCCCCCACTCCCTTCCCCCACCCACTCCAGGAAGGTTCCTTCTTACAGGGCAGCTCAACTCAGAGGCTGAGGTTCGGATGAGGACTAGAGGGGAACACAGAGTGAATAAAGAGCTGGGTAAAAGGCTATAGAATTCTGACAAATTCCAGGCCCCAAATCAAGAGAATTCCCATGTTGGCCCAGGGCTGTGAGAGAGAACTGGGTGGCCTCCTGTCAAGCACTGCCAGTCTTCTCCTGCTTTCTCAGATGTGGCCAGTTTCCCATCCTTCTAGAGGCAGCCCTAGAAAATGTGCTGCCTCCTCTCTGACACAAACCTCTACCAACAGCTGGTCCTCAGGCCTGCCAACCTTCTAATTTCTGTAATAATCTCCTAAGAAACTGCCAGCCTCCATTTTCTTGCCCATTGAATCATCACACCCAGTTCTTCTCTGCTCCAAAGCATTCAAGGCTGCCTCAAGCTTTCCCTCAAACTACTCCCACTCTGCTTGCTTTCTGTGGGGAGACTTGGTTCCTGACATTCCCCTTGCTGGAAAATGCCTCCTCCATCTTTTCAGGTCTTTCACCTCTTTCCAATTTGGTTGGTTGCAAGGTGATGAAGTATTAGGCCACAGCAGCTCTTGAAGAATGCTTGCTAAGTCATGGAAGGGCTTTGCTCTACAAGTTGGTCAATTCACACCTCAGTGAGTTGTGGAATAAACACTGAGACCTTGTGAGAGCCCAGAAGCTCCCTGAAGACAAAGAGAACTTTGACCTCGGGCAAGTCACCATTATGGGCGTCAATATCCTTACAGGTAGATAAGCTTTACTAACATACAGAATGTTCAAACTAAGAGAGGACTGAGAGATCATCCACTCCACCCTTTTCATTTTATGGATAGAAAACTGGGATAACTGAACCCCTGGAATTGGTGAGATCTGAGAACTTATCTGTTCCTCTCCAGCAGACTTCCCTCTATCATCTCCACTCTTTTATTACTCTTTTTTTTTTTTAATTTGCTTTTCGGTGAGGCGATTGGGGTTAAGTGACTTGCCCAGGGTCACACAGTCTTTTATTAGTCTTCAACAACTCCCTATCTACTACCACCCTCCCTGCTGCCTACAACCCCATCCAAATCTCCCAGCCTTAAAAATCCCCACTACTTATCATTCACCGTCTCCCCTCCTTTTCATCTCCTTTAGAAAGCCATCTACACTTGCTGCCTTCACTTCTTCTCACTCCAGCTTCTGACCTCATCATTCAACTGGAGCTGCTCTCTCCAAAGTTACTACTGATTTCTTAACTGCCAAATCCAATGACCTTTTCTCAATCCTCATCCTTCTTGACCTCTCCACAGCCTCTGACACTGTCCATTCACTTTTCTCCTGGATTCTCCCTCTTCTCTAGTTTTTGTGACACTGCTTTCTCCTGGTTCTCCTCCTACCTGTCTAACTAATCGATCCCCAATCTCTTTCACTGCATTTTCCTCCAGGTAACACCCACTAACCCTAGGTGTCTCCCAAGGGTCTGTCCTGGGAGTTTTTTCTCTATATATATTATATCACTTGGTCATCTCATCACCAAGGGACAGCTAGGTGGCCAAGTGGATAGAGCATGGGCTTGAAATCAGAAAGACTCATCTTCATGAGTTCAAAGCTGGCTTCAGATATTTACTAGCTTTGTGATCCCGGGCAACTCACTTCACCCTGTTTGCTTGAGTTAGAGAATGCCCAGAGCCAAGAGGACAAGGAGGTCAATGTTACTGGATCAGAGAGTACATGCTGGAGAATAAGGTGTAAGAAGACTGGAAAGGGAGGAGGGAGCTGCTTTATAAAGGTCTTTGAATACCACACAGAGTATTTTCTTTTTGGATCCTGGAGGCAATAGGGACTCACTGGAGGCCTTTCCATAGAAAGCCTTTCTTGATCCCCTCCCCTCCCCAACCCAATGCCTTGCCCTAAAATGATCTGCAATTATTCCTGTCTATAGGTTGTTTATACATATTTGCTTGTTGTCTCCCCCATAAACTGTGAGCCCCTCAAGAATTGGGATTGTTTTTTGCCTTTCTTTGTACCCCCAGCATTTAGCACAGTGCCTGACACATGCCTAATAAATGCATGTTGACTGACTGGTCCAGATCCTTCATTTGACAGAGGAGGACACTGATCAGAGAGGATTTAGAGGTGGAAGCTAGTCCATTTGACAGCAAAGGCCTAGAGAGGGAAAGTGACTTACCTAAGGTCACACAGGGAGTGACAGAGCAGGGGTTCCAATTGAGCTTCTCTGTCTCCCCCAGATCCAGGGCCACTTTCACCTTTCCAGCTTTCACCTGTTCTATGATTCTAAATCAGCCCAGTCTTGAGATTCTAAATAGCCTCTCAGACGCCCAGACCTCTCAGCTCCATTTCTGTGGAAGAGGACAGACTAGCCCTTTGTCCTTTAGCTCTCTCTCAACCAGAATACACAGCATTGCAAATGCTCTGGAACTCCTGGATTTCTTGTAAGATTTTGCTTCACGTCTCTTTCTCCCTGATGGGACAGAGCAGTGTCCCCTCAGCTTTGGTTGCCGTTTTTCTGTGTGTGGGGTGGGGGGAGGAAGGGAGTGAACCTCATCAGTCTTTGGCAGCAGGCTTTCTTTTGTGATGCCTGTATAGGGAAGTCAGAGTACACAGTAGATCCATCTTGAACTGGAGGGAGTGAACAGAGCCCTAACATGGGAAGTGGGGGAGGGAATGGAATTTGACAGCAGACATAACAGGAAGGGAGGGCACCCTTTGGGCACAAGAGAATATTCATGGGGGGGGCAGTGTGAGGAGGAGGGAGAACATAGCCAAGTTTTCTGGGAAAACCCAATTTTGTTTTTTTTTTTCTTTGATGTGTTGATTTAAAGGGCCATGACACAAATTCCCAACCTGATTGGTGAAACATCTCCCAAGTGTTCCCTGGAAAATTGGCCAGAGGGGAAGAAGAGAAAAGGAATTGGAGGCAGTTTTTATTCTGTGTGCCTGAAAAAATGGTCCCCTCTACCTTACCAGATCTAGACCCTGGACCCTGAAATCCAGGAATCTGTGACTGGTCTTCTTTTCAGATGATGTTGCTACAAAAACCCTCAGATGACTCAAAATAGAAAAAAAAAGAAATGTGGAGACAGGAGAGGCTCCCAGCCCTGCAACACACTTGATGGGTAGCTAAAACAGATTCATTTTGAAAAACCTTTATGAAATACCTACTATGAGCTAGTTGCTGGGGTTGGATGCCCAGTCATGGCAGCTGTCCTGAACTATTTCCCCAATCATGCTACTCCTCAGAGCCCCAAGAGGCCAGATCAAGGCATCACACACTGCCAGGGCATAGAGGAGGCTGCCCCTCTGTTCACAAAATCATCAATGGTAGTGTGTAAACAGCCAAATCTTAGTCTTTGGGTGTCTGGGAGTTACAGACAACTGATAAAGTCCAAAGAAGAACATGGGCGGGAAAAGCTGACTAGAGAACATAGAAAGGTTTTGAAACCTTTGGTTCTCCAGACTCAGAGTGGGGCTGCCTCAGACAAATCACTTTACCTGCCAGCCTTGAAAGTGGAGATGATCTTATAAGCTCCAGCTTCTGCAGGTTGGTGCAAGGGGCAAATAAGATCTTGTTGGGAAAGCATACTGCTGCCTGTGCTCCAGAAATGGCAACTCTTAGCTGCCCATTTTACAGAGGAAGTTATGTGATGCACAATTTGAAGGTCAAGGGAAGGATTTTTTTTTAAATGGCTAAAGGCAAGGGGGTGCTGGTTAATATTGAACAAAATAGGACCAATACAGAAGCTTCATCTGCATTAAGAACATTTTCTCTATCACTTTCTAAAGTCTAGATAATCACCACACCAAGAACTCAAACCACGAAAATCAGACAATGGCTATTGGGAACCTGTGTAAGCAGGCTCTAGCAAGCCCCTGATAGGAGAGCTGAGTGTTTGCAGGTAGAAGGGAATGAGCCAGTGGAAAGGGAGAAGTTGAAGATGAAAGACAGAACAGGAATAAATGTCCAGTTGGAGGCAGGAAGACATGAATCATGATGGAGCAAAAAGAGCCCTAGCCAGGTCATCTGCTGGAGCCAAGGAGGGAAAGCTGGGAGGGAGCTCATGAAGAAACTAAGACTGTTGAGCCTGAAGAAATGTCAGGGGGTGATGGGAGAGTTGCCTTGTTTTGGTTGGCCCTACAGGAAAGTACCAATAGGTGGACGGTAGTACTAAGATGTACCCTGACACAGCTAGGTGGTGCTGCAGTGGATAGGGCCCTGGGCCTGGAGTCAGGAAAACCTGAGTTCAAATTTGGCCTCAGACACTTACTAGCTGCGTGACCCTGGGCAATTCACTTAACCCTGTTTACCTCAGTTTTCTCATCTGTAAAATGAGCTGGAGAAGGAAATGGCAAACTACTCCAGTATCTTTGCCAAGAAAATCCCAGTGGGGTCATGGAGAGTCAGAAAAATGACCGAGCAATACCACCACCAAGATGTAGTTAAAGGGAAGCAGATTTCAGTTCAACTTAACGGAGAGCTACTTGGCAACTAGAGCTTTCTAACAATGGAATGGGATGGTCTGCCTCTGTGAGGTAGTGAACTCTTCCTGATTGAAAGTGTCTCAGCAGTTTCCTTGCACCAGCTGTTTTCAACAAGCAAATCACTATTCCTTCCAAAGACAAATATGTTAGGCTTTTGGGCCAGGAGGAAATCTGTTAGCCTGCCTCTACTTAGAACACAGTATAGAATGTGACAAGTTCTGAGGATGGCTTAAACCTATCAATCAGCAATCTTTGATCAAGCGCTTGGTGCCAGGCACTGAGCTTTATGGTTGGGACACAGTGACTCTTGGGCTATCTCAGCTATCACCAAAACCAAGAGGAAGCTTCCAGGCAGTCAGGCAGCCCATCTGTTTAATTGTTTTGACCATCTTAGAAGCTGTGTTGCTATGGCATCCTCTCTGCCTTTTAGGTTGAGAAGTACTTGGGTGTTGGCTTCAAGTGTTCTTCACGTAGCTAACTGGACAACACCTTGAGGTTTACCTGTATCTGGCCCCTCTCATCTAACCTTATGGCATAGAGCTACTTTTGCTAAACAATGGTGTGGGTTAATAGCACCAGAAAGGAGTGTACAGGTCAGGCTTTTGTTATTAAGTCTGAGGACCCTAGAATTGTTGCTGTTGTTAATTGGAATACTTTCCTTCAAGACAGAGAGGTGTGGAGCATGGTATTATTAGGTCCAGGCAATGTGGTATGGGGATAGGATGCTGGACTAGGGGTTTGAATCCTGCTGAATTTAGATCCATTCTTGCTGTGTGACCCTGGATAGGTCACTTCACCTCTGAGTCTTTTTTTTTTTCTTCTATAATATGGGGATAATAGCACCTATTCCAACAGGCTTGTCAAGTGGGTCAGATTAGCTAATGTATGTAAACCTTAAGGCACTAGTTCAACATCAACTATTATTAGTATCCCCCGTATTCTAGAGGAAGAAACCAAGGGCTGGAGAATGAAAGGGACTTGCCAGGATCCCCCAGCTAGTAAGTGGCAGAGGTGGGACTTTTGCTCATTCTACCAATGGCCGATTCTTTTATGACACAGATAGAAAGTGTCAGAGTCATTTAGGACTTCAGCTGAGCCAAGTAGAATGCTGGAAATAAGCAAGAGAAGAGAGAGAAGGCTTGACTTGTTTTCTTCCTTGTTCAGTGCCTGGCATGTCACCGGGACTGGAGGGGCTTTCCAAAGGAAACTCCGAGATCGAGCCCAAAGTGGAAGTAGCCTCTCCCTAAGCTGGCCTGAGCTTGTCTCAGCCATCTCCTCCACCCTCAGCCCAGCTGGCTCCAGCCCCTCTGCTCATCCTTATGATCTGCCTGGCTGCTTGGTTCTAGAATCAGTGCTCTTCCCCTGCCTATGGCAGACAACTCGGGCTCATCTCACTTGATAATAACAATAACTGAGAGATCTAGAGCAACAGAAAGTTTACAAGTTGTGATTATCCCATCCCACAACCACCCCCAAGGAAGGTATCCACTATAGGCATTTTAATCCCTATTTATCCCTAGTATCCCAGTGAGGCATCTGCAGGTGCCACAGTGCACAGAGTGCTGAGCCTGGAGTCAGAAGACCTGAGTTCAGCTGTGGCTTCAGACACTGACTAGCTGTGTGACCCTAGGCAAGTCAGTTCACCATTGCCTGCCTCAGTTTTCCCATCTGTAAAACTGGCATTATCATAGCTCCTACCTCCCAAGGTTGTTGCGAGGACCAAGTGCTTAGCACAGGGCCTGGCACATAGTAGGTGCTGTATAAATGCATATTTCTCTCCTTCCTTCCTACTTTATAGAAGAAGAAATAGAAAATCAGAGGGGAAGTAACTTGCCTAGAGTCACACAGATAATGATCACAGGAGGTGGAATTTGAACCTAGGTCTTCCTCATTGGCAGCCCAACATTTGTTCATTCTTGCTACCTTGGAGTGAAGACAAATTACCCAGATTGTTTTCTGGAACTCCAAAGAGTAATGCTTTGAGAACTGTCCATCTTCCCAGCAAAAAAAATGGCCTCCTGATGCCCCCTGCTAAAACGTCTTCTTCCTGCTACCTTCCCCCAGCACCCCACCCCACCCTCCCTCAGAAAATTGGTCACCAGGCAAACTCACCTTGACAAAGAGCTCAATCTCAGGCTCCTGTTTGTCGCTGGGCCCCCAGCCTGCCATCTTAGCTTGCCTTCTGAACTGTCAGCTGTGTGCAGCCTACCCCCACCAAAGCACAGAACCCCAGTCTGATGCCCAGGAAGCAGTCAACCTTCTCTCAGTAGGCGCTGGCTGGGAAGGGCTAGAACTAGGGGCAGACCCTTATATCAAGATATGGAGTGACTAAACTTGAAACACTTAGGGGAAGTTCTTGAATTCATATTCCTTCTTCCTGTTGACTTTAAACTTTTGAATCAAGGAGGGGCCAAAGGGGGCGTGTATGGTGGAAGGGAGTGGTTGTTCCTAACCAGAGAGGTCTCAGAGCCATGACTCAGCATCAGAGAGAAAACACACACAACACACACACACACATACACACACACACACACACGAACAGATTCAGCACACCCCTACAGCCCTGCTTTTATCTGTCAAGTGGGCCAAATGCTATCCTGAAACCTCCCTCTGAGGCCTGGGCTCCAAGCCCAGAAAAGGACCTCTCCTTTCTGTTCCTATAACCTGACATCACCCAAAAGCCCTTACAGGAAACAGGCCACCGGAGTCCTGGATTTTCTCAGTCAGGAAGGAAGGTCATTTACGGAATTGTTGTGTCCTGAAGAGGAAAAAAAAATATATATCCTTTCTCCAATCTCCCTGTCCCTTTCCCCACCCCACATTTCAACACATACCACACATATAACAGTCTGTCCTTGTGGAGCCCCATTGTTGGCAGACAGGGAAAAGAAGTGGGGCAGGGAGCAGAATGGGAAAGGGTCACTTCCCAGCCTGCTTGCAAATTTCACTTCTCTCCTAATGCTTGCCAACCAACTGAGCTGGTCAGATTTTAACTAATTAGGGGAGTGGTGGGGGAGGTGTGATAGTCAACACTGATCCAGAAGAAGCTCCCAGGCTTAACTGAGCTAAAAACTAGAGATGGAAAAGCAGAGATTCTAATAAGGGCAAGAGAGATCAAGAAAAGTAATCAGAGATTAATTTCCCCCAGCTTGGAGTCAGAGAATCTGATTTCAAATCCTATTTCTGGCACTCAATAGCTCTTTGACTTTGTGCACATCATTGAACCATATCTGTAGAATGGGTACCCAGCAGTTAGAGTGCTTGACTTGAAATCAGGAAGACCTGAATTGAAATCCTGCCTTCGACACTTACTAGTTCTGTATCCCTAAGCAAATCACTTCACCTCTGTCTGTCATCCATAAAATGGGGATAATAATATTCTCCCTACCTCCCAGAGCTACTGAGAGGATTAAGTCAGGATAAATAGGTCAAACACTTGGCAAACCTTAAAGCACCATGAAAATACTGGTTATTAGCTAATATTTATATACCAGCTACTATGTGCCAAGCACTATACTAAACGCTTTACAAATATTATCTCATTTGTTTCCCACAACAACCCTGGGAGGTGCACGCTGTTACGATTCCTGTTTGATAGATGAGAAACTGAGGCAGACAGAGGTGAAGTGGCCTGCCCAAGGTCACACAGCTAGCAAGTATCTGAGGCTGGATTTGAGCTCAGGTCTTTCTGACTGCAGACCCAGCACTCTTATTTTTATTCAGTTCAGTTAGTGTTTGTTATGTGCTGGGAAAGAAATTTTTCCTGTTCTCAAGAAGCCTGGGTGGGGTAGTAGTGGGGAGTAAAAGTATGTAAAATAATGGATCTCTCTCTCTCTCTCTCTCTCTCTCTCTCTCTCTCTCTCTCTCTCTCTCTCTCTCTCTCTCTCTCTCTCTCTCTCTCTCTCTCTCTCTCTCTCTCTCTCTCTCTCTCTCCACACACACACACACACACACACACACACACACACACACACACACATACTTAAGGTTTACCAAATGCTTAGACTAGAGAATCGTTTTTGGCTCTAAGGCTATGAATGATACCATGACCACCTTCTCTAGGAGGCCCCCTTTTCTCTGCAGTATGAAGCCAAAGCATCAGTGTCAGAAATCCTTGCATGTTAAAAACAATCAGCAGCTGGTCTGATATGTACCCATTGTCTTCCTTTATTTTTTTCCCATATATATGTAGGTATGTATGCATATATATGAAATCAACAAAAATCATCCTCTCTCTCCCCAACCTTCCCATCCCAATTGAAAATGTTGTTTTGTTTTGTTTTTTGGCTAGGCAATGGAGTTAAGTGACTTGCCCAGGGTCACACAGCTAGTAAGTATTATGTGTCTGGGGCTGGATTTGAACTCAGGTACTCCTGACTCCAGGGCCAGTGCTCTATCCACTGCACCATCTAGCTGCCCCGTATTCCATAACTTGTTCAGCCATTCCCCAGTTGATAGATACCTCCTCAAATTCCTGTTCTTTGCCACTACAAAAGGAACTGCTATAAATATTTTTGTATACCCTTGGAGTTTGTTTTGCTTAGAAATAAGCCTCCAGTAATGTACCTAAAAATACTGGGGTGTATGGGTGTTCAGGTCTGGTGTGAGGGCTGCCAAGCCCTTTTTGGGGCTGCTTTCTACCTTTGGTGTCCATCTGCCATGTAACTGTCACCTGTGACTCCAAGAAGCTGTAGAATGTGCAGCAGCCACACCCTGGCAAAACCTTCTTGGCAGACGGGCTAAACCCAGCTGAGAGCAACCTAGGGACCTCAAAACTTTCAGTGAGTTGGGGGGGTGTCTACCTTAAGCAGGCTTCCTCAAGTGGAGTAGGCAAATTTGTTCCAACAGGCCATGAAGGTGGTAGAAGCAGGTGCTATGGAGAGCTTAGAGCTTGGTTAAACATCAAAGACACCAAGGTCGTCCACTGCGCCCTGGACCATCACCAGTCATCTTGACTTTTGTCCTGCCACTGGACTTTGATGACTCTGGAAGAGAGGGTGGGGTCAATGATTTCGGGCAACTCTGCTTCACTTAAATCCAATTTATGCTCGAATCAAAAGCCATCACCCATACCATTTTGCCATTTTTATGTACTTCAAAGTCCTGTGGCAACAAACAAGTGACAAGACAGCAAGTGTGGGTACACTGGGAACGCAGGCAGCCCACGCCATAGGGTCGTCTTCTCACTGGATGGACCGAAGCAGCAGTGACATTCGGCAGCCCCCCGGGAGTCTGAGCAGCCTTTTTAAGGACCGCACTGCTCAACCCCTGGTGTGAGGAAGGGGCTAGAAAAGGTGCCCTAAAAATTGTCTGCTTATCCAACCCTGGCCTGCTTACCGTGATAGTCAGTGATTCTACCTTGAGATCAAAACACAAAAAATGTACAAAACTTTTGTGAAGATTCAGTAGACCTGAAAGACAATGAGATATCACATCCAAATGGCAGCCGTGTGTGAAACAAGGTTGGTAAATGAAGGCCGGCTTGCCAAAGTCAGAGCTGGACACACATTTTTCTGGAGTGGCCACAGCAAAGGGGAACACTGTGAAGCTGGCGTAGGTTTCACAATCAAAACTAATCTAGTCAACAAGCTTGCATGCCTCCCATAACAATGCATAACAATGAGATTGCCACTTACAGGAAAACACCATGCCACCAGCATCACTGTGTATGCTCCCACCATGACTAACCCTGATGAAGTCAAAGAAAAATTTTATGAAGACCTGGAGACTCTCAACATCAATGTGCTGAAAGAAGATAAGCTTATAATTCTGGGTGACTTTAATGCTAGAGGAGGCACATACTACCAGACATAGCAGAGAGTCAGAAACAGCAACAGCAATAGTCACTTACTACTGAAGACTTGTGCATCTTGTGACCTTCTCATCACCAGCACTGTCTTCCATTGACCTAAATGCAATAAAACTTCGTGGATGCACCTTTGCAGCAAACAACCAACCAACCCAGGTTTTTCTGGAACCATCCCCTTCGTCATTTCTTACAGCACAATAGTATTCCATCACCTTCATATACCATAACTGGGGGGCAGCTAGGTGGCACAGTGAATAGAGCACTAGCCCTGGAGTCAGGAGGACCTGAATTCAAATCTGGTCTCAGACACTTAACACTCACTAGCTGTGTGACTCTGGGCAAGTCACTTAACCCCAATTTGCCCAGCAAAATGCAAAAAACCAAAAACATATGCCATAACTTGTTCAGCCATTCCCCAGTTGATAGGTACCCCCTCAGATTCCTGTTCTTTGCCACTACAAAAAGAGGGGCTATACATATTTTTCTATATCCTTGGAGTTTGTTTTGATTAGAAATAAGTCCTCATTCTAATTCCCCACTTTTCTTTATTTCCCTCCCACCATTCCTCTGTGGAGTGAAATGTATTTCTGTACCCAGCTCTGTGTGGTATATGTGTGTCTGTGTGTCTGTGTGCATTCTTTGACTGGTTCAGATGAAAGTGAGGTTCAAGAGTCAGCCACTCCACCCCCATACCTTCCACCTTATTTGTGTGCATGCCAATTTGTGCACCCCAATCACATGGGATAATTTTCACTAACCTTCCTTTCACTCTCTTCCCCCAGTGTATTACTCTTCCCTTCTCTTTCCATTCTTCTCTTAAGTTCAAGACATAGCAGAATCACTCTCAGGCCTTGTGTAATTAAACTCCCAAATAACATCTCTCCATATTTGAATGTGACCAGTTTATCCTTGTTTGGTCTTTTATCATTGTTCATTCATGTTTCCCTTTTCATGCTTCTCTTCACTCCTGTGTTTGAATTTCAAAGTTTCTACACAGCTCTGAGCTTTTCATCAGGAATGCTTGGAAGTCTTCTGTTTCATTAAAGATCTATTTTTTCCCCTCTAGGATTATACTTAGCTTTGCTGGGTAAGTTATTTTTGGCTGTAAGCTCATATCCTTTGCCTTCTCCACTTCATTATAGTGGCAGCTGCCAAGTCATGGGTGACCCTCACTGCAGATCCTCTGTACTTTATGGATGCTTGCAGTATTTTTTTTTTCTGGAATTGGATTGTGGTGTTCGTGGTAGTTTTCATTTGGGGGTTTCTTTCAGGAGGTGATCAGTAGATTCAGTTACTACTTTGTTCTCTGGTTCTAAGAGATCTGAGTACTTTTCTTTTAAAATTTCTTGAAATATGATGTCTAGTCTCTTTTTCTAGTCATAGCTTTTATAATTTCTAAATTAAAAAAAATTTTAAAACTTTAAATTTAAAAAAATTCTTAAATGTCTTTTTCCTCAATCTGTTTTCAAGGTCATTTGATTTTTTTTACTATAGATACCTTAGATATTCTAGTTTTTTCAGTCTTTTGCCTTTGCTTTAATATTTCTTGTTATCTCGTGGGCTTCTATATGGTCCATTCTAATTTTCAGGGAGTTTGTTGACTGGACAGGGTTTTTATACCTATTGCGCCAAGCTGTCAATTCCCTTTCCAATTCTTTCTTCCATAGATCCCATTTCTTTTCCCATTTTTCTTCTAATGTTCTCATTCCACTGACAATATTTTTAAATTAATTTTTAAATTCTTGCATCAGCTCTTCTAGGAATTCTAGTTGAGTTTGTGTCCATGCTGTGTTTTTCTCCAGGGCTTTGCTTGTAGATGTTTTGGATTCGTTCTCTTCTTCTGAGTCTGTGTCTTGAGCATCCCTGCCACCATAACAGTCTTTTATGGTCAGGTTATTTTTTTGTTTGCCCATTCTTCCAGCCTACTTCCTGACTTTGGGCTTGACATTAAAGCTGGTCTCTTTGGCACTTCCTGGAGGGAAGATCTAGGCTGGTCCTATTGCTGCTTTCTTGGGGGTATTGAGTGTTACATCATTCCAGGATCTGAAAACCAGCTCAGACTTGGGACCTGTAAGCTTTTAGTGCACCCAAAGGGGTGTGATTCAGAGCAAAGTCAGCCCCCTGCCCTGGTCTGGGCTCTGCAAGCTCCTGACCTGAGTGTGAATGACAGTAAAGTGATGCTGGACTTCACCCCTGTAAAGAAACTGGGAAGCTCTGCTAGTTCAATGTCATAACCATAGACTCCCTTTTGGTCTGATATTCCTGCCCTGGTTATTCCTCTGCAGGCTGAAAATTGGGCTAGAACTGGAATTGAGACTCTGTTCTGCTCCTGAGATCTGAGCCACACTGCTGCTATTGGCTGCTCAGCTTCTTACTCTCTTGGTACACAGCCTAGTGTCTGCTGCAAACCTTATCTTGGACCACCACTGTGGGGTGCAAGCCCCATATTCAATCAGCTCTGGATCTGTGACACAGAACTGGATAGTGAGCAACAAAGCTATCAATTAACACTTACTCCCTGCTGAGGCATGGGTCTGGGGGTGACCCAGCAATGAGTCTGGTGCACCACCTCCCCATGCATGCTGGGGTGCTCTGCTGGTGTACTCTTGGCCAGACTCCATGCCCAGTGTTTGCAGAAATCAATCTAGAGCTAGAGAGGAAAGCTTCACTGGGGCACTGAGGACATATTTTCTCACTTCAAACATTTTCTGGGCTTTACCCTGTCTATTTATCTCTCTGTCTGTCTATGTCAGTGTTCCCTTTGATCCCTGTTGGGTCCAAGCATAGCTAAGACCATCCTTCAGTTCTGGGGTGGGAAAGTCCTTCAAAGTACTGTCCACTCCACTCTCAGCTGTATAGACCACCCAGTTGACTGTCACTTTTCCCTCAGGTGTTTTGGGTCTGGAGCTGGAAGGTACTCTAGAGGTCATTTGGTCTGAAAACCCTGTTTTACAAATGAGGGAAGTGGAAGACCCACGGATATGAGGTTAAGAAGGGTGTGTTTTATCCTGTGGAATAAAACAGTGGGGAGCCATGAGGTTTTGGAATAGAGGAATGATGATCACAGACCTCTGCATTTGGAACGTTGATTTAATAGAGAAGTGTGAAGGATGGATTTGGGAGGGGAGAAACTGGAAGCAGGGAGACTAGGGAGGCTGTCACTGAGGAGGCAGTGTGGTAAAGTGAATGGAAGGCTGCACTTGAAGTGACAACAACATGGGTTCAATACAAACTCTGGTGCTTAACTTGCTATGCGACCATGAGCACGTCCTTTAATCTCTCTGTGCCTCAGTTTCCTCATCTCTAAAATAATAATACCCCATAACAAATTGTATGTATGAGAATCTAAAAAGGGTTTTGCAAACTTTAAAATGATGTGTCAGTGCCAGCTGCTGTAGATGAGAGGTGATAACAGTGCCTATATGAGTGACAAGGAGGGGACAGCTTCAGGAGATGTTTTGAAGGACTTGGCAACTGACTGGATGGGGGCAGCACGGGGAGAGGTCAAGAATAAGGGTAAAGTCAAAATTGAGGCTGTGAGCCTGAGCGATTGGGAGTGTGTGAAGGTGTTAGGAAGAAGGCAAGTCTTGAAAGATGTCTTCATGATATCTTTGTGTTTTTTTCAGCACTTCCATCTCTAAATATAGCCGTCCACCTCCCCTGCTTCCCGAGAGAGATAGTTTTGTAACAAAGAATAAAAAGTGGGGAAAAGTCAACCAACTGTTCATGCCCAGAGTCAGTAAACTGAATCTGACAGTATGTGCAGAGGTTCCCACTCTGCAAAGAGACCCACCAGGGGCATTAGCTCACTTCCTCTCCCAGGCCACATCTGGGCTAATTAATTACATATTATATTTATATATTTATAATTAAGATGTTTCTTGCCATTGCCGTGGCAGTTTGCTCCTATTTGTCAGTATATTGTTTTCCTGGTTCTGCTTATTCTTTCTTTCATTCCAGTCTGCCCACGCCGAAGAAGGACAGTTGTTCTTGTACTTCAGAGAGCTGCTGCTAACTCCTTTGGTTCTCAGGATTCAAATGGGGCTTAAACGCAGAGAAGCATGAGCAGAAGATCTCATTCCCAGTCTTGGCTTGTAGGCTTACATTATGTTTCATGAATGATGAGGGAAAAAAACCACTGCGGACTCCATGTCCACAGCTCCTCTTCTGGCCCTTGCCTCTTCCTCCCCCTTCCCCTCTTCTTCTCCCTTGTGTCTTTTTGGGGAGCTCAACAAGGTTTCCCCAGTCTTGATGTGGAGTGCGTAGGGGAAGGAGCAGTTTAGTTTCTGCTCTAGCTCCAAGCCTGGAAGCTAGAAGGAAGTTTCAGTTCCTTTTTTCTTAACTCAGCAGAGTTCTTTCCCTAGTCAAATTCAGGCCCAGGAGGTAATTAACTGAAATGGTTTCTTGTCTGCCTGTCGCCTGTCTGCCTGCCTGTCGCCTGTCTGCCCCAGCAAAGTGTCCAGTGCTTAGCACACCGCCTAGCACACAGTAAGCACTTAATAAATATTTGTTGACTGTTGACTACCTGTCTGTCTGCCTTTCACAAATGGAGACTGCCACTCAAATACTGAATCATTCTGGGGCACGAAGAAGCAGCCAAGCTTCTGTTCCTGGAAAGAAGGGGTCTGGGGAAATGTTAGAACTAATTCTACAAGAAAGGATCCACTAGGCTCCTGGGGGACTTGAGAAGCCAGTGGTGGACCACCAAGAGAAAAATAGTGTTGATTTTGGAGTTTAGAGGAGCTGGCTTCAAAAGCCAGACCTGTCACTCACTGTGTGACTTTGGGTAAGACACTTCTCCTTTTTGGATCTCCATTTCCTTTTTTAGGGGATGGACTATAGATCACTAGATGATTTCAAAAAGTCCCTTTTAACTCTCGGTTTCTAATTTGGCAGCCTCCTTCAGTGAATTATTGTGTGATTGCATTGGCCTGAGTGACACCAAATTAATTCAAGGATTTCTGGCTTCACAGGGATGAGGGCTTCCTCCTCCTTGAAACTGGGAGAAAGAGAGAAGGGAGGTTTGGTTTGACTTATTAATTATTCCTTCTTATGCTGCATTTCTTCATTTTCAATTAAACTTTTTTTTTTGCCTATGTAACCAAGGGATGAGTTTGAGCATAGTGCTGGGTCCTAGTTCCAGCCTTGCCATTCATGATTTGTGTAAGAAATCAGTTCACTTTTCCTTTTCTCCATCTATAAAATCAGGGAGTTGGCCTGAATCATCTCTAAGATGCCATCTGGCTCTGACAATCATGATTCCAGACTTCACAGGGTTGGGCTTTACTTGACTCAGTTCTGGACCATATTCCTTGTTTTCCACAGGCCATATGTGGAACACACACATTACTTGCTGAAGCTTTTAAATAATATTTTACAGTTTTAAATAGTAAATTTTATTGAAATCTTTGCTTTTTCATGTCACCAAAATGTCTCCCATTATATCATTCTTTCCCCTCTCCCAGAGAGCCATACCATATAACAAATTATATATTTTAAGGGAAAAAAAGAGAAAGATATCAGTAAAACTGATAAATACATTTTAAGTCTGGAAATATATGCAATGTGCTTCACCCATAGACCTCCCACTTTTGCAGATTAGGTGACGCACTGCTGCTCCTGGAGTCAAGAAGTTATTGCTGTTTATTGCTTTGTTTCAGTCATGTCTGACTCTCCATGACCCCATTTGGGGTTTTCTTAGCAAAGATACTGGAGTGGTTTGTCATTTCCTTCTCCAGATCATTTTACAGATGATCCCCATTTTGTGGATGAGGAAACTAAAGCAAACATAGTGAAGTGACTTGCCCAGGGTCACACAGCTAGTAAGTGTCTGAGGCCAGATGTAAACTCAGAAAGATTAGTTTTCCTGAATCTAGGCCCAACACTCTATCCACTGTGCCACCTAGGAAGACCTGCGTTCCAATCCAGCCTCAGACATCTACTAGCTGTGTAATTCTGGGCAAATCATTTCACTTCTGTTTGCCTCAGTTTCCTCATCTGTAAAATAGAGATCATAATGGCATCTACTTCCCAGAGCTGTTGTGAGGCTCAAATAAGATAATAATTACAAAATTCTTAGCACAGTGACTGGCACATAGTAGGTGCTTAGTAAATGGGTGCTCTCTTCTTTCTGCAGAGGATTGGGGTTGTGGGAGTTCTCTTTTGAATCATGCTTGTTCTTTTCAAATTCCCAACTTTCACTTTTGATTTTTGTTGCTGTTGTTTTTTGTTCTTTCCATTGACATTGTTGTAGTTCGTGTGTATATTGATTTTTTTTGATTCTGCTGACTTCCCTCTGCATCAGTTCATGTAGATTTTTCCATGCTTCTTTGGATTCACCACATGCACTGTTTCTTACAGCACAGGAACATTCCATTATATTCATGTATCACAATGTGTTTAGCCATTACCCAATCAATAGGCATATATTTTGTTTCCAGTTCTTTGCTATCACCAAAAAGTGCTGCTATAAATATTTTGAAGTGTATGGAAACTTTCTTCTTACCAATGACCTCCTTGGGGAATAAATCTTTTTTTTTTTTTTGCAAGACTCACCTTTTAGTTTAATCTGCATTATTCATATTTTCCCATCATTTTAAAAAATCTAGACAATTAAGAAAACAGTAAATTATGCCATTACTTGTAGCATTCACTGATTATCAAGGTGTAAATGCTCACACTGAAAACTGAACTTGAATTGGCTCCCATGAGCCAGTTGCAGCTGGCTCCAGCACACCTTTGCTCTTTTTTTTTCTTTGTACTTTATTTTTTTTCCCTTAATTTATTTTGAATTATCAACAATCACTTCCATAAGCTTTTGAGTTTTAAATTTTTCTCTTGGGGAATAAATCCTGTAGTGATGCTTTGCATATTTCCAAATTACTTTCCAAAATGATTTACAGCTCTACTGATAATTCACTAGTATGTGTGTCTTCTCACAACTCCTCCAACATTGAATATTCCCATCTTTTTTCATCTTTGTGAATTTGCAGGGTATGAGGTCAGGGTTGTTTTGATTTGCAATTTTTCTGATTAGTGATTCGGAG
The DNA here is from genome assembly GCF_003287225.1 of Phascolarctos cinereus. NCBI lineage: Eukaryota > Metazoa > Chordata > Mammalia > Diprotodontia > Phascolarctidae > Phascolarctos > Phascolarctos cinereus. Next base: position 72,887,522 of record NW_027556291.1, on the reverse strand, counting down.
TATACTTTCATATGGTTGTTTGTAGTTTGCAATTCTTTTAAGAACTTTTTGTTCATATCCTTTGACCATTTACTTACTGGGGAATGGCTTTTGGATATATGTATGTGTATGTATATATATATATATATTTAAACTATATTATATGTATATAATATAGCATAATGATATAGGATATTCTATGATCCTGTTTTCCCATATTGTATAATTTTATATTATCTTTAAAGTGCATGTATATTAGTTGTTTGTATATTTTGGATACCAAACCCTTTTCTGAGAAATTTTATATAAAGTTTTCCCCCCATTCTACTACTTCCCTGCTTATCCTTGTTGTTCTTCATTCACTCAGTTGTGTCCAATTCTTCATGATCTCATGGACCATAGCATGCCAGGTCCTTCTATCTCTTGAAGTCTTTTCAAGTTCATGTTTGTTGTTTCCATGACACTATCCATCTCATCCTCTGCTATCTTCTTCTCCTTTTGCCTTCAGTCTTTCCCAACATAAAGGTCTTTTCCATTGAGTCTTGTCTTCTCATTATGTAGCCAAAGCTTCAGTTTTAGTATTTGACCTTCCAGTGAATAACCTGAACTAATTTCTTTAAGTATTGACTGATTTTATCTCCTTGCTGTCTAAGGGACTCTCAAAAATCTTCTCCAGCACCACAATTTGAAAGTGTCTATTCTGCGGTGCTCAGCTTTCCTTATGGTCCAACTCTCACAGCATTGCTATTGGAAAAAACATATCTTTGACTATATGGACCTTTGTCCTCAAGGTGATATCTCTGCTTTTTAGTTTGCTGTCCAGATTTGCCATAGCTTTCCTTCCAAGGAGCAAGCATCTTTTAATTTCATGGCTGCAGTCACCATCTGTAGTGATCTTTGAGCCTAAGAATATAAAATCTGACACTGCTTCCACTTCTTCTTTCTCTACTTCCCAGGAAATATGGGACCAATTGCCAAGATCTTCATTATTTTGAGGTTAAGTTTCAAGCCACTTTTTACACTTTCCTCTTTCACCCTCATTAAGAGGATTCTTAATTCCTCCTCACTTTCTGCCATCAGAGTGATATCATCTGCCTAGCTGAGGTTGTTGCTATTTCTCCTGCCAACCTTAATTCCAGCTTTTGATTCCTCCAGCCTGACCTCTCGCATGATATACTCTGCATATAAGTTAAATAAATAAGGTGACAATATACAGCCTTGTCACACTCTTTCTCCAGTCTTAAACCAATCACTTAGTTGTTCCATGTTCGGTTCTAACTGTTGCTTCTTGGCCCACATACAGGTTCCTCAGGAGACAAGTAAGACAATCTGGTACTCCCCATCTCTTTGAGGACTTGACATATTTTGTTGTGATCCACACAAAGGCTTTAGTGTAGTCAATGAAGCAGAAGTAGATGGTTTTCTGGAACTCCCTTGCTTCTTCTATAATCCAGTGAATTTGGCAGTTTGGTCTCCAGTTCCTCTGCCTTGTCAAAAACCAACCTTATCCTAAGTGCTTTAATTTTGTTTGTGCAGAAGCTTTTCAGTTTCATGTAATCAAAAAATATTTCACCTTTTGTAATGACCTCTATTCCTTGTTTGGTTAAGAATACATCTCCTAGCCATCATAGCTGTAAAAAGGTATATGTTTGCTTCTCCTCAATTTTTAAAAAATGGTGTGATCTTTAATTTTTAACATCACATATTCATTTACATTTATTGTGGAATATGGCACAAAGGGTTGGTCTAAAGCTAATATCTGCCAGATGGCTTTCCAGTGTTCCCTATAGTTCCTTTCTCTCTCTCCCTCTCCTTCTTTCTCTTTCTTCCTTTCTTTTTTTTCTTTCTCTTTCTCTCTCCCTCTCCTTCCTTCCTTCCTTTTTTTCTTTTCTTTTCTTTTTTTTTTGGTTAGGCAATGGGGTTAAGTGACTTGCCCAGGGTCACACAGCTAAAAGTGTTATGTGTCTGAGGCCGGATTTGAACTCAGGTCCTCCTGACTCCAGCGCCGGTGCTCGCTCCACTGCGCCACCTAGCAGCCACCTAGCTGCCCCCCTTCCTTCCTTCCTTAAGGAGAACTTTGTAATTGAATCCATGCAAATCTTTCGTGTGCTTTGGTAGATTGATCCTCAAATTGTATGCATTTTAAAGTATTTTGAATGTTATTTCTCTTTCTATTATTGCCTCATTGATTTTGCTATTATATAGAAATTTTGTTAATTTTTGCGGGTTTATTTTGTAGTCTGCAACTTTTTTTTGATGCTATTAATTGTCTCAGTTAGTATCTGCCGATTGCCTAGGATTTTTCAAGCATACCATCATATCATCAGCAAATGGGGATAGTTTTACCTCTTCTTTACCATTTTTATGATTTTTGTTTCTTTCTCTTGTCTTACTGAAGTTGGTAGCACCCAGGGCCATCTCCAGTTGTTCTGATCATGTCTTGCTGCTGGACTCTGATGACTCTGGAAGAGAGAGTGAGGCTGGTGACCTTGCACAGCCCTCCCTCACTTTAATCCAATTCAATTGCAACTCATGACATTACCTTCCTGATGTCATGGTCCTCTTCCAAAATGAAGGACAACAACAACAGCATTTCCAAAACTATATCAGATAATAGTGGGAAGAGTGGGCATCCTTAAATTACTCTTCTCTGCTTTTGATTTTAGGTAGACACTTTTTTTGATATTTCAAAAGCATTCCTTTATGCATGTATTTTGTAGGGTTTTTAGGATAAATGAGTATTGGACTTTGTCAAAGGCTTTTCATGTGGTTTTGGATATTTTTGTTTTTAATATGATTAATTATGTTGATTACTTCCCTAATGTTGAACCATCTCTAGTATCCATGGTATACCACTTCACATGTTCTTAATGAATGATTTCTTGAATGAATTCTGTAGTCTGACAGGATTTTATTTCAAATTGTTTTTGAATCAATATGTGTTAATGATCTTGGTCTGTAGTTTTCCTTCTGTGTTTTATCCTTCTCTGTCTCAGGTCTAAATGTTTGTCTCATAAAAGAAAGCTGGCCAGTTGCTTTCTTTCTCAATTTTTGGTAATAATTGATGTAGTATGGGTAATAGTTGTTCCTTAAAAGTTTGATAGAATTCTTCTATGAATCCATCTGGAACTGGAATATTTTTCTTTGGTAGTTTCCCTGTAAGGAATAGTATTTCTATTCCCTGTTCTGAGATTGGGTATGTATTTGGTCTTTTGTTAGTTTGAGTTTTTTTATTTCTGAGGGTAATATTCTATTTTTTTTGCATGTGTTCTCAGTTTTGTTAGCAGATAACTGTGTATAGTAGGTTCTGAAAATTATTTTTTATTCTGGTATTGTTGTGATTTCACCTTGTTTATTTGCTATTTTGTTGATTTAATTTTCTGCCTCTTCTTTCAAATCAAGTTGGCTAAAGGTTTTTGGTTGTTTTTTTTTTTTGTCTTGGGGTAGTTAAGCAGTGCAGTGGATAGAGCACTGACCTTGGAGTCAGGAGGACCTGAGTTCAAATCCATCCTCTAACCCTGGCAAGTCATTTAACCCCGATTGCCTCCAAAGAAATAAATTTTGTTAGTCCTTTTAAAAATTTGGCTTTTAATTTTATATATAATTTCTGTAGGGTTTTTTCCAGTTTATCTGTTTCTTCTAATTTTGTGCTTATTTTAAGTTTATTTGTTGACTTCCTAATTTTTATAAATGAAAGTTAATTAATTCATTAATCTTCTCCTTTTCTATTTCGTTAACATATATTTTTCTGGATATAATTTTTCTCCTGAGGATTACTTTTGCTGCATCTCAGAAATTTTGGAATGCTGTATTGTTAAAATAATTTTCTTTTTTGCATGATTATTAATGTTTCTACTATTTGTTTTTTGACCAATTGATTAATGAGGATTTCAATGTTAAGTCTCCACTTGGGTCTGTGTCTTTTGTTTATCCTCCCTATTGTTATTCCATTGTGATCTACAAAGGGTATATTTATTATTTCTAACTTTTTATATTTATTTGCAAATCTCCATGCCATGATACATGGTCAATTTCTACAAAAGTTCCATGTGAGGTTGAGAACTATATGTATCAGTAAACAGTACCATATGGAATCTATCTTTTAGCTTCAGTTTCCCCAGCAATGTGTTCAAGTCTATATTTTTTCTTTTAGCTTATCTTTGTTAGATTTATCCAAAATGAGAGAGGGACATTAAAGTCTCCTCTGCCTCTGTTGTATTGCTATTTATATCTTCTTGTGATTCAGTTGCCAAAGCCTTTAGAGCATATATTTTAATATTGATCATAGCTTGCAGTCTATAGTTCCTTTCAGCATAATGCATTTTTCTCATTTATCTCTTTTTATGTTGTGAATGTTTCTTTTTGCTTTGTTATCATGATTGTACTTTCAGTCTTTTTGGATTCTCCTGATGCATAGTAAATTTTGTGTCAGCCCCTCAATTTTATTCCCTCTGTGTTTTTGTTTTTTAGGTGTTTCTTGCAACAGATTTTTTTTTTTTTGGTGAGGCCATTGTGACTTGCCCAGAGACACATAGCTAGTGAGTGTTACGTCTCTGAGGCCGGATTTGAACTCAGGTCCTCCTGACTCTAGGGCCAGTGCTCTATCCACTGCGCCACTTAGCTGCCCCCCCCCAATTTTTGTTCTTATCCATTCTTCCATTCATTTTTGTTTTATTGGATTGTTTAATCCATTCACATTTAAAGTTATGCTTTATATTTTCATCTATTTGTCTCCAATATTTGGTTTTTTTCTGAATTAAAAATTTGCTTTGCTTCTCTTCTTCTATAAAGCCAACACTTTGTCTCTTAAATTATTTTAGCTTAATCTACCTTAACGTACCCTTATTCCGAAAAAATTCTAATCCTAACCCCTACCCTCAGCTCTACTTCCCCTTTCTTTTCCTTAGTTTTGGAGTTTTGCTTATTAATTCCATTTCCTTTCTTTCTTTTGTAAGGTTATCTAATTCTCTCCCTTTTTTCCCCTCTCAGTCAAGTAAAATGTCCCATCTTCTCTTCCCCTTCAACTTGTTTCATTCTTTTTTTTTTTAACATCAATTTATTTTAAACTGAAATACAAAAACTTAAATATTCAATAAGAAAAGAAAAAGAAATATATTGTAAATTTAAATATTAAAACTTAAATACAAAATAAGAAAAGAAAAAAAACACTGTCATGTGCACAGAGGAACTTAAGAGAGGATTGAAAATATAAAGCAATAAATTTCCATTTCAAGAAAGCCTATATAATAAATATTACTCATTGTATTTAGAGCTGTCCATCTTTTCTTTGCTTCCTTGTAAATTTTCTTTTGTTCTCTGTTGTGCACTTTTTACTTTGTTCTTCCCCGCTCCCCTCCTCCCCCAAGAAGGTACAATTAAGCATGGATATATATACATACACACACACACACACATATAAATGTACATACATATACATACATACACATATACACACATACATATACACACATATACACATACATATGCATATGCACATATGTACACTTTCATACACATACATAGATATCTATATTCATACTCAAACATAGACATGTACATTTATATATATACATATGCATCTATGCAAGACTGTACTATAGTTATTTGTCCTCTTTTTCTGAGGGTGGAGAACCTCTTCCTTCCATGTTATTAGTTTTTAATTTCATTTTCTGTGCCTTTAAAAAAAGGGTTTCTTTCCCTTATTCTCTTAATTATTTCTCTATTCTTTCTGTCTATTCTAGACTTTTTTCTTTGATTATAGTCCTTTTGCTTATTAATTCCTTCTTTAGTCTGAGCCTTTTTCCAGCTTTGGGAGGTCTGAGTCTTATATCTCAATGATTTAGTCCATGTGTTGGGTGATAGCACATCTCTGCAATTTTCATTGGGTCTCCTAATACAAGGTGAGCAGTATGAGCTGCTGAGCTACAGAAGGAGGAAGAGCAGGGATGTGGCATAGAATAGGACACATCTAGCGTGATCAGATTCTTCTGCAGTGAATAAGTAGCACCAGGAACATCAGAGCCACACCAAGGACATTTCTTTTCTTTTTTCTTTTTCTTTTTTTTTTATTAATTTATTTTGATTTATCAACAATCACTTCCATATGCTTTTGAGCTGAAAATTTTTCTCCCCCTTCCTCCCCCCACCCTCCCCAACACGGCGCACAATCTGATATAGGTTTTACATTTACATACCCATTAAACATATTTTCATATTAGTGAAGTTGTAAGTAAAAATTAAAACCAATAGGAGGAACCATCAGAAAGATGAAACAAAACTCAACGGAAGGTAAAAATAAGTGAGAGCGATTCGACTTCCATAGTTCTTTCTTTGGATGTGGACAGCATTTTCCATCCCGAGGCCTCTGGAGATGTTTTAGATCATCGTAATGCTGAGAAGGGTTCAGTTTAACATTCTTAGTCACTGCATAACGTGGCTGCTATTGTGTACAAAGTCCTCTTGGTTCTGCTCACTTCACTCAGCATCAGTTCATATAAGTCTTTCCAGTTTTTTCTGAAGTTGGCCTGCTTATCATTTCTTATAGCACAATAGTATTCCATTACATTCATATACCACAACTTGCTCAGCCATTCCCCAATGGATGGGCATCCTCTCAATTTCCAATTCTTTGCCACCACAAAAAGAGCTGCTATGAATATTTTTGTACATGTGGGTCCTTTTCCCATTTGTTTGATCTCTTTGGGATATAGCCCTAGAAGTGCTATTGCTGGATCAAAGGGTATGCACATTTTTGTAGCCCTTTGGGCATAGTTCCAAATTGTTCTCCAAAATGGTTGGATCATTTCACAACTCCACCAACAATGTATTAGTGTTCCAATTTTCCCACATCTTCTCCAAACATTTATCATTTTCCTATTTTGTCATGTTGGCCAATCTGATAGGTGTGATGTGGTACCTCAGAGTTGTTTTGATTTGCATTTCTCTAATCAATAACGTTAGAGCATTTTTTCATATGACTGTAGATGGCTTTAATTAACCACGGACATTTCTGGCATCATTAACAATTCTCTATACTGCCTCAGGGTCATCTAGATGGAAATGGCTAAGAGATCATAAGTGTATGCATGCAAGTGGGTACCAAGGCTCTCCTAATATCACCCCTCACTCAATCTTCTCTGGCTTACCCACCAAAAGCACATATTTATATGAGTTACTGAGTTCCCATAGACTGCTGCTGGATTCAGTCACTGTTAGCCCCCTGGGAGATTCTGTAGGTTCAGAGAGACTGAACTGCTGGCTTCCCTTTGGTCTGGGATTCCTTCCATTGCAGGCTTATGCGCTGGGCTAAAGGTTACAAGTGAATCACCCTCTGCTCCTGGGCTCCAAGCCACATGGACAGCTACAATTCTGGAATTTGGTTTGGGCTCAGTGTGCACTTAGGGCCTTCCACACAGCTGCAGCTGTTCCTCTCTGCCCTCGATTTGTAATCAGGACCTGGGTAATGGGCTACAGAGCTGCCAGATGGCCCCCATTCCTGCAGCCAGTGCTCATGCAGGGCTCCCTTGGGATCTCTTCCTGCCTCAGTGCCTCCTGCCCTGGTGCCCTGGCTTGGCCTCCTTTCTGTTCCTGGGCCTGGGTGCTGGACTTTGGGTGCTCCTGGCCAGCTCCCCACCCCGGGATGCACACAATGACTTGCTATGACTTTTTCTTGGCTTTGCTGATCAGAATTCAGTCAAACTTTTTTTCTGGCTTGTTGAAGAGGAGGCATGCTGGGTGACCCAGGCAAAAATGCTTCTCATTCCACCATCTTGACTCCATTCCCCTCGGGACACACTTTGAAACTTAATCTTCATCACTAACATTTTCTCCATCATTTGCTTAAGTCTAAACAATCAACAAAACAATAAATCAAGCCCTGATTTGTACTGTTTAACAATAAGCTCTCAAGAGCTAGTTTAAGCTGGCTCCAGCATACCCCAGATGATAGGTGTAAACAAGCTGCAACCTATAAACAATGAGGGGAAAAGGAAGAGAACACACATGTATATAGTGCCTTCTGTGTACTAAACATTGCATTATGTCATTTGATCCTCACAACAACCCAGCAAGGTAGCTAGTATTTATGATCATTTTACAGTTGAGGAAACTGAGGCAGACAGAGGTGAAGTGACTTTGCTCAGGGTCACATAGCTAATAAGGATCTGAGGCGGGATTTGAATTTAGGTCTTCCTGACTCCAGGCCCAGCACTCTATCTACTGTATCACCTAGTTGACTTATTAAAAAAACAACTGAAGTAAAATATATCATCAAGAGCCATGTGGTAGGGAAGAGAAGATAGTCTGATCATGTGGGAAGAGGACACGGAACAGATGAGCAGCCAGGATGCTCCTCACAACAGCAGGGGAAGAAGAGGAAGTCTGCTTAGGTGATAAACTTAGGGGAGGGCTCATTCAGGTCACATAAGCAACAAGAATGAAGACTAGACATTATCTCTGATCACCATGATCTCTCACACCTCTCCAAAATAGAAATGATGTGCCAACTTCAGCTGTCTCCATGGTCTAGGACACTCTGAATTTTTTTAAAGGTTAACAATAACAACAAAACCCAGGAACTGATGCATATTGACCCTGAGCTCACTCAGTACTCCTTCCCCAACAGCAGACACAAGGACATGACACAGGCCCCTACACCCTGGTTCCCCCTTACCCTTTCCAGTGCCCTGGAGACCCCAGCTCCAGTCTGTGGAAGCTTGTTTGGGCCACACTAGCCACCTTGGCCACAGCTTTTTAGGAGCCCTAGAATGTCAGCACTGCAAAGCTCTGAACTGCCAGTGATGGACCAGAGAACTGAAGAACAGAGGTAGTGGAACAGGTCACCAGGATGGGACACCATGTATCACAGGGAGTGGGGGGTGGAGGGATGGCTCTGCAGCACTCTACCAAGTCAGAGGGAAAAGCATAGCATCCAACTGGAGCCAGTTCTGACTACCCAAAAGGCAGTTGGGGCAGAGACCTAGGTTAGTGAACCATGAATGGGATGAGGCTGAGACCACGTGGAGATCCAGCCCCCAAGGAAACCACAGAGGGGAGGGAGTCAGGAAGTTAGTGATAAGGAAAATAAAGGGGGTGGGGAGGAAAAACTGAAAATACCAAAGATTTTAGGAAGAAGAAATTTCTTTTTTTCTTAAAATTAATGTATTTATTTTTAGTTTTCAACATTCACTTCCACAAGATTTTGAGTTCCAAAGTTTCTCCCCCTCCCCCCTTCTCCCCACCCCAAGATGGCATGCAGTCTGATATAGGCTCTACATATATGATCATATTAAACATTTTCGCATTAGTCTTGTTGTAAAGAAGAATTAGAACCAAGGGGAGGAATCATGAGAAAGAAGAAATAAACAAAAGAGTAAATAGTATGCTTCAATCTGCTATTTCTTTCTCTGGATGTGGATATCATTTTCCATCGTGAGACTTTTGGAAATGCCTTAGATCCATGCATTACTGAGAAGAGCTAAGTCTATCAAAGTTGATCATTGCACAATGTTGCTGTTTCTGTGTACAATGTTCTCCTGGTTCTGCTCACTTCACTCAGCATCAGTTCATGTAAGTCTTTCCAAGTTTTTCTTATAGCACAATAGTATTCCATTACATTCATATACCACAACTAGTTCAGCCTTCCCCCAATTGATGGGCATCCCCTCAATTTCCAGTTCTTAGCCACCACAAAAAGAACTTCTATAAATATTTTTGTACACGTGGGTCTTTCCCTCATTTTTATGATCTCTTTGGGATACAGACCTAGAAGTGCTATTGCTGGATCAAAGGGTATACAGTTTTAAAGCCCTTTGGGCATAGTTCCAAATTGCTCTCCAGAATGGTTGAATCAGTTCACAACTCCACTAACAATGCATCAGTATTCCAATTTTCCCACATCTTCTCCAACATTTATCATTTTCCTGTTTTGCCATGCTAACCAATTTGATAGGTGTGATGTGATACCTCAGAGTTGTTTTGATTTGCATTTCTCTAATCAATAGTGATTTAGAGCCTTGTTCATATGACTATAGATAGCTTTAATTTGGGAAGAAGAAATTTCAAAGACCTTGAACATAAACAGATACGTCAACAGGGAAAATAGGAAACAAGTTCAGTCATCTATGAATAAATACTGCAAAATAAAGGAAAAGAATCCGACACTTGATAAGGCAGAGGACACTGTGGAATTTGAGGAGAACATAGAACCACAACACAATGAACTTGGGGGAGACAGGGACAAGAGCCACACTGGACTATCAGACATGGGGGGGGTGGTTTACAACTGTTTTGTTTGAGGGAACTCCTGAATTGACAGGGTCATAGATTCACTTGAGTATTTGAGTCAGTTTCAATGGACATATTTAAGTTGTCACCCTAACCAGGATGGGTGATATGTGCCCCATAAACACGGAAAAGAGGGACGATAAAACACAACAGCCCATTCAGAGGAGAAAAGAGGCCAAAAGGTCAGAAGCTGTCAATCTCTCAGGCTATCAGTTCTGGAAAGGGTAGGAGGAAGAGTTCATGCTGAAAGGTTTCCCAAAAGGTGAGATGGAAGGGAAATACAAGTTTCTAGGGTAGAAAACATTGATTTTAGTCAAAAGAATGTTTTACACACCTTAGTGTCACCAACATTTAATCAAGGTGGGCATGAGAGATACTTCTTTTAGCCCTTCAAAAAGATGAGAAGAAATTGTGGCAAACATTAGTTTTGAGTATCCTCAAACTCTGGATAGAGTATGCTCAGGGCCTCTCAATCACCCGGGATAAGAGGGCATGTCTATGATGCTTGTCAACCAACACATTTCCTTGTTACCTAGAAGTAGGGGGGAAGGAGAAGAGGGACCTTTCATTTTCTTCTTTTTTTAAATTTTTAAATAATTTATTTTGAATTATCAACAATCATTTCCATAAGCTTTTGAGTTTTAAATTTTTCTTTAATTGACTGGGATTGGTTTAGCTACACTGTCCCACCCTGAAGACCAGCAGTGGAGACTGGGAGAGAATAAGATGGGGTGGGGATCTCTGAGGGCTTATTCTACTTTTGTCCAAAAAGAGTAGAGCAAACATCCAAAAAGATTTGGGGACAAAATATAGGAAGGCACTTACTCTATTTTTCTGTGTCATGATAAAAAGCTAGAGAAAGTGTGTGGATCAGGCAAATTGTTTGATGCTACTGGGGCCTCTCCCTGGTTTCTCAACAATTGCTCTGTTCCAAGTACTTTTAGGAGTGAATTATGGGTCTAGTAAGGCAGTAAAGTAGATAGAACACCAGGCCTGGAGCCAGGAAGACTCCTCTTCCTGAGTTCAAATCTGGCCTCAGACACTTACTAGTTGTGTAACCGTGGGCAAGTCACTTAAACTTGTTTGCCCCAGTTTCCTCATCTGTCAAACAAACTGGAGAAGGAAATGGCAAACTACTCCAATATCTTTTTTTTTTCCTTAGCTGAATCCCAAAAGGTCTTTGTTTTTTGTTTCATTGTTGTCATTTCTTTTATATTTATGTATATGTATATGTATATATATATATATTTAGTTTTAGTTTTCAACATTTACTTCCACAAAATTTTGAATTCCATATTTTCACCCCATCTTGCCCCTCCCCCACCCCAAGATGGCATACATTCTGAATACCCCTTCCCCTAGTCTGCCCTCCCTTCTATCTCTCCTCCCCCCACTTCTCTTATCCCCTTTCCCTTCTATTTTCTTGTAGGGCAGGATAGATTTCTGTACCTCATTTCCTGTATTTCTTATTTCCCAGTTGCATGTGGAAACTTTTTTTTAAACATGTGTTTTTAAAACTTTGGGTTCCAAATTTTCTCCCTTCCTCCCACCCCACCCACCCTCATTGAAAAGGCAAGCAAGTCAATACAGGCCATACATGTGCAGTTATGCAAAACACTTCCATAGTAGACATGTTGTGAAAAACTATTTCCCTTACTCCTATCTCACCCCCCCCATTTATTCTATTCTTTCTTTTGACCCTGTCCCTCCTCAGAAGTACTTCCTTCTGATTACCCCTTTCCCAATCTGCCCTTCTCTCTATCATCCCCCTGCTCTCTTGTCCCCTTCCTCCCCTATTTTCCTGTAGGGTAAGACAGATTTCCATACCCAATTGAGTGTGTATGTTATTCCCTCCTTAAGCCAAATCCTATGAGAATAAGATTCCCTCATTTCCTCTCACCTTCCCCTGTTTCCCCTCCACTGTAAGAACCTTTTCTTGTCTGTTTTGTGCAAGATAATGTACCCCATTCTACCTCTCCCTTTCTCCTTCTCTAGTATAATCCTCTCTCACCCCTTAATTTTATTCTCCAGATATCACCCCTTCATCTTCAACTCACCCTGTGCCCTCTATCTATCTATCTATCTATCTATCTATCTATCTATCTATCTATCTATCTATCTATCTATACATACATATAATTTTCCCCTCCCACTACCCTAATACTGACAAAGGTCTCATGAGTTATAAATATCATCTTTCCATGCAGGAATGTAAACAGTTCAGCCTTAATAAGTCTCTTATGATTTCTCTTTCCTGTTTACCTCTTCATGTTCCACTTGAGTCTTGTATTTGAAAGTCAAATTTTCTATTCAGCTCTGGTCTTTTCATCAAGAATGCTTGAAAGTCCTCTATTTCACTGAATGACCATTTTTTCCCCTGAAGGATTATACTCAGTTTTGCTGGGTAGGTGATTCTTGGTTGTAATCCTATCTCCTTTGCCCTCCGGAATATTATATTCCATGCCCTCTGGTCCCTTAATGTAGAAGCTGCTAAATCTTGTGTTATCCTGATTGTGTTTCCACCATACTTGAATTGTTTCTTTCTGGCTGCTTGCAATATTTTCTCCTTGACCTGGGAACTCTGGAATTTGGCTACAATATTCCTAGGAGTTTTCCTTTGGGGATCTCTTTCAGGGGAGATCGTGGATTCTTTCAATTTCTATTTTGCCCTCTGGTTCTAAATATCAGGGCAGTTTTCCTTGATAATTTCTTGAAAGATGATGTCTAGGCTCTTTTTTTGATCATGGCTTTCAGATAGTCCAATAATTTTTAAATTCTCTCTCCTGGATCTATTTTCCAGGTCAGTTGTTTTTCCAATGAGATATTTCACATTGTTTTCTAATTTTTCATTCTTTTGGATTTGTTTACTGTGTCTGATTTCTCATAAAGTCACTATCTTCCAATTGCTCTATTCTAATTTTTAAGGAAGTATTTTCTTCAGTAAGCTTTTGGACTTCCTTTTCCATTTGGCCAATTTTTCTTTTTAGGGCATTCTTCTCCTCATTGGCTTTTTGGACCTCTTTTGCCATTTGGGTTAGGCTATTTTTTAAGGTGTTATTTTCTTCAGTATTTTTTTGGGTCTCCTTTAGCAAGCTGTTGACTTGTTTTTCATGATTTTCTTGCATCACTTTCATTTCTCTTCCCAGTTTTTCTTCTACTTATCTTACTTGCTTCTCAAAATCCCTTTTGAGCTCTTCCAAGGTCTGGGACTGATTCATATTTTTCTTGGAGGCTTTGGATGTGGGAGCTTTGACTTTGTTATCTTCTTCTGGTTGTATGTTTTGATCTTCTTTGTCACCAAAGTAAGATAATATAGTCTGACTCTTTTTGCACTGCTTGCTCATGATCCCGGCCAATTACTTGAGTTTTAAACTCTTTGTTAAGGTAAAAGTCTGCTTCCAATGTGGAGAATGTACTGTCCCAAGCTTCAGGGGTTTGTATAGCTGTTTTCAGAGATACTTCTAGGGACCTGTACATTTTCAGTTCTTCCAAGGTGGTATGATAAAGGTCGAGGTGTTTACTCTTTTCCTGGCCTGAGCTCTGGTGTTTGAGTGGCTGGCCACAAGCAATCTTTTCTCTCTTGGAACTGTGAGGAGGGTTTCCTCTTCATTGCCACTACAAGCTCCACCGCACCATCACTCCTCCTCACCCCAGGACCGCCACCCAGAACTGTGACCCAGATCCAAGCACGGGCAAAGCAAGAGATCCCTGCAGTCCCCCTCTGATCAGCCATTTGATTCCCCCTCAGCCTGTGGGCCGGAAGCTCAGGACGCAGCCACTGCCCCAGCGGGTGCTCTGAGCTCTACACTCTGGAACTGGCTCTGACCCAGCTCTTCTCTTACTGCAAAAACAGACTTTTCCCACTGACCTTCTAAGTTGTCTTTGGCGTTCATGGATTGAGGAGTCTGGAAGCTGCCACAGCTGCCTGTGATTCATTCCTCTGAGGTCTGCTCCAGGTTCTCTGCAGCCTGTGCGCCCATGCCAAACTGCACTCCTCTTCCAACCCGGTGCGATATACCTTTCTGATCAACCCTCCCAGTTGACTTGGGCTGGAAATTTGTTTTACTCTGTCTTTTTGTGGGTCCTGCTGCTTTAGAATTTGTTTAGAGCCATTTTTTTATGGGTATTTGGAGGGGTTTGGGGGAGAGCTCAAGCAAGTCATTGCTTTCATGCTGCCATCTTGGCTCCGCCCCCCAAAACTACTCCAATATCTCGACCAAGAAATGGGGTCATAACTGAAAAATGACTGAACAACAACAAAGGCCTAAATACAACCTCCTCAGAAGAAGGGTAGACATTTGTAGCCAAGTCCCTCTACCTGGTGATGGCAAAAAGGGAAAGCCAACATCCAGCCTGCCTCTCCTCTGATGCTTCTAAGGGACACATGTTGTCAGTATTGTGACCCAGAGGATGGAAGTTCTCTCTTTGTGGAGAGTTGGAGAGTAGCCACGCCTGGTGATCATTCTCTCACTCTTCTATCTTCAAGGGTGATATTGGACTAGAGTTCTATCCATTACACATCAGTTATTTTCAGTCTAGGTATACGATTTGAGGGGGGTGGGTGTTGAGGATAAAAGCCATTTTCTCTGGTCACTCTGTGGAGGATGGGGGAGAAGTAGGTCCACCCCTATACTGGGCCAATGGCAGTTAGCTTAATCTCAGCCAGCTTAGTTTCTTTCCTGCTAAACTTTGATTACACATGTCATGGGGGTCTATGGCATGCACAGAACACTTAAGACTCCCCACACAAGGATTTAGGATTTGGGGTAGATCAGAACTCCACCCTCACCCTTCAGTGAGAAACAAATGTCCTAGGGGAAAACTCTTCCATGATTTTTTTTTAGCACATAAGCTCAACCAACAAAACAAAAATTTCTAAAATTTCCAAACTAAAAAACAAATTTCTATGTCCCTTCTACAGAAGGCACAACAAAATTTCTCTTGGAATCCCAGTACAATACATGATCTCCTCAGGGGTACAGGTAAATTTCTTCTGGGTCCTTATTCCAAAGGGCACACAAAATCTCCCCCAATGGATCACTGCTGCTGCAAAGACAATCCAAATGGAAGTACAAACTCACCAAGTAGGACAAGTAGGCTCAGTTATAAAAATAGCAAAACAAGGTCAAATAAGGCCTAAGGGAGCGGTGAGGGTCCCAAGAAAAGGAACTAAGCTAATATGGATTGCTTATTTGGGATTTCCCAGCACAGGCAAACTCTACCCTCTGAACTTGCAGGGCATAAGGATCTCATCACAAAAGCCAATAGTTCTCTGCAAATGTGAAGGGCAAAATTTTAACCCAGATGAGGCCTTCCTTTGGGGGCCTCTAACTTCCAGATCCAGGTGGGCTATATCACCCCTCAGGGTACCTGAAGAGTTTTAGGGACTCCCTTCTCTACTGCCAACAACTCAAATGCCCACTGGTTGTGTTTACCACCATCGTCAAGGAGATCTAGCACCCCAGTTCCATTTAACCACTAAACATTGATTGGCTTTTACAAAGGGATACATACTTGAGAGATATAGAAAGAACAAACATAGAAACATTTCCTTCAATATCTCTGGGGCATACTCTCCACTAAAAAAAAAAATCAGCTTCTTATCTCAAAAGGAAACTTGGTTTCTCCATATCTTTCCAGACCTTGTGAAGCTCTCCCCAAAAAGATTAAGATCCTGGGGGTGAACCAGAAGCTACTGCTTCCCTCTCAGGTGGGAAACCAAACTTCCTTGGCTCTGTACCTTGGCTCTGTGGCCAGGGTGGGGGTGGGGGGAGGGTATTTCATTCTCTCTCTGTTGCACCAAAAGTTCCTTTGCCCTACTCCTTCCCCTTCTGCTCTGGATCTCCCCATACATAGTGGGTTCAGTTGTTGAGTAATTCCTAAAGAAAAAGAAAATGAAACTTCAGAAAAGCTGAGTCCCTGTCCTAATCCCATAGTGTGTGGGATTCTACACAGAGATTAGGGACCTGGGGAATCACTTCATCACCCTCTAGTAAGAAACAAAAGTTCTTTCATTGTTCCCTCAGTGTATAAGGCCATCCACCTGGGGTCTGGACAAAATTTTCTACATATCTCTTTCTACCCAGAGCACACCAAACTTTCTCTAGGGATCCCTGTACCATTGGCAATTCCCTTAGAAGTCCAAGCAAATTTCCTCTTGGTCCTTATTGCAAAGGGCACCTGCAGTCTCTCACACTGGCAATCACTGCCCTTGTACTGGCAATCCCAATGGAACTGCAAACTTACTGGTCAAGGCAAATTAGAAAAAGAGTCCTCCCTCCCACTCCCATTACACACAAAATAGAATCATGAAGGTGAATGAGCAAATATACTTAACAAAACTAGCAGTAAAAGAGTAATTGAGAAAGTCATACAGAGTAGTTTATGTGATAAAAGCTCAGAGAAATCCGAGTGAGAAGGCTCTCATGCCCAGAAGCTTACTCACTTTTAGCAGCCTCTGGGATTGAGGCACAGGGACTACTGAGGTGCTACTTCTCCCTACATGCCAAGACTCTTAGGTCCTCTGATTGACCATTCAAAGGCTATACCTTCTTTCTTCATCTTTCTGCTTCTCTCTCCCAAGTCTCAGTCAATCAGGATTCATGCCTTCCTCACATACGTTGCATGCCATGTCACAGAGCTGTCCTTTAGGGTACTGCCCTGAAGGATTAATGTATAAGATCTTCCCTACCCACAGCCCAAGCCAAGGGACAAGGAACTTCCCTAATGTATTGTTCTGGAATTTGTTTGAACCCAGACCCACCTTGGGGAAATATTCCTTAAAAAACAAGTCTTGAGGTAAACATCCAGGGACTTGGCCAGTTCCTGGGTATTGATCTGAGACATTTTTTGACATAACAAAGATTGTTCTTGAGGACGGAGAGTTTTGGCCAAAACTCTCAGGTCCTTAGGATTAATCGTCTATTCCTTGGCTCCCTGCCTTCTTTGTGTAGGGAAAGTGACATCGGGACTTTCCCAACTGAGACCCTGACAGCTGTGATACAGGACTCCCCCAGCCAGATGTTCAGGAGTTGGTGCTTCCACAGATTAGTGATGTATTTCTTCTTTATCTCTCTATCTTTCTGTCTTTGCTTCTAAGATTGTATAATCATATGTAATCACATTTATGTGCATGTATGTTTATGATTATTGCCATTATTAAATCATTTATAAGCTAGGAAAAGTGTGAACGTGTCTTTGTGGGTACATATCCAAACCTGTGAAACAAATTAGAAGTGCTGTGCAGCCCGTAACACCTTACTGTTACATGCCCAAACCCACCTGGCTCAAATGCTACATTCTTCCCTGGGCCAAAATGTTTTGCATTCCATTGAAAAAAATAAGCTGGGGAAATCTTTAAAACCTGCAACTATACACAACACGTCATCCAACGGAAAAGGCTCTCTCCAGTTTTCAATGATCTCTGGAGTTGACAAATGCAATGACCTTTTCTCAGTCCTCACTCATCTTGACTTCTCTGTAGCCTTTGACACTATTGATCACTCTCTCCTCCTGGATATTCTCTCTTTTCTAGTTTTTTGGTACGTTGTTCTGTCCTGGCTCTCCTCGGTCTCTTTTGCTGGATCTTCAAGACATTCCCATTAACTGCGGGTACCCCCCAAAGGCCCCTCTTCTTTTTGGCCTTTACTAATTTGCTTGGCCACCTCATCAGCTCCCATAAAATCAATCATCATCTCTATGCAGATGATTTTCATATTTATTTGTTCAACACCTCCTAACCTCCAATTTCACATCTCCAATTGCCTATTAGATATTTTGAACTGGCTGTCCCATGGACATCTGAAACCCAACATGTACAAAACAGAGTCTGTTATCTCTCCCCCTACATCCTCCTCTCTTTTGAACTTCGCTGTTCCCATCAAGGACACTGACATTGCTCCCAGTCATCCAAGCTAGCAACCTAGGTGCCAGCTTTGACTCTTCATTCTCACTCACCCTACACATGCAATCAGTTGCTAGGTCCTGTTGATTTTCCCTTCACAACATCTCTTTTCTCTGTCCCCTTCTCTCCTCTGACCTAGCTGCTACCTTGGTGCATCACCTCAAGCCTAGATTATTTCAAAAAGCCTTCCAATTGGTTTCCATGCCTCAAGTCTCTTTCAGGGTGCACTCTAGTACTCCATTCAGCTATCAAAGTGAGTTTCCTAAAGAGAAGGGCTGACTATGACATCCTCCTATTTAATCAATTCTAGTGGCTCCCTATTACCTTCAGGATCAAATAGAAAATCCTCTGTTTGGCTTTTAAAACCCTTCCCAGCCTGACTCCTTCTTTCCTTGACAATTTTCTTCAACTTTACTACCCTTCATGCACTCCCTCATCCAGTGACACTGGTCTTCTTGAATTTCCTTGCAGAAGACACTCTTACTCTGGGTCTTTTTACTGGCCATGGCCCTTGCCTGGAAGCCTCTCCATCCTTGTCTCTGCCTCTTGCCTTTCCTGGCTTTAGTCAAGTCTCAGCTCAAATCCAGCCTTCTGCAATAGGCCTTTCCTGGTCCTCCTCAATGTTAGGAAATTTATACTCCAGGATTACTTCCCATTTACCTCATATATCTTGCATGTACAAAGTTGTTTGCATGTCACCTCTGTTAGAATTTGAGCTCCTCAAGGGCAGGGATCCTGTTTTTGCCTTTCTTTTTATCCCTAGTGCTTAGCACAATGCCTGGCACAGTAAGCCCTTAATAAAATGCTTGTTGAAAACATTTACAGCAGCTCTTTTTGTGGTGGCTAAGAACTAGAAATTGAAGGGATGCCCACCAATTGGGGAATGGCTAAACAAGCTGTGGTATATGATTATAATGGAATATTATCATGTGATAAGAAATGACAAGCAGGAAGATTTCAGAAAAACCTGGAAAGATTTACATAAACTGATGCAAAGTGAACAGAACCAGGAGAACATTATACACAGTAACAGCAATATTGTTCGATGAAGAACTGTGAATGATGAGCAGAGAACCTGCAGCCTCAAGGCCACATGTGGCCCCCTAGGTCTTCACATGCAGCCCTTTGACTGAATCCAAACTTCATAGAACGAATCCCATTCATAAAAGGATTTATTCTGTGAAACTTGGACTCAGTCAAAAGGCTGTACCCAAGGACCTAGAAGGCCACATTCAGGCTCAAGGATGCAGGTTCCCCACCCCTGACTTAGCTATTCTTAGCAATACAATGATGGAAGACTAATCCAAAGGACTGATGATGAAGCATGCTATTTACCTTCAGAGAAAGAACTGATGTTGTTTGAATATAGACTGAAGCATTCTAATTTTTACTGTCTTTCTTTCATTCTTTTTTCTTTTATCTGAACCTTCTTGTACAAAATGGCTAATATGGAAGTGTTTTACATGATTGCACATGCAAATAAATAAATAAATAAATATGATTGCTTAATGTCTCGGGTGGGGGAAGGGAGAGAGGGAAGGATAGAATTTGGAACTCAAAACTTTAAAAAAATGTTAAAAACTGTTTTAATATGTAAATGGGGAAAACTATGCATGTATATACATGTATGTATGTGTACATATATACATATACTTATACACATATATACCTGCATATACATACACACACATGCACGCACACACATATAATGCTTGTTGATTTGACACATCCAATTACATACAAGGCACATTTCACATGGGCAATCTCTAGTATTATCACCTGGGTATATAACTATTCTGATTCACCTACAATATTATATATTAGTCTAATGACTGGTCTGATTAGTCTAGGTTCTATGTCATTGACTGCTCTTCTTTCATTGTCTATATCTGAGTTAGTATTTGATAATGGCTGACCATCAGGATCGTTGTAGATCGTTTGTCTATACCAGGTATGACAGTAGGAGCAGGTTGGCTATATTTGTTCTCTATGGATTGTATCTGTATCTTGGGAATCTAGCATTCCAAGACAAGAAAGTAGGTGCCTCTGAGTTCAATTCTCTTGACTTATATCATAATCTCCTTCACTGGAAACATCAGTTTGTTTGTTTGTTTGTTTGTTTGTTTTTAATTCAATTTTGGTAATTTTAAGTTCCTAATTCTCTTCATCCCTCAGTCCTCTCTATCACCCATTAAGAAGGCAAGAAAAATAAAACCCATTCCAAATATGTGTATTCGTGAAAAACAAATTCCCACATTAGCTATGTCCAAAAATGTAAAGAAAAAAAAGAGGGGGAGAAGGAAAGAAAAGACAATATGTTTCAACCTGTACTCTGACTCCATCATCTCTTTAACTGGTGGTGGTCAGCATGTTTCATCATGAATCCTTTGGAATTGTGGTTGGTCATTATGTTGATCAGGGTTCCTAAGTCTTTCAAGGTTGATTATATTCATAATATTGTTATTATATCAATTGTTCTCCTGGTTCTTTGCTTCATTAGCAAAACCAGGAGAACAATTTGTATATTTATATATATAGGAGAACAATTTATATATATTCAACATAAGTATTGCTATCTAATCCACAAGGGGAATCTATTACTATGGTTATGATCTGATAGAGGGGTTCTTATATCAGGCATTCATGCCCCCATTACCTTGAGACTGAGACTACCCTTTGCAGTAACTAGGGGAGTGCTTATTTCTCATTGGGCATCATTGGCAACAACCTGGATACATGAGAATCACACATCAAGCCTTGACCTACTCCCTGGAGTCTGGTTTCACTTACTTTTTCAAACTCCTGAACACCCTCTTCAGCACCAACTTTTATAGGTTTCTAGGTTTCTATTATAGGTATATACTCTGAGGAGGAACTTAACTGGCTTCTCTCCTTTATACTCCACAGAGCTAGAGACAAAACCAGCACACATTCTTTTGTTGATGCAGCCCTCTCAAACATCTTAGCTCAAGTTTGGATGCATTTGCACCAACCGACATGACTTGATGAGGTATTTCCTGTCAATTTTATCACTTTATCTGGCTAGGATGCCATCCACTGTTTTAGTCCTTCTTCTGCTATCCACTGTGACAATTAAAAAGGTTCGAGAGACATAGTTTCTGGGTAATTTAATAATTTTATTAACAAGGCCAGCAGGTTATTAATAAAAGGATGGTTATTTGGCCATTTCTTTTAGACCAAAGACAATCATGGTGGTAGGGCTCACAGTTTATATACCCTTCAAAGAGCAGGTATTCAACGAGGGGCTGAAGGTGACATCATGTCACTCTTGGAGAGAGAAATTACTCACACCATCCACAGCCTGTCTCTCCCCAAGTTTGAGTATAACACAATGGGCTTCCTCACCTTAGATTAAATTGCCTGTAAGGTTGGGTGGGGTCTGACCAAGATGGAGGAGAGCTAATTCAATCTCATTATCAGTAATGTCCTTCAAGAGACTGAGCTTTTTAAAATCAGGAATTTGGAAGAAGGAGAGAGCTCTGAATCTCTCCAAGATATTGTGTATTAATAATCATCTCTCACCACTTTGAAGACAAAGTTCTTCTCCAGAGCAAATGCTAATTTGGGGGTCTGTGTTATCTGTCTACAACAAGGAGCATGGCCCACAGGTGAAGTCATATTTCTGGACTTAATTGGGATATTCAGTGTTTCTTGGAGGAAGCCTTCTTTGTTTAATATGGCCCTCAGTTTTTTAGTGCTCTTCTTCCTCAGATGGTAGACTGCTATTTCAATCCCAGGGAATGCTTCCTATTGTCAACTCCTCAAGGAGGCAGCCAGTGTTCAAATAACTCAGATAACTTCACAAAAAGTCAAGTCAATAAGTGCTTATTAAGCTCCTACTATGTGCCAGCCACTGTGTTAAGCATGGGAGATACAAATAAAAGCAAAACTCAGTACAGCCAAGATGGGGGATTAGAGGCAGCAACCTAGGTTGAACTCTCAAAATTCCCCTCCAAATAATTTAAAAATAATGCCTCAGATCATTTTGGAGTGGCAAAGCCAACAAAAGGTCAGGGTGAGACACTTTTTAGGCCTAAGAAAACTTGGGCGGTTGGCAGAAGAGGTCTGAGACACCAGGGTGGAGGCCAATTTGGAGCACACATATGCGTAGTGGTTGTTTGTGGCTGCAGCAGCAATATTAGCAGTAGCAAGCAGCTTCCAGAGCTCTCATCCCAGAGGTGGTAAGGAGGTTGAACAATTGGTCAAAAAGAGATTACAAGGCACCCTTTGCTGGCACTGGGTAGAGCTGGTGCTGATTAATAACTCTATTGCCCATACACAGTTTTTTTCAGGTGACTGTTGATAGTTGGTATTTCTTTTTTTAGAAAACTATTTGCTTTGGACATGCCCTTTGACCTACCAATGCCATTACTAGGTGTGTACCCAAGGAGGTAAAAAACTGAGGGAAGGGTTCCATGTATACAAAAATATTTGTGGTAGTCTTTTTTGAGCAGTTCCAGTAGTACTGGAAGAAAGGGTATTCCCACTGGTAGGGCAAACAAATATAGTTTGTTATTCAGTCATTTTTCAGCCATGTCCAACTCTTTGTGCCCTAATTTGGGGTTTTCTTGGCAAAGATACTGGAGTGGTTTGCCATTTCCTTCTCCAGCTCATTTTACAGATGAAGATACTGAGGCAAACAGGGTGACTTGCCCAGGGTACTTGCCCAGCTAGGAAGTGTCTCAGGCTGGATTTGAACTTGGGTCTTCCTGACTCCAGGCCGGGCACTCTATCCACTGCAGCACTACCTAGCTGCCCTCATTATACTTCTACCCAAAGTTTATTCTGGGAAATCTCTAAATATACCTCATGTGTAGTTTGTGTCTAAGTTTCTGTGTTTAGTTTGTAGCTAATTCTATTCCCCCTGACTACCACCACCCCTTTTTAGTCAATATAGTGGGTTTATAAGCAGCCAGTATAAAGTGGCAATAGCAGGAAGTAATATTTCAAAAGGGAACCTGGAGGTCGTGGACAAACTGTCCCAATGATCCAAAGAGCATAATTTAGAATTTCTGTTATAGATTAACTAAAAATCACATTTTATAATATATGTTGAATAAGGGGAAGCCAGCTAGATGTTGCTGTCAGGATTTTTTGGTCCTCTGATATGTAAATTTCAGGTAAATTCTAGAAGGCCAGCAGAACACCAAGTGGTGCTGATAATTTTGAGATGATGTGGACATGTTAATGAACTAACCCAAAGGTGGCACAGGTAAGAGTTAGTGTTTCAAACAAAAAAAAAACTACAAAAAGGAGACCTCAAGCTCTATTCCCCCTTTCCCCTCCATCTGGGTCCATGCTTCTAGCACTCCCAATTCTTATCCATGGTTGTATGAGTGATATTTTCTGCCTCTCCCCCTCCTCATCCTCTTCCCTACACAGCCTGCCTTCTTTCATCACCCTATGTACCACCCATTTCTCTGCCCTCTGCCTCCATAGTCCCCCTACCTTTTGCTACTTGTCCATCTTCTGTGCTATTTGCCACTACATTCTGCACCTTTTTGAAGTGTGATTGCAGCCTCACTTCCCACTGCCATCATGGTCTTTCCCAGTGAGTGTTCCCAAAATTGGGCATTTCCTAATTTCATAAATTAATGATAAATTCTGTTTCCATAAAAGGGTTTACAAGAGTCCCCAGCTCCTATACACATACTTTCATCAGCCTTGGGTCCTCTGACTAGAAGGTAGAGCCATGAACCAAACCTCCATTTAAGAAGAGAGCTCAGCTTAAAACGTCTCATTACTCATCTGGCTGAACTACCGTGTGACTTCTCTGACTTTTCCACAATCTCTCCTCCTCTTCCTGCACCATTGCCACAACTTTTCAACTTCCTTTTGTATATTTAGATTGTAAGATCCTTGAAGACAATGACTTTTTTTTTGTATTTGTGTCTCCATTGCTTAGCACAAAGTAGGCACTTAATAAATGTTTATTAATTTATTGGAAGTAAACTAGAATGGCTACATCTCCACTTTAAGGTTAATAGTGGTATCTCTGAGGAGTCAGGGAGTAATTATCTGATGACATCAGCTTGAGCTCCCACCAATGTGCTTTCTTCCTAAGATTATCAATTGAGAATCATTAAGTTAACCAGCCTTAAGTAGCTTTTAGAAAGGGATTATTTTTGAAGGTGGTCCAATAAAACAACTGAATAAGATACCCCCTAAACATTCTTTCCCCAAAGTACAGAGTTTAGAAGAAAGTGGGCTCAAGCTAAAAGAGCAGATGGGGCAAAGGGCTAACTCTCACCTCCTGGTTTCTAGAAGAGCTTTTCTCACAATCATCGTGGTACTTGAGAAGTTCCCCTTAAGCATGGTGAATCTGTCCAATTTGTCTTTGATTCCCAATGTAGACACTGCCACCAGCTGTGTCTCTGGTTGCCATTTAGGACACTGATGGGAAGTCCAATATCTTTCAGACCCTTAGAGGCTGTAAAGTCCTCCTCCAATCAAAGGTGGGGACAGAGTGGGAAGGAGACCTGACCAAGACCAAAGTATAAGGCCTTCTCCTTCATCCTCCCTGCTTCCCCTTACCCCTCTCTATGGCTTCTCCTGAAGGAATTTCCCCAATTTCTGGGGAAAAAACACAACTTCTCATTTCAGCTAATTCTATGCTGTTATACAGGACCCAGACGACATAATGAAATCCTATAGCCAATTGTCCCACAGCCTCTTTTTGGCCTGATTTCATTTCAGCCAATGACTTCAAACATTTTTGATTCTGTAATTGATTGAGACATGTTCTCACCTAGTTAAGGGATCAGGCTAAAATGGGGAGGGGTGCTTTTGACACTACCTTTACATAAGGATGGGGGAGGTATGGGAATGTTTGGAAGCTGCAGGGAAGGAGCCAATAAGATAAAGATATGAGAAAGAGACAGAGAGAGACACAGAGAGAGAGACAGAGACAGAGAGAGAGAGACAGAAACAGAGAGAGGATGATAGAGGGGCTACCTCTTTCTGAGAGACAGGGTGAAGGAAGAGATAGTAGAGGAGGACATCTATGTAATGTGAAATAAAGAATCAGGGAGAACATAGAGTTCTTGTTGAATGGGCTCAATTGCTTTTTCAGTGAAGTATATTAGGTTGAAATGAACCCATGTAGAAATAATCCTTGAGATAATAGAGTTTATTGAAAAGAGGAAAGTAGGAACATTCAGAGTATATGTGTTATAGGCAGCCTACCAAACAGACTACAAGAGAAATCCACAACCATACTCTTTTTCTGAATGGATTACAAGGGAGTAATAGGTATCTAAAAAGAACTCATGCATGCTACAATTATTTCTCAGAATTTATTTCAATACAATTCTTCCTCAGAGCTGTCACCCTATTATTTCTTCATTGGTAGGTTTATCAGGACTTAGGTGCATCAGTAACATTGGAAGAACAATATGTTTAGATTTGGTTCCAGTACATGCACCTGTTCTTGGCAGGAACCAAGGAATTATAGACTATTCTCTAAAACCATGCTAGGGTTACAATTTAACCTTCCTAAGAACATGTTATGTTAACATTCAATCCCCACTTATTCTCACAAGTATAAGGCAACATTCTCAATTGAGAGTGGGAGGGGATGGGAGAGGAGGAGCCATGGGAGGCTTAAGCAGAGATGAAAAAGTCTGAAGAACTTTTCTAAGAACTGTCTCCAGTGAATGGAAGATTGCAGTGATTAGGGAGATATAAGAAAATTGTCTTGATGAAGTGAGGTTTCAGTTAAAATAACACAAATTTGTAGTGGACCCAGTGAGCATGGTTTTGTGACTTTCTCAAGCATAGAGGGTGGTATTATGTTGAATTGCTTCACCAATGTAGTGTAGCCAATTCAGGGGTGATGGCCTGAGAAAGAATTGAGGGATTGGGGGTCACAGTGATATGAAGAACAGGGCTAGGGGTCATAAGGCAAAGGGAAAGACGGAGTGATGAAAGATTATGATTAGGTAAAGGAATTTCAGAGTTCATGAACGTGAAAGTAGAGCACTTGATGGCAAGAACACAGGTATGCACATTTCTGTGTGTAGCTGAGGTAGAGTGGAGGAGTACTGGTCATGGGAATTGAGTAGACTGAGGACCTTGGAAATTAGAGTGTTTGAGGGAGTATCAATATTCCTGATGGAGCAGGAGTTGTGGTAGGGTAAAAGACTGTGAGCCAGGCACTGAACTCATTGAGGAAAGAAGAATGTCCTGGGGAAGGAAAGATAATAGACACCAGAATATGGATTGGGTGATAAACCTGAAGAGGGTGGACCTTGATGGAGAAGTTGCTGAAAGATGGTGGAAGAGGAAGACTTTAGAAGGGGCAAAGAGGAACAAGGAATTAGTTGTATGCTTTCTAGGCTTGAGCCCCCTATCTTCTGAACTCTCTATATATTGCTGAATGTCACAGACTTTTAAAGGGAGTATTTTACATGGATGTACTTACTCTTCCACCTTAGTAAAAAAAAACAACTTTTCTGAAAATTAAGTGCCAATTGATGTCAACTACTAATAGGGGGGAAGCCTATTGGTGGGAGATCATGAACATAGCATCAGAAGGACACTCCCCAACACCTCAAAGTTACCATATACCTGTAGGTGGACAAGTAGCAGTGTCCTTCTGGGGACTCAACCTGTCAAGGCTGATAGGGTTTGAGAGAGTAGTTCCAGAACAAGCACTAAAGACATACAGTGTCTAGAAGAAAGGAATCTACCCTGGTCAGACCACAGCTGTAGTACTAATGTTCAGTTTGGGGGGCTACATTTCAGGAAGGATGTTGACAAAGCTGGGGCATGCTCAAAGGAGGGTGACCATCATGGTGGGGGCTTCACAACCACATTTGGAGTCAGGAACAAGCCTGTGATGTCCAAGGGATGATGAGGAAATCAGCTGGATTAGAGCAGACATGGCGGGGAATAACTGTAAATAAAGTTGGATTATTTAGGTTATAGTGGATCTCCAGTGACAGCATGAGCTGTAATAAGCTATTGGGAATTTGCTGTAAGAACTTTTGCTCTTCCCAATATCTCATTTTCCTGCTTACCCTATTTATTCCTCTTGCCAGACATGTTATCTTTTTTTAAAGGGAAATATTTTCTTTTATTAAAAGTATCTTTGAGGCAGCTAGGTGGCACAGTGGATAGAGAATTGGTCCTGGAGTTAGGAAGACCTGAGTTCAAATCTGGTCTCAGACATAACATTCCCTAGCTGTGTGACTCTGGGCAAGTCACTTAACCCCAAATGTCTCACCAAAAAAAAAAAGTATCTTTGTTTTCTTAGGAAAATGGAAGTAGGGCAAGTGGAAAGGGGGTAGGGGTGGGGGTTACAACCTCCTCAGGAGACTGCCCTGTAAAATGGTTACTCCTGGAACCTCCACAACCCAGATGAACAACATATTAATTCTCATACCATGCAGGGTGGCTGAGGTGTTAAAGGTCAGGTTATGAACAGATTCATTCTCAAGCCCTCAAACTGCTTTCCAATCAGCAGAAGTCCCCATGAGAGAAAGCTCAGGTTGAATCATAGGCCATCTTCAAACCACTTGTCAGGTATGTTTTTAGGTCTGGGTCGGCCTAGCTGGCCACTGAGTTCCCTGTGATTCTGTGACCCAGTGCTCTGTGAGAACCCAAAGTGCTTCTGAGCAACACAACTATCCAGTTACTACCTTATCTCACCTTTAAAAATGGAACTTGTGGAAATACAATTGAACCTAGGCCAGCTTTACAAAGGAAGATTCTGGCTCATCTGGCCATGGGTCAGTTTGTCCTGTAGAAGAGAACAGGTGACCTAGGGTGCTTTGAATTTCACAGAATACACTTTCCAGATGCTATAGGTCCTTTGATCCTCACAGTGATCTCATAAGGTAGGCCTACAATTCCCCTTTTAGAGATGAGCTATCTAAAGCTCAGGGAGTACTTCCATCCATACCAGGAGTTTCAGGACAGAGGGGATTCCACAAAACAGCCCACTAATAAGCATGACTGAATTTATGAGGGGGTGAGGGAGGAAAAGGAGCTGGGTAATTAAGGAAACCACCAGAGAATCCTTTAAAGAGGCTGCCCCCAGATTTGGCACTCCCTGGTTCTCCCAAGATTGGTCTGTTCTTGGCAGATGCATAGAATACTTGGGGTCTTCTGTGCCATGCCACGCCCCTCCCCCCACACCTTTACACCTGATGTGTACACCAGGGCAACAGTCAAGGTTAAGGAGTGTGTGGACTCTTTCTCAGGGTCTGATACCTTTCTCCTCTCCTACTCACAGGCAGGGAAACATCAGACATCATCCAGACAAGCCTGGCTCTCTAATAGGACAGGGTGGGAGTACTAGGCAAGAGAGGGTGGATCTAGAGCGGACACAGCCTGTTGGAAGGGAACATAAAGAGGGTTTTTCAGGCTCTCTTGTCACTGGCCAGACAGAAAGTCCATTGTAGAGGCAGAGGTGGGACCAAGGCCTTGGTTCTTCCCATTCTGTGGGTCCCCCACACAGACAGGAGCCCTGAGCTTCCCTTCCTCCAAGTGTCATGATTTAGAACCTACTCTACAGAGGGATTTCAGTTGCTTGGGAAGTAATGGCCAGCACAGGCACTGCAGCTCCTCTTGGAGATGTTAGTTACCCCAAGACTGGGGATGAAGTGGGGTGGGGGTCAAGGTCAAATCCCATTTGTGACACTTATTAGCTACACCTCGAGTAAGTCACTTCCTCATATGTAAAATGGGTTTAATACTTACCTTGAAAGGGAGTGTAGCATAGTGGAGAGAACGCTGGCCTTGGACTCTGAGAGACCTGGGTTCAAGTTCTGACTTTAACCCTAAGCAAATCACTTTACCTCTCAGTGCCTCTAAGTTATAAATAAATAGCCAATCTGCATCAGTAGAGGGAATTTCCATACCAAGAGTTACTTACACAATTGCATCTGGATCCCCTCCCCCCAAAATCACCTTCTTCACAGGGTTGTTTTGGTGGGGGGAATTGAAAGAGATAGTATGTAGGGGCATCTAGGTGGTGCAGTGGATAGAGCACTGGCCCTGGAGTCAGGAAGACCCAAGTTCAAATCTAGCCTCAGACACTTAACACTTACTAGCTGTGTGACCCTGGGCAAATCACTTAACCCCAATTGCCTCACACCACCCTCCAAAAAAGAGATAATGTGTATAAAGTGCTTTGCAAACTTTTTTTTGTAATTTGTGCCCCATTATCTCAGGCTCCATTCTGGGAGTCCCTTGGTTATCTGAATCAGAAGTATTTCATAGACAATGCAAAAAGAAGGTGAGGCTGGTCCAATTTAGCTAACTGATCCAGACTTAAAGTCAAGAAAATGAATAGGCTGAGATTTCAACTTCGTGCTTATGGAAAACAAATCTCTTCCAGGTTACAGCAAGTTGAATGAACCAATAAGGTCAGTACCACAATCCCCATTTTTGTTCACACCCAACCTTCCTTCTTTTACCTTAATTTCCTCTCACATTTCAGGAGAAAAAAACAATTTGAGTCAATGTCAGCAAACACCTCACTCACAACATGGGCATTAAGCAGAGTTTATCGTCCACTTCAACTGTCTTGAGTCCAGGGCTGGCTGGGATGCTCTAGATCAGGGCTTCTTAAACTGTTTAAGAAGCCCTGCTCTAGATTATGTTCTCTAAAGTAACCTCTAGGTTAGAACTATCTTTTTGCTTTTTAAGGGTGGAGGGTGACTTCCTGCCTAGGTGGCAAAGAAGGGAGGATAATCAATTTGGGGCTGGAAGGGACTTTCTCTATGGCCTACTCTGATCCCTTCACTTATCACGGAACCTATGGAAGGCCAGCTCCAGGTAAATAACCTGAAGGAAAGTCTGGAGAGCCAGTTAGGTCCTCCTTAGGGTGCCAGGATCCCTTCCCTTTCCTTCTGTGCCCAAATCATGACTTTTTACTAGGCTCAGATCCTGCCTGGAGTGATCTGGTCTGGACTCTTCAATTAAAAAGACAAGGAAAATCTGCAATGTTTGAGAAGACGCAATAGCATAAAGGGGGAGGAAAGGTCACCCAGCAATACTTCAAAGGAGGGAGGGAGAGGGAAGGGGTGATGAGGTGTAGACAATCAGCTCAGCTAAAGCCTTCTCCACAGAATAGTTTTTGTGTGGGGGGGTGGGAGGAGGGAATGGGATAGGGTGAGAGATGTGCCAGTGTTTGTAGGTCTCACCCTCAGAAAGAGGAGTTGGGGAAGACCTCAGAGGCGGTGAGGTGGAAGGAAAACCAGTGGGGCAGTGGGAGGGGAGATTTAATGGGTCAGCAGCCAATGAAACAAAAACCAATTAGAAGCAGTAGCGTTCAGAAAGCATCGCTTGTTCTGCCCAATCTTGTACTCTGCCCCATACACTGAATTACAAGAGTATATGGAGAAGAGAGTAAGGTAAAAGAAGACTGGAAAGGTGGCAGTGGGTCAGGTTATAAAGGGCTTTACAGAACAGGATATTATATTTTACCCCGGAGGTAACAGGGAGCCACTGGAGTTTATTGAGGAGAGATGTGATTTGATCAGACCTGCACTTTAGGAAGTCACTTTGGTAGCTGATTGGGGAGATCAAATGAAGTGAGAAGAGACTTGAGGCAAGCAGACCTCTGAGCAGGCTATGGCAATTATCCAGGCATGAGTTGATGAGGGCCTGTCTCAAGGGGGTGTCAGAGGACAGAAGGGGGCATATGGGAGAGATGTTATGATGGCAGAAACAAGATGAAAGCAATTGATTGGATATGGGAAGGGGGCAGTGAGAGTGAGGAGTCAAGAATGACAATTGGTTTTTGTTTCCTTAGCTTCTGTCTCACTAAATCTCCCTTTTTCTGAGCTCTCCTTGTCCCACTTGCCTTCCTTCAACCTTACCACTTTTGAGGTTTTGAACCTATGTGACTTGGGAGGTTGGTGGTGCCTTCAACAGTTATAGGAAAGGCAGGAAGAGGAGAGGACTTGTGAGAAAAGATGATGACTTCAATTTTGGACATGTTGAGTTTAAGATGTCTATGGAACATTTAGTTCACGATGTCTAATAGGCGGTTGGAGACATAAGACTGAGATCGGGAAAGATTAGGGCTGGATAAATAGATCTGTGAAGCATCTGTAGAAAGATAATTGAATCCATGGTGGCTGCTGAGATCACCAAGTGAAATAAATATATAGAGAGAAGGCTCAGGGAAGAGCTTTGGGGGACAATCCACAGTTAGTGGACATGACCTGGTTTAAGATCCAGCAAAGGAGACTGAGAAGCAGTCAGATAAGTAGGAAGAGAACCAGGACAGGGCAGTATCACAAAAAAAATCTAGAGAGAAAAGAGAATCAGGGATAAGGTGATTTATTGTGTCAAAGGCAGTAGAAGTTGAGATGGATGAGGATTGAGAAAAGGCTGTTGGATTTGGCAATTAGGAGATGATTGGTAACTTCTGAGAGAGCTGTTTAAATGGGATGTCAGACATCAGATTATAGGGGGTTAAGAAGAGAGCTGAGAGGAAAAGTAGAAGCACCTATTGTAGATAGCATTCTCAAGGAGTTTAGCCACAAAGAGAATAGAGATATGGGATGAAAGGATCAAATGAGGGTTTTTTGAGGATGAGGGAGACATAGGCAAGTTTGTAGGCAGTAGGGAGATAGCCAAGAGAGAGGGAGAGATTGAAGATAAGTGACAGAGTAGGGATAAGAGAGGGTAACCTGCTGGAGACTAGATGGAATGGGATCACTTGTGCATTTAGAGTTTTTCCCCCAGTCAGGCACTTCCCTTATCCTACTTGGATAAATTCTAATGCAAAAGCTCAATTTTGTATAATCAAAATTATTTTATCCTTTGCATTTGACTCTATCTCTTATTTGGTTAGGAATTCCCCCCATGATTTGCTTCTCTATTTTTTTTTTTAATATGAACTTTAACATTCCATTCTGAATTTATTGTGAAACATGGTATATGTTGCTCTAATCTAAATTTGGAAACCTAGTTTTTGCTGGACTGCTTTGCAGTTTTCCTAATAGCTTTATCAAATAGGGAGTTCTTTCTTAGGTATTTTTTTTCTTTATTAAACAGGGGGTTACTTTTTTTTTTTGCTAGTCTAGTCTTTCATTCAGCTTTTCTATTTGTAACCAGTACCAAATGGTTTTGATGATCTAGTTTGAAGTCCAGAAGCATTATTCCCCTAGTCCTACTGAACATTGCAAAATTATGACCAAG
Source organism: Phascolarctos cinereus (assembly GCF_003287225.1). Lineage (NCBI taxonomy): Eukaryota > Metazoa > Chordata > Mammalia > Diprotodontia > Phascolarctidae > Phascolarctos > Phascolarctos cinereus. The sequence continues at coordinate 72,855,175 of NW_027556291.1, read as the reverse complement.
CTTGGCCCCAACGAAGAGTTATGTAGACACTACCTCTCTCTTCTTGGCAGAAGTAGGGAGGAAATGGGTGTGAGCCACTGCATATAATGTTACCCTTTTTTCTATTTTATTACAAAGGCTGGCTTTCTGCAAGGGGGTGGGGAAGAAATACAGTGGAAGTATATGTCATATAAAAACCACAGATATCAATAAAAGTTTATTTTTTAAAAGACAAAAATATATAGAACAGTCCTCAGAAGACACATGGCTTAACTGATATTATTTTGTAATGAAATCATGTTATAGCTCCATATTAAGGTCTAGCCTCAAAAATGAAATTAAAAAGGAGGGGAAAAAACCCAGTGCTTGAATTGATGGCTGCAATTTCATATTGGAAGGCAAAGGTTAGGACTGGCAGCTGAAGTGAAAAGAGTGATTGTGGGTTCAGAATCAAGGCTTACTGACTGAAGACCTTTGAATTTGGACACTACCACTAATTAAGCCAAAGCATTGGTTCTATTTTTAACAAGTATTCAGACACCTAGTATATACAAAACCATTTGAAAGTATTCTTGTCTTCAAGCTTGTAATCTAGCATATCAGGTGATATCAGAAAACCTGTGTTCAGGTCCAGGGCTCTGCTACTTAACTAGCTATAAAATGGAGGTAAACCACATCTACTGCACAGGCTTGTTTTTAAGATGTTAAATGGGCGAATGCCAGCTACTTTTACTCCACAGCCTTTGCTTTAAGGCTAAAGAGAAGGGAATTCACTCCCTGTCTGGTCCACCTGTGGGCAGCTCCTGATGTTGAAATGAAATTGGCCTCCAATTGCTCCCTACGAGACTCAAGGGTAGTGACTGTCTTATCTAAAACTTTGTATATCTTCCAGTGACTAGCACAGTGCTCTGTACACAGTAAGCACTTAAACTTTGTTTACATTTGTTTCCACCCACTGGGGTCGTTTGGCTTTTTAAAACTATACAAAGTTCACTCTTCTCATGGGGACAGCCATTCAAATGCTTGAAGACAGTTATATTTCATCACTGCCCTCTTCTCCCCCAAACTTCAGGTTTTAAGTCTGGAAAAATCTATTTATTTTTACTTTACTGAATTGTCTGGGCTGGGAAAAAAAATATCCTTGAGGAATTTACTTCTGGTTCCTAAATATTATGAGTTTCTGAGTACCGTATATGTAAAATGTTTTTAGATGCTTATGGGAAAAAAATCAATCATGTAGTAGTTGCATAAAAGGAATACCTTTTCCCTTTTTGCATCAAGACATATACAGTAGGGAAATTAATACGAATTTACCAGAGCTTAGGTTTCTCTAACCTAAATGCCCTTGGCCCTTAACACAGCAGCCAAAGAATTAAATTGAAGCTATTACTAGCAGCAAGGGAAAGAAGGTGGAATTAACAATTACCACTCTCTCCCATTTCAGTTTCCTTATCACAACCCCCTGCCAGCAACCCAAAGTTTGAGTGGGTATCTTCCAAAAAAGGTAACCAGGATAACAAGAGGACCTCAGAATCCTGACATAAGGATCAGCTGAAGGTATTTAGCCTAGAATAGAATTATAAGGGGCATAATGGTCATCTTTATATCTGAAAGGCTATTATGGAGAAGGATCAGCTATACTTTGATCAAAACCAGATGGCAGAACTATATGCACCCAGATGGTGAACTCATTAATGAAGGTCTTCAAGGAGAGACTGGCTAACCACTTCTGAGGAGATGTTTTAGAAGAAATTAATACTTTATTGGAGACTAGACTAGATCAGGTTCTGTAATTCAAAAGAATCACAAACCGAGTTGGAAGGGACCTCACAGAACAATCCACAGCTGACTAAGAATTCCCTCAGGGATACTGGAGATCATTGGGCCTCCAATATTAAGGAAAACTCCACCATCTGCTAGTCTAATCCTTCCTCATGAAGACACTTCAAATTATTTGATGACAGCTATCATGCCTCCCCCCTGACCCCCATGTCTCCTTTTCTCCAAACTAGATAATGCTTCTTTTTATGTCCTGGTCTCCCATTTCCATGGTCATCCTCTGGACAATATCCTTCAATGCAATATGCAGAACTGAACATACTACCTAAGTGGCCAAGCACGGCAGAGCACAATAGGATTCTCACCTCCCTTATCTGGGACACTATTTCTCCATTAATGCAGCCAAAGATTTTATTTTTCAGCTCCCCCCCCCGGCCTTTCTTTTTTTGCTGCCATGTAACACTGCTGATGGCCATTTGTAGTTCATGAAAACCCTCAAATTGTTTTCATGTGAACTGCTGTCCAGCCAAGCCCCCCCCCCCCATCTTACATTTGTGCAGTTGATTTCAACCATCATTGCAGATCACGTCCTGGGGCCCTAGCATACCTCAAAGGTCAAGCCTTTCCTCTTACAAATGAGGCTACTGGAGTCAGAGAGGGCAAGCGACTTGATCAGTCATATGGATGTTAAGTATGGTCAGGAAATGTGGAACTAGGTTTTCTGGCTCCACATCCAAAACTTTTTTCTATTATATCTTATTGCTTTTTATCTCTTTAGGTTTTAAAAATCCACAATAAACTTCAGCCAATCAGAAGTAGCCACCTGACTTGTTGAGCCTTGGATTTCTACCCACAATCCCACATAAGCATTGAATACTTCCTTGACTTATGTCACCAAATAACCTCTCCATTGCCCAAGATTTGAGAGAATTATTATTATTATTGTAGCTATCGATAGGTTCCATCAAAGAAAAAATAATTTACCTCATCAGGAACATGATTACATCATACAGGAAGCTTTGGCTCTAAGCATGAGGAAATTGTTTTTTAAAAAAATAAAGCTCATATTTAAATTATAATTGTCTGCTATTTATAACTGACATTGTTCCTTAGTAGAGTACAACTCTCAAAACACCCATCTCCCAAAGTTTATGGTTAAAATATTATAGGGAAAGTTATGCAAAAAAACTAAATCAGATACCCCCTCTCCCTTGTGTTGTACTATTGTTAAAATTGCCTGAGTACTGTGGAAATGATTTGCAGATACTAGCATCCCTTAGCATGAAGTTTTCATGGAGGCTGTCCTCCCCAGCAATACTTCCAATTGTTCATAAAACTGCAGTAAACCATTTTTAGACAAAGCTTGGCTGATGTTCTCAAGGGCAAAAGCAGACATCCAATCATCTCTCTCAGGCTCACATTTCAAACATGGCATTCTAGTTTGCAAAGCACTTTCCATGCAGTCCATGCTTTGATTCTCACAACAATGCTAGGGGGCAAGGATTAAGATTTCTAGACTGAGCCAGCCTCAGGGAGGTTGTATAACTTGCACAAGTTCAGAAAACTATTAAATGTGGAGAGGCAGGATTTGAACTCAGGTGTTTTACTTCCAAATGAGCACTCTTTCTACTACACCATGGTGCATTGGTCATAAAGAATGCAAACCATCAATGGAAAAGGTAAATTTGTAAAGCTGAATATTTCAGAGAAAAGTCATTTTCAGTATAACATCTGTTCTAGTGAATATCTGGCCCCGACCATAAAGATTATAATAGGATCCTAAGTTTCCAGCAAGAAGGGACCTTAGCCTTCTTGTCCTACAGAAGGCAAACTGGGGCCCAGAGAAGGGAGTTGCCCAATGTCACACAGGCACAGCCAGGCCCCAAGTCCTCAGACTCCAAACCCAACACTCTTCCCACTGCTCCACACTGTCATACACAATTACTGGATTGTGTTTCATTTTTAAAAGTCACCTTTAATGCATACTATCTTGCAGATACATAAATACTACAACTTCACAGATGTGGGTTAAATGTAATAAGTTAACTTCAGAAAGGTACCCTACTATAAATACTAAGATTTGGCTTGCACATTGATATGGGTTAGAAACTAACAAGCTACTACAAATACTGCCTATGAGGGATACAGTGCATTAGACAAACAAATCCTAAGGGGGGTCCTCCAGAGACAATATTCAGATAAGGGTATTATTTTTTATTCCCATTTCACAAAGGGGGTACCCAGAGAAAAAGTAACATTTGAAAAAAGCACTATCAGGTAATCAGTAAGAACCCAAAATGACAAGTGAAAATATCAAGATTGGGGTGACAAGTGACCAGCAAAAGAACTGGCTAAACCTTTTTGCTTGATTCCAGCTGATAATTACAAAGAATGAAAATCCGATTAAGCAAAGTCAAAAGAGGCGATTTCCTCACTTAGGCCTAGCCAGGGATTCAAACACTTGGTAGTCAGATAACGATTTTCCTTAGAAGGAGGTGAAATACATAATAAGCTCAGAGGAGAGGAGTGAATGGGAAATGGAAAGCACTGCAGGGTCCAAGAGGTGAAGTTCCCACTCTGTTCTCACCAGTTCTACAAGGATGGCACTGAAATTGGCTCCAAAAGTTTGAAGTATTCAATGTGATGGACAGAGTGGCTCACCCATTGCTTCTTTCTTATTTCCTGATTGGATGCAAAGTAGGGCTAACTAACATGGAAGGGGGGAGGCATTCAGAGAGATCTCCTTTGGTCTTCTCGATGCTGACCGGTGGCTGCGACAAGTTAGTTCTCCTTGAGCCACTGAGGGCAGAGCACCCACCGAGCCTGAGAGACGGGGCTGGCAGGGAGGGGTAGCCAGGGAGGGGTAGCCATCAAATGCCCTGCCCCGAAGGGGCAATCATTTCCTGAAGGATCAGGTGCAGCAGGTGGTTCTGATCAGCACTGAGCAGTGGCCAGAGCTCCCCCTGCAACACTTTCATTGCCTCCAGGTCCTTCTCGTGGGAGGCCATGACCAAGGACTGCAGCAGCAAGAAGAGCTCCTCGGGCAGCGGGCAGCTGCTGTCCTGGCAGTGGCCGTCGAAGGCCTCCCAGCAGTACTTCTCCAAGGTCTGAGCGTGCTCGGGCAGCAGCTTGGGTGGCGGGGGTTGCAGCAGCAACAGCAGCAGCACTCGGGACACCTCACACTGGACCAGCACGTCCAGAAAGGCGCCCGGCTGGCCGGGCCCGCCAGACCTGGCCGCGGGGGCGCCCCCGCCGCCCCCAGCCCCAGCGGGCCCAGCCCCGCCGCCGCCCCCAGCTGCTCGCTCCCGAGCCAGCAGTTGCATTCGAGTGAAGAGCTCCAAGGCGCCGTCGTAGTCCCGCGTCAGCAGCTTGCAGGAGGCGGCGTCGCCCAGCGCCAGCAGCGCCTCCAGCGGCAGCAGCGGCAACTGCAGCTCGGCCGCGCGCTCGAAGTGCACGGCGGCCGGGCCCGGCTGCTGCAGGGCGCGCAGGGCGCCGGCCAGTTCCAGGCACAGGCTGGCGGCCGCGGCCGGCTGGCCCAGCTCCAGGTGCAGGCGCACGGCGAAGGCGAAGCAGCTGGCGGCCGCCTGCAGGGGCTCGCCGTAGGCGGCGGCGCAGGCCAGGCGCAGACGGGCCTCGCGCTCCTGCCGCAGGAAGAGGCGGGCCGCTTCGGTGAGGGCCAGCGCCTCGCCGGGCCCGTGGAAGAGCGTCTGGTGGCAGCGTGCCACGGCCAGCTGGCACCAGGCGGCGTACGGCAGGCAGTCCTGAGCCCGCAGCTCCTTGCCCAGCTGCCCGAACTGCTCGCCGGCCTCCGATACGTTGGGCTTGCGCAGGAAGCGCTTCCGCAGCTTGTTGGACACCAGCCTGTAGCGGGCCAAGAAGTCCCCCGCGTCGTGCCCGGCGCCCGAGCCGCCGGCCCCGCCGCTGCCGCCCACCACGCTGCTGAGGGAGCCCACCCCGGCAACCGCCATAGCTCCCCGGCCCCTCGAGCGCGCCGCCGCCGCCCGGACGCGCTCCCGCGGCGCGAAGCTCGCTCTCATTGGCCGGCGCTGGGCTGACGTCATCCTGGCCCCGTAGACCAGGGCGGGGGCGGGCCTAAAGAGAAGGGGGAGATGGGGGGGGGGGGGAGAGAGAGAGAGAGAGAGAGAGAGAGAGAGAGAGAGAGAGAGAGAGAGAGAGAGAGAGAGAGAGAGAGAGAGAGAGAGAAGAGAGAGAGAGAAGAGAGAGAGAGAGAGAGAGAGAGAGAGAGAGAGAGAGAGGATGAATGGGCGGGGCCGGAGGAGGAGGGAGAGAGAGCGGGCGGGCCGGAAGAGGAGGAGGGAGTCAGGGGACAAGGAGGAGCAGGAGGAGGAAAGGCGGAACCGAGGGGGAAGGGAGAAAAAGGCTGGGGCGTGCCATCCCGAGTCGGTGGGCATTTTAAATAGGAAACACTTTGGGATGGAACTGGGCGCTGGACAGGGCGGAGATCCTTTGGGCAGACTGACTTGCATTCCTTTGTCCACGGAAGTTGCGCTGAAGACTGGAGATCGCGCATGCGCGCAACTTGGGCATCCGAACGCTCTCAGGAGCAGGCCGTAGAAATCTTGACTCCAACCAGGGTTTTAGGGGGAAAAAATAGATGTCATCACCTCATGTTTATCATATTTCTCTTATAGCACCTTACAACTTTGTATGTCTCATGCTTTGGGAACAGTTCATGCTGTTCTTTGAGGCAGCTAGGTGGCTTAGTGGATAGGATGCCTGGCCTGAAGTCAGGAACACCTGAGTTGAAATCTAGCTTCAGACACTTACTAGCTGGGTGACCTTGGGCAAGTCACTTCACCCTGTTTGCCTGAGTTCCTCATCTATAAAATGAGATGGAAATGGCAAAACCAATCCAGTGTCTTTGCCAAGAAAATCCCAAATGGGGCCACAAAGAGTTGGACATGACTGATCAACAAATGTTTATATGTTTATAGTTTTCCTAATATTAATTAGAATTGCATTCCTTGTGTAAACCCAGCATTATAATAGTGTACAAACTTTTTAATATGTCATTGTAGCATCTTTACTAATATTAGGTTTTTTGCATACGTGTTCATCAGAGGTATTGGTCTATAGTTTTCTCTTTTCTCTAGCTATAGGATATTTGTCTCATAAGAGTTTGATGGTGCCCTCTTTCCCCTGTTTTGCAAATAATTTATGGATAATTGGAATTCATTTTTCTTTGAGTGATAGAAATCCCTTGGATTTACAAGGAGCTGGAACTAGATTTTTTCTTTCAGAGTTTCTTTATGGCTTATTCACTTTCTCTTTCTGAGGTGGTATTGTTTACATTTTCTGTTACTGTAACCTAGGTATTTTATATCTTTGTAAATGTTCATCTATTTCATTTAGCCTTTCAGCTTTGTTCTATAATCGCTCCAAATAGTTTATAATAATTTCTTTTATTTTCTCTTCATTTATTATGAATTCTTTTTCATTTTTAATATTGACAATTTTGTTTACTATATTTTAACTTGTAGCTATTATATTAACTAATGGTTTAACTTTTTTCTTAGTTCTGTTAACAGGATTTTTACTGAGCCAGTCTCTAACCTGAGAATGCTCAGAGCCACACAAAGCAAGCCTAGAGATGGGAGTGCCAGTAATCAAGTAATTTAATTAATCAGTTTCAGAGTGCAGAAAGTTCTCTTTGCTGAAGTAAAAGCACAGGTTATATACTTAAATCACCAGTGGGGAAGGAAGGGGGAAAGTGTATTACAAACAATTATTTTTTGATTTAGTGATTTCCCAAGAGAAACCCACTAATTCCCACAATACAACAATTCTGGAGTCAAGTCTTTGGGGGTTGTGACCACCTCCCCTAAAGCATAGAACCAGAGTTCTGTGTTGGGAACAGGTTCTACAATCTTTGATTCACTTCATTTAAGGTCAAGTGATTGTGAACATTGTCAGTTTTGATTAATCAGTTTAAGCTGAATTATAAGCTCTGACTCTTGAGCCAGAGAGGCAGCTCTTGAGAACTAAATTATTAGTATACTCATCACACATATCATAGTGATTAATATGAAAATTATAAATTCCCTTCTCATTCCCTCCATTTGGCCAAAAAAGTCGGAACAACCCTTGATTCTGAAAAATTTCTTCATTATAGAAATTTTCTATAAAAGGAAAAAAAGAGGGGCATAGTTAAAATATAACAAGGGGGAAACTTCCTCAATTCTGTTTGATTCCAGGCACGAGTCATATCTGACAGCCAATCATGTAGTTACAGAGGGTTAAAAGCAAGGTACAGGATCAACCAGGTGGGAAATTTTTCCTTTTTCTGAAAGGAAATAACACAATGGGGAAATAAAGTCAGGAGGATCCTACCTAGGCTGTGTCCTAAATCGTCCTCACAACCTTTCCCAGGAACAGACATCTGCCCTTTAGCAGTTCTCATACTGCCACACATGTCATTTTTGATTATTGGCTTTATGACAATTCAGACAACCACCCCTGAAATCAAAGCTCAAAACAAATTACGTCCCAGGAATTTTTACCTTAAATAGCAAAGTTTTCATTAATCACAAATTTAAATCACAACTTAAGGAGATAAGTACAACATAAAAGTGAAAGAGTGCTACTTCCATGAACATTAAGAGATTGAGGGGACAGTAGCAAGGAGAAAAAAAGGCTTAGTTCACAGAAAGAGTAACTGCAAACCTCAGCCCATGCCTAGTTTCTTGGTTGGTGGTCTACAGCAGTTGTTTTCTTCTCATCCTGGGGGTCTTGGGAACAGCTGTCCACCTCAGATGTCAGCTGCTTCAGACCCCATTTAATCTTTAGGGTCAGGTTACCAGTGGATCCTGAAATCCAAGTGGGCAGTACTGCCCTCTTGAGATGTGACAGGTGGATCCAGGACTGCACTCCCCAGAGTTTGGCTGCAGTGGGGATGGTGAGCAGGACTTGAAAGGGGCCTTTCCACTGTGGCTCCAAGGAGCATTTTCAGAGATGGCATTTCCAGTCACCAGGTTGGATCAAGAACTGAGTTTTGGTTGGAGTTTCTAAAGAATGGGACTGTAAGACAAGTTAGTAAGTCTCTGATTATTGTAGGAGGGAGCCTTTGGCTGCCATGCTTCCCACTCATGGGTACAGTGGCAGTGGGCATCCTGTTACTATCTTATAGGGACCGAGCTTATGGGAACAAAATGGTCTAGAACTGAGGCTTAGCAAGGCTAAAGGAAGGGCTTTGGGTCAGGGGATACCTAGCTCTTCAGAGAATTTAGCAAGGGAGGTTTTAAGTATCCCATTAACTTTTTTTTTTTTGGTGAGGCAGTTAGGGTTAAGTGACTTTCCCAGAGTCACACAGCTAGTAAGTATTATGTGTCCCATTAACTCTTTCAACCATTCCTGATGACTGGGGGTCATCAGTGACAATGGAGGAGGTGAGTAATTGGCCAGGATGAAAGTAGCTTAAGCTCCTATGAAATGGGTACCTCTATCACTATATATTTCTTTAGGAAACTCCCCTCCCCCTGCCCATGAAATGATTTTTTTTCTAAGAGGATTTTTGCTACCTCATAGGCTGTGGCAGTACAACAGGAGAACACTTCCACCCAAGGGGAAAACATACAGACCATAAGCAAATCACATTTGTATCCAAGGGCAGGTGACAATTGAATAAAGTCGCTCTGCCAGGTTTCAAAGGGTGAATCTGGGAGAGGAAACTGTCTGTGGGCTGGCTGCAGAGGCTTGGATGCATTGTTCTTGGGGCAGGTGTGACAAATCTCATAGGTGGTGACAGCAGCTCTGTGAAAACTCCCCCACCAATATTTTCAAGCTAGCTCCACTAGCTTGTCAGGTCCTCAATGGCTGAATGAATGAAGGTTTCCATCATAGGGAGGGAAAAGTTCTTAGGGAGTATTGTAAGTCCATTTGGGCCCCCATAGTCCCATAGTCTTATCAAATTTACAGCTCTCCTTTTGAAGCTTATCTTGCTTTGTGATAAGCATTCTTTTCTGGGCAGTGTCTGTCTCTTCTTTTATGAGATGGATGGGGACTTGTACCTTAAGAATTTGAGGAGTTAAAGCTGAGGTTTTAGCTGCTTGGTTAGCCAAGTCATTTACACAGCCCTAAATGCTGTTTTCTTGACTGTCATGGAATTTTAACTACTGCTACATCTTGGTGAAGCAGCAAAGAGTCTAATAGATGGGAAACCTGTTTCTGATTTTTAATGGGCTGTCCTGAGGAGGTGAGGAAGCCCTGATATTTCCACAGCATCCCAAAGTCATGTGCCACAGTAAATATATACCTGCTATCAGTGTAGACATTAATCCTTTTTCCTTTTCCTAATTCACAAGCCCTGGCTACTGCCTTGAGCTTGACTTGCTGTGCCAAATGAGCATCAGGTAGTGATGAAGCTTGAACCACTTCAGTGGCAGTGGTGATGCCATAACTGGCAACCAAGTCTCCTTCCTCACTTCTGAGCCAAATCCATCAGTCTACCAGTCAAAGTCCGATCCCTCTTAGGGGGTTTCTTTCAGGTGGAGGCAGGGAGCAAGACATCCAAGTAAGTCACACAGTCATGATCTAAAGTCTCATCCTCACTTTCTACTTCAGGTAGATAGGTGGCAGGATTAAGTGTGTTTACACGTTTGATGGTCAGATTAGGCTTGGATAACAGAGTCACTTCAAGGTTGGCTAGCCTGCTAGAGGCCAAATGCTGAGTTGGTGTGAATTTAGGAGTGTTTCAGCTTACAGTTAGGAGAAAGTCAAGACAAATATCCTTAGTAGCAGAGACAAGTACAGCTGTGGCTACTACTGCCAGAAGACAGCCTAAGAGGCCTTTAGCAACATCGTCCAAAGTTTTACTATACCGTGTTTTTGTGTTAGCACACCAACTGAATTTTCTCCTTTCTCAGAGATGTATAAATTAAATGGGAGAGTATAGTTGGGAAGGCCTAAAGTTGGTGGCAGTTTTTGGGCAGACTTCAAAGAATCAAAGGAGTTTCGAGCTTCTGGGGAAAGAGCCAGGGGCTCAGATACAGAATCCTTCAGGAGGTTATAAAGGCAGTACCTGAAAAGTCAGAGATCCAGAGAAGACAATAGCCTGCCAGACCAAGGGAAGCATGGGAAAGTGTGGGTTACAGGAAACTGAATGATGGCTTTAACAGAGGACGAATCTAGGCAAAGGCTGGAGGCAGAAAGGTGATGTCCTAGGAACTTTACAGAGGGGAGAGCAAACTGGTGTTTGTCTCTAGATACCTTATGCCCGGTTGTTGCTAAACCATTAGGGAAGTATACAGAGTCCTGAACAGAAATATCTTGGGAGGGGGAGCAAAGGAGAAGGTTATCAACATATTGGAGGAGGACAATCCTTAAAGTCCAATGAGGACAAGTCTTTTAATATCTGTGAGAAATAGGATGGTGACTCAGTGAATCCCTGTGGAAGGACAGTCCATGTATATTGGCATCCCTCCCAGGTAAAAGCAAAAATGAATTGGCTTTCAGGGGCAGCTGGGATTATAAAGAAGACTCTACAAAGGTCAACCACTGTGAAATAAGTGACCCAGGGTGGTACTACGTTAAGTAAAGTGTGGGGGTTTGGCACAACAGGTGCTCTGGGTATTACAATATCATTAACTACCCAGAGATTATGCAGCAGTTACCAGCCCCGTCCACCAGGCTTTCGGACTGGAAAGATGGGCATGTTCACAGGAGCAGTATAGGGTACAATACGTGGGGCACTGATTCACAAACTGGAGGGAACTTGGTTGATAGCCAGATGGTTGGAAGGGGTTAAGGAAGGTGTTGAGGATAAAGGACAAAAGGAAATGGTCCCTCCTGGGTCAAATGCAATAATGACCTGTGGTTTATGTAGCAGATCATGTCCTAGTAAGTGACTGGGGGCCTCAAGAACCATGACAAAAGGATGAAAGCACTGATCCCTCCAATAAAAAGGGAGATTAGTTCTGAGATATGAGCTACTGTGGTTTTATTAGCAATCCTCACAACTGAGATACTCCTTTCACTCTGGGGGAGGGAAGTGGGGAAGGCTGAGAAGTGTAAAATTGAGAGTGTGGCACCAGTGTCAACTAGAGCAGGCACCTCTTGTCCCTATATGCACAAGGAGACATCTCCAACAGGAATCATGGGGATGGGCATGGCCTGTACATCTCCCTCCTTTTGCCACCCCTCCCTGGAGCCTAGTCATGCTGAGTGATTAAGATTGAAGAAGCATCTCTCAAAGCTTTCTGGGGTGCTTTCTCTTTTTTCCCTTCAGCATCTGCCCCAGTCCCTATTGTGCAGTCTTTCCTCCAGTGCCATATTTTCTACAATTAAGACAAACTCCTGGCCTATTTGATTTTGATCGTACAGGGAAGAACTGCCGGAAACAGTAGGGGATGGGTCTGGGATGGTAAGGAATAGGCTGCAGCTGCTGCAGAGGGGCTGCAAGGAAAAATTTCTTTTTTGCATCGCTGAGTTCCTTCTTACTATTTTCATCCTTCTCTGCCAGAGTAGCTGCCAGTCGTGCTGTGGTCTCAAGGAGGAACCCAATGTCAGAGTGTTGCCGATCAGAAATAGCTTAATTTGCTTAGAAATTGGTGGGTGAAGATTATTAACAAAGTAGGAAAGAAACTGAATTTGTCACACTGCACTATCGTGCTGGAGACTGGCTTGGGTGAGTCTGTCATAAAACTGATTGATTCCCCAGAGTCTTGTTTAGTATCTTGGACCTTTGTTAAATCAATGGGTCAGGGGAATACAGGGGTATGGCCTCAAAGAGCTTTTCACCCATAACTTGGGCAAGTTGATAATGCTCTTTATCTCGGCCTTCCGAGTCCCAGTCTGTCTTAAGATCCTCCTCTAGGTCTTCCCAGCCAGCCTTTTGGCATCAATTCTTAGTCTCCTTCCCAACCAAGGCAACCATGAGTTGATACAGGTCCGCATACCCAGATCTATATGAATACAGGGTTAGTGGGAACTGCTCAGCAAAGCCCATGGGAAACTCCCTGGGGCTAGGATTCTCTTGGCAATAGCCTGGAATTCATATTGCCAGCCAGGCCTTGAAACTATAGGTACTGATCAAGCCACTCTCCTCAGGGTTGTTTTTCCTGTGAGGAATTTGGCTTTCACTTTGAAACTGTGGTGGAATCTTTTGGTAAAGGTGGGTATATTTTAGGTAGTTGGGTAGTTTAGGAGTTAAGGAGAAAAGTTTCAAATGATTTAATCCCTTCTTTCATTGATTTTTTTTTTTTAGGCAATTGCAGGTAAGTGACTTGTCCAGGGTCACACAGCTAGTAAGTGTTAAGTGTTTGGTCTGAGGTCAAATTTGAACTCAGGTCCGGTGCTCTATCCACTGCGCCACCTAGCTCCCCCTCTTTCATTGATTCTAATTCAGACCTATTCTCTCTTTCCCTTGCCTCTGAGTATCATTTATTATAGCTGTCCCACTCAAGAGGTTGAGTTTCCTTATTCATCAATTTCTGCCTTAAATACTCTAATTTGCTCTTATCAAAGCTGCTCCAATGAGGCCAACAAAGTTTGGGGTCATCACTAGTCAGATCAACCCAATCCTGGCAATTTGAGGGACAGTCAAGACCATATTTCTTATACATTTGAAAAACACATGTTTGTTCTGGGGTTTTTTTTTGGGGGGGGGTGTTTGTTAATAGGAACTGCTGTATCTTCCCCCATGCCTTTACCACACATCTGTCCCATTTTAAAGGTGAACACACAAAAATAATAATACCATTTAACTAACAAGTATACAGAAATACAAATACACTATAAGGGGATATAACAACACATACACAAAATACAAGTATATAGTTACAAGTATTCCACATTGTGTTAACAATTCACTTGAATTATAGAATTCCACAATTCTACCCAAGCCCGGAATTAAAAAGTTAATTTCAGTTGCTTTAACCATATGCAAAACCAACCACACAAGCAACTCTTAACACACAAAAAAATTTACCACATGTGTAAATGAAACTCCCGAAGTCCATAGCTCAGACCACATTTGTAAAAGAGAAGAGAAAAACCACAGGCCATAGCCAGTCCTGCATTATAAGAGAAAAGATGCATACAAAGCCAAATCCAGGTGCCAAAAAACAAAACAAAAACACACAGGCCTTACCAAAGTGATCTGGATCAAGAAAAGGGGCCCTGGAGTATTCCTTGCAATGAAAAGCAAGGCTTGATCACAGCCTAGCCCTGTAATGGAGCCGGGAGTCGGAAGCGTTAAACTTGTCAGTTAAGTAAGTTGGAACTTCTGAAAAAAAAAAAAGCCAGTGGTGTCCGTCCCTTCTCCCCATACTTGAAGAGTTCAAGGCTTCACCCCTTAAGAACTTCTGACACCAATTAATGTTAACAGGATTTTTACTAAGCCAGTCTCTAACCTGAGAATGCTCAGGGCCACACAAAGCAGGCCAAGAAATGGGAGTGCCCATAATCAAGTAGTTTAATCAGTTTCAGAGTGCGGAATGTTCTCTTAGCTGAAGTGGAAGCACAGGTTATGTACTTAAATCACAGGTGGAGAAGGAAGGAGGAAGGTGGAGTACAAATAATCAGTTAGTGGTTTCCCAGGAGAAACCTGTAAGTCCCACAACACAACAATTCTGGCTTTGGGGGTTATGACTATCTCCCCTAAAGTAGAGAACCACAGTTCTGTGACAGGAACAGGTTCTACAATCTTGGATTCATTTCACTTAAGGTCCAGTGATTGTGAGCGTTGTCAGAGTTTTGACTAATCAGTTTAAACTGCATTGTGAGCTCTGACTCCTGAGCCAGAGAGGCAGCTCTTGAGAAAACTAAATTATTAGTATATTCATTACACATACATCGATTAACATGAAAATTACAAATTCCTTTCTCACTTCAAAATTCCTATATTTAGTAATTTAAGGGATTTTCTTTTGTTGCTCATTTTAATTTTATCTTTAATTTTCAGGATTTTAATTTTTGTGTTAGAGTTTTTTACTTTGGTGCTTTTCTTGTTTTCTAGCTACTCCCTCAATTTATTGATCTGCCCCTTCTCTCTTTTGTTGATAAAAGTATTTAGATGGACACAGTTCCTCCTGAGGACTGCTTTGGCTACATCCCAAAAAGTTGTAGTAAGTTGTCTACCACTGACATTTTCTTTGAAAATTGTTTCTATGATTTGTGCTTTGACGCCCCCTCCTAATTATTTTAGGATTAAATTAAGTCTTCACTTAAATTTGAATCCTTTCTTCAACTGGCCTTTATTGATTATACTTTTGATTGTGCTGCAGTTAGTAATGGATGTGTTTAGTATTTGTGTTTTCTTGCATTTGTTTATGAGGGTTTTATACTGTATGGCACATAGTCAATTTTTGTAAAAGTGCCATTCACAGCTGATATATATATATGTATACACATGTGTGTATGTATGTATATATATGTAGGTTTATATATGTATGTGTGTGTGTGTGTGTGTGTATATATATATATATATATGTATATGTATATATATATATACTCCTTTATATTCCCATTCAATAATTACCAGAGATTAATCATGTCTAGTTTTTCTAGGTTTTTATTCAGGTCCTTATTTTCTTTTTTATCTATCTATCTAAAGAATCATCTAGTTCAATTAGTAACTATAATTCTATTAACTTTTCCTTTAAGTATTTGGATACTATGTCATTTTACACACATACACACACACACACACACACACACACACACACACGAAAAATAGGTTTTGGCACATGTCCACATCACTTAAGATGGAGGCATCCATGTTGGAGGTGCCAAAGTCCTGCTTCTGGGATACAGGAGGACTGGTGTAGCATGTACATTCTGCATTGGCCTGCCAGTGGTTGAGAGCAGCTTCTTTCTTTTAGCTGCTGAAAATGGCTGAATCTCTAAATCTACATAACTGAACACAGTCATTCTCATTTGCTTGCATTTATGTATAGGAGTAGACTCATTCACTCATAGCAGGTGATACTATGTGGTAAGGGGCAAGGCCTAGAGTACCATATACCCCCTTCCCTTAGGCCATGTGGTCCTGAGAAATAGGCTTGGAGTTTTGGTCCTGTTTGGCCTTTTCAGTTTTAGGTGCAGGGAAGGGTGGTCTGTTTCTAGTCCTCTGCTCTCCTTTCTTCACTAAGCCCAGATTTTGATTTCATCGTCTTTTTTTTAAAGTTTTTTTTAAATTTTATAAATAATTTTTTAACATGTGTTTTTAAAACTTTGGGTTACAAATTTTCTCCCTTCCTCCCTCCCCACCCACCCTCATTGAAAAGGCAAGCAACTAGATACAGGTTATACATGTATAGTCATGTAAAATACTTCATAGTAGTCATGTTGTGAAAAACTAAGTATATTTCCCTTCATCCTATCCTACTCTCCATTTATTCTATTCTCTCTTTTGACCCTGTCCTTCCTCAGAAGTGTTTGCATCTGATTATCCCTTTCCCCAATCTGCCCTCCCCTCTATCATCCCCCTGCACTCTTGTCCCCTTCCCCCTTATTTTCCTGTAGGGTAAGATAGATTTCCATACCCAATTGAATGTGTATGTTATTCTCTCCTTAAGCCAAATCCTATGAGAATAAGATTCACTCATTCACTCTCACCTTCCCCCATTTCCCCTCCACTGTAAAAGCCTTTTCTTGTCTGTTTCATGTGAGATAATTTACCCCATTCTACCTCTCCGTTTCTCCTTCTCCCAGTATAATCCTCTCTCATCCCTTAATTTTATTTTCCAGATATTACTCCTTCATCTTCAACTCACCCTGTGCCCTCTATCTGTCTGTCTATCTATCTATCTATCTACATATAAATTTTTCCCTCCCACTTGATTTCATCTTCTTATAATTTCTTTTTAATCTTCCTTTATGATCTCACTGACTCTGAAATTGATATTTGTTTTGCTGTAAGGGGGCAAACTGTCCTGCCCAGATTGTGCCAATAGTCAGGAGGCAAATTGTAAGTTGTAAGTGGCAGTTCTGTTTTGCCCTAATTATGCCAATTGTAACTGTGTGACCCTGGGCAAATCACTTAACCCTGTTTGTCTTTGTTTCCTCATGTGTAAAATGAGCTGGAGAAGGAAATGGCAAAGTATTTGTAAGGGAGCAGGTCTGTTACGCCAATTGTAGGGTAGCATACCTTTTGAGAAGATACTGAGATACCAAAGAAATAGGGGACCTTGCCAGCTTTATTATAAGTAGGTTTTATTAGGATTAAGTAGGTTAATTGGGGGAGTTCCTCACAGAGGCCAGTTGTCCTGGGTGGCAGTAGCATAAAGTAACATCTTGGATACCCACATCACCATCAAGCCAGGTAAGATATCATAGAAACAGAACAAAGAAGACATAGTTTTGGGGATGGCCCAGGGTCATGTGTAAGTTTTCCCAATGGATAGTTGGAGCTTCTTTTGCTGTTTACATTTACTTAAGGTAGTTCACATTCTCTGTGGAGTCTTAGGTCACGTTCCAACTCTGGCTACCTCATATGCACCACCCCTCCTGACCTGCTCATACAGTCTTTCAGATACTATCTTCCACAAGGTTCCCTTAATGGTATATGAGTGGTTTTGTTAACATGTAGGAAGCAGAGGAACCTACCAATGAACTGCAGTGGAGGCAAAACCCACAATAGCAGTACAAGCACAAATAGAGAAACAACATGCCCCATAAGAAAATTACCACAGTTGTTACAATTTTCTTCCATCTCACCCCTTGGGAGGTGAAGGAAAAATCAATGGTATTTGATGATTAGTCAGAGAACTGGATTTCTAAACTTAATATAGGCCAGCTGAATTTCTGAACTAAGTTTAGAGACAAAAGAAACATGGGTTGGACAATTATACAACATATTGGGGGTGATACAGAGTAGAATCAATTACAAAATGGAATCAGAATCATTTGATTTTTCTCAGTTTCCCCCTTTTTGTCAATGAGAAACCTGTCAAAATTTTCCCTGACTGGTCAATGTAAGAACAAGAAGAATGATCAGTCACAGTACAAATCATGATAAGAGTGTCTGAGACTATAAACTGATTTAGAGGGGAAATTCACATGACCCCAAGATAACTGAGAGAACTCAGTATACAGATACAGTGATGAAACAAAGAGCCAGATAGTACAATAATGATCATATGACCATCAACATTAGCTAACATCAAGTCTTTTTTGTATTTCAGTAACTCACTCCCAATGTCCATTTAATCAGCAAATTTCATCTTGGATCTCAGATGTCCAATGTAGTTGCCTGGTCTCTGGAAACATCTTCTCTTGGACAGCCCTGAAGTGGACTTCTCTTAAGTAGATTTGCTTCTCTGGTCCCAAGTTACTTGTAGAGACTCCTTAGATGTTCCTGCTAAAATCTTTTACAAAAAAGATCTCAAGACAAGTTAGCACAGCCCCTCAAATTTTACTTCTCCAATAAGTAGTTTATATGGTGAAAACTAGCTCAAACCTTGTGGTTCTAATCTTATCAATATATATTGATATGTTGATAAGCTATAAGAAGAACATCAAACTAGGGACCCATTGTTCATTTGAAACTTCAGAGAATTTAGATTTTTATATACCCCATTAGAATCATTTACATTTAACATACGGGATTGCCTAATCTTGTTGGCTTTCTCAAAATTTTGCACTCCAGCCAATTCCAATTCCTTTAGGAGGATCAGATGGTATTAAGAATCTAAATCTAAGGGGCAGCTAGGTGGCACAGTGGATAGAGCACTGGCCTTGGAGTCGGGAAGACCTGAGTTCAAATCCAGCCTTAGACACATAATACTTCCTAGCTGTGTGACTCTGGGCAAGTCACTTAACCCCAATTGCCTCACCAATAAATGAATGAATGAATGAATGGATGGATGGACGAATGAATGAATAAATAACTAACTAAATAAATAAATAAAGTCTAATTCTATATCTCTAATCCTATGTAGGTAACAATACTCTGCTGGTAGAAGCTCTCCACCCCTAGGTTCAATGGTTATACAAATGAATTTACTTACCAGAGGCTGACTTTATTCCAACTGTAACAAAAGGCCTGGGACAGGACTAATATTCCTAATTAGATGTACCAATTCCCAGTTGTGTATAGAGAACATTATATATTAAATAGGTTGCCTGTAGTAGAACATGTTCAATTGTTAGCCATATTCAAATGGAATAGATATTACACAAACATTACTCTTCACTAAGATAACTGCAATGAGATTCTACTCCTTAAAATGAAACAGAAGAGGTTTCTGATTTTAACTCACAAATTAATACACTCACACCTTTGTTTCACAAGCAGTTTCATCTTTGTTCAATTATTCCCATAACATTCTGAAAGAATGAGATACTTCAGGGACTTAATTTTATACATGACTATGTAAATATTAGGCAGATGACAAGCCCAAGCACTAGTTTACTTAATTGTTTGGGATATGGACACATTCAGATTGAAAACAGTAACATCTTACATTCTTGCATTGTGCTCTTATCTTCTATTGACCACTTGTGTTGATTGTAGAAATTTGCTATAAAAGGAAAAAATCAGAGTATGATTATAACAGCATCAAACTTGTCCTCCAAGCCAAAGCCTAAGGGCACAGAATGACTCAACACATGTATGGCAGGATAAAACATCCTTAGTTCTGTTTGACTTCAGGTAAGAGTCACAGTCGATAACCAATTATGCAGTAATCATTTCACCTCACAGCCAGACTCAGGTTTAATCAGGTGGGAAACATTTGTGTTCAAATGGAAGTAAACAATAGGGAACTGAGTCAGGAGGCTCCTACTTTCAGCCATGCCAAAGTTGTCATCTCTGCTTTTTCCCAGATATGCATCTCCACCTGTCTCAAATGGTGGATTACAGACTTAATGATCCATCAGATAACTACACCTAAATTCAAAATAGTATCAGTTACAGTCCCAAGAACTTTTATGTCAAATGGCAAGTTTCACTAATCACAGCTTAGGGCTAAGGCTAGATACAGTTATTTTTACTGTCATGGAGTTGCAATTAGCAATGAAAGTTTACCAGGACACATACACACATGTATGCTCACATGATTTCACTTAACATCTTTCACTTGTTTTTCTTTTCTTCTTCTGCTTGAGTTTAAACTCATCCTGGTATAAAGATCAATCATTAGAAATTCTATATTATAAACAAACTCATAAATTCTCAGTAACCCAGTATCATTGTTTAGGAATTCTATAACCCATAAATTGGCTCTTTTCACAGGGCTAATGACCTTGCCCAAACAGATGGTTTCAGTTTACAGATAAAGGGGAGTCTACAAGGTCTTTTCTTGTACCTTTTTCCATACAGTAATTACCAATTTTTTCCTTTTTTCCATAATTTTCCCAGGCCTTACCAAGTCTCATCACTCAGTAAGGGACCTAACTGGTAGGATTTTCCCCAAGCTATTGCAGCTTGTCTATCATGGAGTTTAAGCTTGCCTCTCCCCACCTCCACCCCTGTTTCCTTAAATAAATTTCTCTTTTTGTAGAGCGAAAACAAGATGGTTCTTAAAATTCAGACTGAACATAATCTGTAACAAAAATGAGTAGGAGTCTCATGTAATTTACAGCAAAGTTTCTAATTTCAGGACACACATCAGTTTAAAAAGTTATTTTAAAATTGATCAGTACTTAACTTTAGTTTATAAGAATCCTTTAATATCTAACTAGATGTTCCAATCAAACTCAATTACTTTTTAGTTGGTTTTTTTCCCCTCTTTTCTTGATCCAGGAAAGGGTTAATAGGATAGGCAGGCAGTTTCTAAGTGCTGATTCTATTCCCCCCCACCCCAAACTTCACTAGCATAATCCCCAAACCCATCTTTCTATAATTAGTGAGATGACCTTCAACTCCTAGTTGTAAAACAATGAATCTGTCATTCTTGGGGATGAGGGGTGGGAAATGTTTTTAGTTCCCTTAAAACAAATTCTGAAGAAATCTTCAGCATTTAGAAAAACATTAAATGTTTTTCTAAACATTTAATTAGGAATTCACAGTAGAGAATTCACATTTTAGTGCCAAATTCAGTTTCTAATTAGTTTACAATGTAAAAACATCATACAGTCTGAGTGAAAAGATTCCCTTCCTCCTTATCTGCTCTTCCCTCCACATTCCCTGAACCTGGCCACCATTCAGGAGTGTAAAGGGAAAGGAAGAATCTTTCTGAAAACTTTTAGAGATTCACATTAGTTAACAAGACACAGAGAGAGAGATTTGCGTGCAAAATGTTTCCTTCCTAACTCTGTACACAATTATAGTCTCAGAGACACACAGACATGGGCAAGAAAGACACACAAATAGACTCAACAGCTGTGAGATAGTGGCCCCAGTATTTTTTTAAATCTGATTTTCTGTTTAATCAAATTTAAAGCAAATTTATACAAAGGATGACTAGAACAAATATTGCACTGGAGAATATGATTTTTTATAACATATCCAAAAAAGAAAAATCCATACCCAAGTAGAAAATCTAATGCTTGAATCTGTGTCTTCTTGACTTACTTATCAAGATTAGAAAGCAATTATTCATTTTAAGTGGTCCAAACCAATCTAAGCACAGTGGTGCACAGATCATGTCAGTCCATTTTAAAGGCCAATTATAGCTGAGTCTCTCCAGCTTAAATGGTACACAGACCTGCATTTTAAAGCAACGCCTAAGATGTACAATCTTGAAAATCCCTTCAAAATTAATGACAGAAAATACAATGTAAAGGATATTTAATCAAGTCCCTAGATTTAAAATAAAATTGGTGAACTATCACAAAAGTTTTAAAGAACAGTTATACTAAATGTGTATTAAGCAGCATTGGTTTCACTGATTAAAAGGAAAAGCAATAACAATCTTTTTAAAAAAGAATATGAAACTACATTGAAAACAGTAAGGGAACTTATTCCTTTCACATTTATTTCAGACAACCAGACACAAACCTCTTCCCAAATTTTTTTTTTCCCACTAATTATAGGTTCTTGATGTATGGCCATAGATAAAATTGATGATACTGAATCAGCACTCACAGCCACTTCTAAAAGTTTCAGTGGCTTCCAAATTCAATGTATGTGAAAGGTGCCAGACAGCCTTAAAGAAGGAAATGTCTAAAGAACAAAAGTCACAATTTTTGATGCCACTCCTTCCCCCATTCTGGCATGCAAGGATGTGCCCAAGGAGTATGAAAGGTAATTCAGTCTGCAAAGCCTTTTCAACACCAAAGGAAACAGGAGGAGGAGAGTCATATGAAGTAATGAAAGAGAAGGACCCCAGAAATGAAGAACATGCAACTTATTTCATGTAAGGGTAACCTAGGTTATCATACAAAAATGAAACAGTCATTCTTCAAATCATGTCCTCAAGGTAAAAGATTTAGCATGTATTTTTGTCTCTTACACAAATTTCTTGGAACAGAAGCCTATTTTAATGAGTTTTTTAATCTTAATTAGGATTACTCTAGGATGGACTCCAGGAAGAAAAGATCAGCCTTAGCATTGTGAGGGCATAGATATACTATACTATATACTAGATATGAGAAGTTCAGTAGCTATTGTTTTGAGGTTGTTGGTGGTGACATTTCAGGCCAGGTGGAACTAACAACTAGAATCAAGAAGGAATTACTTCCTGCTTACCTCTTTCCTGGAAACTGGTAGGATGTCCTGCAAACAGTCTAAAAACCAGGGAAAGGCAAGCACACTGAATGTGGGAAAACAGAAAGGAGCCACAGAGAGGAAAGAACTTTATTATATTGCCTAGGGAGTAGAAGCAATGAATCAGGAAAAGGGCTCAAATCCTTTTAAAACAGCAATGACAACAACAAAAAAAGATTGAATTAGTTTTACCTTACCAATATAGGGGCATGGCTTTATGTTAAAAAAGACTTGTGGTCTCTTATCACCAATTAAAGAGGTGGAAAATATTTGCTGTCATACACCAAGGGTGAGAAACGGGCTCTGGTTTATTTTTTGACCATTATTATTTTAATGGAGTAGAAACCATCAAGGAATTGGACAAGAGACATCTCATTAGGGTCTTACTATACTATGGTACAAGCAGATATTGGACCCCCTGGGTTCCCAACTTCCCCCATTAACTTTCCCCATGAAGTCCAGTCCTATGTATAAAGTTAGAGATTTTTCTACAGGATGAATAGCTTTCTCTATGGCAAGGTGTGGAAATCCAAAAGGCCACCCTGGAGGAAAGCCTACTGATTTGGCTTGGCAAGAGTAATATGATGATTTCATCAAGGGGGCTTTTTTTCCCTCCAATTCCAGCTTCACCTCTCAAACAATGCAAATGTCAATGAAAACAAAATTCAGCCATACTAAGGGAGGAAAGAAATGTGGGCAGGAAGCAAAAATATAACTCATCTAGGAAAAATTCAAGCCAAAGAAAGGAGTCTCAACAGATCTGTTATGTTTTCTCCTATAACATTAAGTATAGTTAAATAGTTTTAAAATTTACATTTAACAAAAAGGAAACAATACTACTACAAAATGATTCTTAAAACATGAAGCAGAATGACACGTATTCGTATAAAAAGACATAGTAATCACAGGATAATAATCACAAATAAGCTACTTCTCTAGTAATTCAGTAATTTATTGCCCTAACACTAAAAAGGGGGGGAGGGGAGTTTGAGAAACACAAGAAAATCAAGGTGCTACTAATATAATAAAATGGCATGTATAACTCTGGCCCCATCCTTCAAAAAGATGGTTAAAATTGAAGACCAAGAAAAAAAAACAACAGAATTTGGACAAGCTGATTTATGAAGAATGTTTCACAGAACCAGGTTGAATTACATTTCTTCCACTTGTCAAATACACATTAACTTGTGGTAAAGTACAAGGAAAGTGAATTGTTGCTATCAAAGCAAACAAATCCAGTGAAGAATCAAATTGTACCAATTAAAGAAAAGAAGCCCACCAACTGCCCATCATTAACACTGAAATTTATAATTTTAAATACAGAAAATTTAGGGAAATGTACCATGAATGCAGAAGTGAAAAAAGGTAGGCAAATCTGCACAGTAAACTCTGATGTTATTTCTTGTGATATCTTTTTTTTTCCAAATAAAAATGATCATCATTTGAATAACATGCAGAGTTTTTGAAAACTCTTAGGAAGGAAGGCTATTATGCAGGAAGAACAATATTGTAAATTGTTGGCCCACAACAGAGTTGGTACGATGCATTTACCTTCATTAGAACTAAAGTTAGTAAAAATATTTATGCTAAAGGCTTTACATAGTGAGAATCTGAGGAATCTGTAAACATGAATGATCATTACTGCTCTATAATTCTTCAAGGAAATTTTTAAAAAATGAAGCTGAAGTTCCAGAGTTTTATTTTGAGGGGTACTTTTTTGGTCTCAGAAACAAGCAAGTTGGCAGTGCTAGAAATGGAAAAACTTGACCCTTGGATGCAGGTTCTTGATTATCTTTTGTTGGAGCTATACACGTATGTTCTAGGTTAATTCTGGGATTCTCCTGAGGACAGGTTATTATTCACAGCCAACTACTGAGTTTTTTGTTTTGTTTTGTTTTGTTTTAATGGGATCTTATTCCTCAAGCACTAAGATTTGCCTTTAGAAAAGGGAGTCAAAAAAGGGAACTAGAACTTTAGTAGCTTTTTCTCCCCTCACATTTTTCAGGAGATAAAAAAAAAAGGTTGCCTTAAAGTATTGCTAAAAAACAAAATTACAGTTATCCTTTTGATGATGCTACAGGTAAGAGCAAGAAATAGGACATTTTAAATTTAATTTCTTTTTTTGTTTGTTTTTTTGTGAGGCAATCGGGATTAAGTGACTTGCCCAGGGTCACACAGCTAGTACGTGTCAAGTGTTTGGTGTGAGGCTGGATTTGAACTCTGGTCCTCCTGATTTCAGGGCCAGTGCTCTATCCACTGCACCACTTAGCTGCCCCTAAATTTAATTTCTTAATCCACTTTTTAAACAAAAAAAAAAGAGAGAGAACAAGAAAAGTATAAAGTTGAGGCACCAAGTGGTTAAGGGTGAATCTGGACATGTTCAGCCATGGCTGCTCCTTCCTGAAAGGAGAAATGTGCTGTGGTGGCAAAGGCTGAAGGTGGTCACTGCCTAGAGAATGCTTTTCTGACTTCTCCTCTTGATGCTGCCCAGGTGGCTGGAATTTTAATTCTCTACCTGGCCCTGTTGGAGGTGCTCCTTGTAATTTCTTTTGTTCCATCTATTGTACTACCTGCTGATATTTGTGTTTCTAGGCCTCGTCATGCTGATACTGGAGCTCTTCTTTTTGCTTCTGGAGATCTTCTGCTTTAGCTTATGTTCTTGTTCATAGATGTGATTTTCAAATGCTTTCAGCTCTTCTGTGAAAAGCTGCACTGATCCAATGTCTCCTACCTATCTGGCTCCAAGAATTCTTTTTTTCTCAGTAGCTTTTAGAAACTTCCAAAGTCACTAACTGGTCCTTGTTAACATCAACCTCATTCATAACATGTTCCCTCATCCTAAGCCTCTCTTCTTCCATCTCTACCATGTCTTCCTCTTCATTTTCAGGGTCATATATTTTCTCTAGCTCTTTGGTAAACAGGGCTTCTAATTCTTGCTTATCCAAGAAACCATCACTATTGACATCATGCAATTTGAAAAATGTCTTCTAGTCAAAGTCACTAGGATCCAGTCCATCTGTCTCCACCCATGCTTCTTTTAATTGGTCTTTGCTTCCTGGGGTGGCTAACTTTTGGATGATTTCCATGTTTCTTCATTTCATCAAATTTAGATTCTTTTTCATGCCTTTTTTCTTCATTCAGTGTTTTCAAATATTCTCGCCTTTCATGCTCCTTCATCATTTCATATTTTTAAAATTCTTCACAGCAAGTCTTATCATAGTTTTCTAAATCACTGTAGGGGCTTTGGTTAGCGTATCTAAGTCTGTTGGTCCAAACTTGTCAGGATTCTGTTGATTTATGTGCTCAAACTGTTTCAGAAGAGCTTGATAATCTATGTCTGTGTCTTGAATGGAATCCAGTTTAGCTTTAATTAGCATTCTTAATCTTTCTACTTCCACTTCCTGTCTCTTTAGTTCACCAAGTCTTGTCCTGACGTGGTGACTTACTAAATCAAGCTCTTTGCTTAGTTTCCCACTCTTGATTTCCTCTATGTCTGCATTCTGGAGCTTTTCTCTGAAATGTTTGTCTGTTTCCAACACATTAATCACTTGCCTGAGATACTCAGCATAATATAGTCCAGTATCCTCCACAAGCTTCACCTGGGCACTTGCTCTCGATTGTGTGGTCATGTCAGTCCCCCGGACCAGGACAGTTGCTCTACACTCGTGCCTGCTCCCCTGCTGCAGCCATGGCGCCGGCCCCTCTCTCTTGCTGTGCCAACACCAATATTAAAAGTTACTTCTTACCTGCCTTACTAGATGTCCCCAGAGGCCATACTTTCTCTCACACATACATATACACACATTCTAATGAATTATTACCCTTTTAAAACTGCACCTGTCTTGTTCCTTGTGTATTCTGATCTGACACTTTCTTTTATCAATCATATCTGAAATAATCTTCACTGAATTTTTCTTCCTCTGTCTCTCTCCTGTCCCTCTGATGCACGCAGTCAGAAAGGGAGGGGCAGACAGACACTCTGTTCTTTTCCTCTACACCATCCTCTGTCTTCCCAGAAACATTCCTAGTAACCTCTTTTAGCTCAAGGTTGTTTTATTCTTTATCCTATGATACAGAGGGAAATTGCTGTTTCAAGGTATCTCTTAACAGCGCTGAAAGTTCTCATGTTTGCTTAGACTATAAATCTACTGTCAAGCAACATGGTCAAAGTAAGAGATTTCCCCTGTGGAAGCCTGTCAAGGCACAAGCCAAGGTGCATTTTCCAGGTGTCTCCATACTTGTGTCGCTCAGGCCACCTCTCCCACATTATGTGGATGGTGAAGCCAGGATTTCTCCCAAGCAGACATACTGCCTCTCCCCCAGGGATGAGGTATGAAGATTAAAATTGTCCAATCTGCAAGAAAAACCACTGAGGCAGAGCTCTGAGTCAATGGCACTTTATTAAAGAGTCCATGGTCCCCCCTAATGAAGTGGACCTCAGATCTTCATCATGATCTGAGACCTTGTTTTTCATAGGGTGTGATACCAGGACCTTGTTTTTATAGGGTTTGATACCCAAATGTGCAAAAAAGGCATGGAAAAATACAGAATCTCATTGGCAGATAGATCTTGCTTTTGAGGGCCAAGAATAACATATCATCAGGGAGGCCACAGGTTGGGCAAAGCATGGGGGCATTTCCACTAAGTGGTTATAAGATGGTCACTGCTCATGTTGGACAAGAGAGAATGGTCCAAGGAATCAAGGCATCCCACCCATGCTGAATTTGGACATGGAATTTGAGTAAAACAGGGTGGAGATATCTTTGTCAATATTCTTGTGGTTGTACAACTGAGTTTCATGACTGGTAAACAAGTAGTGAACATTACATTAAAGTTTGAGGCCTACTATAAGGGCCTATTATAAGAACCTATCTTATCTAATTATCCGTATATGGTTTATGTAAACTATCAAACTTATTAATACTGATTGGAATAGAGTAGGGATCCAAATGAATCATTTCTCACAGAGGATGGCCAGGATTCCCTCTGCAGAGCTTCCCCCACCCAATTTCTTTGGTATCTTGCTGACTATGCCAAATGTAAGGGGGCAGAATCTGTTTTGCCATGATTATGCTGATTGTAGGGCATCATACCCTCTGAGAGAATACTGAGAAACTGAAGGTTTTATTAGGGTTAATTAAGTTAAATGAGGGAGCTTACTCACAAGAGGCTGTCATCCCTGGTGGCAGGAAGATAAAGAAACATTGTGGATCCTCACACCAAGCTGGCCAGGCCAGGTTTTATGTAGAAACAGAACAAAGAAGGCATAGTGCCAGGGATGGCCCAGGTTATGTGCAAGTTTTCTTGTGGGATGTTGGAGCTTCTTTTGCTGTTTATGTTTACTCAAGGTAGTTTATAGTCTCTATGGGGTCATAAATCACATTCTCACACTCTTTTTACATTTGTACATTTGCTTGTGACTATTCCCTTCCCAAATTTGTCCTCCCTCTTAAATATCTGTCTCTTTTTTCCCCTTCCTGGATTGTTTCCTTGTTCAGTTTAATGTGTTTCTACATTAGATTCCCTGTGTGCGTTCAACCCTCATATGTCCAATTCATAAGATACCTGTTCCCTCACTACCTCTTCTTCTATGCTTGATTATTCTTTTTCTTATACACCTCTATTATGTAAAATAATGGCTTCCTCTTCATTTCTTTCCTAGTGTTTTCCCTTTTCCCATTTTTTATCCTCTTCTAAAACAAAGAACTCCAAACAACACCCAGACCCTGTGTTTATATGTTATTTAACTTGATAGGCAGCTAAGTGGCACAATGTTGCACCTGGGCTTAGGAAGACCACAGTTCAAATCCAGCCTCAGACACTTCCTAGCTGTGTGACCCTGGGAAAGTCACTTCACCTCTTTGCCTCAATTGTAAAATAGGGATCATAATAGCACCTCCCTTTCAAGGTTGTTGTGAGGATTAAATGAGATCATAATTATAAAACACAGTACCTGGCACATATGGGGCCATACTTGTTACCTTCCTTTTTCTCCCCCAACTCCCCCTACCCACCTCCTTAAAGACACTGGGATTATGAAGGAACATCTCTCTTTTCCTTCTATTAAATTGTAAGAACTTCATCTTTGTTCAGTCTTTTCCAATTGCTCAAATCTTTGAGGTTTCTCTTGACTCCTTTATTTCCAATTTAGAGTTTCTACTCAGCTATGGCCTTTTAATCAGAAATATTTTAAAATCCTCTATTGTATTAAAATCCCATTTTATCCCCTGTAAGATTATATTCAGTTTTGAAGAATAAGTTATTCTTAGTTTTAAATCTTTATCTTTTGCTTTTTGGAATGCATTCCAAGATTTCGTCTCCTTATTTAATTTTAACTATGATTTCTTGGTACCTGAACTCTTTCTGGCCGTTTGAAGTATTTTTTTTTAATTTGGAAGTTCTGGAATTTTGTTATGATATTCATGATTATTTTTAGTTTAGAATCTCTTTCTGGAGGTAGTCACTTACTCTGCCTTCTGATCCTAAGTTAGGCAGTTTTCTTTTATGATTTTTGCTGTTCAGATTTTTTGCTTGTGGTTTTCAGGGAGTTTGATTCCCTAATTACCTCTTGTCAACTTGTTTTCCAGGTCAGTTTTTTAATAGTATATATATGCCTTACATTTTTTCAATCTTTTGAGTTTGTTTTAATATTTCTTATGGTCTCGTGAAGTCATTGAGTTATGAATGCACTGTCAAGATGCATTTAAGAGACACCCTGTTTTCCAGAGCTAAGGCCCAGTAAGCAGGCTTGTGCCCTGAGCTTAGCATAACAACAGTCCTTTGTGCTCACTCTCTGTATGATTTCAGCCATATCAAAATCCCAAAATTGTTTCATATAATTATTGTCTTGCTTTAACCAGCACCAGGTATTCTCTGAGCATAGACATGCACCTGTTGTATCTGTGTTCTAGTCATGAAGCCCTGCTATGAATCAAACTTCTCTCGTTGTTATTATCCCTCATTGTCAGGTTCACTGCGTAGACATTGGTACAAGTATTAAGATTTGCCCCCACTGCCTCAGGTTCCCCCACCTGGGGGAAAGGGGAGGCACATGTGTTTAGATCCCTCCTTACTTGCAAGCTTTTTCCTTCACTCTGAAATTAAACT
This sequence comes from Phascolarctos cinereus, assembly GCF_003287225.1. Lineage (NCBI taxonomy): Eukaryota > Metazoa > Chordata > Mammalia > Diprotodontia > Phascolarctidae > Phascolarctos > Phascolarctos cinereus. Next base: position 72,825,702 of record NW_027556291.1, on the reverse strand, counting down.
TCTGTTTGTTTCCTGACTCTCCTGTCTCTAGCCTGCTCTGTTGGGCTCTGGCCATCCACAGATTACAGGCCGGTTTGGTCTGACTGACTTTTAATTGGTGTCAGAAGTGAAACTGGACACAGAACCAGGCCATTGGACTGTCTAGTACCAGCAGGAGTGAACTAGAGAGTTCATTACTTGAGTAAGGTTTTGTGTCTTCTGTTCTAAGCTATTTATTATCTTTTAAAATAATTTAAAATTTTTTCAAGTGACAGTTTTAAAAAATTAATCTGTCTCTTCCACTAGCTGTCTCTCCTCCATTCATTGAGCAAATAGAAATAAATGAAAAACAAATCCTTCAAAACATAGCTACATATTCTGGCAAAAACAAATTCCCACATTAAACATGTCCACAAACATATGTCCCTTTCTGTATTTTAAGTTCATCATCTCTCTCTCAAGAATTGACTGGCATGTTTCATCTTTACCCTGTCAGACTCATGGTTTATCATTGTGTTAGTCAAAGTTCTTTTTTTATTTAAGCACTTAAAAAATTGATCTGGCTGTTTTGCTATAACATCTCATTGGACAACTTAAAATAAATACTTCAATACATATCTACACAGTCCAGAAAAAACAAATTCCTATATTGTTCTCCTAATTTTCCCCACTTCAGTTCCTATCTTCTCAGTTTCCTCTGAAGTTGTTCAGTCCATTATTTCTTATGGCATCATAATGTAATATTACATTTATATACCATGGTTTGGTTAGCCATTCCCCCATAAGTAAGCTATTTATTTTTCTCATTTTTTCCTCTATAGCTCTTATTTCAATTCTAATTTTATTTTATATTTTTTGCTTCATTTCTTCCAGCCATTTTTATGGTTCTTGTGGCCTGGCTATCTTCCCTCCGAGGTTGTTTTTACTTGAATAGAATTACTCTTTTCTTATGGGACTTTTCTTTTGGGACTTCTCTTAACTCATAGTGTTTCTTCACTGTATTAAGTGTTTTCTTCTTTTCCCTCATATTTCACCTAGCGTAGCCTTTTCCCATCCCTCTCAGGCTTCAGGTCCATTTACTGGGGTTTGCACTGGCTTCCCTGGTACAAACCCTCTCCCAAATTCTAGTTGTTTCTTGCCTTTTTGTGGATTGGATGCTAGAGCTTATTCTTTTTTCTGCTTGGTTTTCTTTTGCTGCTGGTGGGGGGGGGGGAGTTGTGGGTTCTGGTATAACCTCATAGCACCATCTTAGCCAGATGTGTTAGTTGAACTGTATTGTTCATTTTCTCTGCAGGGAGGTATTGATGACTTAGCTCCCTTCAGACAAAAACAAGAGGTGGGCAGGATTTGGCACAAAGTGACCCCAGTTTTTTTCTATCCTAGAATCAGCCTTCATTTAAGTGCCTGCTACATGGCAGGCATGGTACTAAGCAGTGGAGGCACTAAAACTGGTTATGTTGTAGTCATAAACTACTTGCATATACAAGTATTTCAGTGCTGCTATTGCATTAAGTGTAATTTCATTATCATTGTTAGTTTATGAATGAACTGCTGTTACTGTTACCATTGCATTACTGATATAGTGGAAAACAAATTCTAAAATGTTCCTTGCCTGTTTTCCCATTAATTAGATTGTTCTATGTTCTAAATGCTCTTGCTAGTCTAACTTAAGGTACAAAGATATTTTTCCTGTATTAGAATTAATAAAGGACTGAAGAAAAAGAGACCTATTGTGATGTAGGGACTTGCAAAGGTGGCAAAACTAGGCAGCTCAAGACTCAAGACCCTGCCTCTTGGGTTTTCTTAAATGTTGCCTTTTATTTTCCATTTTTTTAATTTAAAATTTTATTTTTCCCTAATTACATGCAAAAAACAATTTTAAACATTTTTTAAAAATTTTAAGTTCCAGATTCTCTCCCTCCCTTATTGAGAAGGCAAGCAATTTGATATACATGTGCATGATATACATATACATGTGCGGTCATGCAGAACATATTTCCATGTTAGTCATGTTGTGAAAGAAAACACAGACCAAAAAAAAACAAGAAAAATAAAGTGAAGAAAAAGTATGCCTCGATCTGCATTCAGACTCCATCAGTTCTTTCTCTGGAGATGGATAGCATTTTTCACCACAAATCTTTCAGAATTGTCAGATCATTGTATTCCTGAAAATTGCTAAGTCATTCACAATTGATCATCATACAATATTGCCATTACTGTATACAGTGTTCTCTTGGTTCTGCTCATTTCACTTTGCATCAGTTCATGTAAATCTTTCCAGATTTTTCTGAGAGCATCCTGCTCATCATTTCTTTTAGCATAATAGTATTCTATCACAATCATATACAATGATTTGTTCAACCATTCTCCAACTGATAGACATCCCCTCAATTTTCCAATTTTTTGCCACAATTTAAAGAGCTGCTATAAATATTTTTGTACACATAGGTCCCTTTTTTTTTCTTTTTTCTCTTTGAGATAGACCTAGTAGTGGTATTGCTTGGTCAAAGGGTATGCATGGTTTTGTAGCTTTGGGGCATAGTTCCAAATTGTTCTATAGAATGGTTGAATCAGTATACAACTTCAACAACAGTGCATTAGTGTCTCAATTTTCCCACATCCACTTCAGTATTGGTCATTTTCCTTTTCTGTCATATTAGCTAATCTGATAGGTATGGAGTGGTAGCTCAGAATTATTTTAATTTGCATTTCTCTAATCAATAGTGATTTAGAGCATTTTTTCATATAACTATAGATAGCTTTGGTTACTTCTTATGAAAACTGCCTGTTCATATCCTTAGACCACTGAGAAATTGCTCTTATTTCTATAAATTTGGCTTAGTTCTCCACATATTTGAGAAATGAGGTCTTTATCAGAGAAACTTGCTATAAATTTTTTTTCAAAGTTATGATTCCTCTGTATTTCCCTCCATCTTGTTTTCTCCCTGTTTATCCTACTCTCTTTCTCCTTTCACCCTGTCCATTCTCAAAGGTGTTTTGCTTCTGACTTTTGCTTCCCCCAATCTACTCTCCTTTCTATCAGCCATCCCCCCCCTTCTCTTATCCCCTTCCCCTCCTACTTTCCTGTAGGGTAAGATAGATTTCTATACCCAACTGAGTGTGTATGTTATTTCCTCTTTGAGCTAATTCTGATGAAAGTAAGGTTCATGTGCTTCCCCCTTTCATCTTCTCCTCCACTGTAAAAGCTCGTTTGTACCTCTTCTTTGTCAGATGATTTACCCCATTCTACCTCTCCCCTTTCCCCTTTTCCCAGTACATTCCTCTTTCTCACCCCTTAATTTTTTTAGATAATCATCCCATCATCTTCAATTCACACCTGTGCCCTCTGTCTATGCATAGTCCTTCCAAATATCCTAATAATGAGGTTTTTAAAAATTACAAGTATCATGTATCCCATGTAGAAATGTAAAGAGTTTGACCTGATTGAATCCATTATTATTTCTCTTTCCTGTTTACCTTTTTATTCTTCTCTTCAGTCTTGTATTTGAAAGTCAGATTTTCTATTAAGTTCTTGTCTTTACATCAGAAATGCTTGAAAGTCCTCTATTTCATTGAATATCCATTTTTCCCTCTGAAGGCTTATACTCAGTTTTGCTGAGTAGGTGATTCTTGGTTGTAATCCTAGCTCCTTTGCCCTCCAGAATATCATATTCCAATGCCTTCACTCATTTAATGTAGAAGCTGCTAAATCTTGTGTTATCCTGAATGTGACTCCATAATATTTGAATTGTTTCTTTTTGGCTGATTGCAGTATTTTCTCCTTGACCTAGGAGCCCTGGAATTTGGCTATAATATTCCTGGGAGTTTTAATTTTGGGATCTCTTTCAGGAGGTGATTAGTGGATTCTTTCCATTTCTATTATACCCTCTAGTTCTAGAATATCAGGGCAGTTTTCCATGAGAATTTCTTAAAAGATGATGTCTAGGCTGTTCGTTTTTTGTTTGTTTGTTTGTTTGTTTTGATCATGGCTTTCAGGTAGTCCAATAATTTTTGAATGATCTCTCCTGGCTCTATTTTCCAGGTCAGTTGTTTTTCCAGTGAGATATTTCACATCTTCTTCTATTTCTTCATACTTTTGATTTTGTTTTATTGTTTCTTAATGTATCATAAAGTCATTAGCTTCCATTTGCACAATTCTAATTTTTGAGGAATTATTTTCTTCAGTGATCTTTTGTGCCCCCTTTTCCATTTGGCCAATTCTACTTTTTAAGGAGTTATTCTCCTCAGTGAGTTTTTGTATGTCTTTTTCCATTTCCCAATTCTGCTTTCAAAGCATTCTTCTCTTCATTGGATTTTTGTGTCTCTTTTACCATTTGGCCTAGTCTGGTTTTTTTAAGGTGTTTTTTTCAGTATTTTTTTGTGTCTCCTTTACCAAGCTGTTGATGCTTTTTTCATTTTTTTCATCACTCTCATTTCTCTTCCTAATTTTTCCTCAACCTCTCTTACTTGATTTTTAAAATACTTTTTGAGCTCTTTCCTGGTCTGAGACAAATTTATATTGAGGCTTTGGATATAGCAGTTTTGACTTTGTTGTCTTCTGAGTGTGTGTTTTGTTCTTCTTTGTCACCAAAGTAAGTTTCTTTAGCCAGGGTCTTTTTCTGCTGTTTGCTCATTTTTCCTGCCTATTTCTTGACTTTTAAAAGTGTGGCTCTGCTTCCAGAGTGGAGGGGCCATTGTCCCAGGCTTCAGGTTTTTTGTGTAGCTGTTTTCAGAGATAATTCTGGGGACCTATAAGTTTTTGATTCTTCCAACGTGGCATGATCTGAGGAAAGGTATGTTTACTACTCTCCTGGACTCTGCTCTGGTCTGTGAGCAACCACAAGCACTCTTTTCCTGGAACTGTGACCAGGGTCCCAGCTCCCCTGTGGACAAAAGCTCTTCTGCGCTAGTGCTCCTCCTCACCCTGGGACTGAGACCCAGGACTGCATCCCAGATCCAAGTATGGGCAATGCAACAGAATCCTGCCTCTGGTGTCCCCAAAGGGACTCCGTAACTTACTTCTGACCAGTTGTCTGACCCCACTACCATCTGCGGGCTAAGAGGTCCAGAAACCACCACTGCTGCCACTAATTCAGTTGCCTTCAAAGCCTGCTCCTGGTTTGCTGGGGCTAGGGCTGTGCTGGTATGGCCTGCTCTAGACTGTGCTCCGCTCTCATTCTGGTGCAACAGACCTTTCCTGCCAACCTTTTCTCAGTTTTCATTAAAATCTTAGTAGGGGACAATAACTGTGGGTTTCTCATGGGAAACCACTAAATGATTGTTTGTAATCCACCTTCCCCCCTTCCTCTCTACTTGTGAGTTAAGTATATAACCTGTGTTTTTACTTCAGCTAAGAAGTAAAAGCTTCCTCACTTTGAAATGAGTTAATTGAACTACTTGATTACTGGTATTGCCCAGAAAAGAATGCTTATCAAAAAGCAGGAAAAGCTTCAAAAGGAGGGATGTGAACTTGGTAAGACTATGGGACTCTGGGTTGGGGAGTTTTCACAGAGCTGCTGTCACTGCCTATGAGATATGTCCTACTTGCCCCTGCATCCAAGCCTCTGCAGCCAGCCCACAGACAGTTTTCTCTCCCAGATATACCCTTTGAAACCTGGCACAGCGACTTTATTCAATTGGATACAAATGTGACTTGCTTATGGTCTGTATGTTTTCCCCATGAGTGGAAGTGTTCCCCTGTTGTACTGCCACAGCCTGTGGGGTAGCAAATATCCTCTTAGAAAAAATCATTCCATTATGGGGGAGTTCCTAAAGAAATACATAGTGATAGAGGTACCCATTTTATCTTTTTTAACTTTGGGGGTTTTTTTTGAGGTACCCATTTTATAGGAGCTTCATTAGCTAGGCTACTTTTATCCTGGCCAATTATTCAACACCTCCATTGTGCCTATCACTCCCAGTCAACAGGAATAGTTGAAAGAGTTAATGAGATGAGGGTGGGTGGGGAGGGAGGAAGGGAGAAAATTTGGAACCCATGATTTTAAAAACAAAAGTTTAAAAAAATTATTTTCATATGCAACTGGGAAATAAGATATATAGGAAATGGTGTATAGAACTCTATCCTGCCCTACAGGAAAACTGAAGGGGAAGGGGATAAGAGAAGGTGGGAAGAGATAGAAAGGAGGGCAGATTAGGGGTATTCAGAATGCATGCCATCTTGAGGTGGGGGGAGGGATGAGATGGGGAAAAAATTTGGAACTCAAAATCTTGTGGAAGTAAATGTTGAAAACTAAAAATAAATAAATTAATTTTTTAAGAAAAGAGTTACTGAGATACTTAAAACCTCCCTTGCTAAATTCTCTGAGGAGCTAGGTATCCCCTGACCCAAAGCCCTTCTTTTAACCCTGTTAAGCCTTAGGTCTAGACCATTTGGTTCCCATAAGCTCGGTCCCTATAAGATAGTAACAGGATGCCCACTGCCACTGTACCCATGAGTGGGAAGCATGGCAGCCAAAGGCTCCCTCCTACAATAATCAGAGACTTACTAACTTGTCTTACAGTCCCATTCTTTAGAAACTCCAACCAAAACTCAGTTCTTGATCCAACCTGGTGACTGGAAATGCCATCTCTGAAAATGCTCCTTGGAGCCACAGTGGAAAGGCCCCCTTTCAAGTCCTGCTCACCACCCCCACTGCAGCCAAACTCTGGGGAGTGCAGTCCTGGATCCACCTGTCACATCTCAAGAGGGCAGTACTGCCCACTTGGATTTCAGGATCCACTGGTAACCTGACCCTAAAGATTAAATGGGGTCTGAAGCAGCTGACATCTGAGGTGGACAGCTGTTCCCAAGACCCCCAGGATGAGAAGAACACAACAGCTGCTGTAGACCACCAACCAAGAAACTAGGCATGGGCTGAGGTTTGCAGTTACTCCCTCTATGAACAAAGCCTTTTTCTCCTTGCTACTGTCCCCTCAATCTCTTAATGTTCATGGAAGTAGCAGTGTTTTTCTTTCACTTTTATGTTGTATTTTTTTTCCTTAAGTTGTGATTAATGAAAATTTTGCTATTTAAAGTAAAAATTCCTGGGAATGTAATTTGTTTTGAGCTTTGATTTCAGGGATAGTTGTCTGAATTGTCACAAAGCCAATAATAGAAAATGGCATTGTGGCAGTCTGAGAACTGCTAAAGGTGGATATCTGCTCCTGGGAAAGGTTGTGAGGACGATTTAGGACACAGCCTAGATAGAATCCTCCTGACTTTATTTCCCCATTGTGTTATTTCCTTTCTAATAAAGGAAAATTCTCATCTGGTTAGTCCTGTGCCTTGCTTTAACACTCTGTAACTACATGATTGGCTGTCAGATATGACTCATACCTGGAATCAAACAGAGTTAAGGGAGTTTTCCCCCTGTTATATTTTAACTATGCCCCTCTTTTTTCCTTTTATAGAAAATTTCTGTAATCAAGTAATTTTTCAGAATCATGTTTCAAATTAATGTTTCTTATTGGCTTTCAAGGGTCATTCTGACCTTTTTGGCCAAAAGGAGGGAATAAGTAGGGAATTTATAATTTTCATATTAATCAATATGACATATATAATGAATATACTAATAATTTAGTTTTCTCAAGAGCTGCCTCTCTGGCTTGGGAGTCAGAGCTCACAATGCAGCTTAAACTGATTAATCAAAACTGACAATGCTCACAATCACTGGACCTTAAGTGAAACAAATCAAAGATTATAGAACTTGATTCCAGAATTGTTTTATTGTGGGACTTGTGGGTTTCTCGTGGGAAACCACTAAATGATTGTTTGTAATCCACCTTCCCTCCTCATTCTCTACTTGTGATTTAAGTATGTAACCTGTGCTTTTATGTCAGGTAGGAGAACTTTCCTCACTCTGAAATGGATTAATTAAACTACTTGATTGGGGCAGCTCGGTGGCGCAGTGGATAGAGTACCAGCCCTGGATTCAGGAGGACCTGAGTTCAAATTTGGCCTCAGACACATAACACTTACTAGCTGTGTGACCCTGGGCAAGTCACTTAACCCCATTTCCTAGCCAAAAAACAAAAAACAAATAAACTACTTGATTACTGGCACTCCTGTCTCTAGGCCTGCTTTGTGTGGCTCTAAGCATTCTCAGATAAGAGACTGGCTTAGTAGAAATCCTGTTAACAGCAACTAGCATACCTTAAGTGTCAGAATGGGGCGGTAATCAGCTACAACTGAAGGCCAGCCTACTTTCCCTAGCTGCAGACCGGTCCTTTCACCTGAGGATTAGTTCTCTTCCCTTCCTCTAAAGATGAAGTAATAGAGAGAGAGGAATGAGAACTACTAACCCTTCTCATTAAAACCTCCTCTGAGGAGGATTGCCTTGCCTTTGCTAGGAGAAGACCAAATGATGTACTGTCAGGTCAGTCAGAAAGAAGGCACACCTAGCCCTCTTAGCCCCCCTCTAGGTCTTTTGGCACAAAGGGCAGAGACTCTTATTAATAGGCTCATTGCCCTATTAATAAACTGTTATCTTGTGCAGAGAATTAATTGCCTTGGTTTGCCCTTTTGTTAAATTTAACTCATGACAGAATTGTAAGTCAGATGGAAAGATCACATAGTCCAGGATCAGAGATACAGTCATCTAGCATATAAAGCTCTTCTTTAAAGCCCTTTCCTACCTTTCCAATCTTCTTACATTCTACTCCCCTCTACTCACTCTATCCTTGAGGCCTCCATGCCCTAAACAACCAATAACTCCTGTGTACTTTTCATCCTAGAATACACCTCTGCCAGCCTGGTCCTCACTGGTGAGTTCTTCTTAAGCCTTCCATTTTATGGAGAGGCTCTGGCCAGGCAACCTTCATTCTCCTCCTTGATCTACTTCTGACATTCTGGATGTCAAAACAATACCCTCCCTACCAAAGTACCTACTTCCTCTTCCTCTCCTCCCTCTCACTTTTTAGCTCCCTTTTGTGTGTCATGTTCACCCATCAGAATGTATACTCCTTAAGGCCAGGGACTTTTCTTTTTCATATTTATAACCCAGTGCTTAATACAATGCCTGGTACATAGTAAACACTTAAAAATGCTTGTTGTCTTGTCTGCTTTGCCCTAATTAGGTCAACGGTAAACAGTGAAGGAAAAAGAAATCCTAGTCTCCCAGGAAGAAGGCCTATAAAAGAACAGGTGAGGTGGCAAAGCAAGGGATTGAACCAGGGGGAAAGAAAGGAGGAGGGAATTTCAATTCAATGGTGATAGAGGGTCCCATTGAAGAATACTCCCTTAGTGGAGTAGGGAAGAGATATATCTATATATTCTGTAATGAGAGATGATCCTAAAATGGGTATAATTTGCAAGGATTTGGTGTTCACAGAGAGAGACACCAGTACTTCTGAGAGTGTTGTGTTTCCAGGGACAGCATCCTTCTTAAGAAAGGGAATCAGGGCTCACTTTATTTTCATAACTTCAATCAAAGTTGCATCCAGAAGAGTGAGAGGGCAGGGACCCATAGAGGAGACTTAATGGCAAATGGGAAAGAAAATAATTATTGGAAAGGCAGGGCATAGAAATAAATGGATCATATAATCAGGCACGAAAGAAAATTTCTACCATGGAGCAATATGTCTCTGTAGCTCCTGTAATAATTGATACTTCTAAGAGTCAGGCATAGCAACAAAAAGGGGATAGGGAACAAGATCTACAAGGCAATAACATAGAATTTAAACAAATTCTATAGAAGAGGGTACTCAAAATATGTATTTGAAAAGCTTTAATTACATGAGGAAAGTAGGGAACAAAAAAGGAATCGATAAGGACCATGAAACAACAAAAATAACAATTTAGAACAGAAAAGAAAATTTTAAATTAAAACCTCAACCAAACCTATAGATATATAATTTACCCTTATTTATGTATCTGTCCCTTCTAATATCTCTACTTCAAAATTTTTTTTCTTTAATGAAATTAAAGCCTACACTAGTCCAACAAAACAAATTCCCACATTGGCCCACATTGTATGTCTCATTTTAAAAAATTTAAATATGTTTTATGGATGTCCTCAGTTTCTTACATCATTATAGTTATTCCAAGTATCCCTCCTTTTCCTCTCCCACAGAGCGATTCCATATAATAAAAGGTATATTTTAGAGAGGAAAAACATCATCACAATTGATCACTACATTGAAAAAGCCTGAAAACACGTACAATGTATAATACCTGTGAATCTGCCACTTCCAAAAAGTGTGTCTCACATCTCTTCATTGAAGGACTGCTTGATCTTTCTAATTTTGTCACATTTACTTTTGATTTTTTTTTTGGTGTATCACTGTTCTTTCCATTTGTAATGTTATAGTTACTGTATAGATGGTTTTCTTGGCTCTGCTGACTTCACTCTGAATCAGTTCATATAGTTCTTTTCAGACTTCTCTGTATTCATCACACACATCATTTCTTACAGCACAGGAATTTACTATTACATTCACATGCCACAATGTGTTAAGCCATTCCCCAGTCAATGGGCATCTACATTGTTTCCAATTCTTAGGTATCAAAAAAGTGCTGCTGTAAATATTTTGGTGTCTAGGAGGACTTTCTTCTTATCAATGACTTCCTTGGGTTATAAACTCAGTGATGGAGTCTCTGGGTCAAAAGGTGTGGACATTTTAGTCACTTTATTAGCATAATTCCAAATTTCTTTCCAAAATGGTTGTACCATTTTACAGCTCTACCAACAATGTATTAGCATGCCTATCTTCCCACAAACCCTCCAACATTGATTACTGTAATTTTTTGGTCATTTTTGCCATTTTGCAAAGAGTGAGGTAAAACCTCAGAGTTGTTTTAATTTGTATTTCTCTTATTTTTAGTGATTTGAAGAATTCTTTCATGTATCTGTGAATACTTTGCAGTTCTTTTGAGAACTGTTCATTTCCTTTAACCACTTATCTATTGAAGAATGGCTATTAGTTATAGATAGATAAATATAGATAGTATATGTATATATATATTCAAATGCACACACACATATAATTTAATAATTATTTATCTTGGAAACCAAAGCCTTATCAGAGAAATTTGATACAAAGGTTATTTTTTCCCATTCAACCACTTCCCTTATTATCCTAGATGCATTAATGTTTTCTGTACAGAAGCTTTTCAGTTTCAAGTAATCAAAGCTATTTTTTTTTGTAATTGCTTCTATCTCTTGTTTGATTAACAATATATCTTCTCATAGCTGGGAGAGGTGTATGACATGTTTCTCTTCTATTTTTTAATAGAATGTTCTTTGATGTCAAAGTCATATTTTTAAAAAGTCAGCTTGAGCAACTTGAGGGTCATGTGAGCAACAAGATGACAGAGTAGACATTTTCTCTGATCTCCATAACCTCTCAAATATCTCCAAAACAGAAATTATGTGCCAAACTCCAGCTGTTTCCAAGGTCTAGGATACCCAGAATCCAAAAGAATGTAAGAATTTTGTTTTGTTTTGTTTTGTTTTCTCCCTTTTAAAAAATTAATAAGGACAAGTGCTCAGATTTACTTGGAAATTCGGTTTCTAATGGGACTACAACTCTGTAGTTACATAAGTCTTCTTTCCATAATGTTGAATGCTTCACTCAGTGGAGATTATTTTCCTATCCCTTCCTTATTCTTATTTGGACCTCAATTTATTGTAATTATTATAAAACTCAGGCCCTCTTGCTCTGAATGGCTAACTGTTCAGACTGATCAACAAAAATTACATCACCCAAAATGTACTGGTAAACTAACATGAAAGCAGCAAGAAAATTTTTTAAAGACTTTAAATAAGTCAATTCAAATTCAATACCCAGAAAAGTTATCAAGTCAGTTTTAAAAAGAAGATATTACTAAAAGTACTCAATAAGTTATAACAGCCTTCCAAAGAATATGACGCTGTCAGACCCCTCAACACAAAAAGAAAAAAGAAAACACTTTCTCCAACTTCACCCACATTCATACCCCCTCTGGCATAATTTTAATCCAAGTATATAACTGTGAGAAGTAAGAAATGGGTATATTTCCATATAAGGAAATTGAGAGGAAAGTAGCTCTGGGTGAGAAGCTTCAAGAACCAGCTAAAATTGGGTGAAACAGGTTGTGTGGCTAGGGAGGCTGAAAGTAGGACAAAGGTTAAGCTTTACTCATGCTTAATAGGCTCATGAATACTAGCTTCTCCACCTCTAGGTGGGATTAAGACACCATTTTCTGAACATGTGATATATGAAGAAGGGTAGAAACATACCAAGGGGAACATGTAGTGGTCGTTTCAGGAAGTCTGTGACCTATGCTGACTTCTACCAATGAAAGTCAGCTGGGAGGGACTTGCTGCTGGGAATAGGGATATAAGGCTTGCTCTAGCTTTTGTAGTGTGTGTGTTCATCTCAAGTTCCATAGCCACTTCCTGCAGGAACGTATTAAAGGTTTAACTGCTTCACTCATCCTGAGTCTGTGTTTATTTGGGCACCAGGGGTTATTTCCAACACAATAACTGCAAAAATTTTTTTTAAAAAGGTATAAAAGGCAAACAACACGTATCCAAACATCTCACCCTGCACATTTGTATGGAATAATCTATTTAGACTTGATCATTTAGACTTAAATAATGTTTAGCAACCACGTTGGCATGCCTTTGTACATTTAGACTCAGCACTGATAATATAATTTTACACTGTGCTGTAACTAGTTACAAGTTGCTTTTTTTCCCTTTGCCAAACCTACTTCTTCAAATTTTGTATGTTTCAAAGGATTAGTGTTTTTTGTAAACTTTCAGAATTCAAATGTAGCTAATGAATAACCATTAATAGTAGTTAAATTTCCTTACCATGAATCTGTTAAAAAATTAGTTTGGTAATAATGATCATCCATTTTTATGTTTATGCCATTCAATTCCCAAGGATAAATGAATTTATTCTAAATCAAGTAAATAAAAACACCATTAACAGCATTACAATACTCCTCAGAGAATAGGTTTTCTGCCTTTGCAAGTTTTTTATATTCCCTGGTGAGTTTGCTAAACAGAGATTTCCTAGGCAAGTCTCATCTGATCTTTACTGCCTGACATATATGACTGAGCTTCAGACATGGGGTGGATAGGGAGGTGCTATAACCTGGAAGCGCCAACACTGCAAAGCCTAAACCTTTGGTTCCAGACCAAAGAACTTAGGAACAGAGGGAGTGAAACAGCTTACCAGGACAGGACACTACGCATGGGGGGTGCTGTGCAGCACTCCACCAAGCCTGAGGGAAGAGCATCCAGCTAGGGTCAATTCTGACCACCCAAAAGTTCTTTGGGGCAAATACCTAGGCTGGTGAATTCCACAGTGTGGGAGAACGCTGAGAAGCTTTGAGATCCAGCCCCCAAAGAAACTATCATCAGAGAGGAGGGAGTCAGGAAGTGAGTGATAAGGAAAATAAGGAGTGAAAAAAAGACTTAAAGTATCAAAAATTTCGGGAAGAAAACTCAAAGACTTGGAACACAAACAGATAAATCAACAGGAAAAATGTTAATAACAACAGGAAATAGGGCCTCCAGATCTAGTAAATGAGTTTAAGTATCAATGAATAAATACTACAAAATAAAGGAAAATGATCTAGTACTTGATGAGACAGAGGGCCCTGTAGAATTTAAGGAAAACAAGGAATGTTCTGTTCCTGAGTAATTCAAAAGAGAAATAAAAATTATTAAAGCAGAGTTTATGGTCTGCATAGCAAAAATAATAAGCAGAATAGAAAAACTGGAATCTGCCATGACAAGCCTCACCAAAGGAACAAAAGAGAGAACAATAGATTGGGAATGCAAATACACACAAATGAAGGGCAACCTAGAAGAAGAAAAGCAAAAAAGAACTATAAAAGAAAATATGCTCATGATGCAAGCAAAACATACAAATCTCAAAGACAGGATGTGCAGGAATAACCTAAGGATCATAGGTCTCCCAGAAGAACACAATAGGAAAAAAGCCTTAACACCTAAAGATAGAAAATGAAATTCTAATTGAGAGAATTCATAGATTGCTTCCACAAAACAAAACAAAACAAAACAAAACTAGGCTGCAAACACCAAGACACATAGGGGTTCTGATGGGATCCTAATAAAGCTTCCCCCAGCCCCAACATTCTAACTTCCTTATGGGCCCCACTGAACAGCAGGCATGCCATGATCTGACCACACAATCTGGCTTTAACCACATCACAGGCCCCCTGACTTAATACCACCACTGCCTCTAGCTAGCCTCTGCCCCTAGATCCAATTCTCATGTTTAAACAGGTGTGTCCGTGTACTCAACCACAATCACATCATCCATCTAGCCCAAGATAAGACCGTAATATCTAACTATCCATCTTGACCAAAAAGAACCACAATAACTAGCCAATCAGAAAGCAGCACAATCAGGATGTTTGACCACCAAACCATAGAAGGGGCTTCCCTGAAGACAGCACCTGCGCAGTAATGGTAAAGAACTGACCTAGAGTAAACCTATGATGTAGCGAGGCTTATCATACATAAATTATCATAATGTTCTGTATAATTATCATACATAAATGCCCCCCACTTGGGTTTTTCCATATGTTTTGTGGGTAACTACATACGTAGTTTCACCAAGGCTGAGACCCCTCCCCTATTATCTAATCCTTGACAAACCCCTCCTGCCTTTTTAATATTCATAATTTCTGTTTTGTAATCAGCATCATTACATTATAAAATCGCCTGTCTTATCTTACTAAGTTGCTGGTTCTTCTTGAAACTCAGCCCATTGGAGGCATCAATCCCAATAAATGACTATACTTGGGTTAGAGGTGGTCTGACTCTGAATCCTTTGAGGTGATGATCCCCTTAACACATCATGAAACCACAACAGTTCAATTTAACAATTCAATTCAGAAACAAATTCTGCGAGCCATTGGGGGAAGATCCTCAAATACAAAGAACATTCTAATACAACTATTCCACACTCCCTAGAAAAAGGAGGAGGGAATGGAAAAATATGTTTCAAAAAGCAGTGGAGCTCAAGATACAGCCCAGAGTGACCTCTCCTGCAAATCTGAGCTTAACCAAGTAAAATAAAAGACATATTCAATAATGAAGAAGAGTTTAAAACATTTTTTAGAAAGAAAACCAGAACTGAATTTGCTTCTCAAACAGCAGAAATGCAGAAAGAGTGAATAAATGCAGACAATAGCAACTATGTGACAGCAGAGACCAGTAAGAAATGCCTTCCTAAATGTACACATGGAGACAGGGGTGAAGGTGGAAATCTGATAGATGCAACAGTGAAAAGGTAGACAGGAACATTATGGACATACCTTGGTGACACTCTACCTACTACTGGTGAATCAATGCTTTTTTGTGGGACTACATTACAACATGGTAGGGTATATAAAGGCAGGGAGTGGGGCAGAGGGATAGAGAAGAATAAATGATGTTTTGGAGTCAAATCAAGGGACAGTGAGAGGAAGGTGACCTCTGTTGTCTCAGAAAGAGAAAAGCCCACAGGAGAGCAGGTCAGGAGGAGGAGGGAAGGAAGGAGGCCTTATTCTGGAGGTGGAGAGGGTTCACTGGTGAATGCTTCTATAGTTGAAGAGAGATGGTCAGTGAAGGGAGATGAGGACCTTATACTACACTTATGGTCCAGGGGATTTGGTACTTGAAAAGTCTATTCATTGTAGAAGGTGAGAGTTGGAACCCCTGTGGGCAGCTGGGACTTGGAGGAGTGAGAGAACATGGACATAGGGGGACCTTTCCAGGCAAATGTAGGGAAAAAAGGTCAACAAAATAGGATATAGACTAGTGGTGGGCTGTATAATCAGGGACGTGAGGTGGGGGAGGGGGCCCTATCATAGGACAGTGTCCTCTCTGATACCTGCAATAATTGCCATTGTTCTGAGAGGAAGGGAAAAGGGGAATTGATGGGGTAAGCCCTACAAGACAGGGGCAGAAAGCACATAGAGGGTAGATCCTAGAATGAATGTCTTGGAAGCTTTGATTTGTCAATCTTCAGTGTTTGGTCTAAAAAGAGACAAACAAAATTAGGTTGTATATGTGCTGTTTATTCTCTATAAGCTAACAGAAACATATATGTATGGGATTCTCAGTGACACTGAGAATCAAAGAAAGATTAGTTAAAGGTTATATATCCATAGAGTAAGGAAGTGTTCTCCACTCCCTTCTGACTTAGGATGCCTGTGTCAGCCAAAAGTGTAGTTCCATAGAACAAGAGTGTGACCCCAGGATATCTGGTTTTTGTCAGCCATAAATAAGGAGATGTCATAACAAGAAGAGAGTGTCATAACAAGATAGTATCCATAAAACAATGAGATAAGAGAAATGCCATTAATCGAGATAGTGTCCAGTTCAAGGAGCCTGGTCCTTAGCAGTCATAAACAGAAGAATGTTCCCAGTCAACTTAATTTTGGGGTTCACTCAGCATTTAAAAGGGGCTCAAGTGGGTCCCACAGATTGTATGAAGAATTCAGAGAAAAGAGAGAGACCAGATTATTATAGAGGCCAGGAATCAGAGAATGAGGGTTGAGAGTAAACATAAAGAGAATAATGAAGAAAGTGAGAGAAATCCATTTTGGAAAGGGGCACAAAAATGAAATTTAAAAACTAAGGAATAGAAGGGGAGGAAAAGAAGGATCTATTTGACTGAGAGGAAAAAAGATGGGGAAGAAATATATAACCAGACAAAAGCTAGAGAGAAAAAAAGAACGAATAAACAAAACCCTCAAGGGGAAAGGAGTTTCAAGCTAGAAGTAGGGATCAGAGATGAGGGAAAGAGAGCCAATGGGAACAGGACCACCTTAGAAAAAGATTATATTAAAAATGCTTTTTTTTTTTTACTTTACCTTACTTTTTTTTAACTTTAAAAGATTAAACTACTGAAGGGACATAATACTGTGTTTACAGCAGAAGAGGGAACTTGAAACTGAAAAGCTTCTGCACAGACAACATTAATGTACCTAGGATAAGATGGGAAGTGGTCAAACGGGAAAGGAATCTATATCCAATTTCTCTGACTAGGGTTTGATATCCAAGATATAAAAATAATTATACATACATATACATGTATATATGTGCATATACAGGCATACTTCATTTTATTGTGCTTTGCTTTATTGCACTTTGTAGATAGTGTTTTTTCTTTTGTTTTCTTTTGTTTTTACAAATTGAAGGTTTGTGGTAACCATGTGTTGAGCAAGTCTATCTGAGACATTTTTTTTTTTAGTGAGGGCAATTGGGGTTGACTTGCTCAGAGTCACACAGCTAGTGAGTGTTATGAATCTGAGGCCGGATTTGAACTCTGGTCCTCCTGACTCGAGGGCCAGTGCTCTATCCACTGCGCCACCTAGCTGCCCCTATATGCAACATTTTCCCAACAGCATGTGCTCACACTATGTCTCTGTGTCACATTTTGGTACTCACAACATTTCAAACTTTTTCATTATTATTATATCTCTTATGGGGATCTGTGATTGGTGATCTTTGATGTTATTATTTGAATTGTTTTAGGGCACTACAAATTGTGTGATGGTGAACTTAATCGTTAAATGTGTGTGTCCTGACTGCTCCACCTATGGGCCATTCCCTTGTCTCTTTCCCTCTCCTTGGGCCTCCCTGTTCCCTGAGACACAACAGTATGAAAGACTGTTATGTAAACTTAGTTGATAAAGCAGCAGCAGCAGGGTTTGAGAAGATTGACTTCAATTTTGAAAGAAGTTCTACTGTGAATAAAATGCTATCAAACAGCATTGCATGCTACAGAGAAATCTTTCATAAAAGGAAGAGTCCATTGATGCAGCACACTTTGTTGTCTTGTTTTAAGAAACTGTCACAGCCATCCCAACCTTCAGCAATCACCACCCTGATCAGTTAGCAACCATCAACATTGAGGCAAGACCCTCCGTCAGCATACAATTTACTGAAGGCTCAGATGATATTTAGCATTTTTTTTTAGCAATAAAGTATTTTAATTAAGGTATGTACATTTTGCAAAGACTTAATACTATTGCACACTTAATAGACTATAGTATAGTGTAAACATAACTTTTATATGCACAAACAAAAAAATTCATATGACATTGCGATATTTGCTTTATTGTAGTGGTCTGGAACCAAATTTGCAATATCTCCGAGTTATTCCAATATAAGCACATGTATGCATATACATATACACCATTCTCTAATAGATAGTCAAATAATATATTCTCCAAAGTTCCCAAAAGAACTGCAAAGTATTTCACAACCACATGAAAGAATGTTCCAAATCACTAATGGTAAAAGAAATACATATCAAGACAACCCTAAGGTTTGACCTCACACCCTACAAATTGGCAAAAATGACAAAAAATGGCAACAGTCAATGTTGGAGAGGGTATGGGAAGATAGGCCACTAATACAGTATTGGCAGAATTGTGGAATAGTGCAATCATTTTGGAAAACAACCTGGAATTATGCAAATAAAGTGAGTAAAATGTTTATATCCTTTGATCTAGAGATTTTATTACTAGGCATTTACCCTAAGGAGGTCATTGATAAGGAGGAAGTCCCCATAGACACCAAAATCTTTATAGCAGCACTTTTTGTGTTAGCAAAGAATTGGAAACAAAGTAGATGTCCATTGATTGGGGAATGGCTAAACACATTGTGATACATGGCTGTAATGGAATATTCTTCTCCTGTAAGAAATGATGGGTATGGTGAATCCAGAAAAGCATGGAAAGATCTTCATACACTTATGCAGAGTGAAGTCAGAAGAGCCAAGAAAACAATCTACACAATAACTACAACAATGTCAGTGGAAAGAATGACACACCAAAAAGTCAAAAGCGAATGTAATAAAATTATAAAGATCAAGAATGACTCAAATGAAGAGAATATGAGATGACATACCCACCCTACCCCCTTATGGAGGTGGGTCACAGGTGTTACACACTGCACATGTTTTCAGTCTTTTTTAATGTCTTAGTCATTTTTTTTCCTCTCCAAGAAATGCTATTTGTCACATGGGATGGCTCTCTGGCAGGAGAAGAATGATACATGATAATGTAAGAAACTGAAGACATTAAAAAACCCTTATTTTAAAAAAAAGCCAGCCTATGGGCCTTGTCTATAATCCATGTTGAGATTCATGAATTATAAAAAAGTACATAAATGCCCAAGGCTTCCAATGGATATAACATAAGCATTAGCAAAAAAAAAATTTAAGATTTTTTTTTTTAATCACACTACCTGTGCTGAAAATGATCTAGCTTACTTCGGACAAAGGCTCCATGATTTCCTCCATGTAAATGCTTCTTCCATTGTTGCATACAGCAATCCAACTTTCCTTTCTCAACCTGTATTATTCTTGGCCCTGTCCTGTAAATCCCTAATGTTCTCAAGCATTCTCTACTATATCAGTGCTTCTCAAAGCGTGTTCTGGGAATTCATTCCCTCTAAGACCTTTACAGGGGGGCCGAGAAATCAAAACTATCTTGATAATAATAATAAAACTTTCAAATCGCTAATATTGTAAATATCAACAGATATAAACCACATAAACAAAAGCTCTTGGGAGGGGGGGGTCCTCAATAATTAAGAGTGTAAAGTGGTCCTGAGACCAAAAAATTTAAGAATCACAGATCTACATGAAAGCCTTCCTGGTTTCCCCAGATTCTAGTACTGTCTTCCCAAATTACTTTGTATTCAGTGTGTGTGTGTGTCTGTGTGTGTCTGTGTATACACTTATCCAAGTATATGTATACATATACATGGATATGTATAACACCTGTCCCAAAGCCCATTATTATAAAACATTTTTGTTTATACTTTTTTTCTCTTATTTTTTTCTTCATAGGAAGTATAATTTTTTTTTAACAGTCACAATTTTGTTCCTTCATGCTTATAGCCTGGAAGTTTTTATATAGTTTTTATTTTGTTTCATTGTTGTTTTTTTTTTTTTTTGAGAGGTATCCTGGCTTGGCTTCAACCTTATTTTTGTTGTTCAGTCATTCAGGTGTGTCCAACTCTTTGTGACCCTGTTGACCATAGCGTGCTAATACTGTCCGTGAGGTTTTCTTGGCAAAAATACTAAAGTGATTTGCCATTTCCTTCCCCAGTGGATTAAGGCAAACAGGGGTTAAGTGACTTGCCCAGGGTCACACAGCTAGTGTCTGAGGCTGGATTTGAACTCAGGTCTTACTGACTCCAGGCCCAGCGCTCTTTGCATGGCACCACCAGCTGCCTCAACCTGCTATTATGCAATTGCTGCATTTATTGATATGGTGTATTTCTCAAAAGTCTAAATGCCACTGAATATAGAGATGGTGATACATGAAAAAGTCATTGGTACTGTCTTCATGATTCAATTCATGTCTTGCTGTACCGTTAGGCACAATATATTAATCTAATAGACCACTGTTGCAACCAGCCTGCCCTAGCTGCCAGCCCAGGTGTAGACATACAAGTCTATAATGATCCTGATGGTCTGACGTAGGAACTGAAGAATCAATAACAGGGTAACGAGGCCTGTTAGACCAGTCACTAGACTGTTATGATGTCACAGGTAAACCACGTCTCTAGGTGACAGTACTAGAGATGGTGCCGTGAAATGTGCCTTGCATGTAATTGCAGATGTTTACTGCTGTACATGTGAATCACTGTGTGCTTGGGAACGCTTATTTTTTATGTTACTACTATGTTCATTTGACTGTTTTGTGCTGTATGCATGCTATAGCAATGTCTCTGTTAATTGTTTTGTGTACCTGCTACTGCTTCTATTGTTGTCTTTTCTACATAAACCTATCAACAGTGTTATTGTTGCAGGTAGCTAGCTTTGCTTTGTTAGTTAGCTAAGCTTATTCCATTGGATGGATCACTGTGTCCTATAGATATGCACATATTATTGAAATGTGTGTATGTTACATGTCCTGTATATAGTGGGGCATATTGTCACTGTAGTATCCTTGAAGGTGATGCTCTATATAGTGCCGTATCTACTGCATGTATTGTGAATGTGCATTTTTATTTCATTTTGAACAGTACCAAAGGTTGGTTACTTGGGATGCCGGAAGAATCATCCTTGTTGTTTTAATGCATTGATATTTGTGTTTCTACTGTATATTTACAGGTTTTGGACCTGCACCAACTTATCTTTTCAAAGGACTACAGAAAGTTTTGCCGGAGGAATATGCCTCAGTCTCAAAGCCTATCGTTATGAGATTCTCCTTATTGGTGGAAATGAAGGCTCTGCCCTGTGTGAGGGGCAGGGCAGAGTTGGCCAGAGGAGAGAGTTTCAGTTCTCAACCAGTCTCTTTTGGGGACTCTCCAAGTAAGAGCATCCCTCTATAGGACTCTCCAAAGGCCAGTTCCCTTTTGAGACTCCTCAAACTTTGAGTCTTCAAGCACTGAGTTGCTTCTGGTTTCTAGATTCAAGAGAGAAGATGGAAAAGGCCAACTCCTCTTCAGGTTGCTGAAGGAAAAGACTCTGGGGAGACTTGAGAAGAGTGGGAAGTCTCTATTATGTACCTATCTCCAACTCACTACACTAGAGATTTCGGGGAATTTCCCCTTGGGTGAGATCAAAGACACTGTCTTGGTTGAGCTGAGTTACCTCACTCCCAGTGGGAGACCTCCTTCATTCTGTATTGTTTGACATTTATTCCCCTCTGTATCTTCTCTGATTTCTGTTTAGTTACCAATTTGGATAAATGGGTTTCTTTGCTATTTTCCCTTTCATTTTGGAAATGGTATTAGGTGGGGAAGAGGTCAAACCTTTGATATAGAGCTTGGGATCCTCCTTCCCCCCAGAATGACAAAGCAATCAAAAGTTAGCTCAAACTCAATCATCTCCCCTACATCAATAATATTTAAGGGGACAGATAGATTTAATGCTGTAAGCTTCCTCCATTTCCCTTTTGTCTTTGTATCTCCAGCACCCAGCACGGTGCCAGGCACATAGTAACCACTTAATAAATGCTTGTTGCTTGATTGATAGAGGATCCATCCAATATAGTCTTTTTCTACTGGGTTCTTCTAATGTCTAACTGATACTAGTACTACTGTATATGAAATCTTCCATTAGCATATGAACTCAATCACAATACACCATAAAGATAAACAACTTGGAAAGCTGTAATCTGATCTAATGCAATGAGCATCCATGATTCCTGAACATCACTGTTGAAAAAGGCCTTTCAGAACCTGACACAGAAAGGTAATGAATTCAGGGTGCAGAGGAGACAAATGGTGTTGAACATATGGACAATGACAGAATTTATAATGACTATGTATATTTGTTTTAGGAAACTTTTTTAATTTTTGTTTTTCAATGTGGTAGGGGTTTGGGAGGGAGAGAACAGATTTCTACTAATTAAAAAAAACTTTAATAAAAAAGATAACATTCAATAGCAACAAAACTAAGCTTAAACTACAATAGACAGCACCATGATACATCCTCATTAAGGTAAAAGTTTAAATTTCCTTTCTTTTAATAAACCATTGCATGTACTATAACTTGTAGTTATTCTTTAGTGTTATTTTGCTTAATTGTTTTCAGGGAGTTTACTTTGTAAATTTTTATTTGTCTATGTATTTGTGTTCAGTCAAAGCTTATCAATAAACAAGATGAACTTTAAAAAATATTAAGGTTCTCCTATCCATTTAGAATGTATTGTGGAATATTGTTTAAGGCATTGCTCTAAGCCTAATTTCCGCCTGACTGCTTTCCAGTTTTCTTAGCAGTTTTTATGTAAAAAAGGAGTTTTTTTCCCCTAGGCAATTTATGTTTTCCACTTTATCAAACACTGAGTTACTGAGTTACAGTGTTTCTGATTCTCCCTTCTCTGGTCTACTCCACTGATTTGTCTCTATTTTTTAACCAATGCCAGATCGTTTTGATGATTACTGCTTTATAATATAGTTTGAGGTCTGGAAATGTTATTCTCCCTTCATTCCTACTTCTTTTCATAATTTCCCTTTATATTCTAGATCTTTGGTTTTTTCAAATGAATTTTGTTAAGATTTCATCAAATTCTATAAAGTGTTCCCTTGGTAATTTGATTGGCATGGTATTAGGAGTGTAAATTCATTTTGGTAGTATTGTCATTTTTATTATATTGGCACAGTCTAGCCAGGAGCGCTAACTATTCTTCTAGCTACTTTCATTCAAACAATGAACAAACATTAAGTGCCTGCTATATGCCAGAAACTGTGCCAAGCTCTGGAGATACAAAAAGAGGCAACATACAGCCCCTGTACTCAAAGAATTCACAATCTAATGAGGGTGACAACAAACACACATGCAAAAATGCTATATACAGGATAAATAAAAAATAATTCAAAGGGAAGGGGCTTGAATTAAGAGGGATTGAAAAGGCTTATTTTGCCTAATTATATACCAATAAATTTAACAATTTAAATGAAATGGAAGAATATTTACAAAAATGTAAATTGCCCAGGTTAGCAGAAGAGGAAATAGCATATCTAAATAGACTTATTTTAGAAAAAGAAATTGAACAGGCCATAAATGAGCTTCCTAAGAGAAAAGCACCAGGACTAGATGGATTTATGAGTGAATTCTGGGCGGAACCAAGATGGTGGCATGAAAGCAGTGACTTGCTTGAGCTCTCCCCCAAACCCCTCCAAATACTCATAAAAAATGGCTCTAAACACATTCTGAAGCAGCAGAACCCACAAAAAGACAGGGTGAAACAAATTTCCAGCCCAAGACAACCTGGATCATTGATCAGAAAGGTGTATCACTCCAGGCTGGGAGTGCAGCTCAGCACAGCATGGGCACGCAGGCCGCAGCAAACCTGGAGCAGGCCTCAGAGGACTGAATCACAGGCAGCTGTGGAGGTTTCCAGACTCCTCAATCCATGAATGCCAAAGACAACTTAGAAGATCAGTGGGAAAATTCTGTTTCTGCCAGTGCTCAGAGAGGAAGGCGGGGTTTTGGCTCCATTTCCCAAGAGCATGGCCCTGGCGGGGGGAAGCTGCTTCCCGAGCTTCTGGCCCACAGACTAAGGGGGAATCCAGTGGCTGATCAGAGAGGGATTGCAGGGATCTCTTTGCCAGTGCTGAGGCAGGAATCTCTTGCTTTGCCCGTGTTTGGATCTGGGTCACAGTTCTGGGCAGCAATGCTGGGGTGAGGAGGAGCACTGGCCGGGTGGAGCTTGTAGTGGCTGTACAGAGGAACCCCTCCTCACAGTTACAGGACAGAAAGGAGTACTTGTGGCCACAGGCCAGGAAAGGATTAAACACCTCGCCCTTATCATACCACCTTGGAAGAACTGAAAATGTACAGATCCTTACAAGTATCTCTGAAAACAGCTATACAAACCCCTGAAGCTTGGGACAGTACACTCTCCACATTGGAAGCAGACTCTTACCTTAACAAAGAGTTTAAAACTCAAGTAATTGGCTGCGATCATGAGCAAGCAGTGCAAAAAGAGTCAGACTATATCATCTTACTTTGGCGAAAAAGAAGATCAAAATATACAACCAGAAGAAACAACAAAGTCAAAGCTCCTACATCCAAAGCCTCCAAGAAAAATATGAATCAGTCCCAGGCCTTGGAAGAGCTCAAAAGGGATCTTGAGAAGCAAATAAGGGAAGTAGAGGAAAAACTGGGAAGAGAAATGAGAGTGATGCAAGAAAATCATGAAAAACAAGTCAACAGCTTGCTAAAGGAGACCCAAAAAAATACTGAAGAAAATAACACCTTAAAAAATAGCCTAACCCAAATGGCAAAAGAGGTCCAAAAAGCCAATGAGGAGAAGAATGCCCTAAAAAGAAAAATTGGCCAAATGGAAAAGGAAGTCCAAAAGATTACTGAAGAAAATACTTCCTTAAAAATTAGAATAGAGCAATTGGAAGCTAGTGACTTTATGAGAAATCAAGACACTGTAAAACAAATCCAAAAGAATGAAAAATTAGAAAACAATGTGAAATATCTCATTGGAAAAACAACTGACCTGGAAAATAGATCCAGGAGAGAGAATTTAAAAATTATTGGACTATCTGAAAGCCATGATCAAAAAAAGAGCCTAGACATCATCTTTCAAGAAATTATCAAGGAAAACTGCCCTGATATATTAGAACCAGAGGGCAAAATAGAAATTGAAAGAATCCACAGATCTCCTCCTGAAAGAGATCCCCAAAGGAAAACTCCTAGGAATATTGTAGCCAAATTCCAGAGTTCCCAGGTCAAGGAGAAAATATTACAAGCTGCCAGAAGGAAACAATTCAAGTACTGTGGAAACACAATCAGGATAACACAAGATTTAGCAGCTTCTACATTAAAGGACCACAGGGCATGGAATATAATATTCTGGAGGGCAAAGGAGATAGGATTACAACCAAGAATCACCTACCCAGCAAAGCTGAGTATAATCCTTCAGGGGAAAAAATGGTCATTCAGTGAAATAGAGGACTTTCAAGCATTCCTGATGAAAAGACCAGAGCTGAATAGAAAATTTGACTTTCAAATACAGGACTCAGTGGAACATGAAGAGGTAAACAGGAAAGAGAAATCATAAGAGACTTATTAAGATTGAACTGTTTACATTCCTGCATGGAAAGATGATATTTGTAACTCATGAGAACTTTGTCAGTATTAGGGTAGTTGGAGGAAAAAAATTATATGTATGTATATGTAGATAGATAGATAGATAGATAGATAGATAGAGGGCACAGGGTGAGTTGAAGATTAAGGGGTCATATCTGGAGAATAAAATTAAGGGATGAGAGAGGATGATACTGGAGAAGAAAGGGAGAGGTAGAATGGGGTAAATTATCTCACAAAAAAACAAGAAAAGTCTCTCACAGTGGAGGGGAAACGGGAAGGTGAGAGGGAATGAGGAATCTTATTCTCATAGGATTTGGCTTAAGGAGGGAATAACATACACATTCAAATTGGGTATGGAAATCTGTCTTACCCTACAGGAAAATAGGGGGAGAAGGGGACAAGAGAGCAGGGGGATGATAGAGAGGAGGGCAGATTGGGAAAGGGTAATCAGAAGCAAATACTTCTGAGGAGGGACAGGGTCAAAAGAAAGAATAGAATAAATGGGAGGGCAGGATAGGATTAAGGGAAATAGAGTTAGTTTTTCACAACATGTCTACTATGGAAGTTTTGCATAACTGTGCATGTACAACCTATATTGAGTTGCTTGCCTTTTCAATGAGGGTGGGTGGGGAGGGAGGAAGGGAGAAAATTTGGAACTCAAAGTTTTAAAAACACATGTTTTAAAAAAATGTTTTCACATGCAACTGGGAAATAAGAAATACAGGAAATGGGGTACAGAAGTCTATCCTGCTCTACAGGAAAATAGAAGGGAAGGGATAAGAGAAGGGAGGGGAAGAGATAAAGAGAACAGACTAGGGGAAGGGGTATTCAGAATGCATGCCATCTTGGGGTGGGGGAGGGGTGAGAAATTTAGAACTCAAAAACTTGTGGAAGTGAATGTTGAAAACTAAGAATAAATAAATTTATATTTAAAAAAAATAAAATAAAACAAAAAATTAAAATGAGTGAATTCTATCAAACATTTAAACATCAACTAATTCCAATATTAAATAAATTATTTGGAATAATAGGTAAAAAAGGGATCCCACTAAATTCTTTTTATGAAACAAATATGATACTGATACCTAAAGCAGGAAGAGTAAAAACAGAAAAAGAAAATTATAGACCAATTTCATTAATGAATATGCATACAAAAATCCTAAATAAAATGCTAGATAAAAGATTACAACAATATATTACAAAGATTATACATTATGATCAAGTGGAATTTATACCAGGAATGCAGGGATGGTTTAACATAAGGAAAACTATTAACATAATTGATTACATCAATAACAAAAGTTTAAAAATCATATGAGAATATCAATAGATGCAGAAAAAAGCTTTTGATAAAGTTCAACACTCATTTTTATTAAAAGCACTTGAAAGCATTGGTATAAATGGATTTTTCCTTAAATTGATAAAAAGCATTTATCTAAAATCATCACCAAGTGTTATTTGTAATGGGGATAAACTAGAAAGCTTCCCAGTAAAATCAGATGTGAAACAAGGATGTTCACTGTCACCAATATTATATTGGAAATCCTAGCAATAGCAATGAAAAGAAAAAGAAATAGAAGGAATCAGAATAGGGAATAAGGTAACAAAAATATCTATTTTTGCAGACAATATGATATACTTGGAAAATCCCAAAGACTCAACTAAAAAGTTACTTGAAATAGTTAATAATTTTAGCAAAGTAGCAGGATATAAAGTAAATCCACATAAATCATCAGCATTCCTATATGTCACAAACAAAATTCTGCAAGAAGAGATACTTAAAAAAAAAAAAACTTCATTTAAAATAACTCTAGACAGTATAAAATACCTGGGAATATATCTGCCAAAAACAAACCCAGGAATTATATAAACAAAATTATTTTAAAAACTTTTTATACAAATAATCAGATTTAAATAATTGGTGAAATATTAATTGTTCATGGGTAGGGAGGGCCAATATAATAAAAATGAAAATTTTACCCAAACTAATTTATATATTCAAAGCCATCCCAATTCAATTACCAAAAAAATTATTTTTACTCAATTATAAAAAATAATAAAAAGATTCATTTGGGAGAACAAAATGTCAAGAATATAAAAGGAAATAATGAAAAAAAATGTAAAGGAAGGAGGTTTAGCAGTACCAGATCTTAAACTATATTTATAAAGAAGTAATTATCAAAACTATCTGGTACTGGCTAAGAAATAGGAAGGTAGATCAATGGAATAGAGTAGATACACAATTTAAAGCAGCAAATAAGCATAATAACTTTATATCTGACAAGTGTAAAGACTTAAAATTTTGGGATAAGAATTCATTATTTGGTAAAAATTGTTGGGAAAGCTGGAATGTGGTATGGCAGAAACTGGGCATAGACCAATAATCTTGCACCACTTACCAAGACAAGGTCAAAATAGATACACGACCTAGATATAAAGAGAGATTTTACAAGAAAATTAGAAAAACATGGAATATATTACTCATCAGACTTATGGATAGGTGAATAATTTATTACAAGATATAGACAGCAAAGTTAGGTGTAAAATGGATAATTTCAATTACATTAAATTTAAAAGGTTTTGTACAAATAAAACAAATGTAACAAAGATTAGAAGGGAAGCAGAAAGCTGGGAAAGAATTTTGACAGCCAGTGTCTCTGATAAAGGACTCATTTCTAAAATATATAGAGCTGAGTCGAATTGATAAGAATACAAGTCATTCCCCAATTGATAAATGGTCAAAGGATATGAACAGGAAGTTTTCTGATGAAGAAATAAAACAATTTATAGTCATGAAGAAATGCTCTAAATCATTATTGATTAGAGAAGTGCAAATTAAAACAACCTTGAGATATCATTTTATACCTACCAGACTGGCTAAAATGATAGAAGGGGAAAGTGACAAATGTTGGAGGGGATATGGAAAAATTGGGACACTAAATTCATTGTTGGTGGAATTGTGAAATGATCCAACCATTTTGGAGAGAAATATGGAATTATGCCCAAAGAGTTATTAAACTACCTATACCTTTTGACCCAGCAATACCACTACTTGGTCTATTTCTGAAAATGATTAGGGGAAAAGGAAAAGAAGCTATTATGTTCTAAAATGTTTATAACAGCACTCTTCATGGTGGCAAAGAACTAGAAATTGCAGGGATGCCCATCAGTTGAGAAATGGCTGAACAAGTTGTAGTATATGATTGTGATGGAATACTACCATGTTATAAGAAATTATGAGCTCTACGATTTTAGAAAAACATGGAAAGGCTTGCATGAAATAATGAAGAGTGAAATGAGCAGAACCAAGATGACACTGTATATAGTAATAGCAATATTATTTTAAGAATGACTTTGGGCTTAAATTCTTATAATCTAGCCACTGCTCACTCATGTTCAGACTCTTCAAGAGTCTGCTCAACATGATGGATGTTCTAATAAACCTTGTCTTTGGTTGAAAGAAGGCTTGGGTTGAATCCTTTCAGGCAGGACCCGCATGTTGTGATTTTTGGGGTCCCAGGACCCCTGAACCTCTAAACCACATCGTTTTGGCGGCCTATATGGGGAAACTGCCTAACCCTAAGTTCTTCTCCAGCCAAGACTGGAAGGTATGTAAGTCTCCTCCCTCCCCTCCTTTCTTGCTCTGCAGTTGGGGTTGCTCTCCAAGCACCAAGGCAGAAGTCCTTTTCGGGTAGACAGTTATGAGGCTGTCTCTCACTTGGCCTGACACTCTTAGGCTCTCGGTCCACTAGATCAGTTCAAGGCCATGGACCTGGGTACACCTTCCACCCTATCTGGAAGTATATGCTCAATTCTGTTAATTCCCTCAGCACTAGGGAATTGGTGAAAACTGCAGTTGCTTTTTGGTTCCCTGAGGCTTACTTACTCCCTTCCCTCTGCACCTCTGAATCCTCCTTCATGGAGGTTACAGGGAAAGTTAGAACAGCTAAAAATATCTTGGCATATTCTGG
This sequence comes from Phascolarctos cinereus, assembly GCF_003287225.1. Taxonomy (NCBI): domain Eukaryota; kingdom Metazoa; phylum Chordata; class Mammalia; order Diprotodontia; family Phascolarctidae; genus Phascolarctos; species Phascolarctos cinereus. The sequence continues at coordinate 72,796,228 of NW_027556291.1, read as the reverse complement.
AGGTTTTGTGATTGATCATTAAGGAGTTTTGAAACAACTGTACAACCTGGTCACTCCCTTCCCTTGAGTCAAGAGGGTATCTATTAACCCCTCTCACAGGAGAAGAGAGTTTCATCCTTTACCCCTTACCTTTGATGTTGATTAAAGGAAGGAGGGAGGAGGGGCAGCAGCTACTTCGTGGGCCCCCCTGGCAATGGCCTTGGGCTCTAGGGCAACCTTTGCCTGGAAGCATCACCTGGGTTCAGCACCTCCTGCTCAAGGTGAAGAATCTGGCCTCTGAACTTGGGTAAGCAGGCTCTTCCTAAAGCTTTAGTTTTAACTGTTAATGACGAGATGTTGATTCTCTGTGTAAAGTAACTTGAAAACACATTTGACAAAACTGAAGTTACCTGATTAGTAATGGGTTTGTTTCAAGTTTCAAACTGGTGAACTTTTTGTATCAGTTATGTCAAGAAACTTTTCATAATTTGGCTACCACTAAAATAGTTTGGCTATTGTTGGTTATTGTTTTAATGTGTAAACTAGCTGAAAAGCTTGTTTGGGTTATGTATGGCTTGCTGAGAATTTGCAAGTGTAATTGGCTTTTTACACCAGGACAAATTTAAGTTTGAGATGTAAAACCTGGAAAAGTTTTTCCTAAACTGTGATTAGTGAAACTTGCTGTTTGAGGTAAAAGCTCATAGGATTTTATTTTGAGCTGTCTGATGAATCATAATCCATCGATAATCAATAATCCACCACCTTGAGAGAAATGCCACAAGCTACTCAGAGAAGGTGATACTGGTGGGAAGTCAGCATCGGGAAAAGCTGAGAGGACAATTTTAGCCTCAGTCTAAGATGGGATCCTCCTGGCTCAGTTTCCCCATTATGTTCCTTTGAAAGGGACTGTTACCCACCTGGCTATTCCTGAGTCTGGCTATGAGGTGGATTTGATACTGCATGGTTGGAAAACTGAATTATCTGAATCCAAACAGCTAAGGATGGTTTATCCTCTCGAAGCTGGGCCCTAAATCTAGTCCCTGCTTTATATCTGGGCCCTGCAGGATTTTGTTTAAAATTTTTGAGTCAATATTCAAATGATATTGGCCTATAATTTCCTTTCTGTCTTTTATCTCTCTCCCTGGTTTAGGTATTAAGACCTAAAAGGATTGTGGTAGGGTGCTTTCTTTCTCAATTTTCTGAGAATATTTTGTGAAGTATGGGTACTGACTTCTTTAGAAGTTTGATAGATTATTCCTGTGAATCCATCAGGACCAGGAGTTTTTTTTTCTCCCTTTGGTAATTACTTTACAACTAGGTCTATTTCCTTTTCTAAGATTGAGTTATTTAAGATCACTATCCAGTCTTCTGATAGGTTGGGTATTTTATTTTTATAAGGTATTTCTCTATTTCTTTTGTGTTCTTAGTTTTATTAACATATAACTGCACATATATGTTCCAATTATTCTATTTATTTCTTCTGGTTCTGTGGTGATTTTACCTTGCTCATTCGTTATTTTATTGACTTATTTTCTGTTCTCTTCTTTTTAATCAAATTAGCTAAGAGTATATAAATTTTATTAGTTTTTTCAAAGGACCAGCTTATAGTTTTATTTGTCATTTCTGTTTTTATTCCAATTTATCTATTTTCCCTCTCATTTTAATATACCTTTTTTGTGCTTATTTTAAGTTTGTTTGTTAGCATATTGAGTTCATTAATCTTCTCTGTCTCTCTGTGTCTCTGTCTCTATCTCTCTATCTCTGTCTGTCTCTGTCTCTGTCTCTCTCTCATTAATGTATATTTGTATGGATATGTTTTTCACTGAGGGCTACTTTAGCTGCATCCCAGAAATTATGGAATGTTGTTTCATCATTATCATTTTCTTTTACATAGTTATTAATTGCTTTTATTAATTATTCTTTGATCCACTCATTATTTAGTATTTCATTGTTAAGTCTCCATTTTGGTCTGTATCTTTTTCTTTATGGTCTCTGAACCAATTACTATTTTTATTGCATTATGGTTTGTAAAGGATGTAGTCGTTTTTTCTGCCTTTTAACATTTCTTTTCAATAGTTCTGTGCCCTAGTACATGGTCAGTTTTTGCAAAGGTTACATATTGTGCTGAGAAAAAATGTATTTTCTTTAGCAGTTTAATTTAGAAGATACCATAAGTCTACTGACTCTATTTTCTCTAGCAATTTGTTCAATTCCACATTATCCCACTTATCTTTCTCTTAGACTTGTCCAAAACTGATAGAGGGTTATTGAAGTCTCCTGTCACTATTATGTTACTGTCTGTGTTTTCTTGTAGCTGAGTTAATGTTTCCTTTATAATTTGGATGTAAAGGCATTTGGAGCATGTCAGTTTATTATATATATTGGTTTTTTTCTATGATTTCTCTTTTCCCTCTTCTGCTGTAAACACAGCACTATGTCTCTTTAGTTACTTTAGCTTAAGCTCTTTTAAAGTGGCCCTATTTCCACTGGCTCTCTTCCCCTCATCCCAGATCCCTTCCTGTCATTTGGAATACCTTTTCCCTTTGGAGTTTTCCCTTTTTCTTTTCCTTATATAATTATTCTGCCCTTTTTTTCCTTTCAGTTAGTCAAGTAAATGTTCCCTTCTTCTCCTCCCCTTCAACTAGTAAGTAATTTTCTCCCCCTCTATTATCCATTCTCTATTTCTGCCTATTTTAGATCCTCATTCCCTGATTCATGACCCTTATAATTATCTAGTCTCTGTCTATTCTTTGTATTCCTCATGCAATCAAACCTTTCAAGGTATCCATTCTAGGCTCTCTCCTCTAGGCTATTTCTGACAGTGCCTTGTAGGGCTCACCCAGTGGATTCCCCTTTTCCATTGATCCTCACTTCCAGAACAATGCCAATTACTGCAGGTGTCAGAGAGGACACTGTCTCATGGTAGGTCCTTCCCTCCATCATGTAGTTCCACCATTGATGTACACCCTCCCCAGTTACTTTTTTTCCTCATTTGCCTCAAAAAGTCCTTCCTATGCCCATGGCCTCTTGCTCCTCCAGGTGCCAGTTGGCCTCAGGATTTCCAACTCTCTGCTCCCCTCCTAAGGTACAAATTGTCTTTTCAAGCACTGAACACCTTCTTTCACAGATGATCTCTCTTCACTCATAGGAGTGAATTAGTGAATTATTAGTGAATGCTAACCCTAACCCTCCCACCACTATATCAATGCCTCCTTTTCAATCCTTCTTCCTTCTTCCTTAGATATTACCCTGCAGGCTCTTATCTTACTGAAAATATGGGGTCACCTTCCCCTCATTCCCAGGCATATCACACATTCTTTTCTATTCCCCTGATCCTATGTCCCCCTTTCATGTACCCTTCTATATTGTATTATAGTTCCACAAAAAATATTGATCCACTTCTCTCCATAATGCCCAGGCCCACCTCTTTACTGTTATCTGCACCTGACTTAGGTTTTTACCCCTGTCTTCTATACATTTAGAAAGAAGTTTCTTACGGATATTTCTGCTGTCACTCTGTTGCTGTAGCTGTCCTTGACTGTATTCATCCACTCTTCCCGCATTTCTGTTGTTTAGGGTGTTCAAGAAGCAAATAATCTCTTCAGTTCTGGTTTTCTTTCTAAAAATGAATGTTGAAAACTATCTTTATATATAATTGGAAAAAAATACTATTTACCAAATAAATAAATAAAGATATGCTTGTTAAGAAAAATGTATATTTTTTGCCACAGGAGATAGACAAGGGAACTTTCTTGTCACTAGCTATTTAGTATCGCTGATCATTAAATCAAAGGGAGCTACCTGTTAGACTAGATAAGGGAGAGGGATATTCCAAGGATCATAGAATCCTCCTTTTTTTAAAAAAAAAAAGCACTAATTTTTTGGTACCAATTAAAATGGGAAAAAAGATATTAAGAGAAACCAGCTGTTGGCAGGTAATCAAAATCAAGTCAGTTATGTTCTCCCCAAAATTCATTTTCAAAAATGTCTTATATTAAAGTTTGTCAACAGGTAATCACAACATCATGAGACTTAAGTGAAAACTAGGTTTATTACAAAAGAGATGTTCAAAAGGAAGTAATACAACTGGGGGAATGAGTCAGAAAATACTACTTTAGGCTATGCCAATGTCGTTCTTTTGGCTTTTTCCCAGATACAGACCTCCACCTGTAACAGTTCAAGATAACATTTTCTTTGAGTGTCTTGCGGCATTTCTCTCAAATGGTGGATTACTGACTAATGATCCATCAGACAGATGGATACCTGAATTCAAACCTCAAAACAAAATCAGTTACAGTCCCAAGAATTTTTATCTCAAATGGCAAGTTTCGGGCCAGCTAGGTGGCGCAGTGGATAGAGCACCAGCCCTGAAGTCAGAAGGACCTGAGTTCAAATCCGGCCTCAGATCAAACACTTGACACTTACTAGCTGTGTGACCCTGGGCAAGTCACTTAACCCCAATTGCCTAAAAACAAAACAAAACAAAATGAAATGAAATGGCAAGTTTCACTAGTTACAGTTTAGAGTTGGATATAGTTATTTTTCCTCTCATGGAGTTGTAATTAGCAATAAAAGTTTGCCAAGACTCAAACACATATATGAAAGACTTCACTTAGCATTCTTCGTTTGCTTTTCTTTTCTTCTTCTTAAGTTTAAACTCATCCTGATCATAAAGATCAATAATTTGATAATAATAAATTGATAATCAATAATCTATCATTAGAAGTAATTTCTATATAATACACAAACTTGCAAGTTCCCAGCAGCCAAGTTCATTGTCTAGGAACACCATAGCCGAAACTAGCTCATTTCCCAGGGCTGATGACCTTGCCAGGAACCTGACAAGTTTACAAAATAAGGGGAATCAACAGGGACCCCAGGGAAGGGGCTAAGCCTGAAGCCACAGCCACCTTGCCTGCCCCATCTACCCTCAGAACTGCTGTGGGCTGTGCTCTTTGACACTCCCCTGCACCTCCCCACTCTCTGCAAGGTGGAACAGACTAACCCTGCTGCATAACCTCATACCCCCAAGGTGGACTTCTGTGAATAAACAAAACCAAACCAATTTCAGGTTTAACATTATGACAATAATCCCAAATAACTCAGTTAACACTCTTACACTTTCATAAGTGATAGCCAAATAGTTATAGATGTAACTTCCTCTTAACTACAGTCAAAGGTGGAAATATCCAGTTTCCTAAAGGGCAGTTACCAAAAACACTATAAAACAGGGCTAGCAGGGCTGATAAAATAACATAACTTGTTTCAAACAATTTTTCCACCATCTTTTAGTTTCTTTCAGTACATACTCTACTAAAAACCAAGCTATAAAAAGTTGCTTGGAAAAAAAAAAGGAAAAAGTTGCCCAAAATAACTGATACAAAAGTTTACCAATTTATACAACATAAAAAAAATTAGAAACATAACAAACCCATAAACAATATTGTGTATTTTGAAACTTGAAACAAACCCATTATTGATCAGGTGACCACAATCCAGTTGAATGTATTTCCACATTACCTGACACAGAAAATCATTCATCTAATCACCATTGGCATTGTATACTGATCACATCTAAAACCCCATATAAAGTTATCAAGTACCAGGCAATTACATCTAATTAAGGAAATAATAATAACAGGTAACATTTATGTAGTGTTTGCCCTATGCCAGGCATTATGTTAAGCACTTTACAGTCACATGAAGTAAACTGCGGTAAATAGACATGAGGTAACTTGCTTAAGGTCACCCAGTTAACAAATTTCAGATCCATGCATTTTTCCAATTTGTCTTAATGTCAAATAGTGTAATAAATTCTGGCTTGTCTTAAGTATCAAAATAGGAGAGACACATTTCCTTTAAAATGTGACCAGAATGAATTCAATTACACCTGGATCTATGTCCCAAATGGAATTATATAGAATTGAGTTATAATTTTAATTCTGTAGTATTGTATTTTACACAAATGCTATTTATTCCAAACATTTCATATTATGAGGTTCACTATTTCCAGCCAATCCACTGCCAAAGACTGTAAAAGTGGCAATCTGATATTAGGTTTTAATCTACCGCAATTATCACACTTCAGAGCACATTTTAATTTAGTTCAAATCTGGGTTCCACAATCTCAGAAGGAACTCACAGCTTATCAATTTACTTGTAACTCTCTATGATTTCTTCCTATAAACTTCCAAATCAAACAGCAATTTTTATTACTGTAGTCCCCACTAAAATAAACACATGACATTTTCACACAACTTTCCCTTGTTTAAGAACAAAGCCAAAACTTTCTCAAACCTTTCTGTCAACATACTTAATTAAACTGTCTTTCATAAAAAGACCCATACCTTCCTTATTACCTTCACATTCTTCCCTATGCCATCCATTACTTTGTTCACTCCTTAAATTCTCCTTAAAAAATTTAGTGTGCAACGGTGTTAAACAAAACTAATGACCCAAAGAATTTGATTCTTAAGGTGCAAGTGTTAGCCATTAATATGCCTGTAACACTTAAACTGCTGAATTATTAACATTTCTGTTACTTGCTAAGAAATGGAAGCATCAAAAATCCTTTAAGATGCTTTCAGCACTTACAAAATCTTTAACAGCTTACAAAACTTGGTTTATTCAAGTAATAGTCAGGTTCTGGTATATCATTCACGAGAGTAGCAACAATGCATTTTTAAGTTATTTTCAGAAATAAGCTCCTGTTGTATGGATTAGTAGCTAGACATTTCTTGAGATTCAAATGCATAAAACTATGATAAAATGAATAGGAGTCTCATATAATTTATAACAAGATTTCCAATTTCAAGGTACACAAACCAATTCAAAGTTACATTTGCATTGATCAGTACTTAACTTTAACTTGTATGATTCCCTAAATACCCAACTAGATATTCCAATCAAACGCAATTACCTTTTGGCTGTGTTCCATTACACAAAACCTTTCCCCTTTTTCATGAGCAAGGAAAGGGTTAAATGCCAGTCCAATTCTGAAGTGCAAGCCTTGAAACTTTCAATGACACAGCCACCAAACCTGTCTCTAAAATCAGTGAAATGACCTTCTTCTCTAGCTGTAAAACAATAAACCAGTCATTCCAGGGATGGTGTGGGGATGGGGTGATAGAACTTGACCACAGTTCAGAAATGTGAAGGAAGAGAACAGATTTTTTTTCCTAAAAACTTAAATTAGTTAACAAGATGAAGAAAGACATATAAACAGATACAAGAAACACAAACAGATCAACAGCTTGGCAGTGCTGAAAATCCCTTGCTAGCCTAGGCTGTAGATCTACAAATCAAGTTAAAATGCACATCTTTGACAATCACATAAATACCTGCAGATTTCAGGGCCATATAGCTGTAAAATTTGGCCTGAGGCAGCCCCCTTAAGGGAAAAAAAGCTTAGTCCCCATGGGGAACACACACAGAGAGAAACAAAAGCAACAACAAAAAACTCCTAAACTTTTGTACTTTCAATTATATGTCTATATATCTCATTTTCTTTATTTATTCAGTCAGGTCCCCAGGAGATCTAGGGCACTGAATTTTAATGAGCCCTCTTTGCACCACCTCAGCCAACACTCTGGACATCGGGTCAAAACCCCATCCCCCTTTGACCACCCCAAAGGCTGAATAACCTATAACAAAGCCTTCTTTGACTGAGTCTTCCAGCTAGGGACAAATAAACCCAACCCTGTCCTAGCTAGTATAACCATTATCCCAGGTCTGCACAACACATGGCAAAGAGCCGCTGATTTTGGGTGGCCGGTGAAAAACGTAGTGGGTGTAAAAGAAAGTAAAGACAGAACGAGTACTTTGTCCCTGCCCTGCTTAACCTGCCTTCCACTAGTCACTATTGTGCCCCTCATGTAACTTGGTGGGTGGGTTGCCACTGCACACTCTCCTGTTTGTCATGTGACCTGCTGCAACCAACCATGTCAGTCTGTCTCTAGTCTGAGAGGAGCTATTTCATGATAAATAAAAATCTCAGGTAATAAGTGTAACTAATTTATATTAATTGAAATTTCCCTTTAAAAATATGGTTTATTTGCAAAATAGTTTAATCATTAACTATACCTTTACGTGAAAAGTGAGCCACTAAAAACCTATCTGTGGCCTGAAGAAGTTTAGCCTATTTTAATTTTGGCCCCTAACTACTGCCAAGTTGTGCAGATCTGCTTTATCCAAACATCCAGCCCACTTATCCAAATCGGATTTTCAAATCCTCATCAACTGGTAACCTTACCTTACCTTTGTCCCCTTTATGGTGGACAACCTGCTTTCTCTTGTAATGAGGAACTCAACCCAAAGAGAGGGGAGTCCAAGATATGAGTGGGGAAAAACCCCCATGCTGGTACTGAGCCCTGCATCTGAACCCTCTGGCCAGTCCGAGTCACTTTCTCTCATCATAGCCCACTGCTGCCACCCTTTGTCAACAGTCAATCGGAGACTTATGTGAAAACCAGGTTTATTTCAAGAGAAACGAATTTACATCTGGAAAAACCCAAAGAGGTCACAGTCTGTACAGAAGTTTGCATATTTATGACAGTACAACAATAGGAGGAGGAGAAAACAGGAAGGGCACAGGAGGAGAAAGGTGCAGTATAGATACAAAAAAGGACAAAAACCCTCCTGAAGTGGAGGAACAAGGCGATGGCAAAAGCCACATTCTTTTCCCTTGGGAACAGCTTGGGTATGAAGATAGGAGGGTCCACTTATCTACAAAGGACCCCAGCTGCACATTTTCCAAGCCTGGTATAGACTGGCTGGCACCTGTCTTGCCTCCCAAGCACACACAGGCAGTGCAGCTGGGGGTACAAACACAAATTACGTCAGCTGGGGGGAGGGGCTTTATCCTTGACACATTCAGGGCCTCCTGTATGCTCTGGGTCCAGTGTGTGTGGGACAGCTACCCTAACTCAATTAAACTCAGAGACTTCTGGAGGTGGAAGCAAAAATTACTCTTTATTACAATCTCGAGAGAAGGGGCATCTGCTCCTCTGGTACACTACCAGGAGAGAAGCCAGGCACAGAAAGCAAAATGAGATTATATACCCTAACACAAACAAACCTCCATCCACCAATATCCCTTATTCCCATTAGCTGGGAGGTGGGTTTACATTCTAGGTGCGAAAATCTTCCCTGAAGACAAAGAACAAGGAGACAGAGTATAGCCAATCCAAACATACATGTCCTTATTTAGCAAACTTAATGCTGATGTGGCAGTGGTGTGGCAATCAAGGGGGGTTTAGGGCCAAATTCCCATGAGTTAGGTAATTCCTAGGAAACTGAAACTTACTGCAATTTCCCCTCCCTAACCCCCTTCCCCTTATCCCATTGGCTGGGCTTTCAGGGGCTACAATCTATTTCACAGAGACACAAGTTTGCCCAGAGACAAGAAAAGGCAGGAAGCTTTTCAAGGGCAAGCAGTTCAGGTTGGGGACAGGGTTATTCCTTTTGCTAAGTATTTAAAAAAAAAAACAAACAGAATCTGAGTGGGGGAGGGTTTTGAAAGCAACAATACCAGAATCACTAACAAGAACTAATGACCCTTTGAGGAGGCTTCACTTCTGAGAGATCATCTCTCACAAGTGTGAGTGGGATAGAGACCACTTACCCAAATAAAAATTCAGAGGTTTCTCTCAGTAGAAACAGAATTTTTATTCTAGCAAGTCTTGCACAAGAATTGGGCATCACCTACCCAGGGCAGACTGGAGTAGGGAGGCAAGATACAGGCAGGCAAGATACAGGCAGGCAAGATACAGGCAGCAAACAAGCAGTTATATACCCTTAGACAAACAACTCTAAGAACCGCCCCCCCCCCACTTGTTTACCTCAATCTCTTTATCCTCACTGGTTGAGGTAAGAGACCTTACATTCTACCCAGAAACTAAGAGATACATTTTACCCAAAACAAGCTTGGGAGCTAGAAGACTGCCTTATTTGGCAAAGATAAGGCTGGGGTGGTGGTTACAAAACAAGGGAGGGGGTGGGCAACAGATGTATGACCTGATCACATGATTTACAGGAAAACGAAACTTAGGCCTGGCTAATGCTTAAAGCCTTATCTAAATTTTGGGGCATAGTTTCCATTTCATATGAGAAGCTTTCACTTGTCCCATACAGTCCCCCCTCTCATTTCATAGTTGAAAGTTTCTCACGCCAAAACTGGTAAGTTTCTTCAGCCTCCGTACTTGCTATTTCATCAGGGTTTAACCTTCCCTCTTCCTGACTGACTGGCATCCACCCTTGATTCCCTGATATCATTAATCTTATGGACTCACTAGCAGGCTCTGTTAATGTAACCATCTTAGAGAGTATCCTTTGTACAGTGGTGGTAATTAACTGCATCATGCAAGCGACATACTGGGGAGTAGTATGACTGCACTCACTGCTATCAATAAGAACTGTAAAACCTGCTTCCACCAAATTCCCCCAAACCAGGACCACTCCTTTAAGTAAATATGGGAAGGATTAATCTAAGCATTGACAAGTCAAAGGAGCAGTCCCTTCATAAATGTAGATACAGAGACCCAAAAGAAAACAATAATTCAGTTGTCCCTTTAAGATTCAAAAAGTCTTTTCTTATACAGCTGTCTGGCAGGGAACATCATCAATGAAGTCCTCTGGTCCTTGGTGTTTGTTCCAGCCATCTCCAGCACAGCATCTCAGCATCTTCTTCTTCTTGTCTTGTTCTTCTTGTAGGAACCAGCTTTCTGTCCATTCTCCTAAAAAAGTGACCTTAGCACAATTTTAAATTACTATTTCCTTATGACCCTGATCATTTTTACAAACTCAAAATTGGAATCATGGCCAATTGTCATGTTTAAGAAATTCTCATCAGAACCCAGTGTCTTATACTTTACATTAATCCATTATGAGACTTCACTATGGAATTAATCGCAGGCTTCAGTACATACATATCAATTTTTAACACAGTACATACAGAATCTTAAAAGTTTAGTCATGCCTTGTTTCTTTGATGGCATTTACAAAATAAATCACAAGCCATTCTTCTTTTGACATTATTAATCAATGGTAACAAAACTTTAGATGAGTATGCTATTATCCAAGTAACACAATAACATTCTCACAAGCCCCTGATTGCCTCCATACCATTATCAAGAATTAAAAGACCCAAACTCATCCCGGAACACAGTCCCAGTTCTACAGTAACCCAAGATGTTCCATAATCGATCATTTTGGTAAATTTGTTACTGTACTTATAAAACCTTCTGATTATAGAAACTAGCCACTAAGAGATTAGAATAAGGGAACAATATTTCCCTCAACTTCCTGTCAACTCCAGGCAGAGTGTCATATCAAACTGCAAACTGCACTGAGCCAGACTTAAAGTGTGCCAGGTTTCAGTTAAGGCCATCTGAAGTTAGACTCAAAAACAGTCAGTCATTAGTCCCGGAAAGTTCCAACAATCCTTTTCTTATGTCTCATGCTGACTACTTGCTTTGATCATAGAAACTTACTATAGAAGGAAAAAGAGCAGGGATGGGTGGCGTATCAAATATGACAGGATAAAACATTCTTAGCTTTGTTTAAATTCAGATAAAGTCGCAGTTCTCCAATCATGCAGTATCTGTTTCTCCCCATATCCAAACTCAGGAATAGTCAGGTGGGAATCATTCCTTTCCAAAGGAACACAATGGGGAAACTGAGCCAGGAGGATCCCATCCTAGATTGAGGCTAAGATTGTCCCCTCATCCTTTTTCCCAAATGAATCACATTTCCTCTAAATAGACCTCCACCTGTTCTTATGGCATTTCTCTCAGATACTGATTTAATGCAGACAACTATACCCAAATTTAAACTCAAAACAAAATTCATTATAGTCCCAAGAACCTTTTCCTCAAACAGCAAGTCTCACTAATCACAGCTTAAAGCCAGATGCAGTTACATTCACTCTCATGGAGTTGCAATAAGCAATACAGATTTATCAGGACTCACATACATAAGAGATCTCACTTTACATCTTTCCTTCTCAAATTTAAACTTGCCCTGGTGTAAAAACCAATCATTAGAAATCATTTCTATCTACTGTACATAAACTTGCAACTTCTCAGCAAGTTAAGTTCATTGTCTAGGAGCTGCATAATCCTAACAAGTTCTTTTCTCAGGGCAGATGACCTTGCCCACACAGATACAGTAATTAATTAATCCTTTTGGGGTTTTAGCATTAAAACAGTAATCCCAAACTTAGTTAACAATCTCACAAATTTCATAAATGATAACAAGACAATCTTAACTGAAAATTCTCTTTAAATAAAAACAAAATTTGGAAATTTTGTGCTTTCTACAATTATAATACTTAGAAGGAAATGTTACAAAACAGGATCATATAGAGTGCCCCAACAGCCAGATTCATACCTTTTTCTCTTTTCTCTGAAGACACAATTAATTTAACATTCCAGATTATAAAAGAAATTGCCCTTCCAACAACATAACTAATACAATTGAAAATAGACTCAATTAAAAAAAAATCTCTCTTTCTTTCTAGACCTCTTCACCAGATTCAACAGTCTCCTGGGGCCACATAATTGATAAAGTTCTTAATGCCAAATAACAATATGTGCTCTTAAAATTATGCAAACACACATTTCTAAGTTCAATACCCTTGGCCCTTTATAAAGGGATATTATCCACAAATTCATATATTTCTTTAATATTTCAGTTCCCCATTCAAGTCCACATTTTCTTGTGAAAGTTTTACAAACAGTTTGGAATCACCTATTGTAATCAGGTCAGTTTAAAATGTGCCGGGCCAGTATTCTAACTACTTCTTTTTGATTTCCTTCCAGGTAGGCACCTCTGGAGCTTAATAATCATAACTCACAATAACCAATATGGCATCCTCCCAGGGTGGGGAACTTAATACCCCCCACCCAAATTACGCTCACCAAGACTACTACACAACCTTTTTTTTTTTTTTGCATTTCTGAAGGGAAATAATTGCTCTCCCTCCCCTTCTCTCTTCCCAAACTGCTTTTACAACTTTACCATGCACTCTAAACAATTCACTCATCTTACACTATTTTTCCACTATTCTTTAGTTTCTTTCAATTTACTTTAGTGCCAAACAGTATAACAAGTTCTGACATTAAAAACATCACATTTTTACCAATTTGAATGAGTTGGGGCTCATGGGGAAACATCATGGTCTCAGCAACAGTCGAACCCAGTCATCCCCAACAAACCAAAGCCCTCAGCACAGCCCCTGGCTGCCCATAAATTACCTTTTGTTTATCTTCTGGTACACAAAAACTTTTCTCTTTTATGAGAGGCAGAAAAGATTAAGTGCTACCTCTCTTTCTGATCTGAGGGGAAAAGGTTCCCTTTTTCTCTCTTTGTCTCCACACTCAAACTTGGCCAGAATTAGAATGCAGAGGGAGAGAGAGAAATTATTATTTTTTTTCCAAAAAGTTTCAAAACCTTCTTACTTTCAAAACCTCTATTCACACGGTGCAAATACACTATACCTTCCTTAAGCTTTCTACACATACTCCTCTCTCCTACATGCTTAAACTTTCTTGCCTTTCTTTCTAATGGACTTTGATTAGAGTCCCTTTAAAACTGCACATATCTTATTTCTTTCTAATTCTGACCTGATACTTCGAAAATCCTTCTCAACTTGCCTTTTACCAATCACATAACCTAAATAATAAAGTATTTTTCTCTCTTTCTCTCTCCCATTCACCCACTCCTCTGAAGCTGCTGTTACCAGGGAGGGAGACGGGGAGAGAAAGAAAGCAACTTTCCAGAGTCCAGCTGTAGCCTTTCGCTGTCTGGCTGCAAAAGATACACACTGACACTCACTCATACCATGCACAGACACAAACACACACACACACACACACACACACACACACAAATAGACATATAACAACCCTCCGCCCTGTAGAATCCTCAAATCCTCAAATCATATTTAATCATTTTCTTCCTATCCTTTCCTCTATATTTTGGTAGTTCATTCCAACTCTCCAATCAGTTGCCTAAAAGACTGTCCATAGGTACCTCACATTTGCACTCTGACTGTGCAGATTTAGATTGTTCCTTTCCCATTCCTAGGGACCCCCTAGGCCCTCACCTAGGGAATTTATAGGAGCTGTCACCAAACTCCCCGAGTCTAAAGACTCAGCCAAATCACTGAGGAGGGTCGCCCACTCCTCACCAGTCACCCATGAAGCTTTCTCAGCGGCGTCCTTTTGATGAGGTATCTATTCTGCAATTTGATAAGACTCCGACTTAACTAGAGTCCGCCCTAAAGGGCCCTCACCCTATGCCAATTATCTCCAGGCCCCTGAGTGCTTACCTCTGGGTTGCAGGAGTACAACTTACATGGCTGCTCTCACTCACTGGCCGGCCAGAATTTCTTAGTTTCGTTTTTAATTGTTGGAGCCCTAACAAACTTTCTGTTTCTCCAAGTCCCTCTCTTTGGATTTATTTCAAAGACTGGGAGGCAACTTCCCTCCGGGGCTCAAGACCTCCGAGAAATCCCGGATGCACGCTTGGTCTTGACCTTGGCAGGGAAGCCCCCTCCCTAATCAAATAAAATTCCGGACAATTCCCCAACTGAGTGGGATAGAGACCACCTACCCAAATAAAAATTCAGAGGTTTCTCTCAGTAGAAACAGAATTTTTATTCTAGCAAGTCTCGCACAAGAATTGGGCATCACCTACTCAGGGCAGACTGGAGCAGGAAGGCAAGATACAGGCAGCAAACAAGCAGTTACATATCCTTAGACAAACAACTCTAAGAACCGCCCCCCCCCCACTTGTTTACCTCAATCTCTTTATCCTCACTGGTTGAGGTAAGAGACCTTACATTCTACCCAGAAACTAAGAGATACATTTTACCCAAAACAAGCTTGGGAGCTAGAAGACTGCCTTATTTGGCAAAGATAAGGCTGGGGTGGTGGTTACAAAACAAGGGAGGGGGTGGGCAACAGATGTATGACCTGATCACATGATTTACAGGAAAACAAAACTTAGGCCCGGCTAATGCTTAAAGCCTTATCTAAATTTTGGGGCATAGCTTCCATTTCATATGAGAAACTTTCACTTGTCCCACACAAGTGTGTCTGTAAAATATGGCAATTCAAAAAAACAAGTTCAAGGGACCCCTTAATAGTTCTTAACAACTTTCAAATCAGTAACGATGCTTATCTAATGGAAAGAAAAAAATTAAACATACATTTGTAGTGTCAAATCATAACAAGGCAGTAACATATACCCTCAAGGACAGAAGAATGAAATAAGTTAATAAATGTTTATTAAGTGCCTAGGTACCAGGCACTATGCTAAGTGCTCCACATACAAAGAAAAGCAAAAAGATAGTCACTTCCCTCACAGCCTAACAGATTCTCATCTGTTATAATCATAACAATATAGATAAGGAAACAACCATGTTTGTTGTTTAAACTTGTTGTACAAACAAGCTATGTACAAAACAAAAATAGGAAATAATCAACACAGGAAATGCACTACACCACGAGAGATTGGGAAAGGCTTCTGGGGAAGAAGGGATTTTAGTTGGGACTTAAAGGAAACCAGGAGGTGGACATAAGGAGGGAGAGAATTCCAGGCATGGGGTACAGAGAGTGAAAATGGGATGTTGGAGTATAAGTTGTAAAAAGAATGGAAAGGTGGTGGTGGGGCTAGGTTATGAAAGGCTTTGAATGTCAGAAGATTTTATATTTGATCACGGAGGTGATATGGAGCCACTGGAGTTATTGAGTAGGATTCACATGGTCAGCAGAGCTGAGTGTTTTTGAGGAGGATGAATTGGAGTGGGGAGATACTGGAGGGAAGACTAATTAGGGGGCTATATTCAGGTGACTCAAAGTAGCCTGTACTGTGAATGAAGAGAAAGGGATGGGGTTAAGATATTTAATGAAGAATTAAAGATTTGGCACCCACTTGGCCTTGTGATGTGAAGGGGAGGGAGGAGTCCAGGCTAACATTAAGGTTGTGAACCTGGACTGAGCGAATGTTGTAATAGGGAAGGTTTCTTGGAGGAGGTTATATTTGAGTTGGGTTTTCAAGCATGGACAATATTTCACTAGCAAAAGGTTCAGAGCAAGGAAAGAATGTACCAGCCTGGAGACAGTTACTTGAGCACAATGGCTTTTTCCTCCCTGTGTATGTACCCAACTCCTGGCACATAATGGGAGTCTAAAAGATGCTGGTTGATTGATTGACCTAGCCATAACCTCAAATAAGGAACTTTATACCCGATTGCCAACCCCCTTCTCTTTGTCTCTCTCTCTCTGACTGTCTCTGAGTCTCTCTTCCTCCTCCCCCTCACCTCATTTGTCTTCCCACCCCGCAGCAGGGGACCGGAAGGGACAGGAGGGAGGCAGGACTTTGGAGCACGCGCACCGGCGGCCCCACCCTCTGGGGCCAAACTTAGGCATCCACTAAAACCCAGGGGGCGCAGCTCCAGGCAAGAGGGTAGGGGTGGCGGCTGCTCGCCCTTTGGAAGGAGCTACCAAGGCAGTGTGCCGCCCTGTCCACTTCTCCGGGGCTTTCCCATCAGTGATAGCTGCTGTGGGCCGTCAGGACCTCCCACAGTGGGACAGGAGCTGCCTTACAGCGTCCTCACCTGGTCTCATCTCAGGTCCAGAGGTACTGAGGGAAGGTGTGAGAGGGCGTAATGGGAAGAAACCTGGGGGGGGGAGTGTCAAAGTGGGGCCTGAGGTAAGGGGGGCTGGGGGCCAGGGTGGGGAGGCTTCGAGGTGGGGTAGCAGGAGGGGAGGCATAGAGGTCCGGTCTTAGGTAAGGAGGGATGGGGAGCGGGGGAGGGGGGAAGGGGGGAGACAAAAAGGTGACGTCTGAGGTAAGGGGGATGGGAGCGGGGGGGGGCGTCACTGTGGGGTCTGAGGTAAAGGGGGGTGGGAACACGGGAGGAGGCGTCGAGGTAGAGTCAGAAGTATGGGGGGTGGGGAGCGCGGAGGGGGGAGGGGGGAGGCAAAAAGGGGACGTCTGAGGTAAGGGGGGTGGGGGCCAGGGAGAGAGGCGTCAATGTGGGGTCTGAGGTAAAGGGGGCTGGGAACACGGGAGGAGGCGTCGAGGTCGGGTCTGAAGTAAGGAGGGGTGGGGAGCAGAAGAGGAGGCGTCGAGGTCGGGTCTGAGGTAAGGGAGCGTCGAGGTGGGGAGCAGAGAGGGAGGCGTCCGTGTGGGGTCTGAGGCAAGGAGGGGCGTCGAGGTGGGGTCTGAGGTAAGAGGGGTGGGGAGCAGATGAGGCCTCAATGTGGGATCTGAGGTAATGGAGCATCGAGGCGGGTTCTGAGGCAAGGGGGGCGTCAAGGTGGGATCTGAGGTAAGGGGGGAGGGGGGAGGCAAAGAGGTGAAGTCTGAGGTAAGGGGGGATGGGGAGAGGGGGGCGGGAAGCCTCAAGATGGCGTCTGAGGCAAGGGAGGCGTGGAGGCGGGGTCTGAGGTAAGGGGGGGTGGGAACACGGGAGGAAGCGTCGAGGTCGGGTTTCAAGTAAGGGGGGTGGAGAGGGGAAGGGAAGCTGAGTGGGGGGATGAGGCGTCAAGGTCAGGTCTGAGGTAGGGGGAGGGGGGGCAAAGAGGTGAAGTCTGAGGTAAGGGGGGTTGGGGAGAGGGGGGCGGGAAGCCTCAAGATGGCGTCTGAGGCAGGGGAGGCGTGGAGGCGGGGTCTGAGGTAAGGGGGGGTGGGAACACGGGAGGAAGCGTCGAGGTCGGGTTTCAAGTAAGGGGGGGTGGGGAGCTTGCTGGAGGAGGCGTCGAGGTCGGGTCTGAAGTAAGGGGGCGTCGAGGCGGGGAGCAGAGAGGGAGGCGTCCGTGTGGGGTCTGAGGCAAGGAGGGGCATCGAGGTGGGGTCTGAGGTAAGAGGGGCGGGGAGCAGATGAGGCCCCAATGTGGGATCTGAGGTCATGGAGTATCGAGGCGGGATCTGAGGCAATGGAGTATCGAGGCGGGATCTGAGGCAAGGGAGGCATCTAGGTGGGGAGCAGAGAGGGAGGCGTCAGTGTGTGGTGTGAGGCAAGGGGTCCTCGAGGTGGGGAGCAGAGAGGGAGGTGTCAGTGTGGGGTCTGAGGCAAGGGGGGGCGTCGAGGTGCATCTGAGGTAAAGGGTGTGGGGGCCAGGGTGGGGAGGCTTCGAGGTCGGGTCTGAGGTAAGGAGGGGTGGGGACCGGGGGAGGGGGGGAGGGGAGAGGCAAAAAGGTGACATCTCAGGTAAGGGGGGATGGGGACGGGGGGGTGTGAATGTGGGGACTGAGGTAAGGGGGGGTGGGAACACGGGAGGAGGCGTCGAGGTCAGGTCTGAAGTGGGGGGGTGGAGAGGGGAAGGGAAGCTGAGTGGGGGGATGAGGCGTCAAGGTCAGGTCTGAGGTAGGGGGGGAGGGGGGGGCAAAGAGGTGAAGTCTGAGGTAAGGGGGATGGGAGAGGGGGGCGGGCCTCAAGATGGCGTCTGAGGCAGGGGAGGCGTGGAGGCGGGGTCTGAGGTAAGGGGGGTGGGAACACGGGAGGAAGCGTCGAGGTCGGGTTTCAAGTAAGGGGGGGGGGGGAGCAGAGGAGGAGGCGTCGAGGTCGGGTCTGAAGTAAGGGGGCGTCGAAGTGGGGAGCAGAGAGGGAGGTGTCCGTGTGGGGTCTGAGGCAAGGCGGGCGTCGAGGTGGGTCTGAGCTAAGGGAGGTGGGGGCCAGGGTGGGTAGCAGGAGGGAGGCTTCGAGGTCGGGTCTGAAGTAAGGGGGCGTCGAGGCGGGAGCAGAGAGGGAGGCGTCCGTGTGGGTCTGAGGCAAGGAGGGGCGAGCGAGGTGGGGTCTGAGGTAAGAGGGGTGGGGAGCAGATGAGGCCCAATGTGGGATCTGAGGTAATGGAGCATCGAGGCGGGTTCTGAGGCAAGGGGGCGTCAAGGTGGGATCTGAGGTAAGGGGGGGGGGGAGGCAAAGAGGTGAAGTCTGAGGGTAAGGGGGATGGGAGAGGGGGCGGGAAGCCTCAAGATGGCGTCTGAGGCAGGGGAGGCGTGGAGGCGGGGTCTGAGGTAAGGGGGTGGGAACACGGGAGGAAGCGTCGAGGTCGGGTTTCAAGTAAGGGGGGTGGGGAGCTTGCTGGAGGAGGCGTCGAGGTCGGGTCTGAAGTAAGGGGGCGTCGAGGTGGGGAGCAGAGAGGGAGGCGTCCGTGTGGAGTCTGAGGCAAGGAGGGGCATCGAGGTGGGGTCTGAGGTAAGAGGGGCGGGGAGCAGATGAGGCCTGAATGTGGGATCTGAGGTAATGGAGTATCGAGGCGGGTTCTGAGGCAAGGGGGGCGTCAAGGTTGGATCTGAGGTAAGGGGGAGGGGGGAGGCAAAGAGGTGAAGTCTGAGGTAAGGGGATGGGGAGAGGGGGCGGGAAGCCTCAAGATGGCGTCTGAGGCAGGGGAGGCGTGGAGGCGGGGTCTGAGGTAAGGGGGGGAACACGGGAGGAAGCGTCGAGGTCGGGTTTCAAGTAAGGGCGGGGTGGGGAGCTTGCTGGAGGAGGCGTCGAGTTCGGGTCTGAAGTAAGGGGGCGTCGAGGCGGGGAGCAGAGAGGGAGGCGTCCGTGTGGGGTCTGAGGCAAGGAGGGGCATCGAGGTGGGGTCTGAGGTAAGAGGGCGGGGAGCAGATGAGGCCCCAATGTGGATCTGAGGTCATGGAGTATCGAGGCGGGATCTGAGGCAATGGAGTATCGAGGCGGGATCTGAGGCAAGGGAGGCATCTAGGTGGGGAGCAGAGAGGGAGGCGTCAGTGTGTGGTGTGAGGCAAGGGGTCCTCGAGGTGGGGAGCAGAGAGGGAGGTGTCAGTGTGGGGTTTGAGGCAAGGGGGGCGTCGAGGTGCATCTGAGGTAAAGGTGTGGGGGCCAGGGTGGGGAGGCGTCGAGGTCGGGTCTGAGGTAAGGAGGGGGGAGGGGGGAGAGGGGGAGGTAAAAAGGTGACATCTGAGGTAACGGGGGAATGAGGAGGGGGGGCGTGAATGTGGGGACTGAGGTAAGGGGGGGTGGGAACACGGGAGGAGGCGTCGAGGTCGGGTCTGAAGTGGGGGTGGAGAGGGAAGGGAAGCTGATGGGGGGATGAGGCGTCAAGGTCAGGTCTGAGGTAGGGGGGGAGGGGGGCAAAGAGGTGAAGTCTGAGGTAAGGGGGGATGGGAGAGGGGGGCGGGAAGCCTCAAGATGGCGTCTGAGGCAGGGGAGGCGTGGAGGCGGGGTCTGAGGTAAGGGGGGGTGGGAACATGGGAGGAAGCGTCGAGGTCGGGTTTCAAGTAAGGGGGGTGGGGAGCAGAGGAGGAGGCGTCGAGGTCGGGTCTGAAGTAAGGGGGCGTCGAAGTGGGGAGCAGAGAGGGAGGTGTCCGTGTGGGGTCTGAGGCAAGGCGGGGCGTCGAGGTGGTCTGAGCTAAGGGAGGTGGGGGCCAGGGTGGGGTAGCAGGAGGGAGGCTTCGAGGTCGGGTCTGAAGTAAGGGGGCGTCGAGGCGGGGAGCAGAGAGGGAGGCGTCCGTGTGGGTCTGAGGCAAGGAGGGGCGTCGAGGTGGGGTCTGAGGTAAGAGGGGTGGGGAGCAGATGAGGCCTCAATGTGGGATCTGAGGTAATGGAGCATCGAGGCGGTTCTGAGGCAAGGGGGCGTCAAGGTGGGATCTGAGGTAAGGGGGAGGGGGAGGCAAAGAGGTGAAGTCTGAGGTAAGGGGGATGGGGAGGGGGGCGGGAAGCCTCAAGATGGCGTCTGAGGCAAGGGAGGTGTGGAGGCGGGGTCTGAGGTAAGGGGGGTGGAACACGGGAGGAAGCGTCGAGGTCGGGTTTCAAGTAAGAGGGGGTGGAGAGGGGAAGGGAAGCTGAGTGGGGGATGAGGCGTCAAGGTCAGGTCTGAGGTAGGGGGGAGGGGGGGCAAAGAGGTGAAGTCTGAGGTAAGGGGGTTGGGGAGAGGGGGGCGGGAAGCCTCAAGATGGCGTCTGAGGCAGGGGAGGCGTGGAGGCGGGTCTGAGGTAAGGGGGGGTGGGAACACGGGAGGAAGCGTCGAGGTCGGGTTTCAAGTAAGGGGGGTGGGGAGCTTGCTGGGGGAGGCGTCGAGGTCGGGTCTGAAGTAAGGGGGCGTCGAGGCGGGGAGCAGAGAGGGAGGCGTCCGTGTGGGGTCTGAGGCAAGGAGGGGCATCGAGGTGGGGTCTGAGGTAAGAGGGGCGGGGAGCAGATGAGGCCCCAATGTGGGATCTGAGGTCATGGAGTATCGAGGCGGGATCTGAGGCAATGGAGTATCGAGGCGGGATCTGAGGCAAGGGAGGCATCTAGGTGGGAGCAGAGAGGAGGCGTCAGTGTGTGGTGTGAGGCAAGGGGTCCTCGAGGTGGGGAGCAGAGAGGGAGGTGTCAGTGTGGGGTTTGAGGCAAGGGGGGCGTCGAGGTGCATCTGAGGTAAAGGGGTGGGGGCCAGGGTGGGGAGGCGTCGAGGTCGGGTCTGAGGTAAGGAGGGGGGAGGGGGAGAGGGGGGAGGTAAAAAGGTGACATCTGAGGTAACGGGGGAATGAGGAGGGGGGCGTGAATGTGGGGACTGAGGTAAGGGGGTGGGAACACGGGAGGAGGCGTCGAGGTCGGGTCTGAAGTGGGGGGGTGGAGAGGGGAAGGGAAGCTGAGTGGGGGGATGAGGCGTCAAGGTCAGGTCTGAGGTAGGGGGGGAGGGGGGGCAAAGAGGTGAAGTCTGAGGTAAGGGGGGATGGGGAGAGGGGGGCGGGAAGCCTCAAGATGGCGTCTGAGGCAGGGGAGGCGTGGAGGCGGGGTCTGAGGTAAGGGGGGGTGGGAACACGGGAGGAAGCGTCGAGGTCGGGTTTCAAGTAAGGGGGGGTGGGGAGCAGAGGAGGAGGCGTCGAGGTCGGGTCTGAAGTAAGGGGGCGTCGAAGTGGGGAGCAGAGAGGGAGGTGTCCGTGTGGGGTCTGAGGCAAGGCGGGGCGTCGAGGTGGGTCTGAGCTAAGGGAGGTGGGGGCCAGGGTGGGGTAGCAGGAGGGGAGGCTTCGAGGTCGGGTCTGAAGTAAGGGGGCGTCGAGGCGGGGAGCAGAGAGGGAGGCGTCCGTGTGGGGTCTGAGGCAAGGAGGGCATCGAGGTGGGGTCTGAGGTAAGAGGGGCGGGGAGCAGATGAGGCCCCAATGTGGGATCTGAGGTAATGGAGTATCGAGGCGGGATCTGAGGCAATGGAGGCATCTAGGTGGGGAGCAGAGAGGGAGGCGTCAATGTGTGGTGTGAGGCAAGGGGTCCTCAAGGTGGGGAGCAGAGAGGGAGGTGTCAGTGTGGAGTCTGAGGCAAGGGGGGGCGTGGAGGCGGGGTCTGAGGCAAGGGGTGTGGAAGTGGGGTATGAAGTGGGGGGTAAGGGGGAAGAGAATCATGTAGGTGGAGTCTGAGGTAAAGTGGGTTAGGGAGCAGGGGGGGAGGTGTCCAGGTGGGATCTGAGGTAAGAGGTCGTTGAGGTAGGCTCTGAATCCAGAGGGTGTGGGCATTGGGGGGGAGTTGTAGGGGCAAGGAGTCGAGGTGGGTTCTGAGGTAAGGGGGGGTGGAGGTTTGGAAAGCCTCAAGGATGGGTCTGAGGTGAGGGGGTTCACATGTGGCTCTCTAGGTCCTCAAGGGAAGCCCTTTGACTGAAGCCAAACTTGACAGAACAAATCCCCTTATTAAAATTATTTATTCTGTAAAACTTGGACTCAGTCAAAAGGCCGCACTTGAGTACCTAGAAGGCCACATGTGGCCTTGAGGCAGCCACAGGTTTCCCATCTCTAGGGGATTCCAGGTGGAGCCCTGCATTTATTTGGGATTTATATGGGATAATTTTCCAGAGTCTTCCTCTTCACCTCCCACCTTTGGTGTTTCTCTTTTCTGCCCTTTCAATTCTTCTGTGATCATGGAAGCATAACAGGACCACTCTTTGATCTTCTCACCAGCTAGGCTGCCTCTAGGTTATGGGTGGGGAAACCTGAGTCCTCAGGCCACATGAAGGCTTTTAGCTCCTCAGGTGTGCCTTTTGACCGAGTCCAAGTTTTACAGAACACATCCTTTTATTAAGAGGATTTGTTCTGTGAAGTTTGGATTCAGTCAAAGGGCCACACTTGAGAACCTAGAGGGTCACATGTGGCCTTGAGGCCCAAGTTTCCCCAATCCTACTCTATGGATGATAAAATTCTGAGAGGTTCCATGTATCATTTCCTTATATAAGAATGTAAACAGTTTGACCTTCATTACTGTCTCACTTTTTTTATCCCCTCATAATTGTTTTTTTATTCTTCTCTTAACTCCTATGTTTGTATATGTTACATTTTCTACTCAGCTCTAGTATTTTTATCAGGAAAGCTTGGACGTTTTTTTATTTCATTAAAGGTCTGTTTTTCTCCCCTGTAGGATTATACTCAGTTTTTCTGGGTAAGTTCTTCCTTGTAAGTCTAGATCCTGTCCCTTTTGGAATACCATATTCAAAACTCTTTGTTTCTTTATAGGTGAAGGCTGCTAGACCTTATGTGATCCAACTGTGGCTCTGTACATGAAATTTTTCTTTTGGCTAATAGCATGTTTTCCTTGACTTTGGAGCTCTCAATTTTGGCCATGACTTTCCTGAGAGTTTTCATTTTAAGATTTTTTTCAGGATATGACCAGCGAATTTTTTCAGTGTCTGCTTTGCCCTCTAGTTCTAAGAGATCTAGGCAGTTTTCATTTATGATTTCTTGAAATATAATGTCTAAGCTTTTTTTTGTCATGTCTTTCAGATATTCTAATATATTTTAAATTATCTCTCAGTCTTTTTTCCAGCTTTTGCTGTGAGAAACTTCACATTTTCTTCTATTTTTTTTTGTCTTTTGACTTTGTGTTATTATTTCATAGTGTCTCGTGGAACCATTGGCTTATTTTTGGCCAATTTTAATTTTTAAGGAATTATTTTCTTTAGTTATGCATTGTACCTCTCATTCTAAGCTGTTAATTCTCTTTTTATATCTTTCTGCTTTGATTCTTACTCCTTTATCCATTTTTTCCCTCTCTTGCTCTCAAGTGGTTTTTAAATTTTTTTTTCTAGTTATTTTTTAACTCTCGCTTTTACTCTTCCAGGAATTCTTTTTGGACTTGTATCTAAACTGCATTTTCCTTGAGGCTTTGCTCATTGATATTTTCAAGTCTAAAAGTAGAACTAACTACATTGGACCCAACTTCCAACTTATTTGATTCATTTTATTATTTTTTATCATTTGTTAAATATGTTTATTAAATTTATTGTTTTATTTTATGAAACAATGAAAAAATCAAGTAGAGCACACAGCAGTGGTACTAGACTGGAGCTGTTGTTCCATTTAGTTATACTAAAGGTTCCTCATATGATAATCCTTCATCTCTTGAAAGTTCTTCATCTTTGTCGTGTAGGAAAACTGTTGTTTTCTGTGGAAAATGGGGACTTTTTTTATGCTAACCTCAACAGAGCCTTCACATTGTAATCTTTAACTTCTTGAGGGTCCATCATCTTTATCATACTTCCTAGAACAGCTATTTGAAACCTTTATACAAACCAATAAATTCCAGATCCTATTCCCTGCACCTGCCCCCACTTTCTGCATATGATCACACATACAGCTTAACGTTTTAGTGAGAAGCTTGACACCCAAAAAAATACTTCTTCCTAATCCTTTCATCTTCCCCCCAGTTTCCAAATACACAGACACAGACACACACACACACACACACACACACACACACACACGCGCGCGCGCGCGCGCAGGCACGCGCCCACATAGCATACTTACATATGAATATATAGTGAGTATATATCTGTTTCTGTATCATATATTTCTGTGAATAAACATATAAGCCTACCTATATAAGTAGAGATAGCTATACCTGTGTTTGTATATGTATGCATACTAGTAACATATACAGACATGTGCATATCTGTATATAAACAATATATGTACTTATCTACATATATTACGTATGCATATGTACACATGCAAATATATCTATATATATACCTGGTACAATTATATAATTACACATATGAGTGTACACAGATATTTATGTGCAAAGTAATATGGAGGGAGAGTGAAACCATATGCAAATATAGATCACGCATATATGTTAATATAACACATTTCTTAATATGCCTTTGACTCCATGTACAATTTTGCATATTTAAGATATTGAGTGTATAGCGTTATCTATAATTCAGATATTACTTTGTTGAACAGTATACATATATATATATTTTACCCATATATGTACATATGTGTATACATACATAAACTTCTCTTTACTATACACACAAGTCTATATGTATACAAGTATTTTGTATCAATAATGTACACATGAATGTGCACATGTAACATATAGTTATATACTCCACATAAATTTACTTGTATGTATATAGATGGGCACATTTCTATACATAATATACCCATACAAATGTGTAAATAGAATATAAGTATATGCATATCACATATGTGAGTTCATATCTAATGCGTGTGTGCATATGCAAGTATAAATACACGTGTTATGTTTGAGTACCACCTACGTGACTATATAGATGTATACACACAAGTGTATGTGCATACTATTGGATATAGGCATAATTAACAAAATATACATATGAATATACAATGATACAAGCATACATGTATATCTACACATATATACCCATTAGTATATAAGCATATCATATGTATTTGTATTGTGTATATGTCTGAACCTATATGAACATAAATATATGTACTTATCTATGTATATGTGCATGTAAGTATAAATATATATGTTTATATAGATAGCTTGTGCACAAGCGTATAAATAGAATATAACAGTACACAGTTATACATGAATCACATATACATATACACATAAAGGAACATCAGTCATATCTATGCATACATATGAGTGTACATGTATACTTACATGTGTATATGGATATAGATGGGTATATGCTATATACACAAATATATGGTCTATATCTACTTTGTGGGCATATGTATATCTATTGTGGACCTGTATATACATTTATACTATTGTGCATGTGCATGTGTATAAACCTTTGTGTATCTTACAGATATGTGTATCTTTATATATACATTAATACTCACATAGATGGGTGTATATATAAACTTATGTTTCTATCTGTCTACTCATCTGGGTATGTACAGATATTTTTCATACTTGCGTTTGGCTTGTAAAACCCTTTATAACCTGGCCCTTTCTTACCTTTTCAGCCACGTTGTCTGTGATTCAGGAACTGTGACTTCCTTGCTCTTCCTTCATCTCCTATTTCTGAGCTATTTCTGACTGTCCCCTATTCCTGGAACTCTTTTTCTCCTCATCTCTGCCTTCTGGCTTCCCTTGGTTCATTCATGTCTAAGCTAAATGATGCTGTCTGCAAAAAAGGCTTTCTTAGTCTCCCTTAATCCTGAAAATACCCCCAATTTCTCCTGTCTATAACTTGTTTGTGCATAGTTGTTTGCATGTTGTCTCCCACATTAGACTGTGAGTTCCTTGAGGGCAGGGCCTGTCTTTTGCTCTTTATTTGTATCCCTAGCACTTAGCACAGTTCTTAGCACACAGTACTCACTTAATACATGTTTATCAGTTGATTGGCATTGATTGATTAACTCTTGCAGTAGCTTGCCTCAAGTTTCTCCCCACTCCAATCCATCCTGCATTCAGCCACCAAAATGACTTTCCTAAAGCTTAGGTCCCACCATGTCATTACTCTGCCACCCCCAATAAACTCCACTGGCTTTCTACGTCTCCAGTGTCAATACAAATGCATTCAAAGCCCTTTATGACCTAACCTCCTTCTTCCCTTTCTAGTCTTATTACACCTTACTCCCCAACATGTGCTCTTTGATCCAGTGACACTGGCCTCTTGGCTGTTCCACAAACAAGACCCTTCATCTCTTTGCTCTGGGCATTCTCTCTGGCTGTCTCCCATGCCTGGAATGCTCTCCTTAACTTTGTCTACTGTCTTTCCTAGCTTCCTTTAAGTCTATACTGAAATGCATCTTTTACAGGAAGCCTTCCCCAACCTCTCTTAGTTTTAGTACCTTCATTCTTTTAATTGTTTCCTATTTATCCTGCATATGGTTTGCTTTGTATTTATTTATTTGCATGTTGTCTACCCCATTAGATTGTAAGCTACTTGAGGGCAGGGACTCTTTTGCCTCTTTTTGTATTCCTAGTGCTTAGCACAGTTCTTGGCACATATAGATGCTTGCTTAATAAATGTTCATCAAAATTTATCAATTTAGTTCACTGACTGTAAAGAAAGTTCGAAACGATCCTTGATGGCAAGTCACCAATCCAAATGTATTAGGTCACATAAGTGATGTATAAGGCATTTCCTGGTTTACTTCTACCCCCACCATCCCTTTATTTATACTCTCTTTTTCTCAAAATAATTATTTTGTATTACTTTAAACTTTGTATTGGCAGCTAGGTGGCATAGGGGATGAGTGTCAGATGTGGAGGCAAGAAAACCAGAATTTAAATTCTACCTCAGATACTTAATAGCTATGTGTAAGTCACTTACCCGATTTCAGCCTCATTTTCCTCATCTATAAAATGGAGATGATAATAGCACCTGCCTAATTGGGTTATTGTGAGGATCAAATGACATAACCTATGTATGTTACTTTGCAAACCCTAGAGTGCTATATATTGCTAACTGCCATATATGTTATTCTATGTCTTTATCACCTGATTGGCTACTGGGTGGTACATTTTTCATTTATATTTGATAACCATTTACTAAGTCGTAGAATTAATGAATACCTCACCATATTTAAAACTGGAAGAGTCCTCAGAAGTTTTCTAATCCAACCCACTCATTTTACAGTTGAGGAAATGAACTCTATGAGGTGTGAAGTTACTTGCCCAAGATTACACAGCCTAGTAAGTGGCAGAGCTGGAATTTTAACTCAGGTCCTGGGGCTCTAAATTCAGTGCTTTTTCCATTGCATCAAAAGGTTATGCACTGTGTCAGTTGAGGTACTCACACCAACAAAATAGCAGCTCCTTTTTAAAGTGTGGAAGAATACAGGAAATAATCTTGCTTTTTTCCTCTTTTTCATAGTGTGACATTGATCATTTGAGCAAAGATGATAGTTCCTGAGGATGATGATCCCATCAAAGAGCCTGATCCCCAGATCAGTGGGGAGAGTTCTACAAAGAATCTTGTGAAGGAGCTAGACACAGACCCAGCAGCTGACCAAGCTGATCATGAGGAGGACGAGATGCAGAATTTACGAGAACTAACAAGACAGCTTGAAATCCAAAATCAGCCATTAAGACCTAAGAACCAGGCAAATGTCCCTAATGAAGAGAAACAAATCAACTTGGACAAAGACAGTCAAAATGTTGGGCCAAGCAGAGGGGAAAATAGAAGTATCAGTGGCAAGATAGAAAAACAGAGTCAAGTTGGTGAGATAAGTCTTGAGATAAAAGAGAGCAAAGATTTAAAAGGAGATGTCGATATGCAAGTTCAGGTTAGTAAGTGCATTGCACTCGTGGATAGTGGTAGCAGTACAGTGCGTATAGATAGATCAACAGTGCCCAAAGTTACAACCTCTAAAATGGCTGGACAGATTTCCACTGTGGAGTCGGGCAGCGTCTGCCCTGATACATCATTGTTTGGCCCAGTACTGGATGGTGTGGAAGTATTAGAACTTGGTAACTTAGCTGAAGGAGATGACAGCAATTGGTATGTATATCTTGGAAGAATGTGGACTTCCCCCCTCTTTTTTTCTGAATTTCAGGAATTCTTAGTGTAGTTCTGTTTCATAAGGTGATATCTTTTCTAGCTTTGTCAACAATATGAAAGACTTGAATACAAGTTTATTTGCATGAAGCTTACAAAATTATATTCAGTTTATCTGAATTGTGATTTCTTAGATGCACCACCCCTATCCCAGCTCCTGGTCATCAGAGAGAACTAAGAGAGATGAACCCCACTCTAGATGGCCAGTGCCTAAGATGGCATTTTGAAATTGAGCTGCCTCTGAACATCCAGTCACTAATCAGCTAGTGCATATTCCAGTGTTAAATGAAACTGTGGAGATGGAGATAGAGATCATTAAGGGTCTCAAAGTGGAAGGAAAGAAAGGAAGGGAAAGAGCCATGGTTAGGGGGACAGGATGGAGGAGTGACCTCAACAACCATACACAGGTCTTCTCACCTACCCATCCACATTTGCTTTGTGTATATCGTAGTCATGTGAGACTATTCATTGATTGATAGTAGGAAACATTTGACATCCTACCTCCATGAATATTAGTGATTGGTTAACTTTGCTCTCAAATTGAGTGCAATACCTTAGCATATTAAGTTACATTTCTATGTGAAATATTTTAATAAAACAATTCAACAAACTTTTATTGTCTACTAATGTGTCAAAGCACTATGCACATGTATCGTTGGATAAATCCTATCAAAAATATTAAGAGATAACTATGGCAGATGTGTTCTCTGAAGAGGAAAGGACAGATCAGTTATTTGAAGATATTTGAGAATTTAAAGACTTGCATTCTTTTCCTTTAAACATATAAATGTATCTTTTGCAATCTTGAAGGCTTTGTGATTTCCCAAAAAGTGGACCTCCAGGAAAACAGAAAACAGAATCTCTTTTAAAGTGGTGCCGTCAATTCCTGGATCATCCCAGTCCTGAGACCAAAGCATCCTGCTCAGCCTTAATGAGTGAACTTGATCAAGGTATGGAAACCAAGTCTGAGGTGTGGAAAGAACACTGGGCCCTGAGTCAGGATTACACATTAACTATGCTAGATTTTCCAATAAGGTTAACACATTTTCAGTAGTTGATTCTTGCAGAATTCATTGCATACCTTTTATTACAGTGATGTTGTGAGAGACAGGGTTAATATTGCCTTGTAAGCTGTGTTAAGTCAGTTTGCTAGATGTTTTGTTTCAGGGGATATGATGCATATCCAAATCCTTATAATTAATAATCCATATTATAATAACTTCCTACTGAATTACAGAATACCTTCTTCATTATTTATATTTGGAAGCATTTAAGTGTTCTGAGGCCATTTTTTCAAATCATATCTTCTATTTGCAGGCTATTTGGGTTATATTGGGAACCACATAACTCAGTCCCACAGTGGGGATTCCAAAATCTTTCTTTTGGCTTTCAGGCTCATGGCCAGAATAGTACTCCCTCAGAGGACCAGACTTGGCTTTCTCACCTCCTGCTACAGATAAATGTCGTTGAAACTAAAATATCTAACCCCATTTCAAAAAAAGTTTATCCTTGACATCTTATTTTCATTGTTAATGTATTCCTCTTTTTCTTTTTCCACTTAGCAAGTAGGTGGAAAACTCTCTGTGAAAGCACATTGGCCCCTAAACGTGTGTATAGTTCATTTATAGAGCCACACTTTGGTAGTAATATCCAAAATGCTTCCATGGCCCTGGAGTGTGCTCACAAACCACTGTTCTCCTGGGGGACCTCAGGTAAGGCCTATGAAATCTACAAAGTAAAAATGGTCAGTTGTGCAGAAAGCAGGATTAAATGGGAAAGAAGAAAGCATAAGGGACTTAAATAGACATAAGCTCTGTCATTCTGTTTTACTAATGAGCTTTTATGTGATGCCAAGTGTAGAAATAATATAAGCATAGCATTAACATGTGAAAAGCTATATACCATGCAAGTCATGGTGGTACATGCCTATAGCTTCCAGTGCTCGGGAGGCTCAGTTTGGGGGATCACTTGAGTTCAGGAGTTTTGAGCTACAGTAGGGCTAAAGCTGGTGAGGTATCCACTTCAAGTCTGGGACTAATATTCAGTACACTGGAGCAGGAACCCAGCAGGCTGCCTAAGGAGGGGCAAATTGACCCAGGTCAGAAACAGCAGCTCAAAACATCCATGCTTATCAATAGTGCAGTGAGTGGCTGTTGCACTTCTAGCATGAGAGGGGATTGAGAGATCTGGCCTCCCCCAATCTACCCTCCTCCATCCCACCCCAACCTTGCCAAAAAAGGAAAGAAATGCATTTAATAGATTCTGAGCTTTTCTTAGGTTCATTATTAGCAACTATCAGACTGGAAGGAAGAGCTAATGAATTGACTGGTTAGTGTACTCAGCTTCTCAGAAGAGCACTTGATAGACTTGAACACAAGGCTGAATTTAATAAAATGCAATTTAACAACCTTACTTCCTTTCTTCCTGGATAAATGAAAAATCTTACATGTGTCCAAAAAATTGACTTCACAAGTACAAGAAGAAGGAGACCTGGTTAGATAGCACCTTATCTGAAAAAAAGCAGGGATCTTTTTTGGACTGCAAACTCAATTTGAATGATGTGATTGATAAGGCCACCAAAAAGCTAATGGTGATCTTGTGTCTTTTTGTCCCCAGGTCCTGGCACATCATAGGCACTAAATAAATGCTTGTTTGTTGGGTTATATCAAAAGCTTCTAAGACTTAGGGAATGATAGTCCCTCTGCCTAAACACTGACCTACTGAGCTATCTATTTGGGTCACTTCTACAACAGGAATCTCCAATGACCCAAGATCATTTCATATTGAGAAATATGGTTTGTAAGCAAATTCAGCAAATAAGTTATAGTTGTTTCTTTCTTTGTATACCCTAAGGACATTCTGGCATTTCTCCATCACAGTCAACTTTTAAAGAGAATATAGATTGGACTGCTGATGAATCCATCTCTAAGGAATATAAATTTCAGTATTTGACTGATGCGCAGGTGGCTCAACTACAGGAAGAAAGTAAGAAGCATTGTTTTGTTTGAGAAAGTTCTTCACTTAAGAAGAATGCGATTAGATATGCAGTTAGAGGGCATGCAGTTCTCCAGAAAATGTTTGAATTTCCTACTTTTTACACTTTTCTTCTGTCTAGCAGAAATTGATTGCATACATGAAATAGTTACACTTGAACCAATCAAAACAAAATTCCATCTGCAATCCCTTTGCTAACCATGTACTGCTCCCATCTCATTCACTCACTCTCAGCCACCCACTAACACATAGTCTCCAACCTACCCTATCTTCTTCTATGCACTTCATCCATTCATGCATTCACTCTCTTTTCTATGTGTGTGTCTGTGATTTTGAATGGGCTATTTGCATATCTCTTGTGTACTTATGGGTATACACATGTACACATATGTATGAGAGTTGAGAGAAAAAGGATATATGCTTGTGTTTTGAGTCCTAAGGGACTTTCCCATCACCATTAGTCAGGCTCTTAAGGCTGTGGGCTCTTGCTTAGAAACGTCTTCAGCTATTATAAGGGGAATTTAGCCTGTATTTGGCCCCGTAACTACTCACATTTCTCTAGCACTTTCAGATATACCAAGCAGTTTGCTCAAAATAATTCCACTCAGTTAGCTAAGGCCAACATCTCTGGTTGGGCCTCCAGGAGCTTGTTCCTGTGTTCACTCACCCTTCATCTCTGACTCTCAGCTAGCTCCTTCCATCCTACCTACAAGCTTATAGAAAGTGTCCCTTATCCAGCCCCTAACCAAAACAAACTTCATGAGTCTGCTGTCCCTCCAGCTATCATCTCATGTCTTCTTGCCGCCAAATTTTTAAGAATATGGGTTGTCTACACTCACTGCATCTCCTCTCTCACCACCCACATAATCAGAATTCCTTTGCAGTCTGACTTTTGTCTCCACTACTCCCTCTACTGAAATTGCTCTCTCCACTTATATTAACAACTTGTTATATCAACGAGCTCTTCTTTGTCAGATCCTATGGCCTCTTCGAATTCCTCAAGAGACTCTCTTCCCTTGTGGTCTGTGCCATTCCTTTCACACAGTGGTTCTTCTACCTCTCTGCTGCTTTCTTCTGTTTCTCCTTTTTTTGGTTTCTCATCCTCCTCCTCCCCTCCTGGTGTTCTCCCGCCGGCCACCTCCCCACAGCCCCCCCCCACTCCCCACTGGGGCTCCTTCCCTGCGGCTCCCCTGGCTGCCCACAAAGTGTATGCATCCCCTAAACATCTGGTCTTGGCCCTTTTCTCTCTCTACATTCTTTCCCTTGGTGATCCCCCAGGGTTTCACTTCTATATAGATGATTTCAGAAATATTTCTATCTGTCCTTTCTCTCTAGTTGGACATTTCCAACTTTTTGACATAGATGTCCTACTAACATATCAGCCTCAGTGTGTTAAAAAATGACTTCATCATCTTTCCCCATAAACATGCCCCTTTTTCTCAACTTTCCTATTTCTATTGATGGTACCACTGTCTTTCCATTCAGCCAAAATCTCCCCCAACTGCCAAGTACCTCAATAAGGGTCTTGAATCTGGCCCCTTCTCTCCAGACAGCCTCTTTTCTAGATGATTGCAACAGCCTCCCTATTAAATTCCCAGCCTCCAGCCTTTCCTTTCTCCAATCCATCTTCCACATCTATATTCCAAAAGCACAGGTCTGACCACATCACTGCCCTCCTCAAGAAGCTTTAATGGCTTTCTCTTGCCTGTAGGAGAAAGCATAAACTCCTTAGCCTGGCATTTAAAGCCTTTTCCAATTTGATGCCAGTGTACCTTCGTGGTCTTAATCCATTTCCTGTACTATATGTTCCAGCTCAACTGGACTCCCAGTTGTTTCCTGATTCTGCCCTGTCCCCTCCTGCCGATAATCCTCCATCCCCAGAACACACTCTGTAGCTTTATCTATTGAGGCCCTTTTCTTGCTTCAAGGCTCCAACTCAAGTGTTACTTCTGCTATAAAACCTTCCTTGATCCTCCTGTTCTTTTTCTCTCTCACATCTCAAAACTTTTTGGAGTACTTTGGCTCTCTCCTTTGCAGCCCCGTCATACTCTACCTTGAATTATACTATTTGTAACCATGTTTATTTAAGTAAATTTCTTTAATGACATTCCCCACAAACAATTCATTGTAGTTGAAAATAATCTTGGCCAACAATTTATTTTTTTTTATTATTTTTTTTTTTTGGTGAGGCAATGGGGGTTAAATGACTTGCCCAGGGTCACACAGCTAGTAAGTGTCATGTGTCTGAGGCCAGATTTGAACTCAGGTCCTCCTGAGTCTAGAGCTGGTGCTCTATCCACTGCACCAACTAGCTGCCTCTTGGCCAGCAGTTTAAATGGCACAATGTTTATTTTGTGTCACGATATGAATAAAGTTCATAACCTGAAAAGTTCCTAAAATATCTGGGTTTGCTTAGCTTGCTAAATATCGGATGATCATGTAATCATAGAATTTGGAGTTAAAAGGGAACTTAGAGATGATGTATTCCACGCCTTTCATTATACAGTTGAGAAAATTGAAGCCCAGAAAGGGGAAGTGATTTGTTTAAGGTCAATCAGGAAGTAGATAGAGCAGAGCCATATTTGAACCCAGGTCCTCTGACTCAAATCCAATGTGCTTCCATCATGTACCACACCGTTGATATATTATGTATGAAAAAGACAGAATTAGAATTAAATTGAAACACGTAGAGTCACATGCATTATCCACTTTCTCTTCAGGCTTTCTACAGGAAAATGCCTATGCAGCTGCCTCAGCACCTTTTAAGATTCCCAGCGCCTCTTTCCAATCTCAGATAGGCGGTGCTTATGGTAATCAGGAGTTGTATGATTCCGAGGAAGATGAGGATTATTATGACTATCCCCAGGCATTTTCAGGCAGATCCAGAAATACTTCATCTCTGCCTAGTTTTCCTCCATACCAGTCTCCATCCATAAGTAGTGACTACAGCCAAGTAATACCTCCTCGAATGATTACGCCAAAGAGATCCGTGTCAGGCTCCAGACGAGCATACAGGAAATGGCCAGACAGTGGAGGTAAGCTAGCTGTGGACTTTAAGCTTGTCGTGACTTGAAATATTTGGAAAATCACCATTGGCTGAAATAAAGGCAATGTGGTGTTTGGCCTCATTGTAGCAAGATTTCTAAAATTTTCTCTTTTGGCTCTCCCTCATTTCAGTAGTTAAGATCAACAAAAAATAGTTGTGTGTGCATGTATAAGAGTCTTTTACCTTTGTGTTAACTACAATTAAAGTTTCATTCATTATTGCTGAATTGGAAAGAACCTTCAACATCATCTAGGTCCATTTTCCTCATCTTTGAGATGAAGAAAAAGTCCCCAAGGATTGAAATTGCTTAAGGTCACACAGCTATTTAGGGCATAACTTGAACTAGAGGATAGGTCAGTTTACTCCCAGTTTGGTGGTTTTCTACTTGAACTTGGTATTTTTCCTTATTGCTCTGGTGTAGACATGGCTCTTGGAGATGAAAGTGGTGGGCAGTCTACATATTTCCTTTGGAGATGGAGAGAAAGGGAAGTGATTTTAGTGGCCATGGGGCCCAAGCCTGGGAATACTAGGTCATCTGCATGATGGCCACAGGACTAAATGGATAGGAGATTTGAGATTTGTGGGGAGCAAGATGGGTGACTGGGAAGGGGTAGAAGTAGAACCCTGTGGAAGGCATGAAGAAGTGGCTTTAAAAAACCCCCAATAACCCCTGTCTCTTACCTACTCAGGCAGCAAGTAAAAGTGTCTTAAGTAGTAGGAAAAATGGAGTTGGGGGTATATACAGCTTAGCAGCTGCCTGCCAGCTCAGCTTAGGGGATGTCACTTTCATTCACCACTTGTGTCATAAGTGAACAATTGCTAGCTAAATGTTTAAAAGCCAGCAGATAAGAAAACCTCTTCATTCCTGTCTTTGCTTTCAAGTCTTTTTCACATGCACCATTATCTAGCCATATTTCTCCTCATCCTACATGCATAGAAGTTACTTTTTATGTTCAAATGTAGAACTTTACATTGATTCCTCTTTAATTTCCTCTTTGTGATGGCTGGCTCTTTGTCCTGCCATGTTGGGATTCTTGGGAGCTATGCTATGGCATCCAGCATGTAACATCCTTTTCAGCTACATGTCATCAACACATATGATATGCAAGCCGTGTATGCCTCATAATTTCATATATCCCTTGTTATTTCAGATGAATTGTATGGCTGTATGCCCAGCGAAGTTAGATCAAGTCTTCGTTCTTTGAGTTCTGCAAAGACTAACTGCAATTTAGACTGGGATGTTCAAGCACCAAAGAGTCAGTTATCAAGAACTCAGGAATCAGGTAAACCTTTCTTATCTCTCTAAGAAATGAAGTTTTTTCCCTTTCTTTAAAAAAAAATTTGTTCTGATGAATTTTATTAGTACACCACCTTCATTTCCCATTATGTACCTCCCCCACCCAGACACCCATTCCTAATTAGGATAGGGACTGGACCTAGGATTTCATTGGTAGGGAACTCTTGAATGAGGAAACTCTCTCTACCTGTACAGGTTAGCACCTTGTCTGCAACTTATAGTCTTAAAGAGTTGTCTAATTACAAAGACTAAAAAAGAAAGGGGGAAAAGGCAGTTCACCAAAACCAAGTCTGATGGTATCTGCAGGGTTTCACACTTACACTCCTCTGCCTCTCCAAAAGGGAGGAGGTACATTCAGTTTATATTTGTTGTTGTTCTTTCTATTTTCGTTGTTGTAGTCATTGTGTGTATCATTTTCCTGGTTCTACTTACTTCATTTGAGTGATTCATTTTATATCCACTCATATGTGCATATCTATAGTCTTATCTGTACTGCTTATCTACACTCTTCACATTCATTGTTTCTTATGGTGTAACAGCATTCCGTTATATTCATGTACTACAGTTTATGTAGCCAAGCCACACTCTGATCATTCAGTCAATAAGCATTTATTAAGAATCCACTGTGTGCCAGACACTGTGCCTTAGCACAGTTCTGGGGATACAAAAAGGGGCAAAAGACAGTTCCTGCCCTCAAGGGGCTTACATTCTAATGGGAGAGATATATATGTATGTGAGAACAGACAAATATGTACAAACAAGCTATAAATGGGATAAATGGAAAAATAATTTACAGGAAAAGCGCTAGAATTAAGAGGGGTTGGGAAAGGCTTTGGGTAGAAGATGGAATTTTAGGTGGGACTTGAGGGAAACCAGGAGGCAGAGATGAGAAGGGAGACGATTCCAGGCATGGGGAACAGTCAGAATGCCCAGAGCAGAGAGGTGACATGTCTTGTTCATGAAACAACCAGGAGGCCAATGTAACATAGAGTACACATTGGGGAGTAAGGTATAAGAAGATTGGAAAGATGGAGGAGGATGGCAGGTTATGAAGAGCTTTGAATGCCAGAGGATTTTGTAGTTAATCCTGGAGGCAGTAGGAAGCCACTGAAGTTTACTGAGTAGGGGAGGGACATTGTCAGAATTGCAGTTTAGGAAGATCACTTTGATGGCTGAATGGAGAATGGATTGGAGTGGGGAGAGACTTGAGGTAGGAAAGACCCACCCCCCCAAGCAGCTATTATGGTAGTCTAGGTGTGAGGTGATCAGGGCCTAAACTGGACTGGTGGCAGTGTCAGAAGAGAGAAGGGCTGTATTTGAGGGATGCTGCAGAAGTAAAATCAACAGGCCTTGGTAACACCTTGGATATAGGGAGGTGGGAGAAATTGAGGAGTCCAGGATGACTTCTAGGTTGTTAGCTTCAGGGTTAGGAGGATGGTGGTGCCCTCTACAATTAATAGGGAAGGTAGAAGGTAGAGAAATGTTTAGGGGGAAAGATAATGAGTTCCATTTCCAAAACGTATTGAGTTTAAGATGTCTATTGGACATCTAGTTTGAGATGTCTGAAAGGCAGTTGGAGATATAAGATTGGAGGTCTGAAGAGAGGCTGGGGCAGGATAGGTAGATTTGAGGGTCATCAGCATAGAGGTGGTCATTAAATCCATAAGAGCTGATGAAATCCCCAAGTAGTATAGAAGGAGGAGAGAAGAAGGCTTGAGATACTTACAGTTAGAGCGTGAGACCCGGATGAAGATACAGCAGGGGAGACCAAAAAGGACTGGTCAGATAGGTAGGAGAACCAGGAGAGAGTGGTGTCCCCAAAACCTAGAGAGTAGAGAGTATCAAGGAGAAGAGGGTGGTCCATAGTGTCAGTGGCCTGAGGAGAATAAGGAAAGAGTAAAAGCCCTTAGAGATGGCAATTAAAGGAATAACTGGTAATTTGGGGATAATAGTTTCAGTGGAATGATGAGGTCAGAAGCCAGATTGTAAGAGTTAGAGTTGGAATGATGAGAGTGAGCAGAGAGAAAGTGGAGGCACCTATTATAGATGGCCTTCTTAACGAGTTTAGCTACAAAGGGTTGAAGGGTATGGTGAGGCCCATAAGGAAGTTAGAATATTGGGACTGGGGGGCAGCTTTATTAGGATTCCATCAGTAAGGAGTAAGGCCACTTCATAATGTGATAGGAGATGAGGAGAAGGGGAGAAGAGAAAGCTCATGGCAAATGGCTTCAACTTTTTCCTGTACAATATGAGGCAAGGTTCTCAGCAGACAGAGTGGGGTGACCCATGGGAGGTTTGAGGAGGGATGAAAAGCTTTTGAAGAGCCTTTGTGGAGAATGGGATAGCAAGTTGATAAAGGAGGTAGAGTAGGATTTCCTAGTAGCAGTAAGGACCTAATTGAGGTTGTGCAACATCAATTTGTAGTGGACCCTGCTAGAATGGTTGTGTGGTTTTTTTTCCACCTTCATTTAGTAGCATGTATGTAGGAAGGAAGGTGGTGAATTATAGGATTGATCCAAGGCTGAGACTTGGCAGGGTGTAATAGGCCAAATGCTAAGGGGGCTAGGGATTCAGGAGAGGAGGACAGTGTAGAGTTGAATTGTTCCACCAAGGGGTCAAGATGAGAATAAGAAAGATTGGCTAGTATAGGAGTGATGGCCTGGGAGAGAATTAAGGGGTCAAAGGATCAAATGTCATGGTTTCGATGAAGATTAGGATTTGGTAAAGGGAAGACAGAGGGAAAGGCAGAAATAGATTATTTATTAAGAGGTGGTCCCCTTATCTGACCACAAGAGATTATGGTTAATTAAGGGGATCTCAGAGTTCTTGAACATGGTGGTGGTATTTTTCTGAGTGAATGCAGTATTACCATCTTTGTGTGCATTTCCTATGTTCTTTATACTACAAAAGTGCTTCTATGAACATGTTACTGTCTGTAGGAACTTTCTATCTCAACTAAACCCACCTTCCATAAGAAGCCTTTCCCAATCCTTCTTAATTCCAGTGCCTTCCCTCTTAATTATTTCATAATTATCTCATACCATATATAATTTGTGCGTATTTGCTTTCTTATTGTCTCCCCCATTCGATTGTGAGCTTCTTGGTGGCAGAGACTGTCTTTTGCCTCTATTTGTATCCCCATTGCTTAGCATAGTGCCTGAAATGTAGCAGGTACTTAATAAATGTTTATTAATTGAGTAATTTTTACCTCTGTGGGGTTTATTCCTAGCAATGAGACCTCCAGATCAGAGTATGGACATTTTAGTCACTTTCTGATGACTCAGTTCCATATTTCCTTCTAGAATAATTGGACCACTTCATAGCTTTATTGACATGCTTCACATCTCCCCACAACCCCTCCAACACTGACCACTTTCTTTTGTTAGTAATCCATGCCAGATATTTAATATATTTGCTAATAGTTTGCAATTTTTGTTTTGATTTTTTTCTACCTTTTGAATACTTCTTCATTGGGGGATGGCTCAGAATTAGTTTTAGTTCCCTATAAATCTTGGATATCAGAGTCATTTGATGTGGTAATTCCCCCTCCCCCCCCCAGTCAATGCTTTCCTTCTTATCCTAGTTCTATTGTTTTTTTGGTTTTTGTTTTTGGTGCAAAAAGTATGAATTTCATTTAATTGAAATTTTATCTTTTGTGGTTACCTGTATCCTTTGCTTGACCATAGCCATACCTGTGAAACATAACTAATCTCTTCAGCTTTTTTTTTTTTTTATGGTGTGACTTTTTATATTCAGGTTTTAGATACATTTTGAAGGTATTGTGGTATACATTGAAAGATGGTGATCTAAACCTAATTTCTGCCAAGTTGGGCAGAGTCACTGTAGTCACCAGGGTCTGCACCGTAAAACTGGGCCTCAGGTACTAGTTTGAGACTTTGCTTACATTAGCTGCCCTAGATTCATGGAGGCCAGTGTGGGTAGGGCCTTAAGCAAATGAAGCACTTCAAGCAAGTATTTAAAGTTCTTTAGTATTAATTTGGGGCAGCTAAGTGACACAGTGGATAGCTGTCTGGGCCTAACATCAGGAAAACTCATCTTCCTGAGTTCAGATCTAGCCTCAGACACTTCCTAGCTATGTGACCCAGGGACAGTCACTTAACCCTGTTTACCTTCA
The DNA here is from genome assembly GCF_003287225.1 of Phascolarctos cinereus. Taxonomy (NCBI): domain Eukaryota; kingdom Metazoa; phylum Chordata; class Mammalia; order Diprotodontia; family Phascolarctidae; genus Phascolarctos; species Phascolarctos cinereus. The sequence goes on along the minus strand of NW_027556291.1, from coordinate 72,756,044 downwards.
TTTCTTCATCTGTAAAATGATCTGGAGAAGGAAATGGCAAACCTCTTCACTGTCTTTGCCAAGAAAACCCCAAATGGAGTCATGAAGAGTCAGACATGACTGAAAACAACTAAATAACAATAAGTATTAATTCAAAAGTTTGTTTATTTTTTTAACTTTGCCTAGGAGGTCCTATCATCTCTCATCTCTTTATCTGTAATTGGTATCTGGCATATAATTCCTTTCTGTGGGGGAGGATGAAGGGTTAATGTGGCTTGTAGAAAATATGAATCAGACATCTTGCTGGTGTTGTGACTGTTTCTTGGATTCTTTCTTCAAATAATTATGATTTTTTTAAATGTAGGAGATGTCTTTACTAACACTGAGAATAAATATATTGTGCTTCTGAATTCCTTATGATTTTCAAGCTGACATTCTAAAGTTTTCTTTCTTTTTTCCTCCCCTCTCCCTTACTCCCAACAGTAGGCTTGGCTCCTAGTAAAATCCAATTTTCTTCGGGTATTGGCAAACCTCTGCTTAATGTCCGAAAGCCAATGAAAGCTGAGTCAAGTGCTGTTTCAAACCTAAGGCAGCCAAGAAAAACTGAGTACTTTAACCTTGTTGCTGTGGATGAAAAGGCAGGAGCATCTTTTAGTCCTGGTTCTTTGAGAAGACATTTGTCTTCTACCAGTATTGCTTCTGTAGCTAATGTATCCAAAGGTTCTTCTGTAAAAGAAAAGACACCAGCTACAAAAACATCCTCTCTTGAAAACAAGTAAATGGAGCCACCCAGCAGGTAAGAAGCTGCTAAAATCCCACCAGTGAAGTCTGCAAGGGGAAGCTAGTGAAACTTCTTTACTTTTAAATAACTAGTCACTGTGATTTTTAAAGAAGTAAGAAAACTTAGATTCCCAGGATAGGAATAATACTTGAAGTTAAGCATATGAAATACATTCCAGTAAGTGGTATGTAATGACTAGATGTACCTTATTTCAAAGCACCTCTCAACTAGCCTCTCTAAGGGGCATAAAGGGTCAGGAGTTGAATATTAGGAACCTTTTGTCATCTGATCCTTCTCTAGGTACAGAGGTCATATCACCCAGGATGTGAGTTACTTTCTAGGTCATGCAGTCTGAAGGTCAGGTCTAAGAGGTACAAATAGGATTAGGTAGCTGTAAATTTGTTCCTTTTTGTTGTGGAAGTGGGCATTGTGGTAACTGGTCAGAGAGAGATGTGTTTTGGTTCTTAGAAAAATACTTCGGCCTAGTGATTTTCATGCTCTGGGAATAGCGAAACCAAAATGACTGAAAAATAGGGCCTACTAGATCTGCCACTGGTTGAGCTTACTAGTAGTTTGGAACTATAGTCTATCTTATTGTGAACTGCTTGATATGTTGATAGGGTGCTCTTACACCTCCAAGTTATGCCTTCAAGACTGAGGAGTGACCTGGAGTGCAAGAGGTCATTTCTCCCAAATGATGTGTAATTTTGTTAAGTTAGGGTTAATTTTTGGGAGAAGTATGTCCAAGTCCTGTGACAGGCTTATTAGCTCATGATGTTGTTGTTTCATGGTGTGGTATGGGGCCATCTTGAAAGAATTCACAGATTCAGACCATCTCTAAGCCAAGAAAAGGCATTTATTGAGAATTACTCCTCTCAGAAAGTGGACTGGGCTCACTCATGCAAGCAGCTTATCAGAGCAAGATGGAGATTTTTATAGAGCAAAAGATGCAATTACATCATTACAGAATATATGAATATTAAAATATAGGAGGGGTTTGTTAAGGGATTAGGCAATAGGGGAGGGGTCCCAGCCTTGGTGGAACTGTGCATGTGATTATCCATAATAGATATAGAAAAGCCCACTTGGGGGCCATGTGCGTGTGATAATGATATTATAATAAGCCTCTCTATATTATAAGTTCACCTAATGGACATTTTTTTGCTATAACTGTGCAGGCATCTACTTAGGCGTCCACATCCTGCTCAGTCATCCTGGTGGTGCTGCTTTTTGATTGGCTGGCTATTGTGGTCCTGTCTGAGATTAGTTGAGTGCATGGACACACCTGTTTCTGTGAGGCCCATAAGGAAGTTAGAATATTGGGTCTGGAGGCAATAGCTAGCTGGAGGCAATGGCTAAGATTCCATTACATGGACATGCCTGCTATTCTAGTGAGGCATATTTAGGGGCATGTGATATGGTTAAAGCTAGATTGTGTGGTCAAATCAGGACATGCCTGCTGTTAGAATATTGGGGCTGGGGGCAGCTTTTTTAGGATTCCATCAGAAAGAGAGCTGAATGTGGAGCCTGAAGACCTAGGTTCAAATTCTACTTGAACTCCTTTCTAGTTGTGGGACTAGGGTTAAGTAGTTTTCCCTCTAGGGCCTCATTCTCCACTAGCTGATCTCTTAGGTCCCTTCTTGTTCCAACACTATGATCTTTATTCTGTGCAGAACAATTCATCCCACGAGGGAGATTTCAATATGTTTCATTTAACTCAACAAGATTATACATGTTTGTTGTTGAAAAAAGTATCTAGAAGACCACACTCTTTTGCTTATAGTCATGCATGTTTTGTAAGCTATTTTACTTATGTGCAGTAATTGGATTTTTAAATACAAAAAGCACACTGAGTTCATGTACGTAATCTACTCTGTACTTTCTAGTCTTTTTTTTTTTTATTCACAGGCTGAAATATTGGTGTTAACTAGCTGGGATTTTGTTTCAGGAAGCAGAACCTGCTTATTGAAAACCTTACACACAATTTTCCAAAAGCAATTCAGCTCCCTAGCTTCCTTCCAGTGAATTCTGGGCAATTTTTCTGGTGATGTTATGAGGCCATGACTCATAAAATACTGTGACCTCAGCAGAAGAAAATTGCAGTTGCCAGGGGACAACTTGATGGCCTCTCAGATTCCTTCCAGCTCTACCTCTAGGACTAGGTGATCAAGCAAGAGTGAGCATTAAGGAAGGGCTCTGCCATCTTGTATAGAGCCTATGTGAAAGGATAAGGGCCCCAAAAGATGGGACAGTGTAGATGGGTTGTGACCTGCAACAGCAGTTGTCACTGCTCAGTGACATCTGAGAAAGCAGGAGAAGCTTTTCTTCCCTTTATATGGGGTAAGGTCTAGAAGTCCTCTGAGAGTTTCCCCATACTAACAATTGTAGAGTTGGAGGTGGAGGAGACTTTAGGAATCATCTAGTATGGCCTTTTCTTTGGGGAGCCAATCCTAGGGAAGTTACTTGGCCAAATTGTGCCAGGTGGAAAGTAGCAGATCCAGGAGTCTTCAGACTCCAAATCAGCTGAGAATATAGACGTGAGAGAACCAAGGGAGGAGAAGGGTTGCTTGAGAGTAGGAATCTGACTTGTGCTGGTGAATAGCTCCTGTTATTTCTCTCTCCTCCCCTCTGAAATCAGCTAGATATTAATTTTAATCAAGTAATTGACAGTAAATTGTGAATGACTGATGGGCTAAACTAAGCTAAGCAGTCTGGGTTCTCTTTGCATTCCCAAAGTATACCTGCTGTTGGTTAGACGTCTGCTTTTGGCTGTTTGTGAGCCTTCTGGTCCTATGTCTGTTCCCCACCCCCATCCAGTCTCCCAGTAAGTAAAATACAGAAAACTAGCATTGTCTGGGTTGCTGCAGCTGAGGGCCGTTTCCATTCCCTTCCCCACTCTGTACCTGGCTGAATCTCACAGGAGGTGAGGCACTCATCTTGACAAATCCTACTCTTGCCTTGACTCTTGCAATTTTTCATAACCTAATATTTGCTTTTTTAAAAAACAGGTCTCTTCAGCTAGTAAAGCCCGTTCATTTATCTGCTGAACCATAGAAGGACAGATGCTGCTGCAATTATAGGAAAAAATGTTATAGTTATAAAGTTATGAATGCAATATAAACATGTGTATTGAGTATTTCTTATATCTTATAGAGATGTAGCATATCTGTCTCTGCAGACCATAGCAGAAAATTGAATTTTAGAGTTTCTCTTTTAGCAAGCTAATATATGGTTTTCTTGCCAGGGGTAATTTTGCTAAGATAAAAGAAATTGACAAACATTGATGAAGCACTTAGTATGGTCCAGGCACTGTAATAAACAACTGCAATAGAAAGAAAAGGTAAAAACAAGTCTCGCCCTCAAGAAGCTTACATTTCTAATGGTGGAGACAACATATATAACTCAGAAAATACAAGAGAAATATAAAGTAGTTGCAAGATATTCTCAGAGGGGAGGCACTAGCAGCTGGGAGGGGATACAAAAAAGGGCTCTTTTAGAAGTTGGATTTGAGATTAGTTTGGAAGGAAGCTAGGAAAACTAAGAGGCAGAGGTGAGGAAGGAGAACATTCTAGATATAGGGGACAGTCACTGCCAAGGTACAGAAATGGGAAGCAGGCAGTGGAGTGTCATGTTTAAGGGACAGCTGGTAGACCAGTGTAGCTTTGTTATGGAGGGCAGGGTAGCATAAGAATACTGGAAGAGTTGGAAGGGTCCAGCTCTTAAGTGCCAAACTGAATGCTTTCTATTTGATCTTGGGAAGGGGGGTGTGGGGAAGGGGAATGATAGGATCAGACCTGCCCTTCAGGAAAATCACTTCAGCAGCTGAGTGAAAGATGGTTTGGTATAGGAGCCCCCTGAGGTAGGGAGACCAGGTAGAAAGCTGTTACAGTAGTCTAGATGGGAAGTGATAAGGGCCTGCATTATGGGTGTGGCTATGTGAGAGAAAAGAATGGACGCTTGAGATGTAGAGAAAGCAGTAGCAAGATTTGGCAACTGATTGGAAGTAAGAGTAAGTCATGGGAGTTCAGTAGATTGGAATGAGGATATTTAAAGGACCATCAACATGTATTTTGATGTCTTCTAGAATGAGAGCAGGGGTTGGGGTAGAGAGGAAAACTCTGAGCGCGACACTGAACCGAAAAAGGAGGGAGAGTGTCTCGGGTTGGTAGATGACAGACACTAGAATCTCACCTGGGTGATCAATTTTGATTGAATGAATCTTAGAAGAGGAAGCATTTGCTGAAGGATGTTGGTAGAGGGAGTAACTAAAAGTGGCAGTGGGGAATAAAGGGTGTTCTATTCCTACCACAATGGTTGGTAAGTCAGCGGAAGGAGTAGAAATATCACTTGTACTGGAAAGAGTGGCAAGGAAACCAATGTCATCAGAAAGGAGCCTGGGCTCAGGGTCTGGAGATGGGAGGAGGAAGGAAGGAAGAAAGAGTTTCTGGATGAAAAGAAGTTTGTTCATTATGGAGCAGATACTCCAGAGAGCACAGTGGAGGGGAATGGCCAGTCTGGAGTGGAGCACTAGTGGGGTAGGTTTGGGAGAGGAATGTTGGGGAGGGAGATGGTTTTCCACATTAGGAGATCTAGTGTGACAATATTAAAGAGAGGGGGAGTAGGTGGAAGTCTAGGTAGAGAAGCAGTGAGGTTCCCTGAGGAAGACAGGTGATTAGGAGGTTTAAGGTGAATGCTTTCTGCCAGCCCAGTCCTCAGCTGCCCAACCTGCTATGGCCTGAGACAAGCTTGGCATCACTGGAGCTCTAACCTTGTGGTTGTCTGGTTGGGAAGCCTAAGGAGGGGAAGAGGAAGGAGATGAGTTATGCACTTAGGCCTGTTGGGAAGGCAAGGCAAGGCAACAAGCATGTATTAAGTACCACCTGTATGTCAGGCACTGTGCAAAGTGCTGGGGATGCAAAGAAAGTTGGGGGAAAAAGCAGTCCCTGCCCTCAAGGAGCTCACAGTCTAATGGAGACAACATTCTAAGAATTATGTACAAACAAGATCTATACAGGATACATTAGAAGTCAGTCAATAAAAGCAAAGCACTGAGCATTAAGGGGCATCAGAAAAGAAATCTCAGAAGATGACATTTTATCTGGGACTTAAAAGAAGCCAAGGAAGTGGGGGTGGGGCCAGTATGGCTGAGTGACTTGCTTGAGCTCTCCCCCAAACCCCTTCAAATACCTGTACAAATGACTCCAGACAAATCCTAGAGCAGCAGAACCCACAAAAAGATAGAGTAAAACAAATTTCCAGCCCAACACAACCTGGAAGGTAGATAGGAAAAGTCTGTTGTGCTGGACTGGGAGAGGAGCGCAGTTCAGTGTGGGCTGCACAGGTAAAGACGGGGCCTCAGCAAACCCAGAGCAGGCCTCAGGGGACTGAATCAAGGGGAGCTGTGGCGGTTTCCAGACTTCTCAACCCACAAACGCCAAAGACAACTCAGAAGGTCAGTGGGAAAGGTCTGTTGGACCTGGGTGAGAGGAGCCCAGTCAAGCCCTAGTCCTAGCACAGCCCCAGGGCAATGCCACAATGGCAGCGGCTGCTTCCAGAGCTCTCGGCCCATAGATGGTGGGGGGATCAAGCGGCTGATCAGAGAGGAATTTCAGGGATCTCTTTGCTGGTGCTGAGGCAGGATTCTCTTGCTTCTCCCATGCTTGGATCTGGGTCACAGTTCTGGGTGGTGATCCTGGGGCAAGGAGGAGCACTGGTGTGGTGGAACTTATGGTGGCGGTACAGAGTAAATCCCCCTCACAGTTCAGGGCAGAAAAGAGTGCTTGTGGTCACTCATAGACCAGAGCACAGGCCAGGAAAGGAGTAAACAACTCTCCTTAGATCATACAACCTTGGAAGAACTGAAAATTTACAGGACCTTAGAAGTACCTTTGAAAACAGCTACATTGAAGCTTGGAACAGTATGCCCTTCACACTGGAAGCAGAGCCCTACCCTGACAAAGAGTTTAAAAGTCAAGTAATTGGCTGGGAACATAAGCAAACTGCACAAAAAAGTAAGAACATAGAATCTTACTTTGGTGGCATAGGATTAACAAACGAAGAGTATGTCGACTGAATAAGAAAACTGATAAAACATCTGCCAAGTGCTTACATGCCCACAGCTCTCCCTGACACAGAATCCATTCACACCCCAAAGTTTTAGAGATGCAAAATCCCTCCTTTCAGCGGGCAGAGGAGCAAAGGTAACATTTTCTAGAGGGTATTTGACACATGCATACATCGGTGGCAGAACCTGAAGGGAAGAGGCAGAAATTTTGGAGGAACTTTGGACTTGGGGCTTATGACCCAGAGCGTGGACTCAGGACCTCGGTAGGATTAGAGGAAGATAGGAGCTGTTCTTATTTTAAAATTAATTATTTTTCGATTAATGAAAATTCACCTCTCACAGGGAGGAAATAGTCACAAACAAAACAAACTTCCTGATGCTGAAGAGAGAATTAAAAAAGGAAAAACCAGGATCTAAGGAGATGCCTTAGATTGTCTCAGACAGTTGGGGAAAAGGGCTGAACAAATTCTGATGAGTCAGGCTTGGTTAGGCAGGACATGTGATTCAGACTCCATGTGATCAGGACGATCACGCGATGATACTGGAGTGGAGAAAGGCTATACCTTCCCTACTGCTCACTGAAACATGTGGTATTTCATGATGTCACCTGGGTAGAGTTGCAACTTTAACAGGTGCAGTACCCTGCCTCTCTCAGAGGATGGGAAGAACAAGAGACACTCAGTGCTTACCACATCATGCCAGCCCTGGAATTCACACCTAATTCACACCTTCAAAGTAGCCTCTCCCTCTGACTGGATGGCTCCACCCCGACCTCCATCTAAGGTGGTTGCCCAGGTGGGCCATGCCTCATTCCTTTGAGGCTTCACTCCAGATTTCCTCTACCATGCCCCTGAGCTGGGAACCTTGCCCTTTCCCCAAAGCTTTTTAGCTCTGTCTTAGGTTTATCTTCCCCCACTGGAATGTAAGCTCCTTGAGGGCAGGGACTGTTTTTCTTTTGGCTTGTTGACTGACTGACTGACACATAAAGTTCTTTCAGCCTGGGTCATCACATGGCCAAAAACATGTCCCAAAGCTCCTACATGGTTGAATAGAACCAGGAATGGTAATTGAATGAGCTGAGTGGAATGTCCCCATTCAACATTTCTACATAAAGTAGAATTCCTTAAAAATTAGAGCACCTGAAGGCAGAATTGTCTGCCTTGAGACCTCTACCAAGGTGTTGCCTTGGTAGAGGGCTGAGAAAAAGCTTGTTGAGCCCCTTCCTGGATATGTTAAGAAGGGAGCACATGTTGAACTAGACTCGACCTTTAAGGTCCCTTCCAACTCTGAGGTTCTCTTCCTTCACAATCTCCATGCCTGGCTTTGGAAAGGCAATGAGTGTACAATGGTGCCATCAGTCTCCAGTTGAGAAGATCCAGATTTGCGTCTCAGCTCCAGCCCTTCTAAACATTTGGCCTAATTATACCTGAGCCTCAGTTTCCTCCTCTGGGATATGAGGGTAATGACAATACTCACAACATATACCTCACAGCGTTGTCGTGAAAGAAGTACTTTATCAACCTTAATGTTGTATGTGTGTGTGTGTGGTTTGTCCTTTGTTCTTGAAGGGAGATGATGACATGACTTGCAATTTAATTTGATTTGACTGAGGGAGGACTGTGCAAAGTCACCAGCCTCACTTTCTCATCCAGAACCATCTAGGTCCAGTGGCCAGATATCAACTGGAGATGTCTCAAGATGCAGAACCTTAAGGAGACTGAAAGCTTGCTATCCTTCTGGCCATAATGCTAAACTGATGGCCACTAGATGGAGGAAGAAAACCACAGATTCAAATAGTATCTAGTCTTTCTTGAAGTGAATGTTGAAACATCCAACTGAAATTCAAATTCATATTTATTAATCACCTGCCATATGCAGGGACTGTGCTAGGGGATATGATGAGGAGAAGTGATACAGACCTTTTCCTAAAGGAGCTTATGATCAGGGAGGGAGGTGAGACACACACCTAGTACATAGACAAGCACCAGCCCGTGGCACACTGCAAGGGCTTCATGAATGCTTGTTGATGGACGGTTTGACAAGACAACTACATGAGCTGGACTCTGTTAAATACCTAGGACACATAGCAGGGAATGACTATTTTTAGTTTGGAGGGTTGGTGGAGGCTTCATAGAAAAGCTGCTCCCTACTTTGTATGGAGAAGGGCTTCAACAGGTGACCTTATTCAAGGGGTGTAGGCCAGGCTCAGATATGGACAGAGCAAGATCAGAAAATGACACAGATCAGCTGCTTTCTTCTTTTTTACTAAAGCAAATGCTTTTCTCTTAGTCAACAAAATGACAAAATACTAGATTTTAGAACAAAATAAACAATCCCTGATAAGGTCCTATGTTCAGTGATGTGTTCTGGCCTGAGAACCACATTTTTAGGAAAGATAATGTTATACTACAGAACATACAGAGGAAAGTAACCAGGAGTGGTGAGGGGACTGGAAAAGATATCATATGTGGAGGAACTGAGAATATTTAGCTTAGAGAAGACTAATGGGCTACATGCTGGCTGTCTTTAAGCATTTGAAGGTTTGTCATCTTTTTTTTTTTTTGGCTAGGCAGTGGGGTTAAGTGACTTGCCTAGGGTCACACAGCTAGTACATGTTATGTGTCTCAGGCCGGATTTGAACTCAGGTCCTCCTGAATCCAGGGCCAGTGCTCTATCCATTGTGCCACCTGGCTGCCCCTGAAGGTTTGTCATTTGGAAGAGGGATTCGATTTATTCTGCATGGCCTCAAAGGGCAGAACTAATAGCAATGGATAGAAGTTTTTGCTTTAATTATTATTCTTTTTAAAAAATTAACAATCATTTATTTTCCCTCCCTCCTACCTTCCCCCTACTGGGGAAGAAAATGAAAAACAAAACCCCTATTTCAAATCTGCATAGTCAAGCAAAACAAATTAGCAATATGTTGTCAAGAGACAATTTTAGGCGTAATAGATGGTAAATTTCCTAAACAACAAGAGTTACCCTAAAGTGGAACCATCTACTTCAGGAGATGGTGGGTTCTGACCTCTAGGTCTTCAAAACTTGGGTGACCTCTCATATTTTAGAGCTGATTCTTACTCAGTTACGTGCTAGATTAAATCAGAAGGTCATAGCTGGAGGAGACCTTCCAGACCGTGGAGGAGTGGTAAGAGAATTTCTGGCAGGTGACCTAACTAGCTAGAACATGAAGAATTGAGCTGAGACATCAAACTTTAGTTCAGGTGATTTACTAGTGATAAGAGAATTTCTAACTCAGTTTTATTGCCTCTATTAAGATGAGCATGTCATGTCATGTTATGAGCATGTCAGAGCCATAGCTCTGGTCTTTAATGGTTAGTCTGCAAATTCCAGCTATATCCCCAGTGTTTACTGACCAGTTTATTTTACCTGATGTAGATCTTCCCCTTCTGCTATCTGTTCTTTGATATATTAATTGTTACCTTCCTCTTCAGCCCTCTGTAAAATTCCATTGTATCCACCTTGCCTATGTGATCAAAATCTATATAATATAACTTAGGGCTGCTAGGGCCCACTGGTTTTTGTATACCATGGGTCTCTGCTTTGAGCATAGAATAAGCTGGTTTTCACATGTTTCTGCATATTGATAAGTATGCTTGACAGCTGTAACTATCAACATTGGACAATTTTGATAATAAAAATAATCACAGAAAGGGATAGGCTAAATCTGATTAAGATCAAGTCTTATAGCCCAGAAACCTTTTAGCATACACAAGGTAAAATTACCTAGCGTGATTTCTGGGCAGGAAACATCAAGCAACCAGTAAAATTGCTGTTCTTTCTTGAAAATCAGAGAGAAAGGTTAGTCTTCTGTCTTGTCTGTCTGATTGTTTTTCATTTGTAATCATTTTACTATCTAAGGTAGCCTCCCTGTCTAAATTCTTGGGTAGCCTTGGTCTGGTCCAGTCTGACATAAAACTTTGAGTGTCAAGCAATCAACCAATGTTTATTAAGTGCCTACTATGTGCCAGGCATTGTGCTAATCCCTAGGGACAACAAAAAGAGGAAAAAGACAATCCCTACCCTCAAGGAGCTGACAATGTAATGGAGGAGACAACATGCAAACAAATATATGCAAAGCAAGCTCTATACCGGGAAAAATAGGAAATCATTAAAAGAGAGAAAGCACTGGAATTAAGATGAGTTGAAGAAGGCTTTCTGTAGGAGGTGAGATTTTAGTTGGGACTTAAAGGAAACTGGGGAGGTCAGTAGGTAGAGCAGAAGAGGGGAGAGAATTCCAGGAATAGGGGACAGCCAGAGAAAATGCCTGGAGTCAGGAGATGAAGTGTCTTGTTAATAGAACTTCTGGGAGGCCAGTGTCACTGGATCAAGAGGTATGTGTCGGGCAGTAAGATGTAAGAACACTGGAAAGGTAGGAGGGGGCTAGGTGATGAAGGGCTTTGATGTCAACCAGAACATTTTGTATCTGATCCTGGAAGCAATGGGGAGCCACTAGAATTTATCAAGCAGGGCAGATCTGTGTGTGAGGAAAATCACTTTAGTGGCTGAATGGAGGATGGGCTAGAGTGGAGAGAAACTTGAGGCAGGCATATCCCCGTCTCCCCAGCAGCTATTGCAATACTCCAGGTATGAGATGATGAAGGCTTGCACCAGGGTGGGGGCAGGGTCAGAGGAGAAAAGATGGTATATTTAAGAGATGCTGCAAAGGTGAAGTTGACAGGCTTTGTCAATAGCTTGTATATGAAGAGTAAGAGAGAATGAGGAGGCCAGGATGACTCCTAGATTGTGGCCCTAAGGGGCTGAGAGGATGGTGTTGCCCTCTACAGTAATAGGGAAGGTGGGAGGGAAGAGGGCGGTGGATTTAGGGGGAAAGACAATTAGTTCTGTTTTGAGAACAAGAGCCTGAGAACATGACTTACGGCATCATGGTTATTATAAACAATCAACAGCTGGACATATTGGACATATTGAATTTCACATGTCTACTGGATGTATAGTTTGAGATGTCAGAAATGCAGTTGGAGATGTGTGAATAGAAGTCAGAGGGACTGGAGCAGGATAGATAAATTTGAGAATTATCAGCATGGAGATGATAATTAAATCCGCGGGAGCTGGTGAGATCACCAAATGAAGTAGGCTAGAAGGAGAAGGACAGGCCCCAAGACAGAACCCTGAAGGACACCTATAGTTAGAGGGAGTGATCTGGAGGAGGATCCAGCAAAGGAGTGGAGGAGGAGCCATCAGAGGGGTAGGATGAGAACCAGGAGAGAGGGGTGGCCTAAAAGACTAGAGAGAGAGAGTATCTAGGAGGAGAGTGTTCAACAGTGTCAAAGGCTGCAGAGAGGTCAAGGACAATGAGAATTGAGGAAAGGATTGGATCTGACAATTGAGAGATCATAAGTACCTTTGGAGAGAGCAGTTTCAGTGGAATAAGATCAGAAGCCAGATTGTAAGGGCTTAAGAAGAGAGTGAGAGGAAAGTGGAAGCATCTATTGCACATGGGCTTTTCAATGAGTTTAGCCACAAAGGGAAGAAGAGGCATAAAACAATAGTTAGCAGGGATGGAAGGATCAAGTGAGGGTTTTTTTCAGGATGGGGAAGACTTGGGCATGTTTGTAGGCAGTAGGGAAGAAACCAGTAGAGGGAGAGATTGAAATTATTTTCAATGAGGGGGATGAAAGAGAGGCCAATCTGTTGGAGGAGATGGGATAGAATGGAGCTGCTTGAGTAGATAGAGGAGGTGAAAGAGGAGAAAGGGGCAGAAGGACCTGAGTGATAGGACATAAGAAAGAGGGGAGAAAAAAGAGCTCATAGTGAATGGCCTCAATTTTTTTTTTCTGTAAAATATGGAGGTGTAGTTCTTAGTTGAGCTTCAGGAAGTTTTTGATCTCATTGAGAATTCAACTTCGTTTTCTCCTGAGTTTTTAGCCTTTCATACTTTGCCAATTTGTGCCAAAGGCTCTGAAAAAGACAGCAGGCCAGAGACTCCTGTGAATCCAAAGGTTGGAGGCCAAGCTCCCCCCACTCACTAGATGCATCATCCCAGCCATCCACAGCATCTTCCTGGACCTCAGCTTTCTCATCTGCAAAGTGAGGGCAAAAACAACATTGACCTGATCTTCCTCATGTGGTTATTGAAGGAAGGCACTTTGGAAACTTTGGCTATATGAATCTGAAGTATTATTGTTGTTGTTATCATTATTATACATTTTCTGCTACCAGGTGGTGGTAAAAGATCAGTGTTTGGCCTTAAAAACATTAACACAAGCTCCAATTCAAATTCGACAAGCTCTTTTTCACAGACGAAATGCAGCCTGGTGTAATGGATAAGCAGCAGCCTTGGATGAAGGTCTTGTTTCGAGATCCACCTCTGATACATCCAGGCTGTGAAGCAAACCATTTAATCTCTCAGGGTCCAAGGAAACTTTCCAGGACTCCAAGGTACAGAGCAGGTGCCAATCTGCACCGGTAAAGGGAATTTCCTCATCAGGAGTGCCCTGATGAAAGAGATCGGCCCTGAAAGGTCATGGAGTTCCACAGCCTTGTTTTACAGGCAGCCACCCTGAAGATGCTTATTTTTTTTCCCTTTTTTTAGTATTTTATTCTTTTCAACATGAAAAACCATTATACAAAAGTGTGCTTAAAGGACATAAAATACATAAGAATCACAAATCCAAGGAGTAGAATATATACAGACTATGAAACAATAGTCTGTATATTTTTAATATTGTATCTCTCATTTTTTAACAACTTGGAACAAATGAGATTTTTTACAAAGAAGTTACAAAGTACTGCATTATGTTTGTACAGACTGCAACCTAAAAACCATGCTGTAAGTAGGGAATTATTGTGATAAAGATTGAAATGATACCAAAGTCCAAAAAACATCACAATGGGGCTGGAGTCTTGGTTAAAAGATGTTCATAATTGGATTACTCATTTCAAAATAGAATTTTTTTCTATTAAAAATTGGAGAAAAAAAGTTTCTTTTGGTGAAAAACAAATTAAAACCGATAAAAAACACTTCTACTAATAACTATATGATTTCTATAGCAATAGAAAACAAGCACTTAGAGACCTCTTCATCTTCTTTGACCCCATTAGTATTTTAAGATTACAATAAATTATTACAAGGCTATCGTCTGTCATTTGTTTTTGTTTTATGTTCTTTAAAATAGGAGTCCCATCAGGTAGAGCCAGATTTGAACTCAGGTCCTCCTGACTCCAAGGCCGGAGCTCTATGTACTGCACCACCTAGCCCCTACCCCTTCTTTTAAAAGTCAGCCATTGCTTTTGGATAATAATTTCAATCTTTCAAAAGACTCATGATTCCAGTGATGTGGGTACACTCTCTCCATCAGGGCAGATTGCACCTTTTTTCATGCCTTAGTACATGATTTCATGAATTTTGTTTTTTAACAAAATTCATCACCTGATAGACATTTAGACAGTGACAATTAAGTTCTTGTTAGCTTAATCTTAATTATCTGAAGTCACTAGCTTAATCCTTCATTATCAAGAGTATGTTTGCTGAGCCTAGCCCTTGAATGGCAGTCTATCACCAGAGAAGTAGTCAGAGCCATTCTAGTTTGGTGGAAGCTGTTAGATTCACTTCTGAACCATAACCCACAGTCAGCTCCACCAAGACAAGGCACTGGAGGAAGACTTTACACAATATAATATTAAATCTAATATAAATTCCATATCAGCTTTTAAAAATTCTGTGGTAAAAATACTTTTATCTCTTCATTTACAAACCCAGTCAAGTTTTCCTTTTCAACATTACTTTTAAATAGTTTGCTCTGGAATAAGTATTGGCCCTTTGGAGGAAGAGGAAGAAAAGGGTGTTTTTTTTGCTAAAAACTGCAATATTCATAACTCTAAGAGCTACACCAAAATTTTGTTTTAAAGGTTCCTGAAGATGCTTATAATCCAGAACAATAATTCACAAAAAGCTCTCCCAAACTTTCTCATCTCTCCTCCAACCCCCCATGACTTCCCTCCCCCTCTCAGTTAAGAACCTTGCCTCATATTGTAGAGAAAAAATTGAAGCTGTTCACCATGAATTCCCTCTTCTCCTCTCTCTTTTTTTCATCTCCTATCACTCAGATGTCTTCTGCCCCTCTCTCCTCCTTCACTCCTGTCTCACATGAAGAAGTGGCCTCACTCCTCTACCTGTTCAAGTGATCCCATTTATTATTTTTTCTAACTCAGTAAGATAATTTTTTAGTAATTTAATTGAGATGGCATTACATAAATAGATTAGTTAGGTGAAATTGTCATTCTTTAAAATTATATTGGCTTTACTTACCTATGAACAATAAATATTACTTCATTTATTCAGATCTAACTTTATTTGTATAAAAAATGTTTTATATTTATATTTGTATAGTTCCTGTGCCTGTTTTGGCAAGTATACTCTCTATTTTATATTGTCTAGTTATTTTAAATGGTTTAAAACAATATTGAATAACATGGCTGACACATAAGTGTATTTTCCCTATTTTTCTCTTTTGATTAAATCTATTTTAGCTTTAATTTTGTCTGAAATCATGATTACTGCCCCTGCTTTTTTTACATAATAAATTCTACTCCTGACCTTTATTTTATGTTTGTGTGTATCTCTCATTTTTATAGCATTTCCTGAAAGCAACATATTGTTGAATTCAAATTTTCAATCTGCTATCAGTTTCAATTTTATGAGTAAATTAATCCCATTCACATTCTAAGCTATAATTACTTGTATATTTTATATGTTACATAATAATTATTATACATATATGTATATATTAATTATATAATTGTATATTGCATATTACTTGTATATTTTCCTTCTTCCTATTTTTCCTCACTATCCTCACCCTATTTTCCCTATCCCTCTTCACTCCTCTGCTTTACTTCTACCTGCTACCTTGCCCTCTTATTCCTTAACCTACTCACCCTTCCAAGAATCCCTCCCTTATCTTCTCCCTCCACCTACCCCCTTGCCCTCTTGTTTCTTTCTTTCTAAATATAGGAGACTTTTATACCCTTCTAGATATATATATATTGTTCTCTCTTTAACCCATTCCCGACGAGAGTAAGGTTTCAGCGCTACCTACTACTAGCTTCTTCTGTATCAATTTTTCCTTTTTTTGCCTCATTTGTATGAGATAATTGCTCCTTTTTTCTCTCCCTAAACCGTTTTATTTTTTATTTTTTAGAGTCACCCCATCATGTATGGAGGGGTGAACTGATTCAACCATTGCGCAGAACAATTTGGAACTATGCCCAAAGGGCTATACAATCATGCATACTCTTTGACCTAGCACATACCACTACTTGATCTGTAGCCCAAAAGAGATTAAAAAAGGAAACAGACCTATATGTACATAAATATTTGTAGCACCTCTTTTCTGGGGGTAAAGAATTAGAAGTTGAAGGGAAGCCCATCAATTGTGGAATGGCTGAACAAGTATGTGATTATGATGGATTATGATGGAATGCTATTGTACTATAAGAAATGATGAGCAGGATGCTCTCAGAAAAACCTGGAAAGACTTGCATGGGCTGCTGCAAAGTGAAATGTACTGTGTACAAAATAACAGCAATGTTGTAAGATGATCAGTTGTGAATGACAGCTATTCTCAGCAATACAATGATCTAAGACCACTCTGAAGGACTTATGATGAAAAAATGCTATCCATCCCCAGAGAAAACTGATGTTGTCTGAATACAGATTGAAGCATACTTTTCTTTTACTTTCTTTATTTTTCTCGAGTTTCTTTTGTTTTCTTTCACAACATGACTACTATAGATATGTTTTGCATGACTATGCATATATAACCTATATTGAATTGCTTGCCTTCTTAATGAGGGGGATGGGAAAGGAGAGAGAGAATTTTGAACTCAAAGTTTTAAAAATGAATGTTAAAAATTGTTTTTACATGTAACTAGGGAAAAAAATATTAAATAAAAGCTGAAAATAAAAAACAAAAAAGAATCACCCCATCATACTCAGCTCAGCCCAAGCCTTTCTTTCAAACTACCTAAATTAAAATGACAGTCGTAATAGAATTGATAATATTTTCATATTTAAGAAGTAAACAATTTGACCTTATTGAGTCCATTATAATTTGTCTTTAATATTTACTTTATTTCTCCTGGATGTTATATGTCGAATTTTCCCTTAAGTTCTGCCATTTTTATCACAAGTATCTGAAGGTCTGTCAGTTCATTAAATGTCCATTTTTTCCCCATTCAGGATTATACTTAACTTTGCTGGGTAAGTTACCCTTGGTCCTAACCCCAGCTACTTTGCTTTATGGAATATAGTATTCCAAGATCTATGGTCCTTCAACATAGTAGCTCTTAGGTCTTGTGTAATTCTTATTGTAGCTCAATGATATTTATATTGTTTTTTTTTTTCTTGTTGCTTCCAATATTTTCTGTTAACCTGGGAGCTTTGAAACTTGGCTATCATATTCCTGTAAATTTTCTTTCTGGGATCTCTTTCAGGTGGTGATTGGCGGATTTTTTCTATTTCTGCTTTGCCTTCTTGTTCTAGAACTTGA
Source organism: Phascolarctos cinereus (assembly GCF_003287225.1). Lineage (NCBI taxonomy): Eukaryota > Metazoa > Chordata > Mammalia > Diprotodontia > Phascolarctidae > Phascolarctos > Phascolarctos cinereus. The sequence continues at coordinate 72,738,688 of NW_027556291.1, read as the reverse complement.
GGGCAATTTTCCTTGATAATGTCTTGTAATATTGTATCAAGATTCTTTATTTTTTTTAAATCATACCTTCAGGAAGTCTATTCTTATGTTGTCTCTCCTTGACCTGTTCTCCAGATCCATGGTTTTTCTGATGAGGTGTTTCATATTCTCTTCTATTTTTTCATTTTTTCATTTTGTTTTATTATTTCTTTGTGTCTTAGAATGTCATTAGCTTCCCTTTGCCCAATTCAAATTTTCAAGGAATTATTTTCTTCCTCAAGTTTTTGATTTTCTATTTCAAGTTGGTCAATTTTCTTTTCATAATTTTCTTGGTTTTCATGAATTGCTTTTATTTTTTTCTAATTTTTTCTTGATCTCTCTGTTTTTTAAATTAAATTCTAAGAAATATTTTTGTGCTTTAGACCGTTTGACATTTCTCATTGAAAAAGGAGTGGCTTACCCATATGTACAAAAATATTTATAGCAGCTCTTTCTGTGGTAGCAAAGAATTGGAAGTTGAGGGGTTGCCTGTTAATTGGGGAATGGCTGAAAAAGTTATGGTATATGAATGTAATGGAATGCTATTGTGCAATAAGAAATGATGAGGTGGACTTCAGAAAAACCTGGAAAGACTTGTACACACTGATGCCAAGTGAGGTGAGCAGAACCAGGAGAACATTACACACAGTAACAGCCACATTGTGCAATGACTAACTTTGCTCTTCTCAGCAATGCAAAGATCTGAGACATCTCCAAAAGACTCATGATGGAAAATTCTATCCACATCCAGAGAAAGAACTATGGAGTCTGAGTACAGATAGAAGCATACTATTTACTCTTTTTTTCCCCTTCTGTTTTGTTTTGTTTCTTCTTTCTTGTGGTTCCTCCTATTGGTTCTAATTCTTCTTTACAACATGACTAATGTATATGTAGAGACTATATCAAATTGCATGCTGTCTTGGGGAGGGAGGGAGAGAAAATGTAAAACTCAAAAGTTTATAGAAGTGATTGCTGAAAACTAAAAATAAATTAATTTTAAAAAAGAAAAAGGAGTGGGTTTTTTTTTAGCTCTATTATCTTTCTCTGAATATGAACCCAGGTCTTCTCTATCCCCACAGTAATATATCTATGGTTGGGTTCTTTCTCCTTTGCTTGCCTATTTTTATTTATTTATTTTTGTTTTATTTTATTTTTTGCAGCTGTTTGTGTGATCCAGTTCTAGTCCCGAGGTATGGGGAGTAATGCCCCAAGCCTCAGGTTCTTCTTACTGGTATTTTCTGATGTCTGTCCTGGGGCCCCACCTTGGGCACTCCTTTCCACTACTAATCCATGGCTAGAACCCCTGGTCATGCTGTTCCACAAATGATCTTACTCCCTGCAGTCCCTCAGGTGGCTGCAAACTACAGCTGTCCTCTCTGCCCTGGAACTGAAACCAGGGCCTTTGCTCTCCTGCAAGTGCCCACAGCCAGCAGGGTCCCTGCCCCTCTACTCCTGCACTCACTAGATGTGTGCTAGCCCCTTTTCCCTGCAGCCACAGCCTGGGACACATCTGATCAGCACAGCTGTACTTGGCCTCCCTAGACAGTGGAAGGTCCTTCAATCTTCTCCTCCTTGGCTCTCAGACCCCCCACACTGTCTGTGAGATGAAAGTTTCTAAGGCTAAGGCTGCCTCCCAATCCCAGATGCCCCCAGGTCTTGTTGTCTGTAAATTCCATAGAATTGGCCTGGAGATGTTTGCACTTCACCCAGGTTGAACCTCTGCCTCCAGAGGCCAGGTCTTTCTTGGGGTCTTCTTAGGTTGTCTTAGGAGAACAATTGCTTTACCCTGACTTTTGTTCATTTCCACTGTTCTACATTCCCTCTGAGGCAATGCTCTGTCTTTTTCTGTGGAGGAAATTTGGAGAGCTGAAAGTTTTCTGACCTACTCTGCCATCTTCCCAGAAATGCATTTCTCGTAAGGAACAGATTGTATGGTGTTGTTTTCTTTCCAATCTGTCACTTGTTTTTGTTTTCTTAGGTTGTTTAATCCATTCACATTTAAAGTTACGGGCTGGGTTCATATATTTCTCCATCTCTCTAAAATTGTTTTTTCAAATTATGGTCCCCTCTGCCTTACTTCAATTTTTTTTTAAGGTGGTCCTGTTCCTACTTGCTCTCTTCCCCTCATCCCTAATCCCCTCATTTGTTACCCCTTTCCCTTTAGAGTTTTATTAATTCCTCTCTCCTGCTTTTATCTGGTTATTTCTTCTCAATCTTTTTTCCTCTCAGACCCTCCTTTTCTCTTCTCCCATTCCTATTCATTATTTTAATTTCATTTTTGCACCTCTTTCCAAAAAGGATTTCTCTCACTCTCTTCATCAATCATTTTCTCTATTTACTCTAGACCCTCATTCTCTGATTTGTAATCCCTATAATCATCTGGTCCATTTTTTTTTTTCTGTACTCTTCAAGAAATCAAAGCCTCCAGGGTATTCATTCTAGGCTCTGCCCTCTAAACACTTTCTACCACTGCCTTGTAGGGTTTACCCCATGGATTTCCCTTTTCCACTATGCCTCATTCTCAGGACAATGCCAATTATTACAGGTGTCAGAGAGGACACTGAACCATGTTTGGTTCTCCCTCTCAGGTAATCTATATCCTTTTTTATTGACCTTTTTTTTCTTTCTGTATTTGCCTGGAAATCTCCCTGTGTCCATGTTCTCCCACTCCTCCAGATGCTAGTTGCTCCAAGGGGTTCCAACTTCCCCCTTCCAGGACAAGTACTTTTCAGGCACCAAATCTCCCAGGCCTCATCCATCATAAAGTCTTCATCTCTCTTCACCCATTAAGAATTCATCATTGGAACCCCCACCCACCTCAAAAGTAAGGCCTCCTTCCTTTCTTCCTCCCTTTTTGATTTTTCTCCCCTCCTCATCCACTCTCCTGTAAGCTCTTCTCTTTCGGAGACCACAGAGGTCACCTTCCCCTCATTGCTAGGCTTTGATTTGACCCTGGTGCATCACTCACTCCCCCCTCTCTCTCTGCTCTCTTTCTGCTCCTCACTTTCATACATCCTCCCATATTATAATGTATTCCCTTGAAAGAAGCATTCACCTATAGGCAGGGTTCTTTGGGACAGCAGCAGTTCAGAGTCTGTTTTCTCTGGCACCAGAAAGAGGGAGGGGAGAACAAGGTGCAGGGGTGGATTTTGATGTAAGAATGTGTTGTATCTTTGGGTCCACTAGCATAACCATGGGAGACAGAAGACTGCTGAGTGAGCTCATTTAGGGTTAGGATCAGTAAGCATCAGTTCCTATTTTGAAAAAGCAAAAACAAAACCCTTTATATCTTGGGTGTCTTAGACCATGGGAACAGTTGAAGTTACTTTCTATTTGGTGCATAACTTTTGTTTTGGAGATGTTTGAGAGGTCATGGGGATCAGAGAAAATGTCTAGTCCACCATTTTGTTGCTCATGTTACATCCATCTTTTTTTCATTGATTAGGCTTAAATTTTCAGGGTATCTAATTTTGAGTATCTTGAACTCCTTTGCTTTTTAGAATATACCCATTTCCTACTGTGACTTTTAGTGGATGCAGAGTAGTTATATGTTATTAAAACTTCCTTTCCTTTATATTTGAATGTTCCTCTCCTAGATGCTTGCAGAATTTGTTGTCATTGAAATTGTTAAATTTAGCTACTATGTGTCTTGGCATTTGAAGTGTAGGGTTTTTTTCCCCCCTCTCTAGAGATGATGTCAATTGGTGCTTTGTTTTCTATGTTCAGAAGTTCTGGGCCATTTACTAAATTATAATGTTCAGGGTACTTTTTTCTTTTTTGGTCATGATCTTCTGAGAGACCTATGATCTTTATGTTGTCTCTATTTTCAAGCCTTTGGCTTCTACAGAAATTACGTATTTTTTATGTTATGTTTTGCTTTTCTTTTGCCAGACTGTCCTTGTATTCAAAATCTGTTAATCTATTTCAATTTTTTTTTTTGAGAAACTACGGCTGATTATTCAATTCTTTCTAATCTGCTGCTTTTTTAAAAAAAAAATTATGCTTTATAAGCTATAAATGAGCTATTCATTCATCCCTAATTTCTTCTTTTATTGGTTTAATTTCTCCTTTGCATCATTCTGGAATTTCCATGCTTTCTTGGGATATACCCACAGGTGTATCCTGTGAAATATAGAATTTTATATTTCAGCAGGCATTGGATTAGTTTATCTTGTTATATTTGTTGAGAGCTTTGTAATCTCTTTTGAGGTTTTAGTAGTCATCCCTCCTTCTAATTTCAGGACTTTCTCTGATGATTTACCTGCTTGTGCTCTAGGTATTTCATTGAATTTGCTCCATCTTGACCTCCTCCCACACTGAAGACTTACATTTCACTGGCTTCAGTTCCTGCTCCAAGCAGCTTCTGTTAGGATAGGGCTGGCTTCAGGTGGGTCTTGATTCCTTTTTCTTCATGTCCATGCAATGACTCATGCTGGTCCTCTATCCCATTCCCTCCCTTGGTGCTTGCCCTTTCCTCTTCTGGCTGTGCTAAATCAATGTCTGCTGCTTTTTGCAAGGTTAGGGGAGGGCAGGGAGAGCATTCTGGACAGAATCTTTGCAGACATGGGGGGCACTCTAACCTGCTGGCTATCCCAGGTAGGAGGCAGCATGCTTTCCTTTTCCTACTCTTCCTCATGTGACTGTGAAGAACGTTTGACTTGCAGGGTAGGAAGTGAAGGTGGGGGTTTGTCAGTAAAGTCTGCAGCAAGAATGGAGCTCAATGGCATGGATCAGTTCGCACATTATCTATCCAAGAACACGGGGGCTGGTGAGGGAGGTGTACTGGGTGATTACCTCAAGAATCAGTTGTTCTTCATTCCTTAAAATCTAAGGCTTTTATCTTGCAATATTTTCTCCCTGACCTGGGAACTCTGGATTTAGCTATAATATTCCTGGCAGTTTTCTAAGGCTTCTATCTTATTGGAGTTCTCCCTTTGGTGTCCTATGGACTCAGTTGCAATTATTTCATACCTGGCTTATAATTCTTGTTTTGGGTTTTTTATTTTTGTTTTTTTTGAAAGTTAGTGGGGACTGCAGAAAAAGTTAAGTCTATCATCTTGTTGGTAACATGACTACATGGCTAAAAACTTTAACAATTAGAGCCATCCAAAAGTGGAGTGGTTTACTTTGGGAGAAGTACCCTCTCATTGGAAGTCTTCATGCAGAGGCTGACACTTCTTTTGGATGTGGGCTGGATTAGGATGCTTCCAACTCAAATTCTACAACTCAGATTCTACAACTCTGACCCAGGTACTTGATGTCTCACCTGGTTTCTGTGTGAACAGCTTTGCCAAATCCAATAGTTGTAAGCATAGTTTCATTTATCTTTTCCTTTTTTTCCCTCTGCACAGGGTCTTAGTTTGCAGATTGAGTTTTGACACTGTTCTTTCCTGGTTCTCCTCTTAACGGTCTGTTCCTTCTAAGTCTCCTTTAATGGTTTATTCTACACGTTACACCCCTAGCTGAGGGTGTATCCCAAGTCTCTATTCTAGGCCCTCTTCTCATCTTTTTTAAAATTCAATTTTTAAAAAAAAATCATTTTTTGGCTAGGCAATGGGATTAAGTGACTTGCCCAGGGTCACACAGCTAGTAAGTGCTGTGTGTCTGAGGCCTGATTTGAACTCGGGTCCTCCTGAATCCAGGGCCGGTGCTCTATCTACTGCGCCACCTAGCTGCTCCCCAATTTTATTTTCAGTTCCAAATTTTCTTCTTTCTCCCACTTTCTTCCCTATCCATTGAGAGGGCAAGAAATACAATACTCATTATACATATTAAGTCATATAAAACATTTCCATGTTGGCCATTTTGGGGGGGAAAAAAGAAAAATGTTTCAGTCTGCACTCTGAATCTATCAGTTCTCTAGCTGGAAGTGGATGACTTTTTTTAATCATGAGTCCTTTGGAACTGTGATGGATCATTGTGTTGATCAGTTACTAAGTCTTTTCCAGTTTGATTACTATTACAATACTGCTGTTAACTGTGTACAATGTTCTTCTAGCTCTGCTCACTTTACTCTGAATCAACTCCTACAAGTCTTCCCAGGCTTTTCTGAAACCATCCCCTTTGTCACTTCTTATGCCACAATGGTATTACATCACAATCATATACCACAACTTGTTCAGCTATTTCTCAATTGATGAGCATCTCCTTAATTTCTAATTCTTTGCCACCACAAAAAGAGTTGTTATAAATATTTTCATATCTATGGTTCTTTTTCTTTCTTTGATCTCTTTGGGGTATAGACGTATATGTACTCTCTCTTCTTGTGATATCTTTATTAACTCCAGGGGGATCAATCATCTTTATTCATATGATTCCTCATCTGGATCAGGTGTGCAAGTGTAGCAGGGTATAATATTTAAACACTTTAATGTTTTTAATAAATGCTTTTTAAAAATATCACTGTGAGGCAGCTAGGTGGTGCAGTGGATAGAGCACCAGCCCTGGAGTCAGGAGGACCCGAGTTCAAATCTGGCCTCAGACACATAACAATTACTAGCTGTATGACTCTGGGCAAGTCACTTAACCCCAACTGCCTCACCTATATATATATCTCACTGATATTTCCTAATTTCCTCTCCCCAATAAGGCCCTCCCTCATATCAGAGAGATAGTTAAGAAAAACAAATCAACATATTAGTAATGTCTGACAATGCATGCCTTACTTTGCACCTGTGGTACACCACTTCTACTGGGAAGAATGTTTAATCATCAGCCCTCTGGAGGCCAGATTGGTCACTGCATCAATCCAAGTTTAGATGCCTTTCAGTGCTGGTTTCCTTTATATCAATGAGATTAGTACATAATTGTTCTCTTGGTTTTCCTTATTTCTTGCTTCATTATATATCAGTTCATACAGGGCTTCTCAGGTTTCTCTAAAATCTTCATATTCTTTTTTTCTTATGGCATAGTAACATTTCAGTACATTCACATACAACAGTGAGTTCAGCCATTCCCCAACTGACAGGGAAACTTGTTTCAAGTTTTTTGCTAACATGAAAAGTGCTGCTATAAATATTTGCATACATGGGACTTTTCCTTCTGTTTCTTACCTCCTTAGGATATATGCCCAGCTGTGGTATCACCAGATCTGAGGGTATGAACTGTTTAGTGACTTCTAGTATAATTCCAGATTGTTTTCCAAAATGACTGGACCAATTCCCAGTCTGTCTCCCTCACAGTCTCTCCAACATTTATTATTTTTATTTTTGCCAAGTTGATGGCAATCTGATTAGTAATTTGGAACATTCTTTCACATGATCATTAATAATCATTTTGGGGTAGACACCCCCTCCCTCCCAACTCACCAACAGGTTTGAGACCCCTTGCTTACCTTCAATCTGGTTTAGCCCATCTGCCCAAACAGTTTACTAGGCTGTGGCTTCTTGGAGCCACAGGTGAGAGTTAGGTGGAACAGGTGGACACCAAAGGTGGAAAGAAGCCCTGAAAAGGGCTCTGCAGCCATCACACCAGAGGTACTAGTCTTCCCTGAACACACTAAGTTCACTTACCTTGATAGTGTACTTTCCAGGGATGTACACACTGATAATGAGATTGATGCACAAATTTTGAGAGCTTGCTCAGTGTTTGGGAGGCTCCAAAGAAAAGTGTGGGAAAGAAGTATACGCTAGACTGACTACCCAAACTGAAAGTCTACATAACTATTATGTTGATCTCATTGCTGTATGCCTGTGAAACCTGGGCAGTCCACCAGTGCCATGCTAGGAACTGTATCTCTTCCATTTGAATTATCTTAGGAAGATCCTGAAGATCACCTGGCAGGATCAGATACCAGACATTGAGGTCCTTTCTCAAACTAAACTGCCAAGCACTCAAACTCTACTTCAGAGAGTACAACTCTGATGGGCTGGCCATGTTGTTCGAATGCAAAATGTACTCTTATCAAAAAGACTATTTTATGGAGAACTCACACAGGGCAAGCGTTTACAGGGTGGTCAGAATACAAGGACACTCTCAAGGTCTCTCTTAAGAACTCTGGAACTGGTTGTGAGGCATGGGAGACACCGGTACAGGACTGCCCAGAATGGCATGCCCACATCAGAGAAAGGGCTGTGCTCTACGAGCAAAGCAGAAAAGAAATAGCTGAGAAGTGCAAGATGTGCAAATTTAAAGAATCCGCCCCAAATGTTCACACTATTTGTGCCCAACCTGTGGTAGAACATTCCAAGCTTGTAGGGGTCTGATCAGCCACAGGTTGACACACTGTATCTTGACTCTAGCATAGTGATGTCATTTTGCTCCTCTTTGAGAATGAAGGACAACCACCCACCCAACCATTGATTATTTTAATTTCTTATTTTGAAAACAGTATGTTTATATCTTTTAATTACTGATCTCTGGGGAACTGTCTTTTGGTCCTATGTTTGTGATAATTTTCTAAATATGTTGGATATGAGATTTTCTTCAGAGATATTTCATAAAAAGATTTCCCCCTCAACTTCCCCAAGAGGCAGCTGATGGCACAACGGATAGAGCACTGGGCAAGAAATAGTGAGTTCCAATCTGGCCTCAGACACTTACTAGTTGTGTGACCTTGGACTTAGCCCTGTTTGCCTCAGTTTCCTCATCTGTAAAATGAGCTGGAGAAGGAAATGGCAAACTGCTTCAGCATCTTTGCCAAGAAAACACCAAATGTGGTCAGACACAAAGAGTCAGACATGACTGAAAAATGACTGAACAACAACAAAAAAGCACCTTCTTCCCGGGGTTCAAGGATCAAATGAAATAATATTTGCCGAAGTACTTAGTATAGTGCCTAGCACATACTAGGTGCTATATAAATGCTTATTCCCTTCCAGCAGCCAAGGGTATCTGAGCAGGCACTTTTCTGTCCTTCCTGATGGGATGCCTGGGTGCTTGTACTTGGACCCCAATTCCAAGACCATATTTCTCCACAGCCTCAAAACACTATCCCTGACAGTTTTCTCCCCAGACCGAAGACCCTATCTCTGTCAATAACTCATGAGTAGGCCCAGTGAGGTAAACCATCTCACTATCCCTCCCCATTACAAGAACAAGCTGACCTCTGTAGAATTTCCCTTGTACTCAAAATTATCATGTACTGATTCCCACAGTTATCGTATATGATCCAGAGGTCAAGTTATAAACATCAACTTCTGAAGCTATCTTGTCACAGACAAAACAGACCAAATATATACCCCTATACCCCTCAAGAAACCCCATCCCTGGTTTCCAGTAGCGAATGACGTCTGTAACCAAGGTTGTATGTTATCACCTAATTAGCATACTTGGTACATACCACTACTTTTCCTATATAAGCTTTAGCAGCAATCCTGTTAGGTTGCAAGTTCCCTAAGGAGCTTTGCCCACCATGGCAAGTTTCCTAAGGAGCTCTGCCCACCATATTAGCATTATAATAAACCCTTGCCAACTTGACTTAAAGAATGCTTGAGTCTGTGAATTCATTCCAGACAACCCTGTCCTGTACTTCAGTCCTTGTTGGGGGGGGGGGGTCCCCCGAACCTCCCAAAACCGAATCACTTGTATTGATTTTGCTGATTTATAAGCTTTAAAAGTTTATGTAGTTAAAATTTTCTATTTTATTTTTTAAATTGCCTCGATCTCTCGTTTAAGAATTCTTACCAAACCATACATGTTTCCACCTTCTGTTTTCCAATTTTTTAAATATAATGTAACATTTTATGTTAAGATCACAGACCTTATTACAGAGCTAAGATTAACAGAATTAAGATTCCAGAGCTTATTATATGGTTCATGCTATAGTGAAGTATAATTCTTAGTAAATTGGTTTCCAGTTTTCTCAGCAATTCTTGTCCAGTAACTTGTGTCCTGGGGTTTATTGAACATTTGGCAACTATGTCTGTAGGCTTGGCCTGACTCAGACCAATCCTCTGCTTTGATACTGGAACAAAATGAGACACTTATAGGTCATTCAACAGTTAAAAAAAGGAGTTTTACTTAGCCATAGCAGAAGGCTAGTCAACAAAGACAGGCATTTTTCTGAACCTTCAAGGTAACTTAGCTGAGCCTAATTTGCTTGCCTGAATTACCCACCATGACCTGCCAAAAGCCTTACAATGTGCCTGGAGCTCCTAAAGACTGTTTTGTACTTAGATTAAGTAGTCTGAACCTTTAGTCCTCTGAGCCAACCAAATCTTGAGAATGATCTCAATATCTTTTAAGGAAAAATCAACCTAAGTTGCATGGGGAGAAGGATTAGGATATATTTCCTATACAACCCAATCCTTGGTGGTAAGATCATTATAGTCTTATAGAAGACCTTCCAATATTTAAATTACTAGGGCTATTATTGGTCAACAGTATTCAAGAAGCCTGATATACAGTTCAAATCCAGCCTTAGATACTGACTAGCTGTGTGACCCTGTGCAAGTCATTTCACCTATTTGCCTCAGTTTCCCCATCTGTAAAATGAGAATAATAGTATATTATTATTAGTAGTATATTATAGTACAGTATATTATTATTATAAAAATAATAGTACCTATCTCCCAAGGCTGTTGTGAGGACAAAATAGAATAACATTTTTAAAGCACTTAAAACAGTGCCTGTTTTCCTCAGTTGTACATGGCACTTTCACAAAAACTGACCATGTACTATGGCATAAAAACCTCACAAACAAATGCAGAAAAACAGAAATATCAAATGCACCCTTTGCAGACCGTAATGCAATAAAAATTACATTCAATAAAGGGCCTTGGAAGCATAGACTAAAAGTTAACTGGAAACTAAACAATCTAATCCTAAAGAATGAGTGGGTCAAAGAACAAATCATAGAAACAATCAATAATTTCATTAAAGATAATGACAACAATGAAACAACATACCCAGACTCGTGGGATTTAATCAAAGTAATACTTAGGGGGAAATTTATATCTTTAAATGCTTACATCAATAAAAAAGAGAAAAAGCAGATCTTATGTTTTTGAATCATTGCAACTGGGCATGCAACTAAAAAAAAAACCTAGAAAAATAACAAATTAAAAATCCCCAATTAAACACCAATATAGATATCCTGAAAATCAAAGGAGAGATCAATAAAATTAAAAATAAAAAAATAATTAAACATTGAATAAATAAAACTAGGAGCTCATTTTATGAAAAACCAGATCAACCACTGGCAAATTTGATTTTAAAAAATAAAGAAAAAAACCAAATTACCAGTATTAAAAATTAAAAGGGTGAATACACCACCAATGAAGATGAAATTAAAGCAATTATTAGGAGCTATTTTGCCTAACTATATGTCAATAAAACTGACAATCTAAGTGAAATGGAGTTACAAAAATATAAATTGCTCAGATTAACAGAAGAGGTAATAGAAAACTTAAATAACCCTATCTTTTTTGTCCTTCAGTCTTGTCTAACTCTTTGTGACCCCATGGACCATAGCATGCCAGGACCTTCTATTCTCCACTATCTCTTGGAGTCTGCCCAAGGTCATGTTCATTGTTTCCATGGTACTATTTATCTATCTTGAAATCAAACAAGCTTCAAATGAGCTCCTTAAGAAAAAAGTCCCTGGGAACAGATGGGGGGACACACAAGTAGAGAACACATGAAACCAGTGTGCATGCATGGGGTCAGAAGTTATCATTGTAGTTTTTGTAAGCATTTAATGAATAGATCTTTTTTAAAAAAGTATATGAGTTACAACATAAGAAATCATCACAGGGTTCATGGCACATTTTGGTGGTAAAAAGGGATTTGAGGAACACAAACCACTGGGAAGTGCTGTTGTAGATAGTGCCATTGCACACTTGCTCTGGTCTAATTGTGGTCTCCGCTTCACGCCTGATTGCCCCTGTAACTCTTTCAGTCTCTGTAATGTGGTGCTTAAGTGAATTACAAATTCAGAGGGCATTTTTGCTTTGTAATAAATTATATTTACTGAATGGAGCACAAGCTTGCCACAGCGTCTCATCATCATTATATTGTCTGTCTAGTCTTTGCTAACAGACTTGCCATGTGATTTCATGCTTGGTTGCCTTTAAGACTCAATTAACCTTTTCCTCTTTTCCATACACATGCCCAACAGTCTTGTGATAATTCTGACACCTGAGTAATCCAAAATTCCCATTTTTGTTCCCTATGGAGACAGTGTCACTACACAGGATTCTTGATATTAGCCACTGTCATTATCTCTGCTGTAAGATGTTCAACTTTGGTTTTGCCCATAGATAGTGCTCTGACTTTGGGGATGGAGTCATCATTTGCCTTCCCCCTAGGCAAAGATTATATCTCTGACCTAGGAAATATGAATTCTGCCTCACTTACAAATACAGTCATGACTTAGCTTCTTCCATATGGAAGATTTCTAATTTTGGTCTGTGGACCTCCCAAATTCTTTGCTGGGGTGCCCTCTTTGCTCATTCAGGCTGAGCAACTCTTCTTCCCTAGACAGAAGTTTAAAATCCAATTTCCATTTACTGCCCCTTACTGGTACTGTATCAAGAATTTTTGAGTGATAAAATTGGTCTGGAAGTTTACAGAACAGGGCTATTCTCTTGGGCTAACTTGGCTATAAATTACTGTTCAGTTCCCTAATTATTTTACAGTTCCTTTCAGTACTCTGATCTTATAGTGTCTTTATATACCTAGGTCCACTCAGTATGAGTAGACCTCTGTGTGCCAAAAGACTCATTACATGACAGTACATATATCAGAAGCCTCCCTATTTTCAAAAGATTGATCCATAATGACAGTACTTAAGGAAACCACAATGTTTCAGTATTAAACATGTGAGATCATCAACCAATCAATCAATCAATCAACAAACATTTATTAAGTGCCAACTATGGGCCAGACATTGTGCTTAAGCACTGAGAATGCAAAATGAGGTAAAAAGGCAGTCCCTGCCCTCAAGGAGCTTACAATCTGATAGGGGGAGACAACATGCAAACAAATATGTACAAATAAGCTATATATAGGATAAATAGGAAACAATTAAGAGAAGGAAGGCACTGGAATTAAGAGGGGTTAGGGAAGGCTTCCTGTAGAAGGTGGGATTTTAGTTGGGACTTCAAGGAAGCCATGGAGGTCAGTAGCTGGAGTGGAGGGAGAACATTCTAGGCATAGGGGACAGCCAGAGAAAATGGCTGGAGCTGGGAGATGGAGGATCTTGTTTAGGAAACAGCTAGGAGGTGAGTGTCCCTGGATCAAAGAATACGTGTTGGGGAGTAAGATGTGAGAACACTGGAAAGGGAGGACGGTGCTAGATTATGAAGAGCTTTGAATGTCAAACAGTGAGCATTCTGTATCTGATCCTGGAGATACAGAAGCCATTGGGGTTTATTGGGTAACATGGTCAGATCTGTTTTAGGAAGATCACTTTGGTGGCTGAATGGAGGATGGACTGAAGTGGGGAGAGACTTGAGGCAGGTAGGCAGTCTCCCCCCCCCCCCGGCCCCAGTAGCTACTGCATGAAGTGATGAGGTCTGTACCGAGGAGATGGCAGTGTCACAGGAGAGAAAGGAGGTGTACTCAAGAGATGTTGCAGAGGTAAAACCAGTAGGCCTTAGCAACAGCTTGGATATGGGGGTGTGAGAGTGAGGAATCCAGGATGACTCCTCAGTTGTGAGCCTTGGGGACTGGGAGGATGGTGGTGCCCTTTACAATAATAGAGAAGGTAGGAGGCAGGGAAAAGTTTAAGGGGAAAGATAATGTGTTCAGTTTTGGCCAAGTTGAGTTTTAAGATATTCAAGATATCCAACAGGCAGACTTCAGGGTCACATGATGAACAAGATGGAGGGCTAGATACCTTTCCTGATGCTCAAAAACTTTCAAACTTTTCCAAAACAGGAGTTAAGAGATAACTTAAACTTAGTTATCTTAGTCAAGAGATAACACACGTTCAGCTGTCTCCATGATCTGACACTAAGAGATCCAATGAGGCAACAACCTCATGAACTGATGAGGTTAATGTACTCACTCAGCACCCTCTCTTTCACTGACTACCCTGCTCTGCACTTTAAAAAGCCAAAAGCCAAAAACATGTTCTGGCTGGAATTGAAGTGTGCTGGCTTTCTGAGGAACAAAGGCACTATGCCAGTGTATGCATGTGTGCCTACTACATGCCAGGCACTGTTCTTTACAAGTATTATTGTCATTTGATCTTCACAAACAACACTGAGAGGTAGGGGCTATTATTATCACCATTCTACAGCTGAGGAAACCAAGGCAGACAAAGGTGAAGTGACTTGCCCAGGATCACAGCTTTTAAAGAGTCTGAGGCCAGATCTGAACTCAGGTCTTCCTGACTCCAGGCCTAGAGTTTTATGTATTGTGCCACCTAGGTGCCAAGGAAAAAAAGTGAGCAATAGGGAGACATAAGGGAAAAGGACTGAAATTACCATAGATCTCAGAAGGAAGAAAACTGAAGGAAAAAGACCCTGAGCACAAGCAGATAAACCAACATGGAAGATACTAATAACAGAAGGGAATGTGGCCTTCAATTCAGCTAAACAAATTCAGATTATCTATGAATATTACAAAACTAAGGAAAATGAATTAATACATGATGAGGTACATACTCTGTAGATTCTCAAGACAGCAGAGAACCACAGCAGGATGTTCCTGAATAGTTTGAGAGAAATAAGAATTGTGAAAGCAGAATTTATGGCCGCCATAGCAGAATAGAAAAGCTTGAATCCACAGTTGCCAGTCTTACCAGAAGAACTAAAGAGAAACAACTGATTGGGGCTGCAAAAACATAGAAGTGCAGGACAAAGTGGAAGAAGAGAAGTAAAACGCAGTAACATTCAAAGAAAACATCAATTCTATACAAGAAAAATATTGATTTCAAAGACAGGATGTATAGGGACAACTTAAGGACTAAAAGTCTTCCAGAAGAATGCCACAAGTCAAAATCCAATAGGCAGCTACATGTGCAAGACTAGAGATCAGGAATGAACAGAGATCCAGGTTGTTGATGGTCTCAAATTTCTCAAACACTATTCTACTATTTCTGGGCCTTATGTGCCTGACGTGTTCCAATGACCAACTTTTAAACTTCTTAATTCATTCTAAGTAGTTTTGATGGCTACTCATTGGTAGTATATTTTGCTCTGGTACCGCTAGGCTCCCTTCTCTCCCACTTTCTTTCATCATTTCCTGTGAGATTTTTGATCTATTCTTCCAGATGAAAATTGGTATTATCTCATCTAATTCTATAAGGCAACCTGTGGTAGTTTGATTGCTAGCACTAAACATGTAAAGTGCTGTCATTTTTTAGTATATTTGCACAGCCCAACCATGAACAATGAATGTCTTCAATTATTTAAGTATCTATATTCTGTTAAGTGTTTTGTTGTTGTATTCTTATATTTTATGTGTGTCTTGGTAGGTTACATCCAACATATTTTATAGATTCTTCAGTTATTTTGAATTTTTTAAAAAAAATCTCTTCCTACTGGGTTGTGTTGGTACTATACAGAAAAGCCAATGGTTTCTGTAGGCTTACTTTACATTCTGCTACCTTGCTAAAGTTACTGTTTTCAATTTTTGGTTGAATCTCAAGTTTCCAAGTAAACCACCACAATCATCCACAAAAATTATAAACGTGTAGCTTTTAAAAAAACCTATTCTTATCCCCCCAGTTTCTTGTTCTTGTCTTACTGCTGTAGCTACTATTTCTAGAACCGTATCACAGTAATGAGTGGATATATTTGCTTTACTCTTAATCTTCAGCATTTCTTCATTATAGATAATGCTACCTCTTGGTTTTGGATATAATCTGCCATGAAAAGAAACGATCCGTTTATTCTTATGTTTCAATACTTTTTTTAGATATACACTGGTATCATATTTTGTCAAAAGCTCTTTGAAAAAAATCTATAGATTACTGTAGTTTTTTTCTCTCTCTCTCTTTTTTTTGGTCTAGGCAATGGGGTTAAGTGACTTGCCCAGGGTCACACAGCTAGTAAGTGTTATGTATCTGAGGCCGGATTTGAACTCAAGTTCTCCTCTCTATCTACTGCGCCACCCAGCTGCCCCATGTAGTTTTTATTATTAATAAGGTCTATCATGTTTATAATTTTCCTAATATTGAACCAGCCCTGTATTCTTGGTATAAATCCAGACTGGTTAGACTATGTACTCCTTTTAATATGATTAAATAGCCTCCTTGCTAATATTCAATGATTCAATATTTTTCATTGATATGCATTAGATATTAATTTATAGTTTTCCTTCTGTGCTTTCTCTCTCCCTGGTTTAGGTATCAAGACCATATTTGTCTCATAAAAGGCATTTGGTAGGATGTATTCTTTCTTTTGTTTTGCAAGCAATTTATGTAATACTGTGTTAATTGTTCTTTGAATGACAGAATTTGCTTATAAATCCATCTGTGTCTGGAGTGTTTTTTTCTTATTTCTTAAAAAAAAAGGTATTCATTTTATTTTTTGCACCATCCTTTCCCAGTATTCCCTCCTATCTCAATAGGACACTTCTAACAAAGAGGCAGAGTTAGGGTTAGTTTTTTGAAGCCAAGATTAGACATAGGATATAATCTGAATTTTGATGTCTCAGTGTGATTTTCATATACATTATTATCATTGTGCATATCATCTTATTCTACTTTTCTTTGCTCTCCATCAACTAATATGTTCCCATGTTTCTGTCAAATCAACATTTATGTGTCAGGCATTGTGCTAAGTACTTGGGATAACAAGAAAGGTAAAATGGTCCCTCCTCTCTAATGGAGGAAGATAACATACAAAACAGCTACATACCCTCAAGATATATACAGGGTAAATTGGAGGTAATCTCAGAAGGAAGGGACTAGCATTGAAGGGGAATGGGAAAGGCTATGACCTGAATGAAGTGAGGAAAGCCAGGAGGTAGAAATGAAGATGGAGAGCATTCCAGGAAATGAGGGACAGCCGGCGAAAAGGAAGTCAGGAGATGGAGTATCTTGCACGAGGAATAGCAAGGAGTCCAGTGTTTCTGGATCAGAGTACATGGAAGAGGGTCAGGAGTAAGAAGATGAGAAAGCTAGAAGGGCCCAGGTTGTGAAGGGATCCTTGTATTATTTGATTCTGTTGCCAATTTTCTCTGAATTCTTCATCTTATTTTCTGTAGCTCAATAGCATTTCATTAAATTTATATACCACAAATCCCTGACTGGCACCCATTTTGTTTCCACCTTTTTGCTACAAAAAACAGTGATGCCACCAATATTTTGATATGCATGAATTCTGTCCTTTTAAATGCATTTCATAATTCACATCATTTTATTACCTGCTCCACCTCCATCATATGGACCTTTTGGGGCACAAGCCTAGTAGTGTTATATACCTGAGTCAAAGGCTACGAACAGTTTGGCAACTTTTCTCAAAAAAGTCCAAATGGTTTCCCAGGATGGTTGGACCAACTCATATTAGTGTGCTTAACTGCCCAGAGCATGCTCATCTGCCCATCTGATGGATGTGAGGGGAAAACTTCAGAGTCATTTAATTAGTGATTTGGATCATTCTTTTGTGAATATTGATACTTTGTTTCTTCTCTGTAATTCTTCTTTTAAAAAGACTTTGGTCATATCCTTTGACTCCTGCTGACCAGATGCTCACTTACAGATAGGTGTTGTAAGCCCAGGGCTCTGGGACTGAACATGATAGACACTGAGGTGTAGGAACCAGTGGGCCTTGGGCCAGACCATAAAAAGTATAACGGTAGAGGGTAGGCTGTGGTGGGGCATATATATGCCACAACATGGCCAGATAGGGACAGTAAGCTACTTGTGAGGAAGAAGCCCAATTAGGTGGACTCATTTGGATGCCAGCCTACACCTAAGGGCTCTAGGATTGTGTGGATAAAAGGCTTATGAGCAAAGAGAATAGCTGCAAGCTAAAGGTGGACTTAGAATGTCTCAGGTTCCCTAAGGTTGTGGATTCACTTGTTGGCCACCATCTTGAGTCCAGAGCTCTAGGAAAACATACTGGGATCTTGGGGATCCTCTGTGTGGAACACAATAGGCATATAACAAGGGCTTGCTAAAGTGTATGTAAAATATTGTAAGTCTACCTCAGGGTACGGAAAAGGTTGTTTTACTGGAAGGGTATACCAGTGCAGGGGTAGAGGCAACCAAAATTGGTCTATTTGGCCTTCCCCATATGTGACGTTGCACCTCATGTTACAGTGGATAGAAAACTAGATTTGCTATCAGATGTAGGTTCAAAACCCAGCTCTACCACTTATGAACCATAGGACCTTGGGCTTCAGTTCCCCTATCTGTAAGATAGTGGTGTTGGGACTGGATGAAGTCTCAGAGGTCCCTTTCAGTTGCAAGTCTCAAATTCCCTGTCCTACCCCCAGTAGAAGATAAACTCCCTGATGATGGAGGCTATTTTCATTGTTTTGCTTTTATCTCCTGTGCCCAGAACAGCTAGGTGCTCACTGAGTGCTTGCCGAACTGAGAAAGTGCAGGTCTAGAGTTCACCATAAAAGTGGCAGCTGAAACCACAAGTTAATGGAATTGCCAAGAAATGGCCTAGGTCAGACACTTACCGAATAGTTTCATTAAGAGCTGGGAAGGAGCGGGGTGCCATGGTGCACAGAATGCTGGGCCTGGAGTCAGGAAGATCCAAATTCAAATCCAGCCCCAGGTAATGACTAGCTGTGTGAGCCGGGGCAAGTCACTTCACCTTTATGTGCCTCGGTTTATTCCTTTGTAAAATGGGGACCATAACAGCACTTACCTCCCAGTGCTGTTACGAGGACCAAATGAGATATGTGTAAAATGCTTTGCAAATCTTAAAGTATATAATGGTATCTGTGTAAGATACCAGCACTACAAAAGCTCTAGGTCTAGAGTCAAAGGAGCTGAGTTCAAATCCTGACTGATACTTACTATCTGTAAGACCTTAGGCAATTCACTGAAGTTCTCTGCCACCAATTGCATCTGTACAGTGAGGGGGTTAGTCCCTTCAAGTTCTATGATCCTATAAATATCTGAAGGACTGTCAAGTGGAAGAGGGATACACTGTGCTGCTTAGCTCCAAGGGGTAGAACTAGCAACAATGGGTTGGGCTGAAATTGCACAAAGAAGGATTTAGGTTTGCTGTAAGAAAAACTTACCAGCTCACTGAAGGACATGGACAGAAGTCCCACAGGATGGGCAGCCATGGAGGGGTTGCAATCTGCTTGGTTGGAGGGAACACTGATATCAATGAGATCCCAGATCCACCTTCTTCCCTGACACTGCTGTCCCAAAATGCTGCTGCATTTCTGGAGGAAAAGGCATCTTCAAGTGGAGACTGGATGGCCACTTATTGGGAATGTGGTAGAGGGGGCTCCTGGTTGGCAGACAAGTAGAACAGATGGATTCAGGTTCTGTGAAATTCAACCCTGGTAATCCATTACCTTTGTGTTTAGGTAAAACAAAGGCCAGAAAACTGAATTTCATTTTCATTTCTGTATGCACTCATCCTGTAGGTTCCCATAAGATCTTCAGTAACTGGAGAAATGAATCATCTTAAAACTCTTCAAGATGTCACTCAGAGTCCCCAGTGGCTCAGATGCCTAGTGGTCACTCAGGCAGCACTTTTAAAATGGACTTTCCTCACTATCCAAACACTGCCTCACTCTGGCAGAGGTTAACAACCTCCTGGCTGCCAAAATGAAGTCACTGGAGCAAAGGTTTTAAAAACAAAGGCCACTCACATTTCTGTGTCGTTTTATTTCAAGAGGTGAAGCTTTTCAATTACGCCGTCAATGAACGCATTCTTTAAGACAAGAACATCTTTGTTAAAAGTGGTTTTATACAGAAATAGAATCAAGAGCAAAGTCAATTCCCTGAAACATGCACAGTTAGGTGCACTGGTAACTTGGTGCAGGTGTGGACACAAAAGGGAACTGGACTTTGAAGCCATTTGCTTCTGAGTAAAGCTATTTTGGTGGTTATAACCCAAGGAAGCACAATTCTGTTCTGGACCAAGTAGGTTAAAGTAATATTAAAAAAAAAAAAGATTTGAAAGGGCCACTGTGATAGATCTGACCAATGAGCATCAACAACACGGGGGGCAAGGGAGACAGTAATACTTTCAATGTGCATTTTGGGTTAAGGGAAGGGGGTGAAGGAGCAGGTACCAATGAAACAGTGTGAATTATGGAATGCAATTAAAAGGATAGGCACTGTGAGCCACATGATGTGATGCATATATAGTCAAGGCACATGGCTGGGATAATTCAAGAGGAGCCGCAATCTGAAGAGAATGGAGCACAGACACTAATTCTTCAGTTAACAAAGGGGTCAAAGCTTCATATAATCTCACTGAAGGACACTTATTGAGAAATCAATAGACAGACCCCTGGCTCTCTTTGAAATACACATCGCAATTTCCTTAATAGCAGGTATGTCCTTTAAACTACATGACCTCTAGCTAGGTTCCAAGACAGGTTCACTACACTGCTTTCTGTTCCTTTTATGCACCATACTATTTCCTTTCTTTCCATCTGCACTCCAGTCAAATGATTTTTGAAATCATTAACATTTTTAAAGGATCCTGCCCTTTCCACTACCAATGAAGGCCATTTAGTCACCAAAATGCACTTTGTTTGGTGACCTGAGCTCTGGCCAAGTATTTGCTAAATCTCTTGTCCAACTGTAGAAAGACACTTAATGTATACAGGCCTAGCCTTGAAGGATGTGCAGTCGGTAGCTGAGCAGCAATAAAAGCCAATATAGGGGATGGGGAGAGAGGTACTCTCAGCTACCACACAACTGTTAAGCTCTCATAAGAAATAGATTTCCTAGCACCGGCCCTGGATTCAGGAGAACCTGAGTTCAAATCCGGCCTCAGACACATAACCCTTACTAGCTGTGTGACCCTGGGCAAGTCACTTAACCCCCACTGCCCAACCCCCCCCCCAAAAAAAAAGATTTCCTGTGTTCTACTTAAATAACTTCCAAGCCAATCCAAGCTCTTTAGAGTCTCTCTTCCTGTATCATGCTTGGCCAAAGCAGTTCTACCACTTTGGGAACAAGAGGGTTGATCTGAAGAGCCCCCCCTCCCCACAAGAGGACAAAAATACTTAAACACACAATAAGGAAAGTAGCAACATTGTTCCAACTTTGGACATGAATGAAACCATCACTTTTTCAACTCAATCGCAACAGAAAAGCAGAGGAATACTTTGGTCCATTTTTCTGAACTGGATGCCAGAAAATACCATATGGGATGAATGGACTTGAGGGATTCCAACAGGTCCTTTCTGATAATCATTGATCTGACCCTCACCTGGTTAGCAATGATAGGTCTTGAGTGGGCTCTAAACGAACAGACGGACGGCACCAATCCTGGAATTCCAACCCCCCAAAGGAGCAAAGGTGTGCCCCCACTACTGATTCTCTACTCGGAATAGTGTCCGTCCGTATGTATCGGAAGGGATGAGGCTGAGATGCATCATTTGGATTCCATTAAAGTGCAAATGCTTCGGTGTATATGGTCACACCAATATGTGTGCCTTCTTTATTCCCAAATAGCAGTTGGAGATCTGGGTGGCTCCATCTGGGTAACAGCAAAAAGTTCAAAATGACAAGTCCCTTTCCAACCAAGGTGGCAGTGGCACAAAAGCAGTGACTGGATGGCTCCATTTGGGGGACACTGGGATACACAAAGAAAAGTGCAGTCTGGGGATGATGGAAGAAAAGTAGAAGGAAGGGATGGACAGTAGCAATCAGGAAGAAGTTACTTGGGTTGCTTCTTAAATCCTTGCTCCCTCATCTTCTTGGCTTAAGATTGTTCTGAATTTATTTCGCCACACAGCTTGGCCAGGTAAGCCCACCACAGGCAACTGAGACGACAACGTAGATGAAGATCTGGGAAGAAACGACATTTCTGTTCATAAGCAAAGTACAGAGTACATCCAAAGTCCATTCCATCAGGCATCACCTCACTTTACCCCACTGATCCCATCATTTTGAAAATCAATATCAAGTCATGTCTGTAAAGTACTTCAAGGTTTACAAACTGCTTTCCTCATATGATAACCCTGGCAAGGTAGCTTGAGCATGTTAGTATTATGCTAATATTACAAAGCAGAAATTCTAAGCTCAGGGACCACTTGCTGATGGTTATTCAGCTAATAAGTCTCTCAGCTAGACCTTGAACCTTGGTCTTCCAACTCCAAGATCAGCTCTTTCTACCCTTTTATGCTGCCTCTCAAGTTACACTTCCTTCCTATACAAATTGATGGGCTATTAGGTCTCACTGATAAAACTGAAAAATTCAAAATTTGTCTAATTTTTTTTTTAAAGTCAGGCATTAATTCCTTTGACAGAACTGGAGTTTATGACATTTCAGGTGCAAATGTTAGTGGTAGCTGGTGCGATCTCCTGGCAAAGTGTAACATACCCCATATAGTAGAAGAACATGCTCATGTCTGACATATTAAGGGAAACTGAGGATATTTGAAGATATTTAGGTGAAGTTCAAAGGCAGGAAAAATAGAAGAGAATTTGTTATCTTTATATATTACAGACTACCTGTAAAGAAAGAAAAAACAGATGAGGAATCTGGAATGTACATAATAACTCTGGCATAGATGAGAGATTTCTTCACTTGCTAATGATAATTTTATCCTTCAAAAGATAGATGGGGAACTTCTATTCTGAATCTGATTTTCACTACTACAGAGGAACTAGTTGCTAGGGCAGAGATGATGGGAATATTGGGGGTGGATGACCACCACAGCAGGAGAGGAAATTTGGGCATAATGTTATTTGGGATTTGGGGAAAGCGGACTTCAAAGGCAGGATAGGGATGATCTCATGGGCTAAAATGCTTCAGGGGGAATCAGCCCAGGAGAAGGGGGAGATGCTCAAGAAGGAAATTCTAAGGATACAAAGGGAAATAATTCCAATAGAAAGAAAAATGGGATTTGAGAACATACAAATGCATAGGCAATCTACCAACTGACTTAGATTTTTAAAAGGCAATATATAGCAATGAGGCCAGAGAGAAGAGGATAGGGGAGTGTAGCACTTGGTGTAGGCAGACTCTCTGCCACCTCCTGGTGAGGCCTAGTGACCTCCAAGCAGGTCCAGCATGAAGCTGGGTGACACATGAATGCCAGAATCTGGATCCAAAAGAGGAGAACCTTGGGGTGAATCTTCTAAGATAAAATTCAATAGGGTTTAATGTAAAGTCTTATACTTGGGTAGAAAAAAATCAGCTTCCTCAGCATAAGATGGGAGAGATTTGGTACGATAGCAGCAGTTTGTCTGAAAAAGAACTGGGGTTTTTAATGGACTGCAAGCTTGGTGAGTCAGCAGTGTGATGTGGTAGCTAAAAAAGCAAGTGCAACTTTGGGCTGCCTTAAAAGATGTCTAACTTCCAAGACTAAGGAGGTAACAGTTCCTTTAGACTCTGCCCTTGTCAGACCAGACCTGGAGTACTGTGTTCAGTTCTAGGCAACCAGGACGGTGGCTGGCCTTCTGTCATGTCATATGAGTAGTAGTTGAAAGAACTGGATATGTTTAGCCTTGGAAAGAGACAACTCACATGGAACATGATAGTTAGATTCAAGTATTTGAAGAGCTGTCATGTGAAAGAAAGATTAGACTTGTTTTGCTTGGCCCCAGTTGCCAGCAAGAAATGGGTAGAAGTCATAAATTTGGGTTTGATATCAGAAAAAACTTCCTAACAATGAGAGCAATCCCCAAATGGAATGGGCTGCCTCCAGAAGTGGTAGGATTCCCTTCCTTGGAAGGCTACAAACAAAAGCTGGATGACTACTGGTCAGGTATTATTGTTAAGGACTCCTTCTGAAGAAGGGCTGGACCGCTGATGTCCCTTCTACTCTGAAATTCTATGACTCCCATGATATAATATTTTAAAATTTTTACCTAAAATGTTTATTGATTTATTTTGCTTTTACTTTCATTTTCAAGTATTTCTCCTCTTTCCTCATAGCCAGGGAGCCATCCCTTGTAACAAAGAACGAAAAAAGGAAAAAAAAAGCTATTTGGTAAAACCAATCAATACATCAATCAAGTCAACCACACATACCTGTCATCTCCTCACCGACAAAGAAGAGATCTTAACCATTTAGCATCTACTTCAACCCTTCCCTGAAGTGAATGCTACTTGACAGTATATTCACTATTGCTTTCATTCTTCTAATGATGTAGAATTCCCAAGCTATCATGGCAGCTATTCCATTCCTGGACAGTTCTTACTTCTTCGGAATTTCCTTATATTAAGAGAAAATTTGCCATCATGTAACTTCTATCTCTCAGTCCCAGTTCTGCCTTCTGGGACCAAACAAAATAATTTTAAATTCATCTGGATTCTCCCACTTTACCCCAGGTAAGTTACTGAACCTTTCTGGTCCTCAGTTTCTTCATCTGTAAGATGACAGGGATGAAGTCAAAGTCTCTTGTAGCTCTAAATCTTAACTTTCTAATCTCCTTTCAACGTGACAGTTCTTCAAACATTTGAAACCAATAATTCAGTCTTTCTCCCAACCCAAACCCCAAATCCTTTCCTTCCTAGGTTAGATGTCAGTTCTTTTAACTGCCTTACATGGCACATTTTAGGGTCTCCCCCCCCACCCCGAAGCTTAGTCACCTTCCTCTGGAAGTAACACAGCTTTTAATTATTGTCTTTCTTGTGGCACCAAGAAGTGACCACTCCCCATATTGTATGGACCAGGGCAGAGGACAGCAGGGCTAACACTTTCCTTGTTCTGGTCATTGTATATCTAAAGTAACACCAGCATAGGATCACTTCGCTTTTTTGACTAGCACATGACATTGATGGTCCCCTTTGAAGCTCCCACAGTCCTTTGTACTGTCTTTTCCTCACACCCTGCACTAGAGCAGCTGACATTTTTGCACCCTGAGCCATAGGGCTTTACATTCATCCTTGCTAAGTGTGAAGTGGCATTTCAATCACTGCTTGTCATAACATTCTAGATCCTGACCACCCACTTCCCACTTTCATGGTATTGGCACACCATCTCTACCATTATGCAAGCCACTGAGCAAATATTTTGAGCTTGATGTCACAGATGTCTAATACACTCCAACTGTGTCACAAAGGCTTATCAGTAAGTAAGATCAGTAAGAAAGACAGGCAAGTCAAGCTCAAGAAAATTAATAGTTTGGAAGAACTGAGGTTCTGAGGAGCCCACCACCCTTCTAGTTAGCCAATCAGCTGGCAGGTTTTGTGGATCTTTCCTTAACAATATCACTAGCTTGCATGTACACTACCACGCCCCGACTGGTACAAACTGTCATCAGCATTCACATGGCATCTCCCCTCTCTAATCCACCCTCTCCAATTTCTTGTATAGACCCAACCACGTCACTTTTCTGCTCAATAATGTACAGCAGTTCTCCTCTCGCTGCTAGGATAAATTTCAAAAATCTTCAGATTGGAACTTCAAGCCCTTCACAATATAGCTCCAACCTACCAGGAACACTAGTTCCCTCTGCAGATTTCATGTTCCAGTCAAACTGGCCTATTTACTGTTCAACAACCTGGACGCTCCACCTCTTTCCTTAAGACCTTGGCATAGATCGTCTGCATGCCTAGAAGGCCCCTGATACTCAGAATCCCCATCTGCCCTTAGGGCTTAGCTTATGTGCCATTTTTTACAGGAAATCTTTTGTCAGTTCTCTCTCCCTCCTCAAATTAACAGGTACAACACGTATCTGTTTACGGGTTGTATCTTCACTCGTGGGAGAATTCAAGCTCCTTAAGAGCAGAGAGGGCATCTCCTAAAGGGCCTGGCTTATAACTGCCACTTAAAAAATGCTTTTTGGATTGGATTGAAGAAAGGAGCATCAGGTCAACAGGCAATCGAGGAATCAGGGAATATACACAGAGAGGGAAGGTGAAACCAAAACGAGGCCCAGGGCAAAAGCCTGGTAAGTAGGCAAGGAAATGGGCCCAAGGTACAAGTAGCAAGAACTTGAAATCTCTTTCAGGTAGTCTCATATACTTTCTGCTAGTCAATCAACCAACCAATAACATTTATTAAGTGCCCTAATATGTGCCAAGTATTGTGCTGAGCACTAGAGATACAAAGAAATGCAAAAGCTAATCCTTGCCCTCAAGGAGCTCAGAGTCTAATGGGGGAAACACCAAGCAAAGAAAAATGTACAAACAGGATAAATGGGAAATAAGAGAGGGAAGGCACTAGAACTAGGAGGAGTTGGGGGAGGCCTCCCGTAGAATGTAGGATTTTTGCTGACACTTAAAAGGAAGCCCAGGTGGTCAGAAATTGGAGGAGAGAAGGAAGAGCATTTCAGGCATGGGGGATATCTAGTTTGAGATGTTTAACAGATAGCTGACTTGAGTTTAGACATTAGCAAAGAAGTTAAGGCTGGATAAGTAAATTCGAGAATCATCAGCAGAGAGATGATAATTCAATCCATGGGAGCCAATGAGATCACCAAGTGAAGTAGGATACAGGAGGAGAGAAGACCCAGGAGAGAGTCCTGGGAGAAACTCTCTGAGGGTACAAGTTGGATAAATGTCTAGTAAAGGAGAGTGAGAAAGAGTGGTCAGATAGGAAGAGAACTAGGAGAGAACTGTATCCCCAAAACCTAAAGAGAATAGAGTATCAAGGAGGATAGGGTGATCAACAGTGTCAAAGGCTGAGGTATCAAAGGAAAGGTCTAGAAGGATGAAGATTGAGAAAGGCCATCGAATTTAGCAATCAGGAGATCACTGGTAACTATAGAGAGAGCCATTTCAGTTGAATGATGAAGTCAGAAAGCAGATTGTAGAGAATTAATAAGAAAGTGAGAAGAGGGGAAGTGGAGGGCACCTATTGTAGACCCAGCATTCTCAAAGAGTTAAACCACAGAAGGAAGAAGAGATAAGGTGAATACGGATGGCTGGATCAAGTGAGCTTTTTGCAGATGGGGCTGACATGGATATGTTTGCAGACAATAAGGAAGCAAGAGACTGAAAGGAGAGAGGGAGGCAATGTAGTCTGTTGGAAAAGATGGGGATTACATGTAGAGGGGTTCTTGTTCATCCTTCATTTTCAAAGAGGACCAATGACATCACAGGTGATGTCTTGACTTTCACATGAATTGGATTTAAGTGAGGCAGAGATGTCAGCCTCATTCTCTCTTCCAGATTCATCAAAGACCAGTGCAAGAGCAGCAACCTCATCATGTTAGGTAGGGGTGAAGGAGAGTGACAGAAGGTATCTGAATAATGTGAGATAAGAAGGATGGGAGAAGAAAGAGGTCTTGGTGAATGTCCTCAGTTTTTTCATTAAAACAAAAGGCAAGGTTCTCACCTGAGAAGGTGAGGGAAGGTGGAGTCATGGGA
This sequence comes from Phascolarctos cinereus, assembly GCF_003287225.1. Lineage (NCBI taxonomy): Eukaryota > Metazoa > Chordata > Mammalia > Diprotodontia > Phascolarctidae > Phascolarctos > Phascolarctos cinereus. The sequence goes on along the minus strand of NW_027556291.1, from coordinate 72,711,356 downwards.
GGTGTGAAAAGGGATGAAAAGGTTTGCAAGAGCCTCTGTACAGAGTGGGATAGTGAGTTAATTAAGGAGACAAGGCAAAAAGATTGCCTAGCTTCAATGTGGGTCTGGTTGAGATCATGCAATATAAAACTATAGTGGTCCCAGGCACTCAAGTCAACACAGTTGCATGATTTCTGCCAGGGCAAAAACCAATTCCAGCATGGGGCTAATTCAGAACTTCCTAGTGGTAACAGATGAGGTATGTGAGAAATATAGGAAGAAGGCTGACCTGATTGGAGTGAGGAATGAAATAAGTGCAGATCCAAGACAGAATATTGGCCTGGAGAGATAATGAATCTGATCCAGTAGACTTTTTCTTGGGTTTTTAGGCTGCAGGACTAGCTAGGAATAACTACAGAAGTTCTGGGATTCAGGCTGAATTGGTAGTACTTTTGAAGCCAAAAGCCCACATGATGCTGATATCTATTCAAAGGACTATGCCAGTCCAAGATATCCGTGAATATTTAACTAATAAATAAGAGCAATTCCTACTTCTAAAATGCTTTAAGGTTTACAAAGTGCTTTCCTCACAACCCTGTGAAGTAAGTAGTGCAACTACATCAGAACAATCCACTTTTGTTAAGGTCTGGACTTCTATGCAAAACCATCTAGAGCAGCGCTTCTGAAACTGTGGGTCACGACTCCATAGGGGGTCGCAACCCACAGTTTAAGAAGTGCTGAGGGTGGGGGTGGGGGGGGCGCACGGCTAGGTGGTGCAGTAGATAGAGCACCGGCCCTGGATTCAGGAGGACCTGAGTTCAAATTTGGCCCCAGACACATAACACCCACTAGCTGTGTGACTCTGGGCAAGTCACTTAACCCCACTGCTTAACCAAAAAAAAAAAAAAGTGCTGAAGGGGTTGTCAGTGGAAACAGTTTAAGTAGCCTTGATCTAGAGTTAACCTCTAGTATCCTTCAACATGGGACATTCACATGGGGCTCTGCCTGTATTATCATTGGAGAAGCATTCCATTTTTGAATGGGTTACATTTCAGAAGTCTGCTTACAAATTAGTTGTTCGGAACTCATGAACGTATTTTCCCAAAGAAATGGTATTTAAAAGGTCTAGTAGCACTGTAGATCCCAAATACATTAAGAGTTCTCATTTGGAATTACCTTCACACTCCAGAGCTCTAAAATTCCTCAGATAACCACTTTCTAACCAATCCCTTCTCCGTTTGTCTCTAGACCCTCTACCTCTTCCAGGCCATTATCCCTTCTAGGGCTTTATTTCCCTCTCTTTGAAGTCTTGAAGCTATAGCTAACCAGTTCCCTTTGACCCCTTGGCCTAACTCCTAGTTCTGGGTTACCCTCCACCATCTACCTTTTCTGCTTCTTCTTGCATGCTACTCAGTAGAGTCAGCATGAGTCTCAAAACTATAAATTCATTAGCCAATCAGAGGTGGGAAGGCTGCAGCAAAGCTCTGCTTTTATTCTTTTGCTGAAGAATAATCAATAGATGTAATATAATGAATTGTCATCCCATAGTAGCTGTTCCATACCTTCTCAAGGCTTTTACTGAAGAAGATCTGAGCAAATAGCAGCCATCTGGGGTAAACCTCCCAGTTCCTCTATTTCATCCATTCTTGGTTTCCTATGCTTTCTTCTAGGAGGATGATTTTGATCCTTTGTGACTCTGCTATAGCATCTGCCACCACTGACCACCCACTCCCTCTTTCCTCCCTTGCTCTCTCTCAGTTCTCCTCCTGCCCATCAGACTCTTCCAACTCGTTTTTGTTGGGCTTATCACCAAGAGTCACTGATGGGTGTTGTCCTCAGTTTTGATCTGGACCCTCTTCTTTTTTTTTTCCTATGCCCTCTCCCATGGTGATCTCATCCCCTTCCATGGGTTCAATTATTTCTATAGAGATGACTCCCTAATCTCCTAAAATCCAGGCCCACGTCACCAATTGCCTCCTGGATGTTTCCACCTGGATGTGCTGTAGGTAGGTAATCTCCAAGTGAACATGGCTCAAACACAAAATGTATTTTTGCCTGATTGGAGCATTCACTTCTTTAACCTTCTCCTACCTTTCTCTCTCTTTAAAAAAGAAAAAAAAAAGGTAACATGTTTACTCCTGTCACTCCCAATAACTTGCTGCCCCTTACCCTCCTTAGAACTCTCCTTTGTAACAAAGAAGTACAGTTGGGCAAAACAAAGCAGCACTTTGCCTATGTCCAACAACATGGGCCTCATTCTCCACCTACAGTCTATGAGTTGCTATCTGCCAAGAGAAGGGACTCAGCTGACTTTTCCAGACTGCCTTCACATCACTCTCCCTCATACGTTCTAGCTGCAGCCAAATAAGCCATCTCCCCCCTCCACGCCTATACAAGGGCTGACTCCCGTGCTTGAGGTGTACCCTCCCCCTACCTACTCCTGCCCCATGTCCTTACAAAGCCTTTCCTCATTGCTTCATTAATGCTCTCTTCTGTCCTCCAATGATATTTACCAGAAGGGAGGCTCCTTGAGGGAAGACATCTGCATAGTAGGTGACTAATAAAAACTTGTCAGAATGGACTAAGCTCCCCTAGTAGCTCTTCTGGCCTGTGACAGACTCTCCAAAATGGGGTGGGGGTGGGGGTAAGCACCCAGGATGGGGGTTTTACCTGTTTCTTCCTCTCCTTTTTACCTCTGTTGCCAGCTGTCCCTATGGACATGACAGAGTAGAGGAGGCAGGACAGAGCCAGTGGTGGAGTCTGCAGCATTGAAGAGAAAGAGAGGGAGAAGCAAAGGCCAGAAGGAAAATCTCTTGAACATAATGCATGAGTCAAGTATTTGGTTGTCCAATTGCCTGTATGAAATATCCATTTTGAGGTATACTGCCCAGCAATGAGTATTCATGGCCTTTTCTCAATTCTCATTCTCCTTGACCCTGTTTGCAGCAGCCTTTGAACACAGCTGATCACACTCTTCTCTCTAGGTCTTAGGAACATATTCTCCCCCCCCCACCCCCTCCTGTTCTCCTCCTACTGCTCTGCCCACTCCTCCTCTGTCTCTTTTGCTAGATCCTCCTCCTGATCACACCCTTTAACCACAGATGTCCCCCAGGGCTCTCTCCTGGGCCCTCTTCTCTCTATCCTACTTCACTTGGGGATGTCATCAGCTCCCATGGATTTAATTACCATCTTTATGCTGATGAGTCTCAAATCTACCTTTCCTGCCCAATCTCTCTGCTGACCTCCAATCTCACATCTCCAACTGCCTTTCAGACACCTTGAACTGGATGTCCACTAGACACTTTAAACTCAACATGTCAAAAACAGAAGTCTTTTCCTCTAAACCTACCCCTCACCCCTGCCACCTTCCATATTACTGCTGAAGTCACCACCATTCTCCCAAGTCCCCTAAGCTCACAAGCTAGGAGTCATACTGGACTCCTCACTCTTTCACCCCCATATCCAATCTGTTACCAAAGGTTGTCAACTGCTCCTTTGCAACATCTTTTGAATACACTGCCTTCTCTTCTCTGACACTGTCACGCCTTTAGGGCAGGCCTTCATCACCTCACACCTGGACTACTGGAATAGCCATCCAGTAGGTCTGCCTGCCTCAAGTCTCTCCTCACTCCAGTTCATTCTCCATTTAGCCACTAAAATGATTTTGCTAACAGGCAGGTCTGACCACATCACCCCCTACTCAATAAAACTCCAACAACTCCCTATAATCTCTAGGAATTCAAAATCCTGCTTGGCATTCAAAGCCTTTCATGACCTGGCCCTCCTATCTTTTTAGTCTTCTTATACCTTACTCCCTGACATGTGGCCTTTGATCCAGTGACGCTGGCCTCTTGGCTGTTCCACAAACAAGACCCTCCATCTCTCAGTTCCTGGCATTCTCTCTGGCTATCCTCCATGCCTGGAATGTTCTCCCTCCTCAACTCACCTACTGATTTGTCTAGTTTCCTCTAAGTCCCAATTGAATTCCCATCTTTTACAGGAAGCCTTTTCCAAGCCTTCTTAACTCTAGTGCCTTTCTTTGTTAATTATTTCCTATTTATTCTTTGATAGCTTGCTTTTATATATTTGCTTGCATGTTGTCTCCTCCTTTAGACTATAGTCTTGAGGGCAGGGACTATCTTTTGCCTTTCTTTATATTCCCAGTGCCTAGCACAGTGGCTGGCACATAGTAGGTGCTTAATAAATGCTTCCTGACTGACCTGACTGATTCATGCCCAGCCACATGCTTTGAAGAGATAGGCATCAGGGTAGAACTTCCTGGATTTGAATCATGGCATTGCTATTTGTATCTCAGATTCAGAGGACCAACAAAAAACAGCTAAATTGGAGTTTAAAGATGTTCTGAAAACTGTGAGGTTCTCAGCACTCTCCAGATTTATAATTAGAAAAGAAGGTCATATGGTGAGAGCAAAGGATATACAGTGGACAGCCTGGTGGCTCCATTTATCTTGACCCAATGTCAAGAAGTCTAGAGGGAGGCTGCCATCATTTTTGGCAGACTCCTTGTGGAAGGTTTATGGGAGGACATGGACTATACAAGATGGGCAGCCATGGATGGATTGTGACCTCCACAATCCATGTGGAGGACATAACTACATGAACGAGATCACGTGAGTCCACAGTGGATACTGAAATATTTTCATATGGCCTAAGGAAGCTATGGAAATCATTTTCATTATCTTGTCAACCTTTTAGTGAGAAAGGCACATTTAGAGCAGACATCAACTTCTTGTTTAGTGACTGTGAAGCAGTTTCTCAGCACCTCACCTTCTCTAAGGACAACATGAGCAAACCATGCTCATAGGAGAACACAGAGAAGCTTGCCGAACTTACCATCACTGCGATAATGATGATGACGGTGAGCTTCAAGTTCTTCATACACATGGCTCTGGCAAGGTTCCTGCTAGTAGTTTTGAAGGTGACTGACTAGAAAAAAATGAGTGAAGAGTTTGATCTGTAATATTCAACATTCCATTCTCTCAGTAACTTCTGAAATATACCTTGCTTCTCCCAGAAAGCTCTGTTGAGCATACATATAAAATTAGGCTTGAACCTTTTCTTCACTGTTTCTTTAAAACATTTGATTTCTAAGTAGAGAAAGGTAAGCGAGAAATACAAAAGGGCGGGCAGCTAGGTGGTGCAGTGGACAGAGCACCAGTCCTGAGTTCAAATCCAGCCTCAGACATATAACACTTACTAGCTGTGTGACCCTGGGCAAGTCACTTAGCCCCATTGCCTAGCCAAAAAAAAAAAAACCTACAAAAGGGACAAAAATAGTATTTATTCTAAACAAGGCCAATAGCAAGCAATCCGTTTGAAAAAAAGAAACTCAACTTGGGCCCCAAACTTCAGCTCCCAATTGATAATGTCCCCTCTTTCCCTACTGCTATATTACTGCCCCATTTCATTTTGGTCAGAGCTATTAAAGGCTGGGAAGTTGCTGCCTGGGAAAACACAGACCATATTGCTTCTTAGTAACACTGAACACTGAAGGAGGATGAGAGGTGGGCGAAGGGGCTAAACAAACTTTAGCAGTCTATTGAAACTTTGCTCATCCCTATGAGCTTTTTAGTTAAGGGTTTGTACAATATGGCAAAATCTTCTGGCTTAACATCTGGGCACCTATTAAAAATGTCAGCACTTAGTACTCTTTAACAAAGGCTGACATTTAGTTTCAATGCTACTTCTACAACTAAGCTGCTCATGCTGCAATGGTTGAAAGAAAAGTAAAACTTGAATTGGAGTCCATTAATCAGTTCTTGCTAAGGGTAGAGTGGCTCATCACCAGGAGGCTGCCAACTGGGGAGGACTTCATGGTGATCCATGAAACAAACACAAAATAAGTCTGTGAAGCCTCTGCAGTGACAGTAGGCAAGTGGCAGCAAAGAGTTTGGACAAAAGGCCTAATGATCCCAGTTTATAAACTTTAACTTGGCTGTTGGGGACTCTAAATATGAGACCCTTGCCTCAAGATCAACAAGCAGACATACTGTTTGGGGACCAGGATCCTATCAATCTTGACATTTTGGCTATAAATAGAGCCAGAAGAAAGAAGGATGTCGGCACCAAATGGAAAGATGGTGTGAGGCACTCCTTGGAGAGGCAAAGGAGTGGAGAGAATTGCCCAAAGGCATACTACACAGTTTTTCATCTCATATTGCACTGCTCCTGATAAGTATCTGCAAAAAAGACCACCAGAGAGTCACTGCAGCTTATGCACCAATAGTTATTGTAAAGGATGAAGTGGGAGAGACATTCTACATAGAAGTCAATAAGACCCTCCCAACTAGGTCAACAGAGGTTTTGGTACTGGTACCCTTCAATGAAATGGTGGGACTGGCAAGGATGGTGTGGAATATACTGGAAAGCACAGTTTAGGAATTAGGATTGAAAAAAGCTAAATACTTGTAGACTGTACACAGAAACCTCATGCCTCTACATCATAAACCTTTGAGAAGAGAATCACTAGGTACTAGACAGGATAAGTGCTAGGTAACGTTACAAAAAGTGAAATGGATTTATATTTTGATAGGAAGTAATTTGTTACTGATGTGGTGATTACTGTTAATCCTGAAGTAGCTATCTATATACACTCAGAGTAGTAGGGAGGATTTTATAGGAGGCAATGTGGCGTAGCAGAAAGACCACAGAACTTGGAGTTCCAAGACCTGAGTTCAAATCCCAGCTCTAATGCTTACTATCTGTGGTACATAACTTCTGAGCCTCAGTTTCCTTATCTGTCAAATGAAGGAGTTAGATTAGATAACCCCTAAGGCCCCTTTCAGCTCTAGATCAGGATCTAATGAGCCTAAAGGGAAGAAGCAGACTTTCTCCCGTGACATGCTAGAGCACACCACAACTTTACCATCATGCAATTGACTAAGAGGTGTTGAAAATACAATGAAAAACATTTGATTTGATAGAGCAAAGTACCATCTCTTCCAACAAGGTGTCTCTTCTCTATGTATCAAAATTATTTAAGATAAAACAACAGAGATATTATCAGATAGGACTTAGAACAGAGAGGGGTATGACTACACAAGGTATTCACTACTATGATGGAGTGGCAGAGCCTCCTGGAAGAAATTTTCGACAATGTAGAGGAGTCTGAACTAACCATCCACACAGGAAAAACCAAGTGGATGAAGAATGTCTATTAACTGTATGCTGCACACAGTTGAAAACGTGTCTATAAGTATAGATAGATACACTATACAAATGGACATTTAGTTGGGCTCAGAATTAAACAGAAAGAGGAGAGAAGGCTGGATTACCTTCAGGAAACTGTAACACTCTCTTAATAATCCCAAATTTCTCCCAGAAACAAAGGTTTATCTTTTAAATACCAATATACTACCAATATTATAGAGGTGTGAGACATGGAACATAACAGTCTTTGAAGAATCAAAAATAAGTATTGCAGTAAGGGCAAGGAAAAACTCATGGTGGGTGTGAATAAGCTACAACATAAAACAAATAAGGAACTTTGCAAAACAGGAGTAAAGGATGTTATTAGGGAAATGCATGACTGAAAAATAAGACAGGCTGGCCATGTGGTGAGGGATAACAGCTGGACAGCCCATGTTCCCTCTGTAGCTTCCTTGCAATGTAAGGTGACACTGAGGAAGGCCCTCAGCATGTTGGGAGAAATGCTTATGGGAGAACATGGACAGTAGTTGAACAGGCTGGGCAGGCATGGATGTACTGGAATCTGCACTGGTGGAGGGAACATCCCCAGATCCATCTGAGTACTTGAGTATAATAAAACAGTGGCTTACCTCAACTGCCCATCTGGAAAGCACAGATCACAGTTTCTGTTCAAACCACAAAGCTTTTGATCTCATTCATCCACAAAGAAACTCCACTACTTTACCTTAAACTAAGTCAGGATAACATAACAAACGCTAAGTTGATTCAAAACTAGAGAAAGATTTTTTAAAATCTATACAATATAAGAGAGGTAAACAAGCATTATTTCATGTCCACTCTTTAAAACCAATCCCAAATGTTTCTTTTTTAAAAAAATCTAATCCCAGCCTAAATCTGGTGACCTAATAGGGAACTTATCAACACTCTTTTATTTTCGATCCACATAGACTATGAAAGAGCTACATGAGTTGCACTTGGCTACATCTGATCTTTTCTTGAAATTTAATACACATTTATTAAGCATCTATTATATGTAATGAATGGTGCTGGTCATTAGAGGAAATACAGAGATAAGTCAGACAGATCCACTATCCCCAAAGTCTGAGTCTTCTCACAAAAAATTTGTAAAGAGATAAAGACACTAAAAATTGGAACATGAAAAGTAAATAAGGGGAGAACAAAGTGCTATTGACATTAATACGTGATGGAGAAATCACTTTCAGGGGCCAGGGAAACTGGGAAAAGCTTTATGGAAAAGATGGCCATTTGAGCTGAACCTTGACAACAAGTGCATGCAAAGGCATCAACGTTCTCCAAACTGTTTGCCTAGCTTATCTAGAGGGCATGCTATACCACAGCTCCCTGTTATCTCAAGCCGAAAAGGTTGCTTAGTGACAGATTGTAGAATGTCTTGAATAGCAGGCACATGCCATGGTTTCTCTTTTTCCAAATGCAGGCTCCCTGAACATTCTGGCAAGAAGTGAAATGGCCCACATAGCCAAGACACGGACAATTCTGTCCTTTGGGGAGAAAAAAGTTTATTTCTATGTAATAAGGGAGCCGTCTAAAACAAATCTTTATTGACTATCAATGGGGTAAAGTTCTTAATCCTGCCTTTCATTCATCCTGTCTAGCTCCATGTAGACAAACAAGTGTGCCTGTTCAAAGAATTAAGGTAAGGAGAGGGGAGGATTAAGAGAACAGAGGGGAGCTGCTTTGGTCTGAGAGGAAAACCTGTGTCATCTCAGGCAGGAACTTGGAAAGAAGAGAAGCTGGAGTCCTATATTGGATCTCCCAGTTCTTTCCTGACTCCAACTGATACATTTCAGGACCCTGGGGAGATCATGAGCCCCCCTGAGGTCAGTGGGCTCACTGCCTATTCATAATCCAGACCAAGCTGTTATTCACTGGCCTCTGGAATGATGGGCCTGGCCAATGGTGAATGGACAGGGGCAAAAATGAACATGCACTGCTCTCTGGTTTGTCCATAGCTTTACAGATGGCTTTGCTACTTCTGCCTATTTCTCTCTTATATTTGTGTTATTTTGGATCTCCATGTCTCATAATGGTTAGCAAGAACTATGACAGAATTATAGTTCTCAACAAGCATACGAAATCAATGTGACTCCTGAGTAAAGGGCATATGGCAACTGATTTTCCCAAGTGATTCTCATTTCCCTAAATCTGTCTTGCTTTAAGGCTACTCCAGGCAAGGCCAGTCTTCTACATATGCAGAGAAGTGGCTACCAGCCAAGCTGATATAATCTGAGGGGGGCCAGGAAGGCTTCAAAGAACTGCGATCTCATCAGTGTGGATGCTCACTCCACCAATGCAGATCACAACCCCTCTAACTTCATGAGTTTCTGTGGCCAAAAAAACCCCCACCCCAAACCAAAAACCAAAAACCAACCACATACTTGGTCACCAGCTTTCCCCAGATAACAGACACATAGTCTGTCATGAAAACCTTTCTGGCTTGGCAGGCCTGGCTAGAGCTTACCCAGCTTCTGAGAACCTAGTTATCACCTCCACACCATGAAGAGGCATTGGAGGAAGACTTTAGTAGAGAATCTCTCTACAGGGCTTATGAAGGTACTCCTTCCTAAGCTAATGGGAAAGGTGTTAGCTTATACTGAGTTACCTGATAAAAGGTATGGTTAAAGCCCGAAGTCCTTAGGCTTGCATTCAAGGCCTCTCCAAACTGGCTCTGGCCAATTCTGGCTTTGGCTCCTACTACCTCCTTTCCACATTCTTAGGAGAAAGCCAGCTGGGATTCTGAATTACTCTCTGTCCTTCAGGTTTCCTTAGTCACAATGTGTCTGTCTATAACATCTTCACCCACCTTCAAGGTCCAACTTAAAGGCTATGAAGCTTTCTCTACGCCTTCGGGCTGAAAGTGATTTCTCCCTTATGTTTGTACATGTCTTTTCTCTCTCTTTGAACACGTAAGCTCCTTATTGTCAGGGACTTACCTTACTCATCTTTGTATTTCCCCAGTACACTGCCTAGCACACAGTAGAAAGCATTTAGTAACAGCTAATCTGTTTGGAACCATACTCTGGAATTTCCCCCAATGACTCAGCCATCAAATCAAATGTGATTCTTGCAAAATACTTACTGAATCTACCAGATGTTCTGTTTTATCTATCAGTAACTCCAATCTTTCTCCTCGTTGGGCCACTAGATCTGGGGAGCAGAGGAGGAGAGAGGGGAAGGGGAGTAGCAGCAGAATAGGGAAATAGAAAAGAAAAAGGCCAGTTTAAAATTCTGCTATTTTTGTTCTTGGTTATAACCAAGTTTGTCTGATTCCATGGCTGGCACCCTTGCCAACGTTTGTTCACTACAGAATCATTAATACCCTTAAATGACTGGAAGGAATAAAAAAGACCAAAGCATCATCTCTCTCTATAAAGAGATAACTACTATTGCAATATGTGAGGGAGATAAGGAAGCAGCTTGTCCAATAATTTCTCTAATCTTTTTAATCATTTCTATCTAATCTACTAGTTCTCTAATCATTTCTAATCAAATGCCCCAAAACTAACAACTATTCACAGCTATTAATATTCAAGCTATTAATAAAAGATCAAATTTAGGAACTAAAATTGAGATCCCCTTCAATAATGCCATCTTGAAAGATGATCAATTTAAGTACCACTCAACAAAAGTTATGAGTTAACTTTAAACTGTTTAGCATGTAAGGTTTTGGAGAATAAGCTTGGGTTTGAGAGAGTCAGGACAAAAATGGACTCCACAAGTTGGAAATTATGATAGACTTCTTTTTTTAAAAAGCATTGAAACTTGTTCGTGTATACTTTTCTCTCTACAAAACTTGTATTTCTAAGGAAATTATAGTTTAAGGTATAGATTTACAAGGAGATCTTTACCTTACTCTATTTTTTTTTATTACTTACCAATGTTAACACCTCTGACACTGTTAAACTATTATGGTCTTTAGGGGGAATTTGTCTTGCTTTGTATTTAAGCATGGTCAGAAGATACAGAAGAGATATATAAAACATGTAGGTAGGGTCACACATCATCTCCCTGAGTGAACAACTGTGCTTGGGGGTAAACAGATGGGGAGAATCTTTCTAGCCAGTGCAGAATCCTGATGAGCCCAAGCAGCTTGGCCCCAGCCCCTCCATTTGCTCAGAGGCTTCTCCTACTAGACCACAAACCATACCAATGTTCCGGACCATGATTCCTTTTAATTCATCCACTTGGGCTTGAGTCTCCACCACTTTGTCCACATGTTTGTTCTCAGAGTGATGTTTCTATGAGAAAAGAAGGTTTATATGAAGCAACCTAACCACATGCAATGAAAACTTATTACACTGCAAAAATTAGCAAGAATGACAAGACCAGGAGAAAAAGTACTAGTAACTAAGAGGTATGTATAACCTACCTCTTGCTCAGAAATTTCATCATCACAGGTAGAAATAACACAGAAAGCAGAAAGAGACATTACAAGAAACAGAAAAGGAAGGATTATGGTACTAAAATATTTTATACTAAGGAAAAAAATTTAAAAAAATGTACATGAAAATATAAAACATATATCTGGGAGCCTGGGAGTAGAAAATGGGAAGGAGGCAAAGGAAGAATACAGATCATTCAATATGATAGGGAAAACAACACAAAACAAAACCCAGGAATGAAATAAGAGTTGAGAAGCTTCGACATCTGGGCCATCATTCATCCCCTCTTATACCTCTCTTGACCACAAGATGGTTTAAATATTTTTGCATTCACCTCTGATTACCTGGCACCATTTTCAATGTGTGTGTGTGTGTGTGTGTGTGTGTGTGTGTGTGTGTGTGTGTGAACGTAAGTTAGAAAATACGACAGTGGCACTTTCAAACAGGATGTCCATTGATTGGGGAATAGTTAAAAAAAAAACAACTACGGTAAGTGGATGTAATGGAAGAAATATCATATACATATATGTATGTAAATACAATAAACATAAAGAATTCAGAGAAGCAGGAAAAGGCAGCCACTTGAGCTGATGCAGAGTGAAGTCTAACTAGAAAATGATAGAGATGACTGTAAATCATGTAACTCATGATCGTGTAAATGAAAAAACAAAAAACAAAAAAGGAAATTCATCATTGTGTCATTACTATGGCCTCACTTGGCCCATGTCTCCCCCTTCCTTGCAGAGGTAGAAGACCACAGGTATGAAAAAACTGTATGTACTATCAGACCTAGATGGTGTGTCTGAGCAGAGTTAACCTGGGGTTATGAACTTGTTTTTAAAATATTCTGGTAACTGTATTTAAACATAAATAGTTTCCTTCGTAATCCTATGTATTTTATTTTAAGCATTTAAAAATATTATTCTGAGAAGAGATCCATAGGTGTCACCAGACTGCAAAAGGGAGCAGGAGACAAAAAAGGTCAGAAAAAGGCACTTCTAAAAAGCTCTCTTTTGTATTTTATCCTTTGTTAGAAGGGATACCTCTGGGAGGAGGCAAAGAAACTTTTGGAAAAGACACATTTAGAATGAAGGGAATTTAAAAGCCAAAATAGCAATTTTTTTTAAAAAAAATATGTCATTAAGTTCTTTGTGAATCCATAAACCTCTTCAGAATGGAATTCAGGAGTGAATCAGGAGTCCCAAGAGTGAATGAGGGGAATAAGGTATAAGAAGATTAGAAAGAGAGGAGGGGGTTAGGTTACTAAGGGCTCTGAATGCCAAACAGCATTCAGCAAACAGTATTTGATCCTGGAGGTTATAGGGAGCCACTGGAGTTTATTGAGTAGGAGGGGGATGTGACCAGATGGATGAATGGAGTCATTTGCAACAAGAAAATATTTGTAACTGTGGGAGCTAATGAGGTCACCCAGGATGTATGCATGGAAAGATAAGAGAGTACAACCTTATGAAAAGACAGGAGCGGGTGGTCAACAGTGTCATATGCTGCTGAAAAGTGAAAAAGGATTAGGACTGAGAAAAGGCCACTGGAAATGACAATTAAGGAGATCATTGGTAACTTCAGAGAGAGTAACTACAATCAAGGAACACAGTCAGAAACCAGATTATAATGAATGCAAACAGTCTTAATCCAAAGTTAAGGAAATCATCCAAATGGTAAATGTGGCCTTTGCCCCAGATACTCTGACTTCAAACTCAGTACATGATGCCATGGGGAGGGGGGGAAGGGATCTTCTAAATCTCTGATTCTGTGATCTAAAGGGACCGGAATAAAGACTGGATTTTCAACTGTCGTACTTGACTGACATTTTCACTACTTCTAACTCAGAGAATTTCTGAATTAGAAAAGGACCGCCACGGTCATCTAGTCCTGACCATACCTGAAAAGGAATCCCGACTCTAACACTTGACAAGTGCTCATTCAGTCTCTGCTTGAAGATCTCCATGAAAGAGAAACTCAACACCTCTCTAAGGCAGGACTTTCCACTTCTAGACAGCTCAAACTGTTAGGAAGTTTTTCCCCAACATCAAGCTTCTTTGCAAATTCCACCACTGCTCCAAGATGATCTCTCAGAGGCCAAACAGCACATGTCTAAGCCCAACAGTCCTTCTGAGTCTTCCCTTCTCCAGGTTAAATATCCTCAGGTTCTCCATAGGACACAGGACATGAACTCAAGGCTCTTTGCTATCATGGTAGACCTCTGGACCCTCTTAACCTGGGGTCCATGAACTTGTTTTAAAAAAGACTGTGATAATACTACTTCAATACTTTGTAATCTTATATATTTTATATATTTAAAAACATTACTCTGAGGAGGGATCTGGCTTCACCAGACTTGCCAAACGGACTGACAACACAAAAAAGGTGAAGAACTCTAGCCTAGCTTCTCAGGGTCCTTCCTAAACCCTAACCCTAACAGAACACAATAGTACAGATGAGGTGTGATCAGGGCAGAGCACAGAGGGAGTCTTGCCTCCTTATTCCTGGAAACTCTGCCCTTTGGAATGCAACAGCCCAAGATCACTGGGCTGCCTCACAGGGTCACTCACAGGCAGGTCACTAAAGCTCAAAGAACTTTTTGAGACAAACTGATGGCCAACCATGTTTTCCCCATGGCGTCAGGAACAGTGGAAGCTTACTGGATTTGAAGCTGGAGGACTTGGTACAAGGGCCAGATCAGCCATTCAGTACCAATGTGCCCTTGACTGGATGAGTGAGCTCCTTAACCTCTCTAGGCTTCATTTCCTCATCTGTTAGATGAGGTCTGTAGCCCTTTATCTAGTATTCTATTAGCCTATGACACATCTGGTACTTGAAGTTGAGTTTTGGAACCCAAGTATAAGACTTCATGCCTACTGAATTTCATCTTATTAAAGTCAGTATAATGTTCTAGTGATTAAGAGCTTTTGGGATCCTAATTCTGTAGTCCAATGTGTTAGTTTTCCCTTCTAATTTCCTGTCATCTGTAAAACTGGTAAGCATATCTACGGCTAGGCTTTCAGGCTAGGCTTTCATCCTAGGCATTGATAAAAATGTTCAACAGCATGAGGCCAAACACAGATCCCTGTGACAGTCCACTGAAGACATCCTGCCAAGCAGATACTGACCCAATAATGATTATTCTTCAAACCTGGCCTTTCCAACAGTTCCAAATCCATCTTCCTGTGTTACTAACACAATATGTTGTGGATGTTAAATGAACTCCTCTCTGTGCAATAATGTATTCTCAAACAATGATAAATTATATGGGGGGATCTTGTTCTATTAGAGGCTCCCCTGAATAAGCAAGAGAGCAGAGGTTAATTCTCTTGTGGCTACCTTGGGGCCTAAACCCTCAAAATGATGACAATTACATCCCTATAGTGCTGGCATTTCAGGAAAGTTTGTGAAGTGCTTTACAAACAAAAACTCATCAGTACTCCCAACAACCACCCTTTGAAGGAGGGCAGGTACTACAGAGTGGAGGAAACTGAGACTCAAAAAGCAAGTAAGTGTTGAATGGGATTTGAATTCAGGTCTTCAAACCTAGCTCTATTCATTACACTAAATAAATAAATAAAACAAAATTTTTTTAAGATTAAAACTTTAATCACAAAACAACACCCCTCCTATCTTTTAAAGCCCAATTGTGTAGCATAATGAAGAATGTGCTGGATTTGGAGGCAGCAGAGACTTGGATTCAAATCCAACCTACCACCTGTGTGATCAGAGATAACACCACCTCACTGAGCCTCAGTTTCTTCATAGGTTAAATGCTAACACTACTTGTAACACATATCTGGGAGGGTTGTTGTGAGGAAAGGCACTTTGTAAATCCTAAGATAAGACAGAAATGTGAATGATTAGTTTGGTTTGAACAATACACACATTCCGCATAAGGCAATTTGATTTGCAACAGATCAAAGTTCAACAAGCCATTTAGAATCATTCAAAATTGAAGTGTCCAAAGTGAAAATAACACAACAATCCATTATCTGTGACCTGCAATCACCAGGTTAAACAAAAACAATCATCCCATCAGAAAGTACTTATGAAGGCATTCAGGTTCTGCTTTGATAATCTTAAAAAGTCAAAATTTTAAAACAAGAGATCTACAGCAGATCCCTCCATTTCCTTGCTCTAATTCCCTCTAACACCAAGAAATCTAGCTCCTGGTCCCTAAAGCTACCATTTCTATAGCCCTTTATCTTTCCTGTAACTTCATGAGATTCACCCTCATATTCATGAAATTCTGAAGGCTCAACTACTTGGCAAGTCCTCTGGCTCCTTCTCAGTCCGAATTTTGGGGTCCTAACTGTATTTTACACTACTGACCACCCTCTCCTCAAGATGCATCCCTGGGCTCCTTCGAAGCTCCATGAGTCCTGTTTACCTCCTACTTAGCTCTCTAGCTCCTCTTCTAGCCCCTTTTCCCTTTACACATTCTCCTCATCAGGAACTGGATCCATCAATCACTGCTTCAACTGTCATCTCTATACTGATAACTCTACAAACTTAGGGATTTCTAAACTTAACTTCTCTCCTTTACTTGGCCTGTATCTCCAACTGCCCACTAAACACTTCCATCAAGATGGCCCATTACAACCTCAAACAACATATGTAACAACGAACTCACCATCTTCCCCTCCCTCAATCAGCTAGTTTCCCTCTCTGCCCAACAGGCACCACCATTCTCCCAGGCTCAAAACCTGCCATTTCAACTCTTCCTTATCTCTCTACATATCCAGTTACCAAATCCTGTTGGTTCTCCCTCCAAATTTACCTCTAAACACATCTCTTTCTTTCCATTACCACAGCTACCAGTCCTAACCTTTATCATCTCATACCTCAGTTACTATTAACAACATCCTAGCTTATTTCTCTGAATATGGTCTCTCACCCCTCCAATTCAGTCTGCCCACTGCAACCAGATTAAGCTTTCCAGTGAGCACTTTATAAATCATAACAAAAACTGTCAAAAGCCTTCAATCTTCCCCAACCACCATCCATGGCACAACATCAAACTGAAAGCCTTCTGTCTTTCAGACGATAAGCATTTAAGTACCTACTATGTGCCATGCACTGTGACCGGGTGCTGGAGATACCAAGACTAAAAGGAAACAATCCTGTCCCTAAGGAGCTTACATTCTCTCAGAGGAACTAGCCTGTACACATCTAAGGAGATGTAAAGAGTGACAAGAGAATACTGAGTTGAGGCTTCTGGCCCTAGACTCTAGCCTGGGCTTCCTCCACCGTTTGCTTGAAGCAAGCAAGCAAGGCATCCATCCTACAACAGTCTGCCAAATCAAGCCTGGGACAAAATCTTCAGTTCTAGTTTTCAGCAGCCAGTTCCCTGACCTGCCTGATGCATACATACATCCCTTCTGCTTTCTGTAAAATTCCACTGGCCCCAGCCCGTGTCCTTGGTTCAGCACAGTCCTGCTGATATATTCGTATTCTGGCTTCACTGACTAATTTGAGCCAGTGCTCAAAGTATAAGAAAACTGCAGTTACTATCTGAGCATCATAATTTGGGTGATTGACAGCAACCACTCAATAAGAACAAATATTTATTAAGTGCCTACTATGTGCCAGGTACTACTGTCCTAAGCCCCAGGGATATACAGCTGCAAAAGACAGTCCCTGCCCTTAAGAAGCTTACAACCTAAAGGAGGAGACAACAGGCAAACAGATACAAAGCAAGCTATATACTGGAGAAATAGGAAATAATTAACAGAGGAAGCATTAAGAGGGATTAAGAGGGGTTGGGGAAGACTCCCAGTGAAAGACAGGATTTCAGTTGAGATTTAAAGGAAACCAGGGAAGCCAGTAGTCAGAGCTGAGGAGAGAGGCATGGGGCACATCCAGAGAAAATGCCTGGAGTTGAGAGATGGAGGGTCTTGTTTATGGAACAGCCAGGAGGCCAGTGTCACTGACTCAAAGAGTACATGTCAGGAAGTAAGCTGCGAGAAGCCTGAAAAGGTAGGTTATAAAGGTTATCTATTGAATGACACACAGTGTTTTGTATTTTCTCCTGGAGGTAATAGGGAGCCAATGGAGATTATTGAGTAGTGGGGTAACTCGCAATTTAGGAAAATCACTTTGGTGGCTGAATGGAGGATAGAATGGGGTAGGGAGAGACCTGACAGCAGGCAGACCTCACCCCCCTTCCTCTCCCCCTCAGGCTATTATAATAGTCTAGATGTGAAGTGACAAGTCTGCACTAGGGTGGGAGAGAGGAGAGAAGGGGGCATATTTCTGCAAAGATGCTGCAAAGGTAAAATAGACAGGACTTGGCAACAGCGTGGATATGGGAGGGGTAACAGTGAGTGGTCTTTTGTTCTGATTCTTCTCTTACAATATGACTAATGTAGAAATATATTTAATATAATTATACATATATAGCCTATATCAGATTGCATGCCATCTTGGGGAGGGGAGAGGAGAGGAAGAGGGAGAAAATTTGTAACTCAAAATCTTATAAAAGTGAATGTTCGGGGAAAAAAAAAAGAGAATGAGTTCAGGATAACTCCTAGTTTGTGAGCCTGAGGGACTGGGAGGACGGTGGTGATTTCAATGGTAACAGGGAAGGTGGGGGTGGGGGCAGCTAGGTGGCATAGCATAGAGTGGTGGGCCTGGAGTCAGGAAGACTCATCTTCATGAGTTCAGATCAGGCCTCAGACACTTACTAGCTGTGTGACCCTGGGCACTTAACCTTGTTTGCCTCAGTTTCCTCATCTGTAAAATGAGCTGGAGAAGGAAATGGCAAACCACGCTAGCATCTCTGTAAAGAAACCCCAAATGGGGTCACAAATAGTCAGACCTGACAGAAAACTACTGAACATTGAATAGGAAGGAGGGGGGTTCAGGGAAAAGATATTAAGTTACATTTTGGACATGGTGAGTTTCAGATGCCTACTGGACATCCAGTCTGAGATATCCGAAAGGTGGTTGGAGATGTGAGATTGGAGGTGAGCAGACAGGTTGGCGGAGGACAGGTAGATGTGAAAATCATCAGCACAGAGTTGGCCATTCAATGCGTGGGAGCTGATGAGATCCCCAAGCGAAGTCAATGGACCCTCTGGCAATTTTTATCTCAATTACTAGACACTCATATGAGACTGCCTAGGTTAAGATCAAGATCTAATTTTCTAGCCCATTGACCCTACAGCACACACAAGGAAGATTTTGCTTAGGGAAGTTTATGGGTAGAAAATATCTACTAACCAGTAAAATCACAGTCCTATCTAGAAACACTGCAGGGATTAGGTTAGTGTTTTCTATATTTGTTTTAATTGTCTGTCATTTGTAATTGTTGTACTGCCTTGTCTTCCTTCCCTATCCAGATTCCCGAATAGTCCTGGTCCCATCTAACAAAAATCTCAAGTGGTCAGCAGGATTCCAATAACTCTCACTTGAGTTTCAACTCTACCTCGAGTGGTCAGTGAATCATGATGGGATCCCTCAGGTTCTGGTAATTCTGGTTTGCCACCACTGCTTCTATATTTGGAAACTAAAGTATTCTTGGTGGAATCTATTCCTGATATAGGAACTCTAGTCTGGTTAGACTCAGTTAAAAAAAAGAAAAACTATATGGACTGCAGTAACAGCCCAAACATCCCTGACCCCATGAAGGAGCTTTTGATTTTGAAATATTGCATATGCTTAAGTTAACTGTTGAAGCTTCATATGAAGCTCTTTCTGATGTCTAAAATTATTGCAATTCTGATAGTAAACTGGCCTTTCCAATAAACAGGGACTTATACTGATTCTTTGATTAAACTTTAAACTGTGAGGTAAGTTTTAAGAATGAATGGGCAGGGAAAGCATGGGAATTTTTTATGCAAAGTTTCAAAGCTTTCAAAAAAAATATGATCTCATCTCATATTGAGATCTCATGAGATCTCACGGTCTCATGTTCCCAATATTGGCCAGAAAGGGAATACAAAAAGAAGAGACCTTTCTTCTTTGTGGAAATTTATAGCATTGCAAACTAATTAAAGACTCACTCTGTGAATAGAAAGGAAGTCTGTTTACCATGCATTCCCCCAATCATGACGAAAATGTAGTTTGAATGAATGAAATATCCTAGTGGGTTTCTGGGGATGCAGCCCCCTAGGACTTTTTCATGCAAATGGCACTCCCCTCTATCACTCTCTTCCCCAGAGAGTGAAAAATTTATTTAGTGTGAGGGAAAAAAAAAAGTGATTTCACTGACTAAAAAATAAATAGAAATGAAGTCAATTTAAAAGTTTAATCTCCAATGAAGTCCAAAAGAGAAGAAGAAAAAAAGTAACTGGTTTTGTAGCTTTTAAGCCTTTTTCTTGTTCTTAAGAACTTGTTGTTCTGTTGTTTTTCAGTGGCATCCAACTCTTTGTCAAGCCATTTTGGGTTTTTCTTTTCAGCTAGGCAATGGGGTTAAGTGACTTGCCCAGGGTCACACAACTAGTAAGTATTATGTGTCTGAGGCCAGATTTGAACTCAGGTCCTCCTAAATCCAGGGCCGGTGCTCTATCCACTGCGCCACCTAGCTGCCCCTGGGTTTTTCTTGATTAGGATACTAGAGTGGTTTGCCATTTCAAACTTCTCCAGCTCATTTTACAGATGAGGAAACTGAAGCAAACAGGATTAAGGGACTTGCCCAGGGTCACACAGCTAGTAAGTGTCTGAGGCCAGATTTGAACTCAGAGAAATGAGTCTTCCTGACTCCAGGCCCAGCACTCTGTCCACTGCACTACTTAGCTGCCCCCAATAATAGTTCTTAAAACTACCTGTCTCCAGGTTGGAAAGAAAGTGGCTTGTTTAAATGAAGAAGCAAATAATTTGAGAATAAGCAAAGTATCTTGTCACTGTGTTTCTTCTGTGAATGATTTAACAGAATTTGATTGCTTAGGTAAATTAAGAAGCAAAGTCACCTAAAAAGAATTTGAATAGACTATATATTTGTAAATTCTTAAGAACTCAAATTGGAAAAGGTTTGCCTCAACTGTAGGGTTGCAGGAATTGGAAAAATCAGGTCTGTTCTGGTAAGATTAATGATAGAATCTAAGAAACTATTAGAGTGCTCTCCCTATTCTAGTGGTGGTGCTGATTAATCAAAGATATAGCCACTGAGGGGCAGCTAGGTGGCATAGTGGATAGAGCGCCGGCCCTGAAGTCACGAGGATCTGATTTCAAATCCAGCCTCAGACCAAACACTTGACACTTACTAGCTGTGTGACCCTGGGCAAGTCACTTAACCCCAATTGCCCCCCGCCCCTCCCCCCCCAAAGGAAAAAAAGTCTGTGTACAGTAAGGGCCTTGCTAGCACTGCAATCTCTTCAGGCCCCAGACCACTCAGCCAAATCTCTAGCTGTGGCCCAGGAGTCAGTATAAATAAAACTTTTATCTGCTCTGTCCCTTTAAGGCTCTCTCACAGGCCACTTGTGCAACTTGCAGCTCAGCCTACTTGGAAGACTTGCCAGGACCCCATCCCTTAGGATGTCCCTAGTCATTAGGTTAATAGCTGCTAAAGTCCAATTGCATTTACCCTTTCCATAATGAGTAGAATCATTAGCAAATCAAGCAAAACAACATTTCTTAAGTGTTAGGTCTTTACAGGCAAGGGTCCATTGGGCTTATGGGCCGGGGAGAGGAAGGAAGAAAAGGGGCGGCCAAAGCTTTGGGGCTGGGACTGGAGGCTTCAGTTTCCAGCAATACCACCATTTACTCGTGAAGAGCACTAATGGCTGAGGGTCCTTCTTGTATGCTACCTGTCTTGTAAGGGTCCATTTTGTATTACCCAACTCATGATGGGCAACATAGGATGAAGGGTAATATGTGTGTCATCCTTTCAACAGCAACCAGGACCTAATAACTTGAAAGCAAGTTTTGTGAATGTAGTATAATGAATGGTTGATTCAGGGATGCCTGCCAAAGGCTCTACTCCACTCAGCTTGGTCCTTATGAATACAGGCCCCATGGCACCAATAGGACCCAAGGGGGTCATATGCTGCACAGCCCACTCTAGGTCTTCCAGGGGTAGAGTCTTCTGGTTCTGCAAGCAAAAGAGGCAGACTTTGGGATAATTCAATAAAGAAGAACCTTTGAAATACCAGGATGTGGGCCATAGGTGCTCTAAAACCTCAGGAGCCCAGTATCGAGAGTTTAGTGAGGACATGTACAGTCATCAAAGTTCACCCTGCCCAATGGAGCCCTACAAACTTAACTGGCCGCTGAATTTTCTTCTAGTTTATCTCCCACACCTTGCTCTCTTATCAGCTAGTATCAGATCTTATGCTCAGTTGGCATTACATCAAAAACATAATGGTATATTTTGAAGCACTCAGGAAATGGGGCCTCCTTTAGTTCTCTGCCAACTAAATTGTGGCAAAACTATGGGGAGCTCAGATAACCCCAGGGAAGGAGGGTCAAAGTATACTTAACTCCTCAGTTAAAAAGAAAACTACTGGAGAGAGGATTCCGGAGTAGGTCAGAAAACTTTTGGCTCTCCAAACTTCATCCACAGAAAAAGACAGAGCATTGCCTCAGAGGGAATGTAGAAGAGTGGTGGAAATAAACAAAAGTCAGGGTAAAGTAGCTGTTCTCCTAAGACAAGCTAAGAAGACTCCAAGAAAGACCTGGCCTCTGGAGGCAGAGGTTCAGCCTGGGTGAAGTGCAAACATCTCCAGGCCAATTCTGTGGAATCTATAGACAAGACGACCCGGGGGCATCTGGGATTGGGAGGCAGCCTTAGCCTTAGAAACTTTCATCTCACAGACAGTGTGGGGGGTCTGAGAGCCAAGGAGGAGAAGACTGAAGGACCTTCCACTGTCTAGGGAAGCCAAGTACAGCTGTGCTGATCAGATGTGTCCCAGGCTGTGGCTGCAGGGAAAAGGGGCTAGCACACATCTAGTGAGTGCAGGAGTAGAGGGGCAGGGACCCTGCTGGCTGTGGGCACTTGCAGGAGAGCAAAGGCCCTGGTTTCAGTTCCAGGGCAGAGAGGACAGCTGTAGTTTGCAGCCACCTGAGGGACTGCAGGGAGTAAGATCATTTGTGGAACAGCATGACCAGGGGTTCTAGCCATGGATTAGTAGTGGAAAGGAGTGCCCAAGGTGGGGCCCCAGGACAGACATCAGAAAATACCAGTAAGAAGAACCTGAGGCTTGGGGCATTACTCCCCATACCTCGGGACTAGAACTGGATCACACAAACAGCTACAAAAAATAAAATAAAACAAAAATAAATAAACAAAAATAGGCAAGCAAAGGAGAAAGAATGCAACCATAGATATGTTACTGTGGGGATAGAGAAGACCTGGGGTTCATATTCAGAGGGAGATAACAAGAGCTAAAAAAGCCACTCTTTTTTCAATGAGAAACGTCAAATGGTCCAAAGCACAAAGAGATTTCTTGGAAAAAACTTTAAAAAGGACTTTAAAAATCAAATAAGAGAGATCAAGGAAAAATTAGAAAAAAAAAATAAGAAATCCAAGAAAATTAAGAAATTATGAAAGTCAACCAACCTGAAATAGAGAACCAAAAACTTAGGGAAGAAAATAATTCCTTGTAAACTAGAATCGGGCAAAGGGAAGCTAATGACATTCTAAGACACAAAGAAATAATAAAACAGAATCAAAAGAATGAAAAAATAGAAAAAAATATGAAACACCTCATATCAGAAAAACAACTGATTTGGAGAACAGATGAAGGAGAAATAATACAAGAATAGTCAGACTGCCTGAAGTTATGATTAAAAATAAGAATCTTGATATAATACTAAAAGAAATTATCAAGGAAAATTGCCCTGAAGTTCTAGAATAAGAAGGCAAAGCAGAAACAGAAAAAAATTCACCAATCACCACCTGAAAGAGATCCCAGGAAGAAAACTTATAGGAATGTCATAGCAAAGTTTCAAAGCTCCCAGGTTAAGAAGAAAATATTGGAAGCAACAAGAAAAAAAAAACCCAATTTAAATACCATGTAATTACAATAAGGATTACATGGGACCTAGGAACTACTACGTTGAAGGACCATACGTCTTAGAATACTATATCAGACATGGCAAAAGAGCTGAGGTTAGGACCAAGGGTAAGTTACCCAGCAAAGTTAAGTATAATCCCGAATGGGAAAAAGTGGACATTTAATGAACTGAAAGACTTTCAGGTATTTGTGACAAAAACAGCAAGAGAAATACAAAATAGATATTAAGGATTAACTACAAGGGACTCAAAAAGGTCAAATCATTTACTTCTTATATATGAAAATATTATCAGTTCTATGACTGTCAAGTTTTATTTGGGTAGTTTGAAAGAAAGGCTTGGACTAAGCTGAGTATGACAGGTTGATTCTAAAAAAAAACTGTGTAGGGAGAGATAAAAAGGAGAAATTATCTCATACAAATGAGGGAAAAATTAATAGAAAAGAAGCCAGCAAAGGGGAGAATGGGTAGTGCTGAAACCTTACTATCATTGGGAATGGGTTAAGGAGGGAACAACACCACACACACACATATACAAACACACACACACACACACACACACATAGAATGGTATAAAAGTCTTCTAAATTCAGAAAAACAAGAGAGTAAGGGGATAGGGTGGGGGGAGAGGATAAGGAAGGGATTCTTGGAGGGGTGGGTAGGTTAAGGAATAGGAGAGCAAGGTAGTAGGTAGAAATAAAGTGGAGAAGTGAGGACGGATAGGAATAAAGTGAGAAAAATAGGAAGGGGGAAAATATATAACAATTATAGCTTAGAATGTGAATGGGATGAATTTGCCCATAAAACAGAAAATGACAGCAGATTAAAAATTTGAATTCAACAATATGTTGCTTTCAGGAAATGCTATAAAAATGAGAGATACACACAAACATAAAAAATAAAAGTCAGGAGTAGAATTTACTATGTAAAAAAAAGCAGAGGTAGTAATCATAATTTTAGACAATGTTAAAGCTAAAATAAATTTAATCAAAAGAAAAAATAGGGAAACCACACTATGTGTCAGCCATATTATTCAATATTGTTTTAGAACACTTAAAATAACTAGACAGTATAAAATACCTGAGAATATACCTGCCAAAACGGACATAGGAACTATATGAACATAAACATAAAACACTTTTTATACAAATAAAGTTAGATCTAAATAACTGAAGTAATATTCATTGTCCATGGGTAAGTAAAGCCAATATCATAAAAAATGACAAATTTGCCTAACTAATCCATTTATGTAATGCCATCCCAATTAAATTATTTAAAAATTATCTTACTGAGTTAGAAAAAATAATGAAGTTCATTTGGAAGAAAAAAGTCAAGAACTTCAAAGAAACCAGGGGAAAAAAAGATGTAAAGGAAGCAGATATCAGTATAAGGTGAAAGAATTGTTGAAGTACAAAATGGATAATTTTAATTATTTTAAATTAAAAATTTCTTGCATAGATAAAATGTATTCAGCCAAGACTAGAAGGTATGCAGAAAATTGGGGGAAAAGTTTCATAGAGAATCTCTTAGAGAGAATGGGATCGGGTTGGAATATTGCTGTGGTATAGGAAATGATGAGCTGATTGATTTAGAAAAACAGAAAGACTTGGACTTATGAAGGAAGATGCTATCTACTTTCAGAGAAACAGATGACAAGTAGAAATAAGCATAGTACAGTCTTACACATATGTATGTGAGTGTATATGTGTAATACGTATCTGTGTGTGTGTCTATATACATACACATATTTATCTATACATACATACAAACATATATACATATACACACATACACTTATATCTGCACTTAATTGTAGCCTTTTGGGGGGGAGGGGAAAAATAAAGTAAAAAGTGCACAGCAGAGAACAAAAAAAGAAACCTACAAGGAAACAAAGAAATGCTGGACAGCTATGAAAATAGTGTATAGTATTTACTATATAGGCTTTCTTGAAATGGAAATTCATTGCTTTATACTGAATCCTCTCTTATGGTCTGCTACGTACATGACAATGCTTTTTTTCTTTTCTTATTTTGTATTTAAGTTTAAAGTAAATTTAAAAACTTTTAAAAACTATATAAAAAGAAAACTACTAGTCACAAATGTTTTCAGCCATAATAACCCCATGTCACTCATGTGGGCCCTGGGCTACATGGCCCACCACACTGGCAAGATCAGGGACAGCTGTGGCAACTGGCATAACTACTTTGTCCAATACCCAATAATCACCAGGTACTAGCCACCTTCTTCGCTGGCCACACAGATTATTTCAAGGAGAATATTGGTATCAGCATACTTCAGCCTCCTTCAATAGCCATTACTTGGGAGAAAATATCTTGCACCACACAACCCTCCCACTCAGGACCAGATATTGTTTAAAACTAGGTACTGGGATGATTCAGGAAACTCCAAGGGGTGAAGGAGGAGAGAGGAGCAGAAGAAATCTCAGTGATAGGAGATGAGGTAGAGTGGAGGAGAGGAAGCTCGTGATGAGTGGTCTCCATTTTTTCTATTGGCAGGGCTCTCAGCTGAGAAAGTGGGAACCATGGGTGGTTGGAGGGATGAAAAGATATGGAAGTGGAGCAGGATGGTGAGAAGGAGATTGCCTCAGTAAGGACCCAGTACACAACATAAATTTGTAGTGGATCCAGTCAGCACGATTTCATGATTTCTCCAGCTTTTGTTCAGTATCACATGTGTTGGAGCCAAGGCAGCAGATAGTAGGGAGTAATCTAGAACTGAGGCATGGCAAGGCAAAATCTGAGATAGGCTAAGAAGGCAAAAGACTCTAAAGAAGTATAGGGTTGAAATGGTTCAACAAGGGGTCACAATGGGCAAGGGAAGAAAATTCAGCTAGTACAAGAGTGATGGCTTGGGAAAGAAATGAGGGGGCAAGGGTAACAAAGAGGCCAAAGAATGCAGTTTGGGGTACAAGGGAGAGGTAGAATGACAAAGGATCATATAATGAAGTTTCAGAGTTCATAAACATGGAAGTGGAGCATCTGTGGGATACGACTATCTCTGTGAGTAGCTGAGGTGGGGTGGAGAAAGTCATGGGAAATGAGTAAGTTGAGGAACTGGGAGGTAAGGGTGTTTGAGAGAGTAATGACGTGTAAGTTGAAGTCTCCTAGTATGAAGGCAGGAGTTGGGAAAAGGAGAAAGACTGTGAACCAATGAGGAAATATGGAAGTGGCCCAGAGGGTGATATATATGGATTGAGTGAACCTCAAAGGAAGAGAGGTTACTGAGTGATGAAGGAGGCGGGGAGAGAACCTGGAAGTGGCCATGGGGAGCAAGGAGTAATCCAACTCCCCTGCCTCAACCAGCTAGTGGGAGTGAGAATGATAGAAAGTGCAACCAGTGCTGGAAAGGGTGTCCAATAGGTAATGTTATTAAGGGCGAGCCAGGTCTCAGTGTCAGGAGATGGAAGGAGTGGAAAAGGAAAAGATTTTAAGATGAAAGCAGATCTGTTATCTATTGAGCATATATTGCAAAGAACACAGTGGAAGAAGGGTTGGGTATTGAAGTTAGACAAATGTGAAGTAGCTCAGGGAAGGGTTGGGTTGAGGGGTACAGGATCAGGACACACACATCTCTCCTTGAGCATGGTAATCCCTCCAAGTCCCCAACAGAATCAGGACAACCCTTATGAAGTCACTGAAGATTCCCTAGCAGCCCCCTAATGTTTGACACGCTTGCCTTTTCCACACTATGTAACATGGTCCCTGCCAAGGTCCTGCAGGTTAAAACATTTCCAGGGGCAGCTAGATGGTACAGTGCATAAAGCACCAGCCCTGAAGTCAGGAGGACCTGAGTTCAAATCCGGCCTCAGAGCAAACACTTGACACTTACTAGCTGTGTGACCTTGGGTGAAGTCACTTAACCCCAATTGCCTAAAACAAACATACAAACATTTGCAGTGCTGGCACTTGTCTGAGAAAGACTCATTCCCAAAGTTCCTCCAGAGAAAATCTTAGGCAGTTATAAAAAATCATGTGGGGCAAGGACCAAGCAGGTAGAATAGGGACTCTAAGGGATGACCTATATTTTGGCAGGGAAGAAGTACCCTTTCTACTTTGGTTCCAGGTAATAAAAATGTAATTTTACTAACGCTTTCACTGTCATTAAAGGAGAGAGCATCATTATCCTTTGCCCATCTAAGATGGTGGTGGGCATTGGGCCTCCTCTTGTCATCTCCAAAGTACCTGTATATGTGGATGGCCCTGGTTATCTGAACAGCTGCTGCCAAGGCTCCAATCTCCTGCTCAAACTTCACCAACTGATCTGCTCAGGCTTGTATGGCAGTGAAGATTCTATAGCTAGGATCCATTCCAAAAGGAATTTGTTTCCCTACTAACCTAGGAAAGAGATCAGGCTGCAGTGAAGGTGTGCAATACAACACAGGCAAGCACTGCCCAAAACACCTCAGATTCATTGCACGTTTGACTGCACGTTCAGAAACCTTTCACAGCTGCCGAATTTTTCATGACCCCATATGGGGTCTTGACCGATAGTTTAAGAAGCTTTGAGCTAAAGAAAACATTTCTGACACCCTTCCCTGCCCCCAGGTCCATCATTTCAGAATTCAAACCACCAACTATGCACCAGGTTGGGCTGAGCCCAGCACGGGGGGAGGAGGTATGCCCTCCAACAATTGCAATAGTGCCCCCCAAGTTTCCACTATATCCCCCAAACACTCCCCCTTCTTTTGGAATTCTCTATTATTGTGGAAGTCACCACCACCCTCCCAGTCACCCAGGCCTAAAATTTGGTGTCTCTTTCACCCTATACATCCAATCAATCGCCAAATTTTGTCATTTAGTCACTCTGCTGGTGCAAGCCCTCATCACCTCATGCCTCGAGTACTGGAATAGCCAGCCTTCTGGTGGATCTGCTGCCTCAAGTCTTTCAGCCCATCCTACATTCAGCCACTAAAATGATTTTCCTAAGGAGCAGGTGTAACTCCCACCTCCGCCAACTGCAGTGACTTCCCATGGCCTTCAGGGGCACACAGCAAGTTTCTGGAAAGCTTTTCCTAACATGGGCCCTTCCTTCCTTTTCCACTGCCCTCCATGCATCCTATCTTCTTCTGGTCACTGTCAATGACTATACTCTACTCTTGGACTACTCTCCCTCTTCCCTTCCAATTCTTGGTTTCTTTGGCTTCCCTTAGGACTCCCAGCAAATCCTCCCTTTGGCAGGAGGCCTTATTCTTGACAGTCCCTGAAAACTAGCCTCACCCCCTAGGAGTTCACCTTCCATCTCCTCTATACATAATGGCTTACATGCAGTTTTTCCCATTAGAATGGAAACTCCTCAAAGGCAAGGCCCATGCTTCAATCTTTCTTAGCACAGTCAGTACCTGATATATAGTAAGCATTTAACAAATGCTTGTTGACTATACAAAGCTCTCTTGATTGGATCTTAAGAGAGAATATATACCTCAAAGCCCAGAAATTAGCATCACATTCTTCATTTGAATAGTCATTTCCTAAGAAGCAATCTAGTTACCACCCAACTTCTCAACAAACCTAGCATGCATATACAGGTAAAAACTGCAGTTTCAAGGGTTAATTTTGTTCAAGAGAAAGCTAAAGTATGATCTGAAAAAGCAATGTGAGAAAAAAAAAGTTATATATAATCTCATTCCAACACCTTCTCTTCCCCAAATAAAGTGTAAGTGAAGTTCTCCTCTTTTGAAATAGCTGACTTTTTCAAAAGTTACTGAATGCTCTGGGTGAAGGAGATGTGGAAATGTCCCCTGTACCAGGCTCCAGAGAGCATGTGTGTGAGGAAGCAGCAGAGCAGGCAGAGGCAGACGGAAATGGGGGGAGGGGGGCGCGTTGTGTAAGGGCAACAGTTCTAACTGATTCATCTCTCACATGTCTGACATTATGGGGCTCTTGTGACAGCTTTCTGACCTCAGCCATGTGTCCACATTCCTGCTCTAATGCTTAATCTGAAATGCAAAAATGGGACAGCCCCAGGCAAGTGGCTGGTGTCCTGAAGGTCTCAGGAGCAAGAGTACAAATCAGACCAGCAGCAGCTCCAGGGGCTGTTTCTACCCTTCCAGGCAAGATGTACTTCAAGCTGTTCCACCAGGATTTTCCTAAAAAAGCTCTTAGTGCTGCCTTCAGTGCTCACTTCAATGGCTCTGGCAAATACTGAATAATCCTCCCAGAAACTGCTGGAGGCAACAAACATTTACTGAGAACCTACTTTGTGCCAAGTACTGTGACAAGCACTGGAAATACAAAGAAAGGCACACACAAAGACATAGATAGGTAAATTTCCATTGGAGGCAGCCTCAGAGGGAAGGTACTAGCAACTCAGGGGAAGCAGGAAGGGCTTCCAGGAGAAGGTGGGATTTTGGTAGACACTTGAAGGAAGTTAGGAGGCCGAGGCCAGGAAGGAGAGCATGCCAGGCATGGAGAACAGCCAGTGAAAAGACAAGGAGCAGAGAAATGATAGAATTTCTTGTTCAAGGAATAGCAAGGAGGCCGTGTCCCTGGGTCACAAAGTAGGCCTAAGAATGGAAAGGCAGGAAGGGGACTGGCTGGGAAGGATTTGTATCTGATCCTGGAGGCAACTGGGAGGAGTTCATTCCAAGAGCTGATCACAGTGCACATGGTCGAGCCTGTCTTGCTAGTTGGAATAAAGAATACCAGTCTCTTGTGTACCCTGACCACTGGAAAACTGCTAAGGGTAAGAGTACTAACCTCAGGCTGAGACAACTGCTAGCAATGTGCATGACTCTTGAGAATACTGACAGGAGTCCAGCATGCTAAGGCCTAGCCAATTCGAAGCCACCATGAGTGGTGGGAGAAAAAAGAGCCAAGTTCTAATCTCTGCTGCTTTCAGGGTCCCTTATATTCTGAATAATCAGGAGCTTACTATAAAAGGGAATATAATTCATCCGCAGTGAAGTCAAGCTACTGCCTAGGGCATGAGTTAGACCCTGTTATTCAGGTGTTAAGGAAAAATATTTAGAAGTGGCAGAAATTGCAAACGGAACCATTTGATGCTGAAAAAGATCTTACCAGTTGTGCAGCCAGAACACTGGAAAACTCACTGTTCATGGCATAGGGAAGGGCTGTTTGTGCTCTGGAACCGTAAGTAGTCTGAAACCTCTTCTTGATTTCATTCAGAAAACTGAAGGCTCGGGAACGTTCAAAATCCTGAAAAGACACCGACACATCTGTAAAGAGCGGGCTGCTCAGCAGCAGATGCTTCGACCTGCTTCATAGCCTAAGCAACAGCTAGCACCAAGGAGATGCTCAGCAAAGGGAAATACGGCAAAGATAACACATGTGGTCAAAAGGGTGTGGACTGGGAAGCTGGTGGTTCTCCAGGAGTGGCCTTGCCAGATACACTCTTAGCAGGTCCCTCTTATGACTGACCAGTGGAAGACCTGAGATGACTGGGCCAAACATAGGGGTATAATCTCACAGTCTGCTCAATTGCATATATATTCTTTCTTTCAATCTCCCACCTTCCTACATTAGCAAGAAGTTACTTAAAGTCTACAACCAGTTAAAAGCTAAATCCTGACTTCAAGATCTGCACATCTGAAACTCTCATCTATAACTTCCCCATTAAGAGTCATAAGGTCTTATTTTTTTTTAAAGAAAGTAAAGCAGAAAGCAATCACTGAGAATGGGGTTAAAAATGGATTCTCTAGCTGCCTTATAACTTAAGCAACCAGAAGGTGGTGATCATGTTCTAGCATCTGGAAAGTGTTCCCATATTAAAGTACTGCCTTGCCAAACTCTCCCAGCAGAGTCTAGAGCTCCAAAATATCACTTTGGCTGGTCAGCCTACTACAATTCTCATTACTGCAATCTTAGGCTTCAATCTTATCTCAGCAGAAGCTAAGAAACAGAACTGGGAGGAGAGGGAAGATTCAGAATTTGATTAATGACTGATCTGATTAAATATAAATATGGTCAATTCTCAATTATCTAGGGAAAATAGTCATCTCAAGATAGTTTTGCACAGCCACGTAACATGTTTGTATCTCCATCCCTTGGCAGAGTCTCAAAGAATAACTTGAGCAGTTAACTATAAGGAAAGGAGGCAGAGGAGAGGGAGAAAATCACAATTATTATAAAACCCTATATCCTATTAACCATATTCATTGGGGAATGGAGCCTTCTGATTACTTTAATTTTCTGGCTAACTAAGGATTAAATTAAAATCTTGATTTTGGTTTAAAAGCTCTGTTGGAAATCTTTCTAACACTTATTAGTCTACTTTCTTGCTTTAGTACAGTCTAGTGAACAGAATGGAATCTTCCTTTTGAGATTTAAGAATCCGTAGGTAGAAGAAGCCTTACCAGCCATCATTCAACTATTCTGATCCCCAGACTATACACCAAGCTGAGTTTTAAAAAAATACAGAAACCTTGATATCAGCTCATTTTGTTGCCATTTGTCTCTGAAACATCCAGAAGCACATTCAGAAGACAAATTTCCAGTCACTGAAATTGAAATCCTGAAAAAAAAACAATCACTGAATCTGGGCTAGTTGAGTTTCAATTCAGTTCAGTTTTGTAGCTAGTTTAAGTTACTCTCTATACCATGGTCCCCTACATTTATATAACAAAACACGATGTGACAGTACTAGAAAATGCAAGTGGGTTATTAACAATCTGTTTCCAAGGTACTTACATCATCTGTGATACAAAGATACACAATCCTGTCTTGGCAGATGTAGTGAAATAGATAACTGTAGAGATAAAGAAAAAATACCGGTAACATGTAAAAAAAAAAGTCTTTCTCTCTCTATGTCAGAGAATATGTAAAGCACGGACTATTTCAGAATCCCCACTGACAACACTCTTCAATGCCTCATCATGGCTTAGAGTTCTTGAAGAGCATGTAAGCAGAGGCCCTGGCAGGGCCTACCAAGGCAGAGGCTTTGAGCCTAGGCCACTTTATGTCTGCTGCCTGAAGATTCAGTGCAAATAAATCCAACTTACTCTTACTATATGGCTCTCCCTAAAATACTAAATTTGAAGTTATATATATGAAGAATTATGTACAGCCAGTTTTTCAGTGTGAAAACAGGTTAAATTTCTTCCATTTCACTCCAAACTTTTCCTGCCTTCCCTCTATATCCAAGGGATGATGCTGTGTCTCCAGCCATCACTTCTCAATCAGTTGGCGTGGATCTTCTCAATATAGTTCAAGCACAGAAATGACCTGTGACAAAATTAAGTTTGGCAAATATGTTCTAACTTAAAAATCAGTCATGGGTTACTGGCAGCTAATTCAAAAACCCATCTAAAAATCTGTTTTCTAGTGTTGTTCTAGTTGTAGCTATGAAACTCCCTTTCCCCACCCTTCCATCATTACTAAGCAAGACTCACTTTCCATGTGAATAAGTGAGTTTGTTATTTTCAGAGGGTATTTTAGCCAGAATCTGCTCGGTCACCTCCAGGAAGTTTCCGCCACACCAAGCATGTTTGGCAAGGATGGTTGTGCCTCTGGCAACAACTGCGAAAAGGATAGCCATGCTTTCAATCTAACAAAAGAAAACAGAAGTGAGACAGAATAGTTCTTTGACCAGAATTTTTTGTTATCAAAAAGCAGTTAGTGAACATCTAATTAGATGTAGCATTGTACCGCATCACTGACTTCATGATGTTCTCAGACTAAGCCATACTGACCGATACAAACCTCTAAGACAAGGAATCAGGTCAGGATAGTTCCTCTGTCTCTAAGAAGGCAGCATTTAACTCCATCAAAAGTAAAGTGCAAGCAAATTTTAGAGAGATGTAGGATTCTTGGCTCAGTAAGATGGCAGATGAAATTCAGTTTTACACTGATAGCAACAATCCAAAGTGCTTTTGTGATGCCATGAAGGCTATCTGTGGGCCAAAGACCTATGAGGCATCTCAACTACTCAATGCTGATGGAGCCACACTGATCAGTGATAAGGACATGATCCTAGACAGATGGGCTAAACACTTCCACAGTGTTCTCAACAGATCATCATCAATCAATGCTGAAGCCACTGAGTGTATATCTCAGGTTGAAGTCAATCCCTCTTCAGCGGAACTTCCAACTGAAGAAGAGGTTTTGAATGACATTCAGCTCCTCTCTTGTGGCAAAGCGCCTGGTGCTGATTCTATTCCAGCTGAGATTTACAAGGTGGTGGTGGTGGTGGGGTCCACTGCTCATATAAAAGCTATCTGAAATCATCTGGGTTATATGGCAAGAGGAGGTTATCCCTCAAGAGATTCAAGGATGCCTCCAATGAACATCTCTATAAAGGAAAAACAAATAGGTTGTCCTGTGACAATCACAGGGGGTTCTCTCTTTTAGTCATTGCTGGCAAGATTCTTGCCAGAGTCCTGCTTAATGGGATGATCTTTCACCTAGAAGATGGTCATCTACCTAAGAGCCAGTATGGCTTCAGAAAGGGCCAAGTAATAGTCGATATAGTGTCTGCTTCCTGATAACTCCAGGAGAAATGCCAGGAGCAGGACAGAGGTCTGTATACAATGCTAATCAATCTGACCAAGTCTGTAGGAGATCATGGCAAAATTTGATTGTCCTGGAGAAGTTCATCAGTATTGTATGCCAGCCCCAGGATGGCATGCTTGCATGGGTTATGGATAATAGACAATGCTCTCTTGCTTTCCCAGTCACCCATGGAATGAAGCAGGGCTGTGTGCTTGCTCCCATGCTTTTTTTAGCATGATGTTTTAAACAGTGTTGTCAGATGCCTTCAACGAAGGCAGCATCAAGATAAAAACGGCATCAAGGTCAGCTACAGAACTGATGGTAAATTATTTAACTTGGAAAGGCTATAAGCCAAGACTAAAGTTGAGGGAGAGTTGGTACGCAACTTTTTGTTCACAGATGATTGTGCACTCTGTGCATCCTCTGAGGCTGAAAAGCAACAGCATACAGATTGATTCTCTGCCACTTGTGCTAATTTTGGCCTAAAAATTAACAGGAAGAAAACAGAGGTTCTCCACCAGCCAGCATCACAAAATCCATACGTGGAACCACTGGTTACAGCAAATGGAGAAATTTTGAATGCATGGATAAGTTCACTTACCTTGGCAGTATGCTTTCCAGGGAGGTCCAGGTAAATGATAAGGTTGATGCATGCATTGCCAGAGCTAGCTCATGTTTGGGAAGCTCCGAAGGAAAGTGTAAGAAAGAAGAGGTATTAGGTTGCCTACCAAACTGAAGGTCCACAGAGGCGTTGTATTGTTTAGTCGTTTTAATCATGTCCGACTCTTTCTGACCCCATTTGGGGTTTTCTTGGAAAAGATACTGGAGTGGTTGGCCATTTCCTTCTCCAGCTCATTTTACAGATGAGGAAACTGAGGCAAACAGGGTTAAGTGACCTGCCCAAGGTCACACAGCTAGTAAGTATCTGAACTCAGGAAGATAAGTCTTCCTGATTCCAAACTAAGCACTCTCCACCTAGCAGATCTTATTGTATGCCTGTGAAACCTGCACAGTACACAAGTACCACACCAGGAAATTGGATTGCTTCCATTTGAATTGTCTTAGGAAGATCCTGAAGATCACCAGGCAGAATAAGGTACTAGACACTGAGGTCCTTTCTTGAGCTGAACTGCCAAGCATTCAAACTCTACAGCTGCGAACGCAACTTTGATGGGTGGCCACGATGTTCAAGTGTCAAACACACGCTTGCCTAAAAGACTATTTTACAGAGAACTCACACAAGGTAAGCAAGCGCTCACATGGAGGTCAGAAGAAGCGATACAAGGACACTCTCAAGGTCTCTCTGAAGAACTCTGGAACTGGTTGTGAGACATGGGAGACACTGGCACAGGATCACCCAGCATGGCGTGCCCTCATCAGAGAAGGGGCTGTGCTCTATGAGCAAAGTGGAATTGCACAAAGGAAATGAGATGCACAAATCTAGAGCATTTGGACTATCTGTGCCTGACCTGTGGTAGAGCCTTCTTAGTATTGTTCTAATCAGCCACAGCACCTTGACCCCGACAGAGTGATGTCCTTTTGGTCCTCTTCAAGTACAAAGGACGACAACCAAACCAAATCAAGAATGAGTTCTAGCTGATCTTCCTGTACTTACCAGCTGTGTAACCCTTGGCAAGTCACTTCACCACTGTTTGCCTCAGTTTCCTCAACCATAAAACAGGGCTAATAATAGCACCTACTCCACAGGGTTGTTGTGAGGATCAAATGAGATACTGTCAGTAAAGCACGGAATACAGCGGTGGCTCTAGGTCCTCAAGTGCGGCCCTTTGACTGAATCCAAACTTCACAGAACAAATCCCCTTAACAAAAGGATGTGTTCTGGAAAACTTGGACTCGGTCAAAAGGCTACACCCAAGGACCTAGCAGGCCACATGTGGCCTTGAGGCAGCTGCAGGTTCCCCACCCCTGACTTAATATGCCTGGCATATAATGGGTGCTATATAAATGTGTGTTCCTTACCCTTCTACCATCTACTCAGACACAAAACTGATTTTTCTAAAATGCAGGTCTGACTATGTCACTCCCTGACTCCAAACTCCAATGGCTCCCTATCACCTCCAGGATCAAATACAAAATGCTATTTGTCATTCAGAGGCCAGCATAACCCAACCCCTTCCTACTTTTCTAGTCTCCTTATACCTCCTCTTGTATGCTACAATCTAGTGACAACAACCTCCTTGCTGCTCCTTTCATAAGAGACTCCACAGGAGATCTCCTGAATCTGGGCATTTTCCGCTGGCCTTCCCCCCTGCCTGGAATTCTTTCCGACCCCTTCTCCGCCTCCTGACTTCTCTGGCTTCCTTCAAGTCCCAGCTAAAATCCCAGCTTCTTTGAGAAGTCTTTCCAGATTCTCTTTAAATGCCAGTGCCTTCGCTGTGTTGGTGATCTCCCATTTATCCTGTAAAAATATTTGTTGTTTACATGTTGTCTCTCCCATTAGACTGTAAGCTTCTTGAGGGCAGACAATTTTTTTTTGCCTGTTTTTGTATTCCCATTACTTAGCAAGTACCTGGCACATATTGCAGATGCTTAGACTCATCTCCCTGAGTTCAAATCTGGCCTCAGACACTTACTAGCTGTGTGACCCTGGGCAAGTCACTTCACCCTGTTTGCCTCAGGTTCCTCATCTGTAAATTGAGCTGGAGAAGGAAATGGCAAACTACTGCAGTATCCCTGTTAAGACCCCAAAATGGGGTCACAAAGAGTCAGACATGACTGAAATGACCAATGAACAACTTGACTATGAGAATAATCTAAAAAAGTAGAGATAGAAGGAAGCAGAGGTAGTCTTCTCCCATAATTCCCTACTTAATTCAGTCCACCATCAATAAATCAGCCATAGTTTTAACATGTATCAGGCACCAGGGAGAGAAAGACCACATGCCTCAAAGAACTTGCTCTTCTGAAATCTGTAAGTTCACCTGAAAGATGACCACACAATTGCCCTCAGAACACTTCCAGTGAAGGGATCTTGGGAGGTACTGAAGGCCATTTTCAATTAGCTTTCATTTTTACGACAGTCTTCTTTATATTATCCTCAAATCTGCCCCTCCTGAACTTTCACCCACTGGCCTAGTTCTGCACAAGCTGATCTTCACTGGTTGCTAGAGATGGAATGAATGCTTTGATGAAGCGTTTAGTATGTGCCAAGCACTGTGATAAGCATAAAAACAAAAAGCAAGCCAGTTCCCGGCCTCAAGGAGCTCATATTCAAATAGAAAGCAACACACAGAGATAAATATTCAACTGTTCTTTTTGTAACACTGTTTCCAAGTCATTTGAAACATACTGGTCACCCTCCATTAACTAAAGCCACTCCCACTTATCCATGATTCTCCTAAAAGGTTGTGTCCAAAAGCCAACATTTTATTGCATATGTGATCTGATCAGACTGTCTGCTGCCTCCCTTCCCGTGTATACTCAACTTCTCTGAACACAGCCTAATGTCACATGAGTGTTTCGGACTGCCGTAAATACTGTTCACTCAGTAATACTGAGTCTTTTATCACATGAACCCCCAATTGGCCCCAATTCTATACAGTACTAAGAATTCAAATAACTTAACATTTACTTCTATCTAAGTGCAGCCTGTCCAATTCAGCCTGGTGTTCTAGTTTGCTGAGACGTTCTGGATCCTCAAGCTGTCCTCTAACATACTGGCTATTACTTCCAATTGGGGTGGTGCCCACACCTTTGATCACCAAGCTCCCAGGACAGAACACTGGTGACTTACTTTCCTTCCAGAGGACATCAATCTATTAGTCATCTTTTGTTTTTGGATGACTCAGGATAGGTCCTTGGTAGCTTAGGGTCAATACTGGAACAAAATGATCCAACAGTTATAACAAGAAATTTACTTCTAGCCAGAGAACAACATTCAAAAAGAACAGAAGCACTAAAGACCCCTTGAGTTGATTCAGCTGAGAAGCTTGGGAATTCTTGCCTAAATGACCCATTGTGATCCACCAGCCAAGCATCATAGCACCTGGAGCTCCTCCTGACTGCTTTGTACACAAGTGATGAGCAAGTGATCCATGTCAGTCTGCTGACTTTATTCCTGAGCCAACCAAGTCTTAAGGTATTTCTTAACACCATTTAAAGAAAAACTAGTCTAACTTGTAATTGGGGGGGGGGGAGGGAGGAGGGTTAGCTAATAATCATAGCTAGCATTTCTATAACACTTTAAGGTTTGCAAAGCACTTTACAAATATGATCTCATTTGATCCTCACAACAAGCCTGACAGGAAGAATCCCCACTTTAAAGGTGAGGGCCATCACTAGTCATCTTGACTTATGAATTGCAGCTGGATGCCCATGACCCTGGAGGAGAGAGTGAGGCTGAGAGTGAGAGCTACACCAGCTGTGCCTCACTTAAATCCACTTGTAAGTCAAGACCACCTCCTGATGTCACTGGTCTTCTTCCAGAACAATGATGACAACAATTTTAAAGGTGAGGAGATTGAGGCTGGCAGAGGTGAAGTGACTTGCCCAGGGTCACACAGCTGGTTGAGGCTGGATTTGAACTCAGGTCTCCTAGACACCAAAAGTCCAGTACTCTGTGCCCTGTGGTACCCCCAAGCTGCTAGGACATTGAGAGGATATTGCTTCTATCACACCACTCTTTTGATCCATTTATTCAAACAGTTCAATACAAAAATATCAGTAGGCTAGAATAACGGTCTAAATTCCAGGTTGCTGAAGCTAGCCAACAATGCATGTGATGAAGACATGAGTATTTTTTATCCTTCCTATCAGATATACAATATGAGTATTATTGTCTCCATTTTAAAGCTGAAGAAACTGAGGCTCAGAGGATAAATGACTTATCCATGGTCACACAGTAAGTAGCAGATGCCAGGGCATCTAGACTCCTAGTCTAGTGCTCCTACATCATCTGCTTTCTCTCAAATCTTTGAATATTATACCATCAGCCACACCCCTAGGGGCTGGCTCCAGATACCCTGCTATATTTTAATAGCCCATTTCCTCTCATGATCCTTCCATAAGCAAAATTCCTATAGACTGAAGAAACATGTCTTGTTTGAACATTTACTATTTACATATTTATTTGCATATTCACATGCAGACAGATGCTCCTATGAGCTTCACAGTAGCCTTTTGGTATCATGTATACTCTGGTAACACAGTGGATGGATAGAGAGTGCTGGGCCTACAGTCAGAAAGGCCTGAGTTCAAATTTGACCTCAGACATGACCTCGCTGTGTGACCCTGGACAAGTGACTTAACTTCTGTCTCAATTTCCTTAACTATAAAATGGAGACAATAACATCACCTACCTTGCAGAGTTGTTGTGAGGATCAAATGAGGTGATAATTGTAAAATCCCTCAGCACAATACCTGGCACATAGAAAGCAATTAATAAATGCCTTTTTCTATTATGCATATTCTTAAAATTGGTTGATGTTAAAAAAGGGTTCCTACATGCAAAAAGGCTGGAAGGGACTGGTCTAAACCAGAGGGCAAACACACAACAATTCTGAGTATCTCAGGAACCAGATTAAATGTAATTGGGACATATCTAATGAACTAAATAAAAATACAGCAGAACATAGATGATGTATTAACAGATGTTTTCCCTCAGGGCTCCTTATGAAAGGTTTAGTGGCCCTGTTTTTTACTGACACCACTGCTCTGAACCATCCAGGACACTCACTTCTCGAACATCTTAGTGGATAATCCTAACTCCATAATAACAAGCAGAAACTGAAAGAAAAAAAATATGGATTTTCCATGAAAACTACAAAAATCTTTAGAAAAGAGAAAGCAAGAGATAAACAGTGAAATAAAAACTCCAGAGAAAAGAATTGGAAGTGGTATCTGATTTAGTGGAAATATATAAAGTTTTTTCCTCTACTTTGATTTTCAGTTGAAAAGCCTCTTGACCAGATTCATAAGTCTGCTTGTTATTAATACCTGTACGTGGCTAACAACCCTTAATGACAACACTTTGAATATGAAATCTGAATGTTATCCATAAGGAAGAGCCAGGAGGCCAGTGTGGCTAGATCACTGGGTAAAAGAGAGTAAGATGTAAGAAGACTGGGAAGATAAGAGAGGGTCAAATTATGAAGGACTCTCTGAGGGAACTGGCGGGTTTACACTGGGAAGTACAGATGATGTTAAAACAAAAGATATCAATAAAATTTCATTTTTAAGTTTTGGGTCACATGAGCAACAGGATGGCAGACTAGACATTTTCTCCCATTCCCACAATCTCCTGATCCTCTCCAATTCAATGCCAAAGATAAAGTAATTTCAGCTGTCCATGGTCTAGGACAACCAGAATCCAAAAGAAGATTAAAAAACAAAAACACACCCAAACCCAGGAAGTAATGCTCACTGACCCTGAGCTCACTTGGTAGCATGGCCACAGTAGTGAATCCCAAACCCACTCCTCCATCTCTCCAGTATGAAGAGTCCCCAGGTTCAGGCTGTGGAAGCCAATTCTGGCCCAGACAGGAAGTCAGCAGGCCACAGCCACTTCAGGAACAAAAAGTCTATCAGAGGTCACAGCCCCGTAACACCAGCAAAGCTAATGGCAGGACAGACAACCTTGTAGCGCCAGTGTTGCAAAGCTCTAAAAAGCCAGTGCCAGCCAAAGAACTCAGGAACGGAGGAAATGGGACAGAGTGCGTGTGTGGGGGGAGGGGGGGAAGGGAGGGAGGGAGCACTCCACCAAGCCTGAGGGAAAGAGCACAAGCTTCCATATGGGATCAAGTCTATCCCCTCAAGTCAGTTGAGGCAGAGATCTAGACTGGTGAATGGTGAATTGCCTAGTGCGGGAAGAGGCTGAGACACTGTGAGATCCAGCCCCCAAGGAAATCATCATCAGAGGGAAGGGAGTCAAGAAGTGAATGACAAGGGGCTAGGTGGCCTCAGTGGATAGAGCACCGGCCCTGAAGTCAGGAGGACCTGAATTAAACCCTGCCTCAGACCAAACACTTGACACCTACTAGCTGTGTGACCCTGGGCAAGTCACTTAACCCCAATTGCCTTTAAAAAAAAAAAGAAAGAGAGGGCGCAAAGTGAATGACTCGGGAAAGTAAGGGTTCCTCTTATTTTTATTTTTTACAATTTTTTTGGTGGGGGGGGGCTAGGCAATGGGGTTAAGTGACTTGCCCAGTGTCACACAGCTAGTAAGTGTTATGTGTCTGGGGCCGGATTTGAACGTATTTTTATTTTAAAAGACTGAAATTATCAAAGATTTCAGGAAGAAGAAAATTCAAAGACCTTGAACACAAGCAGATAAATCAACAGGAAAACCAGAAGGAAATGTGACCTCCAGATCTAGTAAATGAGTTCAGAAACCCATCAATAAATATTGCAAAATAAAGGAAAACAATCTGACACTTGATGAGACAAAGGACCCTGTAGAATCTGAGGAGATGGTTCCTGAGTGGCTCAAAAGAGAAATATGAGAGCAGGATTTATGGCCTATACAGCAGAAATAATAGACAGAACGGAATAAATGGAATCTGCTACAGCAAGCCTCACCAAAGAAACAAAAAAGAAAACAATGGATTTGGAATGCAAATACACAGAAGTGAAGGACAACCTAGAAGAAGAAAAGCAAAATACAAAAACATTAAAAGAAGATGCGCTTATCATACAAGCAAAACATATGGCTCTTGAGGACAGGATGTATGGAGACAACCTAAGAATCCTAAGTTTCTCAGAAAAATATGACAGGACAAAAAACTTTCTAAGAGCATAATGTAGACAGTAGTAGAAGAGAACTAACTAGAACTTCTGAACATAAAAAATGAAATACTAATTTTAAATATTCCTAAATTGTCTCCAGAAAGGCAGCGGGGTGGGAGGGGTGGGGGGGGCCGGAAAGACCAGACCAAGGCTGCAAACTCCAAGACACAGTGTGGTTAAATTTAATAATTCAATTCAGAAAGAAGTTCTGTAAACCAGCAGGAGAACAAACACAAAGGAAAGGAAATTTGAATAATGCAAGACTATTTGGTGCCCAACAGAAAATGTAAAATGGAATGGAATAACAGGTTTCAAAGAGCAATGGAGTTCAGGATGCAGCCTAGGTGACCTACCCTGCAAATCTGACCTTAACCATACAGGAAAAGAGATGGGAGGTTCAATAATAAAGAGGTGTTTAAAATATTTTTTAAAAGAAAACCAGAACTGAAGAGATTATTTGCTTCTTGAACAGTGGAAATGCAGAAGAAATCAATAAATGCAGCAGCCAAGGACAACAACAGCATTGTAGTGATAGTAGCAGATAGACCAGTAAGAGACTTCTTTCTAATTGCACACAAGGAAAAAAGTGTAAAGGCAAAAATTTTATCAAAATTTTAAGAGTAGTATGTACTTACATGTAATAAATTATTCTTAAAAATTGATAAAGAAAGCACCCTACCAGAATTCTTTTATGAGACAAATATAGTCCTAATACCTACACCAGGGAAAGATAAAACACAGAAAACTGTAAGCCAATATAAAAAAAAATTTAAATCCTATCAAACACATTACAACAATATATACAAGAAATCATTCAGTAAGATCAAGTAGTATTTATACCAGGAATGCAAGAATGTTTCAACATTAGGGAAACAACATAATTAATCATACTAAAAACCAAAACATCCCAAACCACATGATTATTTCAACAGATGTAGAAAAAGCCTCAGAGTACAGCACTCTTTTATGCCAAAAACTCTACACAGTATAGGCATAAAAGGACCTTTATAAAAAGCATCTATGTAAAATGAAAGGCAAAAATCACATTCAATGGGGATACAGTAGAATCTTTCCCCAAAAATAGGTGAGTGAAATAATGATGTGAACTTTCCCCATTATTATTTGATACAGTTCTGGAAATGCTAGCAATAGCATAAGACAAGAGAAAGAAATAAAAGGCATAAAGATAGGTAAAGAGGAGATAAAACTATCCCTGGTTGCTGATATGATGGTATGCTTGGAAAATCCTAGGGAATCAGCAAAGATATTAACTGAAAGAATTAATAGCTTCAACAGAATTGCAGACTACATATTAAACCCTCAAAATCAACAGCATTTCCATATAATAACAAAACACAAGATGCAATAATAGAAAGAGAAATCTCATTTCACATAACTAAAAAATGCACTAAAACATACAACACTAATAGCCATTGGATAAATAAATGGTCAAAGGATATGAACAAACAGTTCTCAAAAGGACTGCAAAGTATCCATAACCATATAAAAGAATGCTCCAGACCACTAATAATAAAAAAAAAAGAAAACATTTATGTGGTGCTTACTATGTGCCAGGTACTGTGCTAAGCACTTTACAATTATTATCTCATTTGATCCTCACAACAGGCCTGGAAGGTGTTATTATCTCCATTTTACAGATGAAGAAATTGAGGAAAGCAGAGGTTAAGCGACTTGCCCAGGGTCACAGAGATAGTAAGTGTCTGATGCTGCATTTGAAGTTGGGTCTTCCTGACCAGATGCCCAGTGGTATATCTATTGCATTTTCTGGTGGCTAGCTAAGAAAAAAGAGAAATGGAAATCCAAACATCTCTGAGGTTTTACCTCACACTCTGCAAATGGACAAAAATATTAAAAAATGTTAACAGTCAATGATGGTTGTGGAAGGATGGGCACACTAATAATACCTTGTTGGTGGAGCTGTGAAGGGGTACAATCATTTTGGAATCATGCAAATAAACTAAAATGTCCATATCCTTTGAATAAGAGACTACATCACTGGGCTTATACCCCAAGGAAGCCATAGATAAGAAGTCCCCATATAGTCCAAAATATTTATAGCAGTACCTTTTGT
This sequence comes from Phascolarctos cinereus, assembly GCF_003287225.1. Classification (NCBI taxonomy): domain Eukaryota; kingdom Metazoa; phylum Chordata; class Mammalia; order Diprotodontia; family Phascolarctidae; genus Phascolarctos; species Phascolarctos cinereus. The sequence goes on along the minus strand of NW_027556291.1, from coordinate 72,667,527 downwards.
GATTAGCAAAGAACTGGAAACAAAGTATATGCCTATCAATTCGGGAATGGCTAAACGCATTGTGGTGCATGAATGTAATGCAGTATTACTGTGCTGTAAAAAATGATGTGTATGATGGATACAGAGAAGCACAGAAAGAGCTACATGAACTGATGCAGAATGAAGTCGGCAGAACCAAGAAAACAATCTACAAAGTGACTACAACAATGTAAATGGAAACAATGACACACCAAAACATCAAAAGTAAATATATCAAAATTACAAAAGTCAAGAATGAAGAGATATGAGAAGACACCTCCAACCTGCCCCTTGGTGGAGGAGGGAGGTACACAGGTGTTACACATAGACCATGTTTTTGGACTTTTTCAATGTATTGATCAGTTGTACTGATTTTTTTTCCCTTCTCTAATAAATACTATTTGTCATATGAGATGGCTGAGAGGGAGAGGGGGAAAGAGAGAGATTCTTGGGGTAAGTATGGAGATATAAAAAAAAAAACAAAACAACCAGAAACTATCAATAAAAACTTATTTTAAAATAATTTATTTAAAAATATATATAAACAGACTTTCTAGCTATTATTTTTAAATTAAAAATTTAATTAAAAAGAAATTAAAGAAAAACATATAGCTATCTTCACTTAGCTTTTCTCCTTTCTCCTTTTCTTCCTTATGTAATTTTTTTTAAATTGCACTAAATCTCAAAGAAAGGGGCATAACAAACATGAGAAGTCCTTGATATCATTAGACGATGATCAATCAACTACCATTTATTAAAGCACCTACTATGTGCCCAGCGTGGTACTGAGCGCTGGGTACACAAAGCAAGGGAAAAAAGTCCCTGCTGTCACAGAGCCCACAGTCTCAAGAGGGAGACAACATGCTAACAACCTCACACAAACAAGATACATACAGAACAAACAGGATAATCTCAGAGAGAAGGTACTAAGACTGAAGAGCACTGAGAAAGACTTCTTGCAGATCATGGGCCTGTAGTTGAGACTTAAGGAACTGAGGAGACTGAGAAGAAGAGTGAGACTTCCCCACATGTCAGTTAACCAGCATTTATGTGTTTAGTCTATGCTAGATACTGTGCTAAGTGCTAGGAATTGCACAAGACAATTTTTCTCTCAAGGAACTCAGAGACTAATGGGGGAGAAAACAGGCAGGGTTGATAGCTTAGGAGAGAACAAGGGGTTGGAGGGATCAGTGGCTGTGGTGAGGATGAAGAACAGGTTTGGGGACATGAGGGACAGGGAGAATAACAGATTGTGATCAGAAAAGGGAATTCACAAAGATGGAGATGGTGCATTTGTGGGTGGCGGCAAGGTCAAAGGGTATGACCATCTCTTTGCAGCTAAGGCAGGGTAGAGGAGTAGGTCATGAGAAATAAGTTGAGAAACTGGGAGTTTAGTGTTTTTGTGGGAATATCAATATGCATGTTGAAGTCCCCTTATATGAGGACTTAATGTAAGCACTCAAGCTTTTTCATTAAATGCTTTTTCATTCATTCATTCATGTCCATCCTCCACACATTTGCAAAATGGACATTTCTAAAGCACAGGTCTGACCCCTGCTCAAGAAGCTCCAATGGCTTCCTCTAGACCCTAGGCCTATACAAAGTCTTTCTTCTATTTGGCCTTTACAATCCTTCACAATTGGATTCCTCCCCTCCCCGCCCCCCAACTGTCTGATATAATTCCATTTTACTCTCATTCATGCACGCTACATTCCAGCCCAAAGTTTGCTGCTTTCTGGAAACAACATTTCATCTCTTATACCCAGACATGTGCACTCCACTGTGCCTGAAACGCATCCCGTCTTTATCTCTACTGCTTAGAATCATTAGATTTCTTCAAGACTCAGCTCAGGTGCTGCCACCTCCTACATTAAGACCTTTCCTTGTCCTCTCCCCAACTCCCACTCTCTTGAGAGAGTGTTCTCTTCCTCTTGAAATTCTTTTGCCAGACTTTGTGTAAGCTTTTTATCTATTTCTCTGTATAAATAATGTATACCCTCCAGGCCAAGAGGTAGATGAAAAGCTAGGCAAAAACTTTTATTTCTTTGTAACCTGGGTATCTAGTATAGTGTCCTGCATATAGTAAATACTTAATAAATATTTGGTGAATTTAACTGAAAATGGTGAAAGCAAACAATTACAAAATGTGTCAAATACAAAATGTGTATTTGATTTAAAAACATGCTTTACAAAGAGACATTAATATTCAGATATGGCCATTGTGTGGATTTGTTTTGCTTGAGTTTGCTTACTTGTTACTAGTTTTTTGTTTTTTAACAACGATGGGGGTGTAGAAGAAGATGGAAGCTAGCAACAGTGATGTCCCCCCAAAAGAAAAAAAAAAGGCAGTCACAAAAACATTTTAAATGTAGAGAAGGAAATTCATAATGAAGCACAGACAAGTAGGAGAGTTTTAAAAATACCATGTTGAATTTATTATATACTTTTTAAAAAGTTGGCTGTATGGAATCTGAATCATATCAATCCTCTTTTTGTGCTCTTTTGTTATATGTGGAAATGTAAATCATAGGCAAATGTCAATACTGCCAAGTAGGTTGACATAAATGATGGAGGCGGGGCCCAAGCCAAGATCTTCACCCCTTGCCCCAGAGGGAATCTAGCTCCCATTTGTCTACAGACCCCAGCTCCTCATCTCCCTTTGGAAGCCTTAGTCTTCACCTTTTGGCCTAAGATGCCTTCCAGCTCCCTCCATTACAGGCCCCATAAAACACTTAAACTACTCCCCTTATCTCCCTTTGACCAATGCCTTCCTGTTCCCTCCATTAGCTATTCCCATTGTCTATTCTATCTCTCAGACCTCCCCAATTAGAATTCTTACCTAGACCCTTTTCCCAACCCCCTTCTCTGGCCACCCAAAGTTACTTTAGTATTTAAGATCCACCCTGGCCCCCATTCAGACACTGAGAACCTCATGCTCAAAAGGCTGAGTCTTTCTCATGTCGGCTCGTCTTTAAGGGCATCACCTGGCCTAGGCGATTAATCACTAATAAACTTTTCCTCTGGCTGAAGAAGATTTGAGTTGAATTCATTCAGACAGGGCCTAGTACCGCGATTTTGGGTTTGCAGCACCCCTAAAGTCCTAGACCTCTTCAATAACCATTCTTATAGTCTCATATGCAACATTTGCATTAAAACAGATTTTATCTTTACCTCTTTCCCCACCACCACCATTCAGAAATGACATGTCACTTTGTAAACACCTTCAATCAGGTCTCTTAACAAAAAATAATAGCCTTCCAAAGCAATAACAAGAATCCAAAGTTTGGGTTAAGAAGTTCCAAATGCCTCTTACTTACAAATAGGGCCCACCTAATCAGAGGCCAGCCAAGTCATTAAAATCAAATCTCAAGTCCACATCTTTGCTCTGGACACTGTACTTAACTGAGTTTTTTCACAAAGTTCTTAAGATTTGAAACTACAGGAGACACTTCCTAAAGTTCGGTTGGACATTACATAGGCAATTTATTCAGTTCAAGCTTTGGTTTTTTTTTTGTTTTTTGTTTTTTAAAGATAAAATCATTTTAATGGCTTCCAGCATTGAAGGGATAGAATGACAGTGAATAAGCACTGGCATACAGTTGGAGCATACTTAAAGTATTTTTAAAGAATTAGTATGAAGTTAGAGGGGGTGGGAGAATTTTTTTAGAATACAACAAATATCAATCAAGAAGCATTTATTAAACCCTAGCTAAGTGCCAAGCACCAGACCAAACTGATAAAAACTAAGGCCAGAATCACAATCCCTGCCCTCAGGGAGTTCATATTCTAATAAGGGAAACAGCAGGCAAACAAATACACAAGAAATCTATAGTGAGAATGTGAGGTAATCTTGGGAGTGGAGATGGGGGTGGAAGTAGGAGGAGGTCACCAGGAAAGACTTCCCACAGAAGATTGTGTTTGAGATGAGTCTGGAAGGAAGTCAAGGAGGTGGGGACAGAGAGTATTACAGGCCTGGGGGCCAACCAGGGCATGAAGTATGATGGGAGGAACCCCAAGGAGGCCAGTGCCACTGGATCCTAGACAACATAGAAGGAAAATGGACAAGACAGCCACTTCCAAGTTCTCCTCCACTACCTCTATCACTCAGTAACCTTTTCTCCTTTAGGCCACAGTAAACAGAGCACTCAGCCTGAAGGAAGACTCAAATTCAAATCCAGCCTCAGATCCTTCCTAGCTGTGTGACACTGGGCAAGTCACTTAACTTCTGTCTGCCTCAGTTTCCTCATCTGTAAAATGGGGATCACAACAGCATCTATCTCCCAGGGTTGTGAGGATCAAATGAGGTAATATTTGTAAATTGCTTAGCATAGCTGTTATAGTCGTCGTCGTCATCATCATCATCATCATCATCATCAGTATTATTACTGAGGTTCATATAATCTGGGCAGCTAGGTGGCACTGCAGTGGATGGAGCACCGGGCCTGGAGTCAGGAAGACTCATCTTCCTGAGTTCAAATTTGGCCTCAGACACTTACTAGCTGTGTGACCCTGGGCAAGTCAACTAACCCTGTTTACCTCAGTTTCCTCACCCATAAAAATGAGCTGGAGAAAGAATGGGAAACTACTCTAATATCTTTGCCAAGAAAACCCCAGATGGGGTCATGAAGAGTCAGACACAATTGAATAACCACCACCATACAATCTGTACCTTCCACCCAATCAAAATTCTAGTAGTTGTCTCCCCCAGCACCCCCAATTCTCTTCCTAAATGAGTTCAGTGCCTGACTCACACAGTCTTTCTCTCCTCTCCAACTCCCACCTTCACATTAGGAGACTTTAACATACATATTGACTCTCCCTCAAACACCCTAAATACTCAATTCTTTAACCTACTCACTTCCCATGAGCTCCTCCTTCACCCCACTTCAGCCACACACAAAGATGGTCATACTCTAGATTGTGCCATCACCCACAAACTGTGTTCAGGAATTCTGCATTTCCCTTATCTGACCACAATCTATTGACTTTTTACCTCTCCCTCTGCTGTCTTTCACCAAACCATAATCTTCGTCTGAACTGTGACCTCCCATCCTTTGACTCCTCAATTCTCTCCCAGGCTATCTTCCCAGCACTAGACACTCTCTCATCCTCTGCCCACCTTGACCCCTTGATGAACCAATTCAACTCTACACTGGTGTCCTCTCTTGAGTCTCTTGTCCCCCTACAATATCCCTAATTAACCCAGCCAAGCCTCAGCCTTGGATCACTCTCACCGTTCATCAATTCTTACACATGTGCAGCTGAACACAGATGGAGAAAATGACACAACCATTCTGAGTGGGTCCACTACAAATTGATATTACATAACTGCGCCTGGGCCCTCACTGTGGCTAGGCAATCTTATTTATCAATTCACTCTCCCAACTCTTCACAGCACCTTTTCCAAACCTTCTTATCCCTCCACCAACCTCCCATGGCTTCTCTCCCCCTCTCAGCTAAGAATCTTGCCTCATATTGTACAGAAAAAATTGCAGCTGCTCACCATGAACTCCCTCTTCTCCTCTCCCTTTCTCTCATCTCCTATCACTCAGATGCCTTCTGCCCCTCTCTCCTCCTTCACTCCTGTCTCATATGAAGAAGTGGCCTCACTCCTTTACCTATTCAAGTGATCCCATTCCATACTGTTTCCTCCAACAGACTGCTCCCTTGGTCATCCCCCACACTTTCCCTTATTTTCAATTTCTCCCTCTCTACTGGCTCCTTCCCTCCTGCCCACAAATATGCCCATGTCTCCCCCATCCTCAAAAAACCTTTACTTGGTCCTTCCATCCCTGCTAACTACTGTCCTACAACTGCTGTTCTTTATGGCTAAACTCCTAGAAAAGGCCATTGACAATAGGTGCCTCCACTTCCTCTCCTCTCACTCTCTTCTTAACTCCTTACAATCTGGCTTCTGACCTCATCATTCCACCAAAACTTTTCTCCAAAGTTACCAACGATCTCTTAGTTACCAAATCCAATGGCCTTTTCTCAGTCCTCATTCTCCTTGACCCCTGTGCAGCCTTGGACACTGCTGACCACTCTCTCCTCCTGGTTTTCCTCTTATATCTCCATCTGTTCCTTCTCAGTCTCCTTGGTTGAATCCTCTTCCAGATCATGCCCTCTAACCATAAGTGTTCCTCCAGATTCTGTCCTGGGCCCTCTTCTCCTCTCCATGTATACTACTTCACTTGGTGATCTCATCAGCTCCCATGGATTTAATGACCATCTCTACACGGATGATTCTCAAATCTACTTATCGTGCCCAAACTCTGCTGACCTCCAATCTTGAATCTGTAACTGCCTTTCAGACATCTCGAACTGGATATCCAGTAGACATCTTAAACACATGCCCCAAACAGTTATCTTTCTGCCAAAACCTTCTTCCCTTCTATCTTCCCTATTACTGTAAAGGGCAGCACTATCCTCCCAGTCCCCCAGGCTCAAAATCTAGGAATCTTCCTGACCTCCTCACTCTCCATATTCAAGCTGTTGACAAAGCCTCTTAATTTCACCTCTGCAGCACCTCTTGAATATGCCTCCTTCCCTCCTCTGACACTGCCATCACTCTGGTACTGCAGGCCCTCATCACTTTGTGCCTTGATTACTCCATAGCCTGCTTCAGGATCTCCTTGCCTTAGGCCTCTCTCTCTCCAGTTCATTCTCCACTCTGCTGTCAAAGTGATCATCTTAAAACACCTTTCCTTCCCCTTCCCTGCCCCCCCACCCCAACTCCAGTGGCTCCCTATGGCCTCCATGAACAAATACAAAATGCTCTGTTTGGCATTCAAAGCCCTTCATTACCTAGTCCTCTCCTTCCTTTCCACTCTTCTCACACCTTACTCCCAGACAGGTACTCTTTGATCCAGTGACCCTGGCCTCCTGGCTGTTCCATGAACAAGACATTCCATCTCTGGCTTTGGGCATTCTCTCTGGCTGTCCCCCATGCCTGGGATGTTCTCCTTCCTCCACTCCACCTACTGACCTCCCTGGCTTAAGTTCCAAGGAGCCTTCTTCGACCCCTCTTAATTCTAGTGCTTTCCCTCTGTTAATTATTTCCTACTTATCCTATGTATAACTTGCTTTGTATATATTTGCTTGCACGTTGTCTCTTCCATCAGATTGCCTTTTTGTCATTTTTTTGTACCCTCAGCACTTAGCTCAGGGCCTGGCACATAGTAGGTGATTAATGAATGTTTACTGATTGACTGACTAAAAGGTTGGAAGGAAGACAGGTAATGCAGTACTTTAAAAGACAAAAAAGATTTTTTATTTGATTCTGGAGGTGACTGGGAGTCACTTAAGTTTGTGGGGGTGGGGAGAAGGTGACATGGTCAGAACTGCTCTTTGGTTCCCCAACTGATAAAAGGTCAAAGGATATGAACACACAGTTTTCAGAAGAAATCAAAGCTATCTATAGTCATATGAAAAAATGCACTAAATCACTACTGATTAGAGAAATGCAAATTAAAACAACTCTGAGGTACCAAGCCATACCTATCAGATTGGCTAATATGAGAAAAGAAAAATGACAAATGTTGAAGGAGATGTAGAAAAATTGAAACACTAATGCACTGTTGGTGGAATTGTGAACTGATCCAACCATTCTGGAGTGCAATTTGGAACCGTGCCCAAAGGGCTATAAAACTGTGCATAATCTTTGATCTAGTAATACAACTACTAGGTCTGTATTCCAAAGAGATTAAAAAAAAAGAAAAAGGAAAAGGACATCTGTACAAAAATATTTATAGCAGCTCTGTTTATGGTAGCAAAGAACTGGGAAACTGAGGGAATGTCCATCAATTGAGGAATGAACAAGTTGTGGCATATGATTATAATGGAATACTACTGTGCTGTAAGAAATGACAGGCAGGATGATTTCCAAAAAATATGGAAGGACTTACGTGAACTTCTGCAAAGTGAAGTGAGCAGAATCAGAACACTGTACACACTAACAGTATAATGATTAACTGTGAATGACTTAGTTATTCTCAGAAATACAATGATTCAAGACCATTCCAAAGGACTCATGATGAAAAATGCTATCCAACTCCAAAGAAAGATCTGATGGAGTCTGAATGAAGATCAAAGAATATTATTTTTCATTTATTGTTTTTGTAGTTTTTTTGGCCTTTTTTTTTTAACAACATGACTAACATGTAAATGTTTTGCATGACTGCACATATATAACCTATATCAAATTGTTCACCATCTCAGGGAGGGGAGAGGGATGGAGAGAATGTGAAACTCAAAATTTGAAAAAATAATGTTAAAAATTGTTTTTACATGTAATTGGGGAAATATTATTCAAAGAAGATATAAAATAAAATCCAGGTTAGTCAGGGTTGAGGAATTAAAGGTAACATGCACTATGATGTCAGAAGTAAAAATAAAAAAAAAAGAACTGCTCTTTGGGCACTTTGACAGCTAAGTGGAATGGACGGGGGGGGCAGAATTTGCAGCAGGGGCTTCAGTATAAGGCTATCTGTAAAATTCCAGATGTGCTTATTAGATTTAGTCAGATGTTTAAAGCATCCTTGACGAAAACCTTTGGCACTACAAAATAGGAGTTATCTTAAAATATAATGTAAACATTTCAATCAACTCTTTTATGGCTCCACTCATAACAGCAGTAAGTTCTCAGACCAAAACATCCATCTTTGGCTACCAGTGTCCAATGCGAATTGTTTCCTCAATTAGAAGGTAAGTTCTTTCCAGGGCAGGAAATGTCTCCATCTTGTATTGCTATATACCCAGGACTTAGCATAGTATTTAGCACACAGTGTCTCGGGCTTCCTTCCTAAATGTGTTATTCCTTCCTTTATTCTCATAGCTTTTTCAATCAATGACAAAATTTTGCTCTATACCGGAGTAGAGCCTATGGGTATGCAGGTGATACTGTGTCTACCTGTGAGGTCGGTGCCAGTTAAGCACAAACTCTACAAGGCTTATCAACTTTGAGGATCAGTTTATTTATAATGGAAGTAAGACAGGTTTACCACTAAATTGGTCACAAGGAAAAACATCTTCCTGCCATAGCAACTACTTTTATAACAAATAAGCATAGTTAAGCAAATCAAATCCACACACTGGCCATGTCCAAAAATACGCCTCGTCCTGCCCTCCAAATGCATCAGCCCTCTATGGTCGTGGCCAGCATGTTTCATCACAAATCCTTTGCAATTGTGGTGGGCCATTGTGTTGATCAGTCACTAAATCTTTCAGAACTGATTTGTCTTTACAGTATGGTTGCTGTTCTCCCGGTGCTGTTCATTTCAGTTTGCAACAGTTCAGGCAGGTCCCCCAGTTTGTCTGGGACCATCCCTCTCATCATTTCTTACAGCACAATGGCGTTACCCATCACCTTCATAAACAATAACTTGTTCAGCCATTCCCCAATCGACGGGCATCCTCTCAGTTTCGGATTCTGTGCTTTTCTTTGTGTTTTTCCTTTTAATCCCATGGCAACTCCAAAGCCCACTAGCTAAACTGAAAGAGGGGGGTGTCTCCACAACATTGGTGAGAAGCTATAGACAGCCCTTCCCCTCAGCATCTCAGGATTCTTCCCTTTGGACAGGCAGGAGTGGCCACGGAAAGAAGCAGGAAAGGAAGGAAGGAGGCTCCGGATAAGGGTGGGGCCTAGTGATCTCGGCCCTGGCGCTCCACTTCTCCCCCGCCCCCCCACAGGCCCCGCCCCGCAGAATAGAGAGAGAAAAGGGGGAAGGGAGGAAAAAAAAGAGGAGGGGGGAGATTGAGGAAGAGGGAGACTGGAGAAGGGGGGAGGTGGGGGGAACAGAGAGAGAAGAGGGGGCGGCCTCCCCCAGAGCGCCCCAATGGCGAAGGCTGCCAGGGAAGCAGGGAGGTCACCTACCTCGGTGGCGGCAGGGCGGCCCGCCCGAGCGGCCCCAATCGGCGGCAGAGGCTCGCTCGGCCCAGCTCGCCGCGCTGACTGCCTGAGGGGAACGAGGGAGGTACAGAATGCGTAGGTGCGTGGGGGGGGGCGTATACACTCGAAGGGGAAAGGCAGCGGATGCCTTTTGCGCGCGCACGCCAACGACCAGCCGGGCTAATGGCGTTTCCGTCCGTAACTGAACGCAACAACCAGGGAGAGGCGGGGTGATCTGGATCCCTAGCCGAGGTCCGAGCTGGCGCCCGGGCTACGCAGGCGTACTTCCGCTCGCGGCCTTCTGGGAAAGGGAATGGGGCGGGGGCAGGCGGCGTGGTTCCTCCCGTTCTCCGCCTTCTCTGAGGTCACAATGCATGCTGGGACTGGTAGTTTGGGGCTGCGGCCCTACGCCTTAGAGGCAGCCATAGGGAATGATCTTGGGGAAAGACTAAGTGCTTTTACTTGTCTGGCCAGAATCAGTCCCCTGGCCTCACTCAGTTGGGATGGACCTCTGGGTGATCCAGTGGCTGAACCTCTGAACTGTCAATCAGGAAACCCCACCCACTTATTTGCTCCGCCTACTGCATTGCAGAAAGCATTTGTCTCACTAGTGACCTGGCTCATGGATAGAGTAAATAAACAGTGTCTGATAACAAACTCATACAATGCATGATCAGTCAACAAACATTTATTAAGTGCAAGACACTGTGCTATGCAAAGACAAAAAATAGTCTCTGCCCTCATAGCTGTTACATTCCGTGACTGGGCCAACATGTATAATATAGATGGAGACAGGTAGATAGATAGATATGAGATAACTGCAAATAAACCGATCCATGCAAAACATCTACTAAGTGGCTAAAAGTCCATTTCCCTTCCAAATCCCAGAAGTCCTTCCAGACATAGCATGTATCGGGACCTAGGAATTCTAAAGCAAAGTACAACTGAGTCTTCTCTTGAGCAGGCAAAAGTGTAACAATAACAGTTCCCTCAAAAGGTTGAGCGCTCAGTTCCTATCAACAATAGATTATTAACAATAGCCATCATGTGCCCATTTAGAAATCCCTGTCAGGGCTGTGATCATTTCTAGTGCTCAAGTATAGAATGCTGAATTCAGTGTGAACGTGAACTTGGGCAGATTGGGGATTTGCCTATTTTCTGATAAGCACCTCCGACCCAATCTGCCTGCTGTTAAAGCATCATGGAGCAGGGTTAGTGGACTGAGTGACAAGACTGGGCAAGGACCACTACCTGCATTGTACAAGTAGTCAACAACCCAGAGTAGAGGCAGTCTCAGAGTTCATTGGCAAGAGCCTAATGGCAAAAGAAAAGCCCCAGGAAAAGACAAACACAGAGGCTGGCCCCAAAGCACTGTGAAATGAAAAAAAGCCTTAAGTAGAATCCAGTATGAGAACATCCAGAGCCAGTACAAGAACCCAACAAGAAGGCAGTCCTAGAGCTGAGCAACAAGAGAAAGTCCCTAAGCAGAGTGGAACTCAGGGCCTCCTGGCGAGAATCCAGCACAAGGGAGTAATCCTTGAGCCTCACAGCAAGAGAGAGGCCCAGGCAGAGTCCAGTGAAAGAGCAAATGAGGATCCCCAAAGCAGCAGGAAAATGCCTGGACCACAGCAGAAGAAAGGCCTCAGACAGAATCTAGGCAGCCGTAGTCAGGCATCCAAGAAATCTTTGCTGAACAATGAGAGAAAGGGCTAGTCAATTCCAGCCCTTTGGGGCCTATCCAGTCCACCCAGGAAGAAAAGTTTGGTTCTGGAATCAGCACCTCAGACACTGAAACTGTTATGAGCAGAACTGAAAACCAATACATTGGACTGAGAGATGCCTAAGGAGTAAATCCCAAAAAAGAGAGTAACCCTACAAAGCCGAATTAAGCCTAGGACTGATAGTTTTTGTTTCCTCTTTGCCTAGGCCTTTCCACTTAATTTCTTTTTTGTCTTATTACTATGGCTAACATTTCTAATATAGTCTTGAATAGTAATGATCTTATTGGAAAGGCTTCTAGTTTATTTTTCCCTTGCTCTTGGTTTTAGATAGAGTCTACTTGTTGTTGTTGTTTTTCCTTCATGCTTGAAGAGGACCATAATGACATCACAATGTTGGGGTCGGCGTATCTGACCATTAACGAGTTTAGAAAACTACCACAAGTCAGGCACAAATAGTCTATATGAACATTCAGGATGGAGATATCTTCAAATCTGCACATCTCACATTTCTTTTGAGCTAGTTTTATTCTTCTTTGCAAGTAAAGCACAGAACCTTCTTTGATGCCAGCACACTGTGCTGGATAGTCCTGTGCCAGTGTTTCCCTTGTCTCACAATCAATACCATTTTATCCTCATAATTTTAAGGAAAGCTCCATTCATTCCTATGCTGTCTAGTGTTTTTTAAAGGAATGCATATTGTACCTTGTCCAATGCTTTTTCTGCATCTTTTTCTGCATTTTTTGTTTGAAATAATCACATGATTTTTGTTGTTTTTGTTGTTAATATGACCAATTATGTTTATAGTTTTCCTAATATTGAATTGGCCCTGAATTCTTGATATAAATCCAGCCTGGTCAGAGAGCATGATCTTTGTAATATATTGCTCTTGTCTCCTTGCTAATGTTTTATTTAAATTTTTTGCTTCAATTTTCATTAGGGAAATTTGTTTATAGTTCTCTTTCTCTGTTTTGAATCTCCCTGGTTTACATATCAAAGACACAAGAACACAGAAGGAATTGGGAAGACCCTTTCTTTACCTACTTTTTCAAGAAGTTAATATAGTTTTGGAATTAACTTAAATGTTTGGTAGAATTCTCTTATGAATCTATCTGGTCTTGGGTATTTTTCTTTAGGAGTTTACTTATGACTTGTTTAATTTCTTTTTCTAAGATAAGGTTAAGTATTCTATTTCCTGTACTATTACTCTGAGTTATTTATGTTTTTGTGACTATTCATCCCATTTAGGTTGTCATTTTTATTAGTATGTGGTTGGGTGAAATAGCTTCTAATAATTGCTTTTATTTTTTTCTTCATTTGTTGTGAATTCACCTTTTTCTTTTTGATACTGGTAATTTTTTTATTCTTTCTTTTTAAAAACCAAATTAGCTAATGGATTATCTATTTTATTGTTTTTTTTTCCCTTCAAAAAAGTAGCTCCTAGGCTTTATTTATTATACTGCTTTTTTTTAAACTTGCAATTTTGTCAATCTTTCCTTTGGTTTTCAGGATTTCTATTTTGGTGTTTAACTGAAGGTTTTTAATTTGTTAGTGTTCTAGTTTGTTTGTTTTTTTAATTGCATGTCAGATTCATTTATCTGCTTTTCCTCTTTTTTATCAACAAACATATTTAAAGATCTAAAATTTCCCATATTTACTACCTTGGCTACATCCTACAGATTTTTGTATATTGTCCCATTATTGTCATTATCATTAATGAAATTATTGATTTGTTCTATAATTTGTTCTTTAATCCACCTGCTCTTTAGGATTATGTTATTTAGTTTCCAATTAATTTTAAATTTTGCTTTAAAGGCCGTTTATTTAATGTAATTTTATTGCATTATGGTCAGTAAGAGATACATTTAATATATTTACTTTTCTGCATATGTTAGTGAGCTTATTATGCCTTAATACATAATCAGTGTTTGTGAAGGTGCCATGCAATCCGGGAAAAAAATATATTCCTTTTTATTTCCATTCAATATTCTCCAGAAGTCTATTACATCTAACTTTTCTAAAAAAATTTTTCAAGTCCTTAACTTCTTTCTTGTTCATTTGTTATTTGGGTTTATCTAGATCTGAGAGGGTTCAATTGAGGTCCCTTACTATTATAGTTTCATTATCTATTTCTTCCTGTAACTCATTTAATTTTTCTTTTAGGAATTTAGATGTTATGTATGCCATTTGGTGTATATATGTTTCACATTGATGTTAATTCATTATCTATAGCACCTCTTAGCAAAATGTAGTTTCCCTTTTACTTAGGGCTATTTTTGTTTTTGCTTTGTCTGAGATCATAATTACTATCCCTGTCTTTCTTTACTTCAGCTAAAACAAAATAGCTTCTGCTCTAGTCCCTTATTTTAACCCTGTGTATACAGACAGTTCTCATTTTATGCAAGTGGACCTGTTCTGTGGGGAAGGGAGGGAGGGAAGAAGGAAAGCAGGAAGAGAGCTGTGTACCCATAAAGAGAGGAAGCCAGCACATGGTTCAAAGATACATGAGGGCCAGGGACAGAGAAGCAAGAGCAGGAGGAGGAACACATAGGGCTGGGGCCAACCACTAGGGGCCTGGCTGGAACTGAGAGGAAGAACACACAGAGGGCAGACATGTGGGGGCCAGACATAGACACAGATAGGAGAGGATGGGTGATATGTGGGGACTGGGAACAAACATATGGTAACCAAGCACAGACAGACAGAAGACAGACACATGGGAGTTGAAATAGGGCAAAGATCTCCTCTTTGGGCACTGGAGGGTGGTGGTCTTCATTCTTCTTTTACTTGCAGTGGCTTTTCTCTTAGGGTTTTTTTGTTTGTTTGTTTGTTTTTGTTTTTTTAGTAGGGGGGGTGGGAGGCCAAGGAGCACTGAGCTGAGAGGCAGGAGTGGAGAGAGCACAATACTATACAGTAAAGTTAACATAGATTTTTTTTTTTGGAATACAGATTTCTTTCAGAATTCTTTACCTAAAGTCAAATTTGCATATTGCAGATTTACATAAAATGAGAACTGTATATTTTTGTTTCATGAGTGTTTCTTATAAACAATGTATTTTAGATTCTGATTTCTAATCCATTCCTCTATCCTCTTCCATTTTCTGTGTGAGTTCATCCCATTCACATTCATAGTTATGATTGCTAACTATTTCACTCCATCCATAACTCTTATACTTTTTCTTCTCTTCTCCTCACCCCTCTTTTAGAGTCTGTTTTGGTTTTGACTAATGCCTCCCTTAACCCACCTTCCTCTGCCTCTTATTCCTCTCCTTTCTCTTAACACATTTCCCTCCTATTTCCCTGTTGTCTAAGATATTTTTGTATATATTTGTGTATGTGTGTCTTCTTCCCTCCTTTAGCCAGTTCAGATGGAAGTGACATTCAAATGTCATCTGCTCCCTCCCACTGCCCTCTTCTCATAATCTCCTTTCTGCACAATCTATATATATGAAATAATGTCCCCATTGTTCCTCTCCCTTCCCCCTTTTTTCAGTGTGTTTCTCTTCTCCATCCTTTCCATTCTTCTTTTGAGATGATCAAAACATGACAGAATCACTCTCAGTTTTTGTGGCGAATTCCTCTATAACTCTTCATCATAATTGAGTTCTGAGGGGGTTATATGTATCATCTCCCCATGTAAGAGTGTAAACAGTTTAACTTTGTTTAGTCTCTTATTATTGCTTATTCATATTTACTTTTTCTGGCTATTGTTGCTTCTCTTGACTCTTTTGTTTGTGTGTCAAATTTTCTACTCAGCTCTAGTCCCTCCCCCCTCATAGTATTATACTTAGTTTTGCTGGTTAGTTATTTTTTTATTGTAAGCCTAGCTCTTTCACCTTCTGGAATATTATATTCCAAACTCTCTGTTTCCTCATGGTGGTGGACACTAAATCTTTTGTGATCCTAACTATGGCTCCTTGGTACTTGAATTCTTTTTTTCTGTCTACTTGCACTATTTTTTCCTTGACCTGGCTTTTAACTCTAATACTCCTGGGAATTTTCTTTTTGGGGTTTCTTTCAGGAAGTGGCTAATGAATTATTCTTTAAATTTATACTTTTTTTCTGATTTTCAGATATCTGGAAAGTTCTCTATTTTGATTTCTTGAAACAAAGTGTCTACCCTCTTTTTTATGTTCACGGATTTCAGGTAATCCAATGATTCTTAAATTGTCTCTCTCTGATGTTTTCCAGGTGAGTTGTTTTTTGTATGAGATATTTCACATATTTTCTATGTTTCTTTTCATTTTTTTGACTTTATTTTATTATTGTCTCATGGTGTCATCAGCTTCCATTTAGCAAATTTTCATTTTCAAGTAGTTATTTTCTTCAGTAAGGTGTTGTGTCTCTTTTTCCAAGCTGTTAATTCTCTTTCTATATCTTTCTTCCTTAGCTCTTGTTTCTTTCCCCATTTTTTCCTCTACTGCTCTCATTTGGCTTAATTTTTTTTTGCTCTTTTTAAAACTCTTTTTAAAAAAAAACACTTTCTTTAACTCTTCTAGGAATCCTTGGTGTGCTTGTGTCTAAACTTTTTCTTCGAGGTTTTCTTTGTGGATATTTTGAAGTCATTCTCTTCTGTGTTTGTGTCTTGAGCTTCCCTATCACTATAGTAGCAGCTCTTTGTAGTCAGGTTCTTTTTTTCAGTTTTTTGCTTGTTCCTCCAGCCTGTTTCTTGACTTTGGACTTGATATTAGAGTTGGGCTCTGTGTACTTGTGGCTGGGTGTGGGGGTGGTAGTGGAGAGGATGTCTGGCCTGCGAGTTTTTTGTGCTCCAAAAGTGGGATGATCTGGGATGAGGTTTGTTCACTGTCCTCCTAGTCTGTGCTCTGCAAATTCCTCACCCTGGTTTAGGTCTACTGACTTGTCCCTGGTTAGAAGTTTCAGTAGACTATTTCTTTTTATTTTTTTAAGGCAATTGGGGTTAAGTGACTTGCCCAGGGTCACACAGCTAGTAAGTGTTAAGTGGTTGGTCTGAGACCGGATTTGAACTCAGGTCCTCCTGACTTCAGGGCCAGTGCTCTATCCACTACGCCACCTAGCTGCCCCCTCAGTAGACTGTTTCTGAACTCAGCCACTATCAGTTCACTGCAAGGCTCTGCAAGTTCAGAATGACTAAACTGCAGGATTCTCTTTGGTCTGGGACTTCTACCCTGGGTATTTCTCTGAAGACTTATAGTATTGAGCTGAAGGCTAGAAATGGGCCACAACTCCTGCTCCTGGGATCAGAGCCACATAGCTATTGTTTATTTCCAGAGCTTCTTCCTTATTCAGTACACATCTAAGGCCTAAGCTAGTCACTGCTTCTCTCCATCCCAAATCTGTGACCATAACAGAATAGTGAGCTACAGAGCTGGCAAATGGCATCTGTTCTTGGACCCAGGACTTGTCTATGGATGCTGGAATGTTCCCCACTGCCACATGCACTCATGGCCATCCCCTGTCCCCAGTGTCCAGAGACCTGTTTGTCTTCCTAAGCTTCCCGGGCCTGGAAAAATGATTCACTATTACTTTTTCTTAGATTTCTTGATCAGAATTTTATCTGGTACATTTTCTAGATCTTTGTTGAGGAGGTTTGTTGGGTGAGATAGGCTAAAATACTTCTCACTCCATTGTCTTGACTTCACCTCACTTTCACTAACTAACCCTCAAACTTTCTGTACCTCCCTATTGCCTACAAAGATGACTATGTCTCTCCTATCCTGGAAAAAAACTGTCACTTGATACTTCCATCCCCACTAGCTATTGTTTTATATTTCTTCTGCCCTTTGTGGCTAAACTCCTTGCAAAGGCAATCTACACTTCGTGGTGTCTCTACTTCCTTTCCTCTTTTCTTAACTCTTTGCAATTTGATTTCCAAATTTGTCATTCAACTGAAGCTGCTGTCTGAAAAGTTATTAATGATCTCTTAACTGACAAATCACTGATATTTTCTCTTTTTTTGTAAATTTTTTATTCATTTTAAACAAATACAAAATGAGAAAAGAAAAAAAAAAAGAAAATTTCCATGTACACAGCAGAATATAAGAGAGGATTCAATATAAAACAATAAATTTCCATTTCAAGAAAAGCTATGTAATAAACACTACACACTGTTTTTAAAGCTACCCAGCTTTTCTTTGTTTCCTTCTAGGTTTTCTTTTGTTCTCTGCTGTGCACTTTTTACTTTATTTTTTTTCCTTCCTCCCCTAATCCTGCCCTAAAGAAGGCTACAATTAAACACAGATGTATATATACATATAAATATACATAGATATCTATAAACATAAGCATACACACACATACATATATATACATACATTATATATGTGTGTGTGTGTGTGTGTGTGTGTGTGTGTGTGTGTGTGTGTGTGTGTGTGTGTAAAGCCACACTATGCATATTTCTACTTGTCATCTCTTTCTTTGGAGGTGGATAGCATCTTTCTTCACTGGTCCAAATCTTTCCATGTTTTTCTAAATCAACCAGCTTATCATTTCCTATACCACAGCAGTATTTGAACACAATCACATTCTATCTAAGAAATTGTCTATGAAAGTTTCTTCCCAATTTTTTTGCATTCTTTCTATTCTTGGATACATTGATTTTATTTGTAGAAGAAAATTTTAATTTAAAATAATCAAAATTATCCATTTTACACATCAGTAATGCTCTCAAGTTATAATACAGTTTGAAGTCTGATACTCTCGAATCTGCTTCCTGTAGATCTTTTCCCCCCGGTTTCTTTGAAATTCCTGACTTTTTTTTTCTTCCAAGTTAACTTTGTTATTATTTTTTCTAACTCAGTAAGATAATTTTTTGGTAATTTAACTGGGATGGCATTGAAGAGATAGATTAGGTAAAACTGTCATTTAAAAAAAATATTGGCTTTACCTACCCATGAATAATAAATATCACTCCAATTATTGATATCTGACTTTATTTGCATAAAAAGTATTTTATGTTTATGTTCTTGTAGCTCCTGTATCTGTTTTGGCAGGTATACTCTCAGGTATTTTATGTTGTCTAGTTATTTTAAATGGTCTAAAATAATATTGGTGTCACATAGTATAGTTTCCTTATTTTTCTTTTTAAATTAAATCTATTTTAGCTTTAATTTTGTCTGAGATTATGCTCCAGCCCTTTATTTCATCCTTGTGTTTTTATTGTGTTTCCTAAAAGCAACATATTGTTGAATTAAAATTTTTATTCTGTTATCCATGTACATTTAATGGATAAATTCATCCCATTCACATTCTGAACTGTAATTATTTGTTGTGTATTTCCCTCCTTCCTATTTTTCCTCTCCATCCTTCTCACCTTATTTATCCTATTCCTCCTCACTCTAATTTACTTCTACTCACTACCTTGCCCTCCTATTCCT
Source organism: Phascolarctos cinereus (assembly GCF_003287225.1). NCBI lineage: Eukaryota > Metazoa > Chordata > Mammalia > Diprotodontia > Phascolarctidae > Phascolarctos > Phascolarctos cinereus. Next base: position 72,648,550 of record NW_027556291.1, on the reverse strand, counting down.
TAACCTCCCCACCCCTCTAAGAGTCCCTCCCTTATCCTCTCCCCCCACTTTATCCCCTCTCTTATTTCTTTCTAAATTTAGAAGACTTTTATACCCTTCTAAACGTATATGTTGTTCCCTCTTAAACCCATTCCTGATGAGAGGAAGGTTCCAGCACTACCCACCTTCCTCCCACTAGATTCTTCTGTACCAATTTTTCCTTTTATGCTTCACTTGTATGAGGTAATTATTCCTTTTTAATCTCTCCCTATAGTTTTATTATTTTTTTAAGAATTACCCCATCATTCACAGCTGAGCCCAAGCCTTTCTTTCAAATTACCCAAGTAATGATGATAGTCATAAGAATACTGATAACATTTCTGCATATAAGAAGTAAATAATTTGGCCTTATTGAGTCCCTTATAATTGGTCTTTAATGTTTACCTTATATTTCTCCTGGATCTTATATGTTGAATTTCCCCTTAACTTCTGCTATTTCTGTGACAAATACCTGAAAGTCTTTCAGTTCATTAAATATCGATTTTTTTTTCATTCAGGATTATACTTAACTTTGCTGGGTAAGTTACCCTTAGTCATAACCCTAGCTTTTTTGTTCTATGAAATATAGTATTCTAAGACCTGTGGTCCTTCAACGTGATGGCTACTATGTCTTGTGGAATCCTTATTGTAGCCTTATGATATATAATTTGTTTTTTCCTTGTTGCTTGCAGTATTTTCCCCTTAACCTGGGAGCTTTGAAACTTGGCTGTGATGTTCCTGTAAGTTTTCCTTCTAGGATCTCTTTCAGGTGGTGATTGGTGGATTTTTTTTCTATTTCTGCTTTGCCTTCTTGTTCTAGAACTTCAGGGCAATTTTCCTTGATAATTTCTTGTAATATTGTATCAAGATTCTTTTTTTTTTAGTTGCACCTTTCAGGTAGTCTGACTATTCTTATTATTGTCTGTACTTGATCTGTTCTCCAAATCAGGTGTTGTTTTTTTTTTTTCCTGACATGTTTCACATTCTCTTCCATTTTTTTATTTTTTTGATTTTGTTTTATTATTTCTTTGTATCTTATAATGTCATTAACTTCCCCTTACCCAATTCTAATTTTCAAGGAATTATTTTCTTTCTTAAGTTTTGGATTCTCTATTTTCAGTTGACTGACTATCTTTTCCTAATTTTCTTGATTTTCTTGGGTTGCTCTTATTTTTTTCCTAGTTTTTCCTCGATCTCTCTTATTTGATTTTTAAAGTCTTTTTAAAATTCTTCTAAAAACTCTTTTGTCCTTGGGACCATTTGATGTTTCTCATTGAAAAAGGAGTGGCTTTTTTAGCTCCATTATCTTCCTCTTAATATGAACCCAGATCTTTTCTATCCCCATAGTAGCTCAGGTTCTTTCTCTTTTGCTTACTCATTTTTATTTTTATTTCGTTTTTAGCAGCTATTAATATAATCAAGTTCTAGTCTTGAGGTATGGGGAATGATGCCCCAAGCCTCAGGTCTTTCTTACTGTTATTTTCTGGGCTCTGTCCTGGGGTCCCACCTTGGTCATTCCTCTCTGCCCCTAGGCCACAGCTAGGGACCCCAGCCATGCTGTCCCATAAACAGGCCTGCTCTCTCCTATGGCTGCAAACTACAGCTGTCCTCTCTGCCCTGGACCTGAAACCAGGAACTCTGCTGTCCTGCAAGTGCCCACAGCCAGAAGAGTCCCTGCCCCTCTGCTACTGCACTCACCAGGTATGTGCTAGTTCCTTCTCCCCCACATCCACAGCCTGGGACAAATTTGGTCAACACAGCTGTGCTTGGCATACCTCAACAGCAGAAGGTCTTTCAATCTTCTACTCAACTGTCAGAACCGCCTCCCCCCCCCCAAGTCTGTGAGGTGAAAGTTCTGTCAGGTGAAATTTCCTGAGGCTGAGGTTGCCTCCCAATCCCCATCTTCCCTGGGGGCTTATTGTTTGTTGATTCCCCAGAAGTGGCCTGGAGGTATTTATATTTCATTCAGGCCAAACCTCTACCCCTGGAGGCTGAGTTTTTCCTGGGGTCTTCTCAAGTTATCTTGGGAGGACAACTGCTTTGCCCCACTCCTGTTTATTTCTGCTGCTCTACATTCTCTCTGAGGCAACGTTCTGTCTTTCTTTCTTGTGGAGGAAATTTGGAAAGCCAGAAGTTTTCTAACCTATTCCGCTATCTTCCCAGAATCCTCTCCCGCTGATATTTTCTCCATCCTCATCCTTCTTGACCTTGATACTTGTGATTTTTGAAATATATTGTTTGATGTTATAATTAGAATGATAAGACTCCAATATGGAGTCGCTTAGGCTGTGTTCCTAATGCCCATGAAATATATAGGCAATGGCAGACAGTTTTGTTCTTTCCCACTGTTTTGACCAGTTTTAACCCTGTGTTAAGCAGTTAGTGATCATAGCTTCTGATTAATAAAACTCTTGGCTGCTGCAGTGACCTGTGAGCTACTCCTTTTCTGCTTCAGATAGCCAACTCAAACCCTCACCCTCCTGATGAAGAAATTCTCCCCACCCAAGCCTGGTATCAATAAGTAACTCTGAGGACTTCTCCACCACATATAGGTCTGTTAGGAATGTCCCCTCCCACATCTGGCATTGATTACTTATTCTCAACTAAGCCCATATCTGAAATACCTGCTCAAATCTCAATTTTGAACATATGCTTTCCCCAACATGACTCCGTCTGCCTAGACTAGGTGAGTTTCTTGCAATGTAGGGCTGAACTTCTGCCTGTATTGCCATATAGGTTATGTGTATATGCTTTTTTTTTTAAGTCTGCTTACTGTGCCACATAATAATAACGCTCATATTTATGCTGGCTTCTCAAGTACCAATTTTCTGTAAATCCCCAAACTCAGGTCTTTACTTTAATCCAAGCTTTTAAGCCAAATAAAGCAACCTTTCTGCAGCCTTTGACACTATTGATCATCCTCTTTTCCTTTATAATCAGTTCTCCCTAGGTTTTTGCAATACTATTCTCTCCTGGTTCTTTTCCTACCTGTCTGACCTCTCCTTCTCTGTCTACTTTGCTGGATTTGATGGGGTGCTTGTGCTTAGACCCCAACCCTAGCAGCACACCTCTCCCCATCCCAAAGACCCTACCTCTGGCAATAACTCATGAGTGGGCCCAGTGAGGCAAACTATCTCTCCCTGTTAGAGGAACAAGCTGACCTCTGTAGAATTTCCCTTGTATAAACAGGACTATCTCATACCAGTAGAATTATCATGTACTGATTCTCAGAGTTACTGTATACAATCCAGAGATCAAGCCATAGACATCAACTCCCAAGGCTCTCTTGCTACAGATGTAGACATACTGATGTACAGACTCCTTAGAACTCCCTCCCCCCCAGATCATGCCAGTAGTGAATGACACCTGTGCCCAAAGTACAGAAACTGTATGTTCACGACCTAATTAGCATTATATGGCACACTACTCACTGAATCTTTCCTATATAAGCTTTAGCATTACTACTGTTAGGTTGAAAGTTCCTTAAGGAGGTCTACCCACTATATTAGCATTATAATAAACTTTTTGCCACTTGACTGGAAGACTGCTTGAGTCCGTGAATTCCTTCCAGACAACTCTGCCCTGAGCCTCATTATTTTGGGGTCCCTGAACTCCTAAAACTATATCAGATCTTTATCCACATCATACCTGCTAATAATGGGTGTCCCCCAAGACTCTGAGCCCTCTTTTCCCCTCTATATTGTTTTATTTGGTGATCTTATCAGCTCCCATGGATTCAATTATTGGTTGTTGTTGTTCAGTAATTTTTCAGTCGTGTCCAACTCTTCGTGATCAAATTTGTAGTTTTCTTGGCAAAGATGTTGGAGTGGTTTGCTGTTTCCTTCTCCAGTTGATTTTATAGATGAGGAACTGAGGCAAACAGGGTTCATTTACATATATGTAAATATGTAGGCAACCTAAGTGACTTGCCCAGGGTCACACAGCTAGTAAGTGTTTGAGGCCAGATTGAACTCAGGAAGATGAGTCTTTCTGACTCTGGTATCCTATCTACTGAACCATCTAGCTGCCCAATTATCATCTCTATGCAAATGATTCTCAGATCTATTTATCCAGCCCTAACCCCTGTCCTGAACTCCGAGCTCACATCTCCAACTGCATCTCCAACTGGATGTCCTATGAAGACTTAACACTCAACATGCCCCAGAATGAACTCATTTGTTTTTCCCCTCAGGCCTTTCCCACTTCCTAATTTCTGTTACTGTGGAGGGTATCACCATCTTCTCAGTCATTTGGGGTCAGAACCTAGGATGACACCTTGACTCTTCTCTCTTACTTCCCACATCCAATTTGTTGCTAAGGTCTGTCCATTCTACCTTTAAAACATCTGTCACGTACATCCCATTCTCTCCTCTGATACTGCCACCACCCTCACCACCTGCCTGGACTTTTGCAATAGCCTACTGGTGAGTCTCCCTGTCTCAAATTTCTCTTTACAGCAGTCCATCCTCCATTCAGCTATTAACATCATCTTAAAATTCAAGTCTGACCATGTTGTACACAATCCCCACTCATCTATCCTATTCAGTCAATTCTAATGGTTTCCTATTACCTTCAGGATAAAATATAGAATACTCTTGTTTTTAAAGCCCTTCTTAACCTAGTCCCTTTCTACCTTTCCAGTCTTTTTATACCTTTCTCCCCTCCATGTATTCTGTAATACAGTGATGCTAGGTTACTTACGGTTTCCTGAACAGAATATTCCATCTCTTGGCTCTGGCCATTTTCACTGGATGGCCCCCAAGTGTGTAATGTTTTCCCTTCTCACTTCCACATCTAGGCCTCCCTTCAAATTTTTCAAAAATTTCCTGGTTTCCTTCAAATTCCAGTTAAAGCCCTACTTTCTTCAAGAAGTCTTTCCTAGTCCTCTTTAATCTTTAATCTGGACTACCCTCAATTTACTCTTGTCTTTCATTGTAACCCCTAAGATTTAGCAAAGTAACTTGATAAGTGTTTGTTGATTGGTTGATCATCATCTAATGATGTCAAAGACTCTTCAACTCCTATGTCTAATTTTTAAATTTTAATTTCTAATCTTTCCTTTGGAATTCAGGCTCATTTTAAAAATTCATGAGAAGTGGGGGCAAGTAGCAGGAAAGATAACTGTATTTTATTTTAGTATTGTTTTTTGGTGAGCTTCTTGAAGGCAGGGACTGTTTTTTGCCTTTGTATCCCTAGTGCTTAGCAAGTGCCTGGAATATAGTAAGTAGATGCTTAATGAATGTTGACTGACTGACCATGGTTTGAACCTCAGTTTCTTCATCTGTAAAAAAAGGGCTATAATATCTGTAGTGCCAAATTTGGGAACTAATGAGTGGACCAGTTTGGCTAGCATGCTAGAAGAGTAATGTGATGCCAGCATGGAAAGAAAGGCTAGAGACCGATTGTGCAGAGCTTTAATTCCAAGCTGAAGACTTTGGGTGTGGTTCTAGAGAACAGAAGGAGTCCCCAGAGCTTCTTCAGTGACATGGTCATTTCTGGAAGATCATTTTGTCAGTTATGAGGATGTCTTGGACATATGAGGGAGGCTGAGACAGGAGATCCCACAGGGAGGCTGTTGTTGGAGCTGAGGTCATGCATCATAATTTTACAGTGGTAAAAACAACACAGCTTGGGGCCTTCCTTGAGTGATGCCCAGCATCACAGGGCCTCCGAATAGGAGGAGAGAAATGAGATGAGGAGGGCAACCATGACATCAAAGATTGAGACAAATTGAAGATCCAAAGGTGGATGATCCTAGGGGAGCAGAGCAGGTTGAATGTTGGCCTTGAAAGCTGTAGGTATAAATTCTGCCTCTGATATCTCCTAGCTTTGTGACAGTGGGGAAGTCACTTAAACTTTCTGAGACTCAGTACTTTCAAGCATAAAACAATATCTCTAGGACTTTGCCCTTGATGAACCCCAGACACTTACCATGTGACCCTGAACAAGTCACTTAAGCCCTGTTTGTCTCAGTTTCCTCACCTGTTAAAAGGAAATGATAATAAAACCTACGTCCCAGGGTTGATGTGAGGATCAAATGTCATGTTTGTAAAACACTTAGCACAGTTCCCAGAATGTAATTGAGGCTATATAAATAAATAAATAAATCTTATTCCCTTATTTTATCCCCTTCCTCATGTTCCTTACTGTTTTCATTGGTTTTCTCAACTCAACAGTGTCAGTGTTCAGGGTGAAAGGCCTATGCTTGGATAAAGTTCTCCTCCTGAATCCTGCCTACAGTGGTCAAGATTAAGCCCCTCTTTTTTGTAGGAACTGTTTGGTCTTATCTCCTGCTTTAATTTTGGCCTGGGATGCCTGGCTGCTAATTTGGGCTAGGAGTGCACTGATTCCTCTTGCTGCTGAGCCTTTTTTCTCCTATTTCTGCAAGGAATCCCAGGCTACTCCTATGCTAAGATCTCCCTTTGCCATGATGCTCACTGGATTCTCAAGGGCCCTTCTCCATTTCTATTGCTGCAGAGTTCTACTCATGCTGTGGGACTCTAGGCCACCCCTGAGCTGGGCTCTGCCTAGGGCTCTCTCACCTCTCCACCCTTGCTGCTGGGCTCTGGGACTACTACCTTCACACTGGAGCTCCCTTTCCATTGTTAGTAGGGCTGTTTTGTTGGTCCTTCTGTCTACCCCCATGTTGTCTACGTCAAGGTTTCTGCAGGATCCTGTATATCCCTGTGCTAGGTGGAGAAATCTGCAGGTGATTCTCCTTATTCTTTTGTTAATTGGTGCATTTTTAAGTTTCACTGGGGTGTTTGCAGGGGATCTAGGCTCCTCTAGGTTCCAACATCAGTATCTTCCCCCAATCCTTCCCCCCATTCTTCTCCACTGCTATCACTCTTTCCCAGCTCCTTCCTCAGTCAGTCCTGGGAGCATGACTTTCCCTTAGCTTAGACTTATACCTATCACTAAGCTGCCCCTCACTTAGAAGGAAACAGAATCATCCTCCTTTTACCAAGCCTTATTGCACCACTTAAATCTGCTTACTCATGGATCGTTACATTACTTAGAGTCCAGATTCATAAGACTTAATCTTTCTTATGAGAATATTATAAGAATTATTAATAAGTCAAAACCATAAGCTTCTCTCTTATTTGGCTCAGCCCCCAGCTAATTAATATGTGCATCAATTCACATATATCATTACATTCACAACACAAATTAAATGAGTAAACATCAGCATTATTGTCTGGCTTCACGCATAACTATTTCTCCATTTCTCCCCAGGATGTTGTAAGTTAGTGTGGTCAGAGGTAAAATATTCCTAGCTCTCTGTAACCTGCTGAATTGCCTGCTCCTATACCTGAGCTAATTGATTGTAATAGACTGATCATAATCCTCATAAGAACTATAGTCCTGCCTTTCTAAAACTGAATTTGTAGGGGCCCAGGCCAGCCATGTTCCTATACTCTGTTGGGGTGTGCCTATACTTAGATAGCTCTATAGCTGAGGTACTAGCCAAAAAAGGGGCAACCTCTCAGTTTATCCCTCTCTTATCATTTGTACTGGTTTTGGGAGTACAATCCACAGAGTCTTCTATACTTGTACTGTGTTTCTGAGTCATTGTTTGAGTCAGGCAGTCATTGTATGAAGGTGGCCTCTTTTGCTCAGAACTGGCTGAAGTAAGTGTCCATCTGTCTGGACCAGGATCTCTCATGGATTCCACCAAAGTAGATGGGTTCTTATCATCACCAACCCATGTTTCCAGCCTCACTTTCTGGATTGGGGGCTTATGCTTGGTTCTCTTTCTTTTTTTAAATGCATTTTTATTGATGTCTTCTTTTTCTTACATCATCATAGTCATCCCAAGTATCCTTTTCTCTCCCCCTCCCAGACAGCCATCCCATTTAACAAATAGTATTTATTTTAGAGAGACAAGAAACCAGCACAACTGATCAATACATTGAAAAAGTGAAAAAACATGTGGATGTATAACATCTGTGGACCTGCTATGTCCATGAAGAGGTGGGTTGAGGTGTCCTCTCATATCCCCTCATTTCAGTACTGTTTGAGCTTTATAATGTTGTAAATTTACTTTTGATTTTTTTGATGTATTGTTCTTTCTATTTATATTGTTGTAGTTACTGTGCATATTGTTTTCTTGGCTCTGCTTCCTTTATTTGGTATCAGTTCATGTAGATTTTCCCATGATTCTCAGTATTCATCACACACATCATTTCTAACAATACAGTAATATTCCATTACATTCATGTACCACAGTTTGTTTAGCCATTCTCCCAATTGATGGACATCTATTCATTTGCAATTCTTTTGATGGATATCTATTCATTTGCAATTCTTTTGATGGACATCTATTCATTTGCAATTCTTTTGATGGACATCTATTCATTTCCAATTCTTTTGATGGACATCTATTCATTTCCAATTCTTTTGAAAAGTGCTGTTATACATGTTTTAGAGTATGTGAGGACTTTCTTCTTATCGATGGCTTCCTTGGGATATAAGCCCAATAATGAGTCTCTGGTTCAGAATACAGATATTTTACTCACTTTATTTGCACAATTCCAAATTACTTTCCAAACTGGATTTACCATTTCACAGCTTTGCCAACAATGTATTAGTGTGCCTATCCTTCTACAGCTCCTCTCACATTGACTCTTGCCATTTTTTGACATTTTTGCCAATTTGCGGTTTTAGGTGGAATCTTGGGGTTCTTTGGATTTGAAGCATTCTTTCATGAGGTGTGAATTTTAGAATTCTTCTTTTGAGAACTCTTTGTTCATATCCTTTGACTATTTATCTACTGAGATATGACAAGTAGATGTATGTAAATATATAACATGTATACATTGGATATATTATATATGTGCATATGTGTGTGTGTGTGTGTGTGTGTGTGTGTGTGTGTGTGTGTGTGTGTGTGTGTAAGGTCTGGAATTCCCCGGGCTGGGGAATTCTGTACCTTACCCATAACTGTGGGGTGAATTTTGATACCAAAGAGGCCAAGGAGCTCCAGATTGATTATAGGAGTTTAATCAATTACTTACAAAGCATGGGTGATCAGCGGCAGCTGCCAGACAGTTCAGTGGATCCCCCTGTGAAAGAACCCCCAAAATCCCCATGATAATTATAGAAAACAAAGGGAGGAGGAGCCAGAAAGTGCATCACTACTGATTGAGGGATATTTTTGGTTTTCTGCTTAGTAATGAGCTTGGGCGTTAAGCCAATGTTATGCCCAAACATAAATTTGTGTAGTGATCATGTACCCGTCACATATGGGTCATGATAGTCTTGTTATGGCTTTCATAGGTCATAGTATCTAAGTTTTGACTCATGTCTAAATTATGATTCAGTATCTAAGTTATGATTTTTAACAGGTCACCATGTTCAGGCTTCCACCTTTCATGGAGTTTAAGCTTTCAGGGCTTTTCACTTATTACTGTACTTAATGTTTTTTCCCCAATTGGGACCTCACAGTGTGTGTGTGTGTGTGTGTGTGTGTGTGTGTGTGTGTGTGTGTGTGTGTGTTGTTTATATATCTTGGATACCAAACCTTATCAGAGAAATTTGACAAAAAGACTTTTTACCATTCGACCACTTTCCTTCCTATCTTAGATGCATTAATGTTGCCTCTGCAGAAGTTTTTTAGTTTCGTATAATCAAAGTTATCTATTTTATCTTTTGTAGTTGCCTATATCTCTTGTTTGATTATACGTATAGAATATATATATATACACACACACACACACACACATATATATGTTATACAGATAGAATACATCTCCTATCTGTAGCTGGGAGAGGTATATGATATATTTTTCTTCTTTTTTTTTATAATATGATCTTTAATAATAAGGTCCCCTATCCATTTCAAATGTATTGTTGAATATGGTATAAGTGCTTGTCTGGTCTAATTTCTGCCAGACTGCTTTTCAGCTTTCTTGGTAGTTTTTATTTAAAAAGGAGTTTTTTCCCCTAGGTAACATATTTTCTACTTTATCAAACACTGGGTTATTAAATTCTATTATTTCTGATTCTTTCTTGTTCTGTAGTCTGTTCCATTGATCTTTCTATTTTTTAAACCAATGCCAGATAGTTTTGATGACTGCTGCTTTATAATGTAGTTTGAGGTCTGGGAGTGCTATTCCCCCGTAATTCTCAGTTCTTTTCATCATTTCCCTTGATATTCTATGTCATTTGTTTTTCCAAATGAATTTTGTTATTATTTCATCAAGTTCTATAAAGTATCTCCTTGGTAATTTGATTAGTGTAGCATTAAAAATGTAGATTATTATATTGGCACAGCCTAGCCATGGACACTGAATATTTGTTTTTGTTTTTGCTTTTTGGTGAGGCAATTGGAGTTAAGTGACTTGCCCAGGGTCACACAGCCAGTAAGTGTCAAGTGTCTGAGGCCAGATTTGAACTCAGGTCCTTTTGACTCCAAGGTTGGAGCTCTATCCTCTGCACCACCTACCTGCCCAATAGACACTGAATATTATTTCAACTTTTGAGTTATTCTGTATTTATTTAAGGAGTACTTTGTAACTGAATCTATAGAAGTCTTTTGTGTACTTTGATAGGTAGATCTCCTATTTTATTTTATGCTTTCTGTAGTGATTTGGAATTTCTTTTGCTATTCTTGCCTCTTGTATTTTATTATTATATAGAAATGCAGTTGATTTTTGAGGATGTATTTTGTAGCCTGCAACTTTATTAAAGCTATTATCTCAATTAGCATCTTTACTGAGTCCTTAGTATTTTACAAGTATACCATCATGTTATCAGCAAATAGAGATAGTTTTTTCTCCTGTTTACCTATCTTTATGCCTTTGGTTTCTTTCTTTGGTCTTATTGCTGTTGCTAGGATTTCTAGTACTGTATTAATTAATAGCAGAGAAAGTGGGCATCCTTGCTTCACTCCTCAAAATGTTCTGTTTGGCATTCAAAAACCTTTGTAATTTAGCCTTCTTCTCCCTTTTTCAGTGTTCTGTTTTCTATTTAATATTTTGTTTTTCCCCATTACATACAAAAATCATTTTTTGTGAGATAAGTCTTTTTTTAAAAATTAATTTATTTAGATTTATCCACAATCACTTCCATATGCTTCTGAGTTTAAAATTTTTCTCCCTCTTCCTCCCCACCATCCTCCCCAAGACAGTGCACAATCTGATATAGGCTATACATACACATTCCTATTAAGCATATTTTCACATTAGTGATGTTGTAAGTAAGAATTAGAACCAATAGGAGGAACCACCAGAAAGAGGAAACAAAATTCAATAGAAGAGAAAAAAAATAGCAATTCAACTTCCATAGTTCTTTCTTTGGATGTGGATAGCATTTTCCATCATGACGCCTCTGGAGATGTCTTTTTTTAAAATTCTGAGTTCCAAATTCTTCTTCTCCCTTTCTCCCTCCCTCCCTCCCTCCCTTACTGAGAAGGCAAACAATTTCATATAGGTTATACATGTGTGTCATACAAAATATATTTCTAGATTAGTCATGTTGTAAACAAAACACTGCCCCCCAAAAAAACCCCAAGAAAAATAAAGAAAGGAAAAGGAAAAGCATGCTTTGATCTGCATTCAGATTCTATCAGTTCTTTCTCTGTAGTTAGATAGCATTTTTCATCATGAGTCCTTTGGAATTGTCTTGGATCCTTGTATTGCTGAGAATAGCTACATAATTCACAGTTTATTGTAGTACCACATTGCTGTTACTGTGCACAGTGTTCTCCTGATTCTGCTCATTTCACTTTGAATCAATTCATGTAAGTTTTTCCAGGTTTGTTTTTCCTTTTTTTCTCTTTTCACCATATTCATCCTTCAAGTGTCTTATTTCTGACTATCACCACCCCAATCCTCCCTCCCTTCTATCAGCACTGCCCCCTTCCTGTTGTCCCCTTCTCCTCCTACTTTTTTGTAGGGTAAAGTAGATTTCTATACCCAATTGAGTGTGTATGTTATTCCCTCTTTGGGCTAATTCTGATGAGAGTAAGGTTTAAGCTCTCCTCCTGGCCCTGCCACCCTAATTTTCCCTCCAATTTAAAAAAAAGTTCTTTCATTCTTTTCATTTCATTCATTTCTTTCTTTCACACCTTTTTTATGTGAGATAATTTATCCCATTCTACCTTTCCCTTTCCCCATCTCCCAATGCATTCCTCTCTCACCACTTAATTTTATTTTTTAGATATCATATTCAACTCACACCTTTGACCTTTGTCTATATATATATATACACACTTTCTAACTTCCTTAATAATGAGAAAGTTGTTTGGAATTACAAGTATCATCTTCCCATATAGGAATGTAAATAGTTTCATCTTATCGAATCCCTTATAGTTTGTTTCATGTTTGCCTTTATATGCTTCACTTGAGTCTTGTATTTGAAAGTCAAATTTTCTATTCAGCTCCGGTCTTCTCATCAAGAATGCTTGAAAGTCCTCTATTTCATTGAATATCCATTTTTCCCCTGAAGGATTCCACTTGCTTTTGCTGGGTAAGTGATTCTTAGTTGATCTGAAGAGGTGTGTTTATTACTTTCCTTGTCTGTGCTCTGTGCCTTTTCTACCCTGGAACTGTGATCAGGGTCCCCGCTCCCCTGCAGCCACAAGCTCTGGTGTGCTAGTGCTCCTCCTTGCCCTGTGACTGCCACCCAGGGATTGTGACAGGAATCATATTCCTGCCCCCTGTGCCAGCAAAAAGATCTGTATAATCTCCTTCTGACCAGTTGTCCAACCCCCTTACCGTCTGTGGGCTGAGAGGTTCCAAAGGTGCCACTGTGCTTGCTATTTCAGTTGCCCCCAAGGCCTGCTGCTGGTTTGCTGGGGCTGGGCCTGTGCTCACACGGCTGGAGCTGAACTGTGCTCCTCTCTCACTCTAGTGCTACAGACCTTTCCTGCCATCTTTCTAAGTTGTTTAGAGCTGGAAAATTGTTTCACCCTGCCCTTTTGTAGTTTCTGCCACTTGAGAATTCATTTTGAGGTGTTATTTAAAGTTGTTTGCAAGGGAATATGGGAGAGCTCAGGCAAGTCCCTGCCTTTTCTCTTCCATCTTACCTCCACCCCTCTTTCCTGTCTACTTATACTTTCTCCTTGATACATAATCTTCAATTCAGTGACACTGACCTCCTTCATCTCTTGGCTCCTGGCATTCTCTCTGGCTGTCCTCCATACCTGGAATGTTCTCCCTCCTCCATTCAAATTACTGACCACCATGGCTTCCTTTAAGTTCCAACTAAAATCCCACCTTCTACCAGAAGTTTTCCCTAACACCTCTTAATTCCAGTGCTTTCCCTCTTCTAATTATTTCCTATTTATCTATATACAGCTTGATATATATATATATATATGTGTGTGTGTGTGTGTGTGTGTGTGTGTGTGTGTGTATTTGTTTGCATGCTGTCTTCATTAGATTGTAAACTCCTTGAGGGTAGGGGCTATCTTTTACCTTTTTTTATATCCCCAGTATACCCACAGTACCTGGCACATTTTAGGCACTCAATAAATATTTATAGCATTGAATTAGTCCAGTCTAAGAAAAGAAAATAGAACAACTTGTAAAGGAATTACCAATGAAAAAGACTCCTGGTCTTGATAACATGGGGAAATTCTGTCAAAATTTTAAGGAATAATTAATACCAAGAGTAAATAGATTATTCTAAAAAAATTAAGAAAGCTCTGTGCCAGAGTGCTTTCATGAGACAGATATAGTCCCAATAACTAAATCAGAGAAGGACAAATGAAGGAAGGAAACAGTGGGCTGATATGACTTTAAATAAAATCCTGTGAAACAGACTATATCAGTTCATCTAAGAAATCATTCTTTATGATTAAGTTGGATTTATACCAGGGAGGTAAAGATGGTTCAACAATGGAAAAACAATCAACATAATCATTCATATTAAAAACAAAAACATTGAAAACTACATGCTTATCTTAATTGATGCAGAAAAACCCTTTGATGAAGTATAAAACTTATTTATACTAAAAGCTCTATAAACCTCTGTGTCTATAGCACAAAGGGACCTTGTGACATGTAAACTTTATATTGTGATATGATAAACTTTATATTGCTTGACATTGTTATTTGTAGCTATGGTAGTAGTTTGATATTATATTATAATGATAAAACTCCAATATGGAGCTACTTAGGTTAAGTATGATGCCCCTAGAAACATAGAGAGAAAACAGATACTTGTACTTTTCCACTGTTAACTCTGTATCAGGCTTACAGCTTTTCAATTGGATGAACTCTTGACCTGTTTTAGGGGCCTTGAATCATTCTCTTTCCACTGCCTTAGATAATTAATTTTAGATCCTCCCACAAATTTATGGTCCTAATAAAGAAACTCCCCCTACTCAAGCTTTACCTAAGCCTGTTATGGCAGAACTTTTCCATCACATCTGGGTCTGATTAGGAATATCCCTTCCTACATCTGGCACTGATTACCTGTTCTTAACCAAGCCTGTCCTTAGGGAATATAATCTTGCCACCTAAATCCCAACTTTATGCATGTTTCCTCCCTAACACATCTCCCTCACCCTCAGGCTGGGGTGGGTTTCATGCATGTGGGGATGAACCTGTATGTTTATGTTGCCAAAGTATGAGTATGTATGCTTTGTTTGCCTGCTTGCTGCATCACATAACAATAAAGTTTGTGACTGATCATGTCATTTTGCTGAGCACCAATTTTCTAGAAATGCCAAACCCAGGTGTTTGCTTTAACCCACTCCATGAGGGCAAATAAACCAGACCTTTATAAGATCTTTAAAAGTTATCTAAAATTAAAAGCAAACATTTTAAGCAATTAGAATTCATTAGAAGCTTTCCCAGTAAGTATAAGAGTAAAGCAGAGACACCCATTCTCCCAGCTCTTATTTGATATAGTTCTAGAAATGTAATAAGCAATAAATTCTAGTATTAGATAAGAAAAAATTAAAATCACAATAATAGGCAGTAAGGATATAAAGCTATCTCTTTTTGCTGATGACATTATGGCTTACTTAGAAAATTCTAGGGAATTAGCAAAGATATGAATTGAGACAACTGCCGGGAGCGCCAGTGTCCCCGGCTGTGGTCTGATGCCGGCAGAGTGTGAAGAGAGAAAGAATCACGAGCCAGGTGAGAGCAGTGAAGAACAAACTCTGTTTATTGATCTGAGGGCTCAGGCTTATATAGTACTGGATCAAGCAATAGTAACATTATTATTCATGAAAAGTACAAATCTAATTAAGTGATTTCCTTACTTCCTTGTACCTTGTCTGATACTTTCTTTCCTGCGTCCTGTCCTATACCCCATCCATTTCCTCCCTTCCTGCATCCTGTTCTCAAGAGACGGAACAGGGGGGTGGTGAGCCGACATCCTGAGTTTCACAGCTGTCAGGCTTAGTACAAGCTGCAGGTAAGACCCGGGCTGGCCTAAGCCCTCCAACTTCCCAAAGCTGGCCCTCTACAGACAACAACTTCAGCAAAGTTGCAGGATACAAAATAAACGCCCAAGAATCAACAAAATTTCTATATAATAATAACAAAGTCCAAGATGCCATAATAGAAAAGAGAAATCCTTCAACACGACAAGGCAAGTAGATCGATGAAACAGACTAGACAAGGGAGGATCAGAAACAATGGCATGCACTAACCCAGTGTTTGATAAAGCCAGAAATATAAATTACTTAGGAAAGAACTCTCTATTTAATAAATACTGTTGTGAAAACTATAAAGCAGTCTAGCAGAAATTAGGCTCAAACTAATATCTTACTTCATATTTCCTTGATATATTCAAAATGGATACATTACCTGATTTATATTAATGATCATGCAAAAAAAAAATAGAAAAGAATCAGATCATATACGTAATGCAGCTATGGGTAGAAAATGTATTTCCTGTGGGAAACAGTGGCAGCAACGGCTCCAGCTCTCACCACGGGAGAGAGGTCGGGGCAAGAGGGCCAAGGAAGAAATTCCACTCCTCTGCCTAGTGCAGCAGGATCCCTTTCCAACTCTTCCTGCCCCAGCTGGGAAAGATGCCCCTGGAAGTGGTAGTGGAGCTCCACATTCACATGATCACCTACTCAGGTGTGTTTCTTCCAGAGAAGAAAGGACTTTTACTCACTATCTGCATTCTTGATGAATATAGGGAGACAAAATGCTTTCCTACTGTGTTCCCCCTTATGAATCACAAAGTTGTGAAGTCTGACAAGATATTTATAAATGCACTCAAGCCAGCTGCTGTAGTGGAGCTTCTAGAAACTTATACAATCAGGTTCGAACTAATACAGCTTATACCTCCCGAGGGGACATTGTTGACCTACTATGAAGAAAACACATGGGACTTTCTGTTCCCTGAACCCAGGCTGACTCCTCTATACCCTGGGGTAGACCAAAAAGTGCTAATGAAGGCACCTCTAGGCTTTCCAGGCATCTCTCCAAAAATAGAGTTTTCTATGAGGACAGCCATCAAAAAAGTCACTTGTCCATTAAAAATATTTTTTGAAGAAAGATTGAGGCAATTGAGGCCTGCCTTTGCATTATGTTGTAAACGAGTGCTCTCAAGAGGCAGGATGAAGGAGAATACTGTGAGAAGCTTAGCAAAAGCTTAAGATGTCATTCTCCATCGCCACAGGAGAATGGCCAGTGCAGCCAAGCTCCACGTCATGTGGTTTCAAACTCCCACCAGAAACCAAACCTCCATTTGGAGTTAGGCATGTAGACAGTTCAAAGCCATTTATTTGGTGAACAAATTCCTTTAAAACCACACACTCAACAGTCCGGGAAAAAAGCTGGCTTTACATGCTTTGATTTTCCACTGAAAAGAGTTTCTTCTCTTAACAGTATTCCATCTGACATGAAGATTTTAAGGGATTGAGAAGAATGGAATGCTTGTAGGTGTGAATCTTTGTATTCAGATAGGTTTGGCAATATCTTGTCTGGTCATGGTAACCGAGTGGATCTCGATTTTTCATCAGAAAACTTCATTCACTTCCCATTACTACTGATGGCCTATCCATGTCTGAGTTATTGCCCTCACCAACACAGGTGGTGCTGCAACCCTTGCTTCACTTGGGAGAAGATTTATGAAAGGGGAATAACTGACCCTGAAGTTGATGAAATCCTTGGAAGAACGACTCCTGTTTGAGGTGCTCCCCACTTCATGAACCTTTTGAATGCAGATATTTCTAAGTAATTGTCACTTGTATAGGACTCTGTGTATTATGGTGTTCCTAATTGTACAGTGAAAAATGAATGAGAGCAATAGGGAGAGTCGGAACTCCTTTAAAGTAACAATACATGCACTCATTTATTGCTGAACTGCCTTTCATGTTATCTCTAACAAATTATTTTGTTCTATTTCCCTTTGGATGAAATCCTGTACTGTGTATTTTTACCAGGTAAGAGTTATTGATTAAAATGATTGGAGTTTGGGGCTCAAAAAAAAAAAAGAAAAAAAGAAAATGTATTTTTAATCAAAGGATAAAATAGTAAGCTTGATTACATGAAATTGAAAAACTGACAAGCTTTTGCACAAATGAGATCAATGTACCTGGGATAAGATGGGAAATGGTTGAATGGGGAAAAAAAATCCTTGTATCAAATCTTTCAGATAAGAGTTTGGTATCCAAGATATACAGACAACTAACATATGCATATGATTAAAAGCCACTCCCCAATAGATCAAAAGGATATGAACAATTCTTCTCAAAAGAAGAATTGCAAAATATTAACAATCATATGACTAAGTGTTTCAAATCACTAATAATAAGAGAAATGTAAATCAAAACAACCCTGAAGTTTCACCTCAAACTCAGCAAATTTGCAAAAGATGGCAATAATTGATATTGGAAGGGTTGTGGGAAGATAGGTGCACTAGTGCATGGCTGGTGGAGCTGTGAATCAGTATAATCATTTTGGAAAGTAATTTGGAATTATGAAAGTAAAATGTCTTAAAATATCTGTATGCTGTGACCTAGAGATTCTACTACTGGGCAAGGAGGTCATTAATAAGAAGAAGGTCCTCATATACATCAAAGTAAAGCACTTGTTGTGATAGCAAAGAATTGGAAATAGATTCCCATCAATTTGGGAATGGCTAAACAAATTATGGTACATGAATATAATGGAATATTATTGTGTTCTAAGAAACAATGAATTTTAAAAAAAACATGGAAAGACTTACATGAACTGATAACAGTCAAGTAAGCAGAGCCCAAAAACTAGGGAGTACAGCAATGTAAATGCAAAGAACAACCACAAAACAATCAAAAATGAAGATTGCAAAATTACAAAGAATAAGCATGGTCTCAAAGAAGAGACTCTTTTGCAGAGGTGGGAGGTCCACAGGTATGAAATATTGCATATATTTTCAGACTTTTTTAGTATTTTGATTAGTTTTGCTGATTTTTTTTCTTTTCTTCCTCTTTCAAAAAAATTATTTGTTACATGGGATGATTCTCTGGGAGGGAGAGGAGGGGTTGAATATAGGGGAGATATTATGGAGATTTAAAAAAATCAATAAAAAAAATTAATTTTAAAATGCCCAAAAGGAAAATTCAGTAAAAAAAACCCCCAAAAACCCAAACCCAAAACCAAAACCAAAGCAGACAAGCAGGATGGTTTGAAAATAAGATGTTAAAGCTATATACTTTTTTTTTTTTAGAGGAAGTGGTATGAAATAGAGATTCTTAGTTTTAATGTACAATCTTCTTATGCTCTCTTTGGAAGACAAGGTATTGAAATTCAGAATGTAGCCCATGTCAGCTCTGAGGATCTTTACCCCAACTCCTACACTCTCTGACAATTGGGGTCCTCAGAGCTTGGTTCATCATCACATCATCCCTGACTGAAACTCACCCCCCCTACCCCTGGGGCCCCTCTGATTGGACAGGGCAGAAGGTGGACAATAGTTTCTCACAGATTTCTCTATTTAATGAAGGTGCAGTGAGCAGCCATCTCATCATTCTCCACCCCCCCCCCCATTAGATTGTGAGCTCCTTGAGGGCAAGGACTGTCTTTTGCCTTTGTATCCCCAGCACTTAGCACAGTGCCTGGCACATAGAGGGAGCATAATAAGTGTTTATTGATTGACTGGCTGACTGGATCTCTTCCTCAGGATCCTAGGTGTACCCTTGATGTGTCAAGAGTGATTCTCTAGTGTTATCGTCTTGAGTCTCACTCTCTACCCTCCAGGATTGTCAGTTAAGAATAACATAGTTATACAAGCTTTTTGAAAGGGTTTTTTCCCTAAGGTAGTATAATAATAGCAGTTGGAACAAAACCATGCCCAAAGTGTGCCATGGTCTCACATAGTCTAGAGGAATGTGACCTCTAAGTCATAGAGCACACAGGGAAAGGGAGAGTTCACTGCTCTTGGTTTCTGGAAACTCCCTTCTTCCATTTTTAGGAGGCTTAGGAAGTTTTCTTTGTGAGGGATCTCTTTGTGGGAATCTTTTGTTGAAGCATGAGCTCAGTCTGTCCTCGGCTTCCTGTGATACAGACACTGATAACAGCTCTTCTGGAAAGGCCTTTTAGGCTTTCAGTGGGAAGAAGAGAAGTCCAAATTTGTCCTCTTATCATGGAAGGTACTCCTCTGGTCAAAATGGATGGGAAGGAGATGTATGCCCTCCCCCCTCCCCCCTCCCCATGCAATTCCTTCTCAGGGGACTTTCTGCTAATTTCTGGAATTTTTCTCTTCTCAGTTTCCTTGAAAATACATACATGATTAGTGAGACACACTCAACTTTCCTCAGTTTATCCAAACAAAATTCCTGAAAAATGTTATTCTTGTTTGAAGGCCTTTTCGCATTTTGTCTAAGTTCTTTTGATTGCTTGATGTGTAGTCTCACTTAGTTGAAGTTTCACTCCACTTGCCGAACTATATCTTGACTACCAATCTCTCCAACCTTGACTCAAAAGTTCTGGCCTTCTGGGGGCAACTAGGTGGTGCAGTGAATAGAGCTCTGGCCTTGGAGTCAAGAGGACCTGAGTTCAAATCCAGCCTTAGATACATACATACTTAGTAGCTGTGTGACCCTGGGCAAGTCACTTAACTTCATTGCCTAGCCAACAAAACAAAACAAAAGTTCTGGCCTTCTCAAACTTCTTTTGATCTTCTGATTCTTCTTACACCCCCCACTGTCAGCTTAGGACAAGGGCTGGGGAACCTGCAGCCTCGAGGCCACATGTGGCCCTTTAGGTCCTTTTGACTGAGTCCAAGTTTTACAGGAATCAGAGGACCTAGCTGTGAATTCCAGCTCAATCACTTACTGTACTAAGTTAGAACTACAGTCCCAGGTTTGTCTTTGAAATATTTGTAGCTTTAGCAGAGCCAGCTGGTGGCACAGTGGAGCACTGGTCTTGGAGTCAGGAAATCTTGAGTTGAAATCCAGCCTTGGCCCACATTCGACCCTCACCTGTAAAATGGGGATGATAACAGCACCTACCTTGAAGGGTTTTGTAAGGATCAAATCAGGGTGTTACTCATAGAACACATAGCACAGTGCCTGGCACAGAATAGATGCTATATAAAAATGCTTGTTCCACACTTCCCCTCCTTAGAAGACATCAGTTCTTTCTGTTGTTCTTACCTTTTTACCTTTAAAAGCAATTCAGAGGTGAGAGCTGAGCCATCCCCAGCCATGATCAACAGGCTATGGGAAAAATTGGGAAGTAGTTGAAGTCACTTTTCTGCTCTCATTTGGCTTGTTTTCCTCCTTTTTCTTCCACGAGTGGGGTTCCCTTCCTCCCCAAACACCCATGTCCCTGTTCTTTCTCTTCCCCATCTCTCTATTAAAATTTATTTCAGATCTCTTACTCACACTGAGCTGTTAAGGGTTGATAAGCAGCCTAGATGTGATTGGGACCAGTCCAAATGGTTTCATCTGCTAGATAGTGCAGTTTAGTAGAGAGGATGTGGGACCTGAATTTATGTTCTGCTGTGATACTTACTACCTGTGACTGTGAACAAGGCCCTTCAACTCTCTGAGTCTCAATTTTCTTACCCATCAACTAGGGATAGTCATACCTATGATGTTTCAGAGTGTAACAAGGGGCTGGTGAGTTCACACAGTGTGCTGGATGGTTGCAATCCCCACATGGAAGAGGCTGGGGCATCTGCTTCTAGAAAAGCATGAAGCAGGGTAATGGAAGAGTCCTACTCGCATATTTGGAGCATGCACAGTCTATAAATGGTTATGGTGAATATTGGCTATCAAATCACTAAGAGGATCAACTGAGATTGTATATGGAAAGTGCTTTGCAAAATTCAGAACACAGTAAATGTTAGCCATTGTTACTATTAGGAAAGGGGGGATTTCAGAAGTTCTTTCAAGACCCATCTCTTCATCCTCACTAGCATGTATAAACTGAACATATGCCATGTAGTCAGTACAGTGCAGCTGCTACCATGGGGCACGGAGGAAAGAGATCATATGGAAATGTTTGTCTTTGTAAAATTTCTATTTTCCCCAATACCTAGCATAGGGTTCTTTCTCTGCATGTGGTAGATTACACACACACACACACACACACACACACACACACACACACACACCCCCATATGTATATATACATATAAAATTTGGAAATTAATGTTCTGCCTTATGTATTTCTCCTCACCACATAAACACACGCTCCTTTCTTTGCCCCATTTCCTCAGGTGTGAGTTAGAGAAAAATGACCTTGGGAAACTAATTTCATCTCTCTGAGCTCTGTTTCCTCATATGAAAAGGGGGCATTTAAGCCTATGACCCCTCCTAGAGGGATTTAGCAATGTAATGGGAATCAAAGGTTAAAGCCTTGATTCAAGTGTGGCACAATGGAAAGAAAACTGGGTTGGAGTCATATTGGGACATAGTTCCTCTGCTTTGCTCCTGTGTGATCTCTATTTCCCTGTGTGACCTTGGGCAAGTCTCTTAAATTCTTCAGGACTGAGTTTCTTCATCTGTGAAGTGGGGGTAGTGGATAAGAAGGTTGATTAAGGTGGTTTCTTCTGGCTTTAAATCTATGATTCTAAGGGGATGTTATGGATTTCAGGCATCACTCAGAGGGTTTTGTCATTCAATCAATAAGCATTTGCTAAAGTACCTCCTATGTGCCAGGCACTGAGGATAGAAAATCCCTCCCTCAAGGAGCTCACCTTCTACTGGGGAAGAAAACATAAATACAAGGCAATTGGGGGAATGAATGGGACTTAGGGGAACAACAGGACCTTTAAGAAGTTCCTGAAATCATACCACATGGATGTTCACTAACTCTCCCTATGGATAAGACCCATGATTTATGAAGTTGTGTGAGGTCACAAAATTAGTCAGAAGGGTGCTTAGTGATCGTCTAGTTCAACCTCCTTACTTTACAGATGAGGAAAGTGAGTTAGACCTAGGTTTCCTAGGTCCGAATATAGCACTCTTTTCACTAAACCATGCTACAACTGTTTTTATTTTAGTAAGAAATTGGCTTGCTGCTATGGGGAAATTCTTCTATCCAAAAATCACAGAAAAGAGCTACTATCCATATGACATATATCCTGGGAAGACTTTGGCAGATTTACTTATTGTAGCTTTAAAAAAAAAAAGCTAATGTGATCTTAGATTATCTTAATTATATTGTCCACAACAAGGTTCGTCAGGGTTGTACTGTATATTTGCCCTGTCCTGGTGAGAACATGGAATAATACTAATTTTATTTGTTGGGGACATTTTAGAAGGTGAATCACCAAACTAGAGGATATTAAGAAGACATCAGTCAAGATGGTAAAGGGATCTAAAATCAATATGAAAATTTAAATATACTTTCTCAGATATCAAGACTGTCTATATCCTAAAGAAATAAATTGATAAGCAATTTTAATACTGAATACATATACAGAACCCACACAGAGCACTTGACTGCTAGAACGAATTTGTAGTATCATGCCAATTCAGAAAATAGATTCTAAACTAAGTATATTCAAGCATAAATGAAAAATAAGTTTTAAACAGGCAAAAGAACACATTTTTCAGTTGTTTAAGGAAAATTGTGAACTTTACTGAAGACAAAAATTATAGATGAAAACTGTTCATAGTATATTACAAATTAAAGATGTCAGACTGATGTACAATAGAAAATTTACTTATACATTTAAGGAAAAGAAAATCTATCTTCTCTTAAAATGAATAGATTCAATTAAAGGCTAATCATGGGTTCACTGTAATATTAAGAATGTTTAACATTTTTATATTATCCTGTAATAACTCTTTAATGGTATTTCCCTTTTTTGTTGGTTTCCACAAAGTATTGCTTCCATCATATTGAATACAGTAGTAGCTTTCCCTTGAAGATCAAATGGAATATTAGTCATATTTAAGAATACAGTTAGCTCAGACTTGAAATCATATAAGAAGTTAATAAATAACCTAATTCTTTCATCATTATCCTTTTCTTTTGTTAACTTCTGAGGCTTATGCCCACTGCTGCTTCCATCTACTAAGGAAAAGCTTTGGACTAGATACTTTTGGGCAGATTCAACATCATCTTTGAATTCTATGTGGCGTTTTGCATTTTTCAGTGCACGTTTTATCTCCTTATTTAGGTCTCAGATTTTTTGCAGAATTTGATCTTCCATCACTTGCTCCTTATTCTGCTGGTCTTCGGCTTCCTCTGATGGCTCCAAGATCCCTGTTCCTAAATTGTGCAACTGTGTTCCTGGGTAGTCCATGACCGACGGGGCCACAAGAGCCATTTGTCCTACTATGACCCTTTTCCCTGGGGTAGCTAGTTTCACTTGTTGGGAAGCTTCTTCAATGAGTTTCAAAGCTGAGTCCAGAGACAGTTTATGATGCAATATGGCAGGTACTTTTTGGACTAGTTTAGGAGCTACTTTCACAAGTGGTTTGAGAATATGCTTCTCTAACACTTTCTTAGAGGGTCCCTGGGTAGGGTCCATAGCCACTTGCACAGCTAGCTCCAGAGTTGAGGCCACAGATTTCTTCATTGGTGGATCCTCAGGTGCGTTTTCCTCACTATCAGATTCATCAGTCTCTAAAACACTACTGTCATCATCCTCCAAATCCAAGTTCTCCATATCTGAGTTGTCCAAATCCTCGTTTGTATACTCTGCGTTTTCCTCTATGTTGCCAGGTGCCTCTGTGCCCATGTTGATTGTCCTCTCTTGCTCTTTTTCGTCCTGCTCCCTGGGTTGCCGGATGGAGTTCTCGAGCCCCAGATTTCCCTTAGACCAGGCTGTCTGTTTCATCAAAGGCACCTCATGTTTGGTCTTGTTAGACTTACGAGACTGCGAAGTCAGGAAGAGCGGGCTTTTCAGGAACTCCTCCTGGATCTGCACGGTGCCTTCCTTGATTTTCTTCTCCTTGTCAGAGCTGATAGTAGTAGCTTGCTTCTTGCCCCGGATACCCTGGGTGGGCACTCTCAGGGCCATTTGTTGTAGGATTTCAACATAGTGCTTCAGGATGCTGTCTTCCTTGCTCAGGTCATTCAGAGTCAGCAGCCGTGGGTAGGCCACTTCTGATAGGGGCCAGAGCCATAGCATGGGTAAAAGCACTGCTGCCTTGGCACCCATCTTCCCTGGCTGTCTGCAGACCATCACAGCAGGGCTCAGGGCCGTGAGTGAATCCTCACGACCAACTGACCAGCTGCACCAAGCTTCAGCAGTCTAGTTGTCTAGTTGCCCTAGACAACTGAATCGTTGGCGCCCCAGTGTGTGCAGCCACTACGGGCACCACGGCTGCGAGAGAGGGCTGAAGAGCAACACCAATCTCGCTCCTCTAGCCTCGGCTCGAGTCCCTCAGCCTGACTGGCCCGCCCTCCAGCAAGGCCTGCCCCTCCCTGCCCGACTAGGAGCAGAGAGGAAGTGTACTTGCCTCTGCTCTACTCCACTTTCCTTTCCCTCCCTTTCCTTTTCCAGTGAGGGCAGTCAGCTCCCAGAGGGTGACACCTCACCGATGCTAGCCACCAACAGACTCACACTCAAACCCTGGGTTCTACTGTATCCAGGCTGTGCTGCGCCATAAAGGGAGGCGGGCCCACGGAGAGGGGCGGGGACAGGGAGAAAGAGGGACTGGCTTAACCAGAGAGGGAGGAGTTCAGAGCTGGAAGGCGTGTTAGAAGGCCGCCAAATTTCACAGGTGGTTAGACGTGGCCAAGCTGAGATTTAGATCCATTCTTATTGATGAAGAGGAAGAGTGAAGAGACAGGCCAAGCTGAGATTTAGATCCATTCTTATTAATGAAGAGGAAGAGTGAAGAGACAGGCTGAGGAAGGGGCAGGGAAGGGAGTTCTTTAAAATAAGAGAGTGAGATTTTCTAGTTTGGGCTTCCATGGAAGAAAAAAGAGAAGGAAGAACTTGAGGCAAATAAGAAAGAAAAGTAAATTCTGCATTCAGAAGAGGAAAGGATGTCACAGTTTGAATTGGGGGAGAACAAATTTGGCAAAATTTGGGAAAAATTGAGAAAAACCTGAAGAAAAATATGACCATGTCACTCCCCCTATTCCATAAACTCTTGTGGCATTAGAATAGGCAAAGAAGAAAAAAAGCTATCACTCTTTGCAGAGGGTATGATGATATACTTAGAGAATCCTAGGGACTCAACTGAAAAACTACTTGCAATAATTAACAACTTTAGCAAAGTTGCAGGATATAAAATAAACCCACATAAATCATTGACATTTCTATATATTACTAGCAAAACCCAGCAGCAAGAAATATAAAGGGAAATTCCATTTAAAGTGACTGTAGACAATATAAAATATTTGGGAGTGTATCTGCCAAGACAAACCCAGGAACTACATGAACACAAGTACAAAACACTTTTCACACAAATAAAGGCAGATCTAAATAATTGGAAAACATCAGTTGCTCATGGGTAGGCTGAGATAAATATAATAAAAATGACAATTCTACCTAAGCTAATTTACCTATTCAGTGCCATACCAATCAAACTCCAAAATATTTTATAGAGCAAGAAAAATAATAACAAATTTCATCTGGAAGAACAAAACGTCAAGAATAGCAAGGTAATTAATGCAAAGGAAAGTGGCCAGCCATACCAGATCTAAAACTGCATCATAAAGCAGCAATCATCAAAACTACTTGGTACTGGCTATGAAATAGAGTGGTGGATCAGTAGAATAGGTAAGGTACACAAGACACAGTAGTCAATGGCTATAGTAATCTACTGTGTGATAAACCCAAAGACTCTAGCTTCTGGGATAAGAACTCACTATTTGACAAAAACTGCTGGGAAAACTGGAAAGTAGTATGGCAGAAACTAGGCATAGACCAACATCTTACACCATATACCAAAAGAAAGTCAAAATGAGTACACAATTTAGACATAAAGGCTGATACTATAGACAAACTAGAAGAGCAAGGAATAGTTTGCCTGTCAGATTTATGGAGAAGGGAGGAATTTTTTTTTTTTGTAATTTCTTTTTTAATTTTAATTTAATTTAATTTTTTAATTTTTAACATGTGTTTTTAAAACTTTGGGTTACAAATTTTCTCCCTTCCTCCCTCCCCACCCACCCTCATTGGAAAGGCAAGCATCTTGATACAGGTTATAGATGTGTAATCATGCAAAACACTTCCATAGTAGTTATGTTGCAAAAAACTAAGTATATTTCCCTTCATCCTATCCTACCCCCTATTTATTCTATTCTCTCTTTTGACCCTGTCCTTCCTCAGAAGTGTTTGCTTCTGATTATCCACTTCCCCAATCTGCCCTCCCCTCTATCAACCCCCTGCTCTCTTGTCCCCTTCCCCTTCCCCCCTTATTTTCCTGTAGAGTAAGAGATTTCCATACCCCACTGTGTATGTTATTCCCTCCTTAAGCCAAATCTTATGAGAATAAGATTCACTCATTCCCTCTCACCTTCCCCCATTTCCCCTCCACTGTAAAAGCCTTTTCTTGTCTGTTTCATGTGAGATAATTTACCCCATTCTACTTCTCCCCTTCTCCTTCTCCCACTATAATCCTCTCTCACCCCTTAATTTTATTTTCCAGATATCACCCCTTCATCTTCAACTCACCCTGTGCCCTCTATCTATCTATGTATACATACATTTAATTTTTTCCCTCCCGCTACCCTAATACTGACGAAGGACTCATGAGTTACAAATATCATCTTTCCCTGTAGGAATGTAAACAGTTCAACCTTAATAAATCTCTTATGATTTCTCTTTCCTGTTTATCTCTTCCAAGAAAGGAGGAGTTTATGACCAAACAAGAGATAGAGGACATTCTGAAATGCAAAATGGATAATTTTGATTACATTAAATTGAAAATGTTTTTCACAAACAAAGCCAATGCAACCAAGATTAGAAGGGAAGCAGAAAGCTGGGAAACGATTTTTACAGCCAGTGCCTTTGATAAAGGCCTCATTTCTGAAATATATAGAGAACTGAGTCAAATTTATAAGAATACAAGTCATTCTCCAATTTACAAATGGTCAAAGGATATGAACAGGCAATTTTCAGGTGAAGAAATTAAAACTATCTATAGTCATATGAAAAAAATGTCCCAAATCACTCTTCATTAGAGAAATGCAAATTAAAACAACTCTGAGGTACCACTTTACACCTATCAGATTGACTAATATGACAGAAAAGGAAAATGATAAATGTTGGAGAAGATGTGGGAAAATTGGGACACTAATACATTGTTGGTGGAGTTGTGAACTGATCCAACCATTCTGGAGAACAATTTGGAACTATGCCCAAAAGGCTATAAAAGTGTGCATACCCTTTGATTGAGCAATACCATTTCTAGGTCTGTATCCCAAAGAGATCATAAAAAAGGGGAAAGGACCCACATGTACAAAAATATTTATAGCAGTGTCTTTTGTGGTGGCAAAGAATTGGAAATTGAAGGGATGCCCATCAATTGGGGAATGTCTGAACAAGTTGTGGTCTATGAATGTAATGCAATACAATTGTTCCATAGGAAATGATGAGCAGGTGGATTTTGGAAAAACCTGGAAAGTCTTACATGAACTGATGCTGAGTGAAGTGAGCACAACCAGGAGGATATTGTACATAGTAATACAACATTGTGCGATGACCAACTTTAGCTCTTCTCAGCAATGCAATGATCTAAGACAATTCCAAAAGACTCATGATGGAAAATGCTATACACACCCAAAGAAAGAACTATAGAATCTGAATGCTGATTGAAGCACACTATTTTCTTTTTTTTTCTTTCTCATGGTTTTTCCTTTTTGTTCTGATTCTTCTTTCACAACATGGCTAATGTGGAAATATATTTAATATAATTATAACATGTATAGCCTATATCAGATTACATGCTGTCTTGGGGAAAGGGAAAAATTTAGAAGTCAAAATCTTATAAAAGTGAATGTTGAAAACTAAAAATAAATAAATTTAATTAAAAAAAAAACCTCTTGTGGCTCCTATCACCTACAGTATCAAATACAAACTCCATTATTTAGCACTTAAAACCCTTCAAAACCTGCCCATTTGTCTTATGCTTTGTTGTCTCCCTCCTTTCCTTGACTACACCAAATTCTACAGTACAGATGCACTGGCCTATTTGTTGTTCCTGTCACAAGACATTTCATTTCCCAACTCTGTTAATTTGTGTTAGGTATCCTCTCCTGCTTATAATAGAGTTAGGTGGCACAGTGGAGTGCTAGGACTGGAGTCAGGAAGACTTGAGTTCAAATCCAGCATCAAGCACTTACTAGCTTAAAGGAAGCTGGGCAAGGAAACCTGGACAAATCATTTAACCCTGTTTGCGTCAGTTTCTTTATCTGTAAAGTGAAATGGAGAAGGAAATGGCAAAACCACTCCAGTATCTCTGCCAAGAAAACCTCAAATGGGGTTGTGAAGAGCTGGAAATGGCTAAACAATAACTTGCTTGTAATGCTCTCCCTCCTTACTTCTGCTTCCTGGCTTCCCTGTCTTTTCTTTTTTAAGACAGCACAAATATGGAAGAGAGGAAAAAGAAAGTAAAAGCAGAAACTGTCTCTTCCTTTCAAGTCTACAGAGTTCTTCTGTAGGAGTCTTTTTCTTTATTTCCCCAGTGCTTAGTCAATTCTTGTTGACCTTAAAATTAAGTTTCATATTTTAATTAAGTATGAAATTTAAAAGGAAAACTAACGGGTAAAGAGGAACTTTTGGGAATAATGATCTCACTATTTTAGGTTTGGTTATAGTGAAGGCTGACCTGCTTGGAATATCTGCTTAGTGAGATCCTTCTCCTCCTTTAAGTGAGAGATTATCCAGTAAGTTTCAGAGAATGAAGTGGTTGGGGATTCTCAGCTTCTATTAAAAATCAAAGAAGATATTGGAATGCAATATTCCAAAAGTCAAAAGGGACAGGCTTACAACCAAGAACACCTTACTTGGCAAAGCTAAGCATAATCCTACAGAGGAAAAAAAAAAACAGATCTTTAATGGAATAGAAAACTCTCAAGAATTTCTTACAAAACATTAGAGCTGAGTAGAAACTTTGAAATGTAAACATAAGAGTCAAGATTAACTTAGAAAAGTAAATGTATTTAATCAATTGGAAGGAATTGTAGATGATGTAGTGCTAACATTCTAATAGGGAGAGTCAGGGCAAGTCTATAAGCATTTATTAAATACCTTCTATGTGCCTTTGAAAGGGCAAAAACAGTTCTACTCTAAAGGAGTGCACAGTCTAGTGGGGAAGACAACACTCAAACAATTATGTACAAACATGATATGTACAGAATAAATTTGAGATAATAGAGGGCAAACACTAGCATTAGGTGAGATTTTAGCTGGGACTTGAAGGAAGCCAGGGAAGCCAAGAGGTGGAAATGAGCAGAGAGAGAATTCCAGGCATGAGGGATAGCTGGTGAAAATGAATGGAGTTGGGAGATAATGAGGTGTCTTGTATGGGGAATTGCAAGGAGGCCAGTGTTACTCAATTTCAGAGTACATTGTGGGAGTGGGGTGGGTTTAAGATGTAAGACGACTAGAAAGGTAAGAGGAAGTCAGGTTACGAAGGAGAAACACAGGATTTTCTGATCCTTGAGGTGATAAGGAGTCACAGGAGCTTACTGAATAAGGGAGTGACATGGTCAGATCTGGGCTTTGGGAAAATCACTTGGTGGCTGAATGGAGGAAGGACTAGAGTGGAGAGAGACTTGAGGAAGAGAAACCCACTAGCAGGCTATAATAATAGTCCAGGTATGAGATGATGAAGGCCTGCACCAGGTTGGTGGCAGTGTCAGAGAAGAGAAAGAATTATATATGAGAGATGTTGTGAGAGTAGATATTCAACAAAAGGTTGGACATGTAGAGTAAGTGGAAGTGAGAAGTTGAGGATAACACCAAGGTGATAGGCCTGGGTGATGGTTGGGGATGATGGTGCCTTCCATAGTAATAGGAAATTTAGGAAGAGGAGAAGGCTTAGGGGGAAAGTTAAAGAATTCCATTTTTGAATATTTTGAGTTTAAGATGTTTACAGTACATCCAGTTTGAGATGTCTAATAGTCAGTTGGAGATATGATATGGGAGATTAGGAGAAAGGTTAGGGCTAAATAAATAGATCTGAGAATCATCTGCATAGAGATAATAATTGAATCCATGGGAGCTGATGAGATCACCAAGTGAAATAGTGTGTGGGGAGAAAAGAATAAGGAAGAGAGGAAATAAGCATTTATTAAGCATGGACTAGGTGCTGGAGATACAAATATGAGCAAACCAAGCAAAACCAAAGATAGTTCCTGACCTCAAGGAGCTTACATTCTTTTTTATTCTAATAAAAATTTTATCTTAATGGCTTACATCTGTATAATGCTTTATCCTTTTAAAATTACCCTTTGCATCTACTATCTAATCGTCACAATACTACCTTGAAATAGTGAGGTCAGTATTAGGTATGTAAATATTTTTTAAAAGATTTTTTTTGATATTTTGTTTCTTATATCTCCATAGTATCTCATGTATCTTTCCCCTCCTCCCCAAGAGTCATCCCATATGACAAATAGTGGGGTTATTTTTCCCCAGAGGAAAAAAAAAATCAGCCTTTGAGAAATTCCAAAAATATGTGCCATGAGTAACATGTGTAGTCCTACTACCTCATTCAAGTCCCATGTGATTTTTGTAATTTTGATCTTTTTGTGGGTGTCATTGTTCTTTCCATTTACATTGTTGTAGTTACTGTGTATATTAAGTTTTTTTGGCTCTGCTGATTTTACTTGGTATCAGTTCATAAAGATCTTTCCAGGCTTCTCTACATTAATCACACATCATTTCTTACAGTAAAGTAATATTCCATTAAATTCATGTACCACAATTTGTTTAGCCATTCTCCAATCCATGGCCATCTACTTTGTTTCCAGTTCTTAGCTATCACAAAAAGTGCTGCTATAAGTATTTTGGCATATATGGGGAACTTTCTTAGTGATGGCTTCATTGGAGTAATAGAGTAATAGAGTCTCTGGTTCAAAGAGTGTGGATATTTTAGTCATTTTACTTGCATAATTCCAAATTGCTTTCCAAAACGGTAGTACCATTTTACAACTCTACCAACAATGTATTAGTAGGCTTATCTTCCCACAAGCCCTTCAACATGAATGGTTGCCCTTTTTTTGGTCATTTTGCCAATATTCACGGTATGAGGTGAAATATCAGTGTTGTTTTGATTTGAATTTCTCTTATTATTAGTGATGTGGAACATTTTTTTAAAATTAATTTTTTTTTAGTTTTCAACATTCATTTCCACAAGATTCTGAGTTCCAAATTTTCTCCCCAACTCTCCCCTTCCTCCACTCCAAGACAGAATGCATTCTAAATACCCCTTACTCCAATCTGCCCTCCCTTCTATCACCCCCCTCATCCTCTTCCCCTTCTATTTTCTTGTGGGGCAGGATATATTTCTATATCCCTTTGCCTGTATATCTTATTTCCCAGTTGCATGTGAAAACTATTTTAACATTTGTTTTTAAAACTCTGAGTTCCAAATTCTCTCCCTTTCTCCCTCCCC
Organism: Phascolarctos cinereus; assembly: GCF_003287225.1. Classification (NCBI taxonomy): domain Eukaryota; kingdom Metazoa; phylum Chordata; class Mammalia; order Diprotodontia; family Phascolarctidae; genus Phascolarctos; species Phascolarctos cinereus. Next base: position 72,616,593 of record NW_027556291.1, on the reverse strand, counting down.
ATCCATCCTCATTGAGAAGGCAAGCAATTCAATATAGGTTATACATGTGTTGTCATGCAAAACACTTCCATAATAGTCATGTTGTGAAAGACTAACTATATTTCCCTCCATCCTATCCTGCCCCCCATTTATTCTATTCTCTTCTTTGACCTGTCCCTCCTCAAAAGTATTTGCTTCTGATTATGTCCTCCTCCAATCTGCCCTCCTTTCTATCATTCCCCCCTCTCTTATCCCTTTCCCCTATTTTCCTGTAGGGTAAGATAGATTTCTATACCCATTTGAGTGTGTATATTATTCTCTCCTCAAGACAAATCTAATGACAGTGAGATTCATTCATTCCCTCTCACCTCCCTTCTCTTCCCCTCCACTGGTAAAAGCTTTTTCTTTCCTCTTTTATATGAGATAATTTACCCCATTCTACCTCTCCCTTTCTCCTTCTCCCAGTATAATCCTCTCTCACCCCTTAATTTTACTTTTTACATATCATCCCTTCATATTCAACTCACCTTGTGCCCTCTCCTTATACACACACACACACACACACACACACACACACACACACACACATATATATATATATATATATATATATATATATATATTCCCTTCCACTACCCTAATACTGAGAAAGGTCCCATGAATTACAAATATCATCTTTCCATGTAGGAATGCAAACAGTTCAACTTTCTTTTTTTTTTTTTTTTTGTTTGTTTTTTTTTTTTTTTAGGCAATTGGGGTTAAGTGACTTGCCTAGGGTCACACAGCTAGTAAGTGTCAAGTGTTTGGTCTGAGGCCAGATTTGAACTCAGGTCCTCCCGACTTCAGGGCCGGTGCTCTATCCACTGCACCACCTAGCTGCCCCTAGTCCAATAATTCTTAAATTCTCTCTCCTAGATCTATTTTCCAAGTCAGTTGCTTTTCTAATGAAGTATTTCGCATTTTCTTCTATATTTTTTTCATTCTTTTGATTTTGTTTGACTGATTCTTGATGTCTCATAGAGTCATTGGCTTCCACTTGCCCCATTCTAATTTTTAAGGAATTATTTTTTCAGTTAGCTTTTGTACCACCTTTTCCATTTGGCCAATTCTACTTATTAAAGAGTTGTTTTTTTCAGTGGATTTTTTTTTTCTATTTGGCCAATTCTGTTTTTTAAAGAGTTGTTTTCTCCAATCAATTTTTGTGTTTCTTTTTCCAAGCTGTTGCCTTTGTTTTCATGATTTTCTTGCATTTCTTTCCCCAATTTTCTTCTACCTTTCTTATTTTTAAGATACTTTTTGAGCTCTTCCAAGAAGATTTTTTGGGTTTGGGACCAGTTTATATTCCTCTTTGAGGCTTTGCATGTAGGTATTTTGACACTGCTGTCCTCTTCTGAGTTTGTGTTTTGATCTTCCCTGTCACATAGTAGCTTTCTATAGTTAGTGCTCTTTTTTTGTTTTTGTTTTTGCTCATTTTCTAGGCCATTTCATGACTTTTCAAGTTCATCTCTGCTCCTGGAGTATAGGGGGCATTGTCCCAAGGTTCTTGTGACAGAGTCAGGGGCCTGGCCATTGGCTTTCTGTGCCAGGGCCTCCAGGACTAGTGGCTTGACCACTATGCTAGGGTGGCCCAGCCTAGTAGTGCCTATTGTGCCCAGGGTTCCTGGACTGGCAGTTTACCTGATGCACTGGACCTGGAGGCCTCACAGCTAGCCTGCTATGCCACTGGCCTCCTGAGCCAGGACCATAGGGCTTAGGTTGCTGATTTGTGCCCTGGCTAAGAGACCCCCTCTAGCTTCCTGGGACAATTCCTGCACTGGGCTGCATTCCCCTTTCATCCAAGTGAGATAGGCCTTTCCTGCAATCCTTCTAAGTTATCTTGGGTTGGAAAATTATTTCACTCTGTTCTTTTGTGGGTTCTGTAGCTCCAGAACTTGTTAAGAGGCTTGGCTTAATGTTGTTTCTGAGGGAAACTGGGGCGAGCTCAGGAAACTTCCTGGCTTTTCTCTCCCATCTTGTCAAATAGCAACCCTTCTTTTAAAGCTAGAAGAGTGAAGAGTGGAGTAATAAAATGTAGAAGGCCACCTCTTCATCACTTTTGTAGGAAAAGTTCTGTGCAGAACATAGGTGTGGGTGTGGCTATGCTTCTCTTCCCTGTTTTGCTCCAGCCCTGTTTCATGCCCTGTAGTGAGGTAGAAACTAGAAAGAGGACCCTGTGGCAAGATTGTCTACTTGCTAGGCTTTGCGTAAACACCAGGGAGAGAGAATAATGGTCTTATTGTCATGAAGTTCCTATCCATTTCATGATCATTCTAGGACATGCAACTGAAGTGTCCTTGAACTCCTTCCTCCAGGTCTTGACATTCTATGGGAACCAGGGCAGGAGACAGCTTTCTCCCTCAGTCATCCCATGTTGCAGGCTGCCTCTTTTTCTGCTCACAACCCCTGCTCAAGATTCACCATGTCACTCATATCACAGTGCCGCAGGGTCTTGACAGAATTAGAAATAGCACTAAAGCAAAAATTAGAAAAAGCAGTCAGACTAAATCAAGTTTTAGGAGAGCAGAGACATATGGGATGGGAGTTGATTGTGAGGGCAATGATGTTCTGAGATGTGAAGTATCTGAAAGAGGGGAAGATTCCAAAAGCATGGAGAATGTCTCAGGTCTTCTTAATACCAAAATCAACAGCCTTCTATCAATACTGACTTATATGGGCTCAGCCTGATTTGGCCCTTTGTTGAATATAATTTAATAAAATTCATCTGGAAGAACAGAAAGTCAAGAACAGCAAGGGAATCAATGAAAAAAAAAGTGAATGATGATGACTAACAGTACCAGATCTCAAATCATATTATAAAGTGGTTATTATCAAAATAATCAGGTACTAGCTAAGAAATAGAGTAGTGAATCACTGGAATAGATTAGGTATATAATACACAGCAGTAAATGACCATAGTAAACTAGTTTTTCATACAAGCTTTGTGGGGTAAGAACTCATTTGACAAAAACTGCTGGGAACACTGGAAAGTCTAATAGGTCACAGGGACTTCTTTGTACTCCACTGAATTTATGATTATAACAGGTTGGGTGCTGGCACATCCAATCCACAGGAGGATGTGAAACAGTTGAGTAACAATGAGGGATAATTCAATGTGCCATATTCTACTTCATATTACTAGAAATTTATTGACTCTGGGGACCTCATTGATATGTGCTTCAGGTACAGAATGGACTTGGCAGGGGGGAGGGGGCAAATGAAGCTACTCATAGGTAACTAGAGCACTGACTGAATGCCCAAAATATGACACCCTCTCCTGATGGCTAAGCATTTGACTGGCCACACTAGCTAACTACCCCCTTTTGATAGCTGAAACCAAGAGAATGAGCTAGAACTGGTCAATATACTATCTCCATTCTTCATCAGTTGAAGTTACATGTGCTTTTCTTTCAGTGAAATTAAAGAAAACAACAACAACAGCAAAACATTTTACTTTCTTCACTTAGGTGGAGTCCCAGGCTGTCCTGCTTCAACAAGCAACTAAAAGTGTCCAGGGATGACTCATTGTGTCCTCAGCTGAAGACATTGAACCCCAAAGAGCATGGCAAAAAGACAGCAGGGCCTCTGACTCCCTACAAATGAGGTCTATTCTTGCCATTTGGCACAGGCTGTCATGGCTCAAAGGCAAGTTAGGACACCTAGAAAGAAAATTGCTCTGTCCTCTGGGTCTACATGAGCCCCAGTTCTTACAGACTGCTCTGGATAAGCACAGTATCTTGGTAAGCACCCATGAGATACCTAAAAGAATTGCCAGGGATACATGCACTTCACTTTTTTGCAAAGGATCAAAACAAATTGGAGAAAATAACAAGGAGGACTCACGTTGTACAAGGAACACAAGAAGTAATCCAGAAACTAGATATTTGGGGGGCACAGATGATTTGGTGACACCTTGGTGAGGTGGATTGATTTAACAACTAACCTAAGATACATGTTGGGTCCTGGTGATCTCAGACAACCTTCTTTGGCATAGGTACAAGAAACCTGGCTCATGGAAAGCCCAATTGCTTGGTTTACACTTATGACAGAGTAATTATGCTCTTCGGATACAGCCTGAGGCCATCAGTTGGAAAGCCTTCCCAATGTATTCCTTGCTCTGTAGGAAAAAGAAAGGCCTTGATAGGAGAGAAGAGGACCCAGGTGACTTTTTGAGCCTTCTTCTGGGACTCATTGGCTTAGAGTGGGGAAGCGGACAATCTAGATATAGCTCCACTTCTCTTAAAGTCAGAAGGGTGAAAAATGTGAGGCATCAAATGTACAAGGTCACTTCAGCTAGTATTCATAGGAAAGTCTGTGCAGAAAGTAGCTTTGTGTGGGTGTTGTCATAACACTCCCTCCTGCCTTGCTCTAGGACTGTTTCCTGCCCTACAGCAGGGCACAAGCTCAAGGGTCCTGTAGCAGAGCTGTTTACCTACAGTTTTATTTTGCCCTGTGATGTCTAAACAAAGACCTTGTCATCATAAAGTTCTTGTCTGTTTCCTTCTCTTTCTAGATCTCACAGCTAAAGTGTCCTTGGACTCCCTCCTGGCCCTGACATTCTGCCCCTCACTCATCCCTCACCCTTCCTATAGGCTGCAGCTCACCCTTTCCCTGCCCAAGATCCACCATATCCTTATCACAAGGCCAGAGAAATGTTACTAAAATAGAAATAGGAAAAGCAGTCAGACTGGGTGAAGTGTAAGGAGAGGAGAGCCATGGGAGAGGGAATATGATTGTGCGGAAAGTGAGGACCTAAGATGCAAAGTATCTGAAAGAGGGGAAGATTCCAGAGGCATGGAGAATATATGGAGCCTTAATACTAAGATCAACAAAAGAGTGACTGAGCCATCCATCAATACTAACTCTTAGGCCTCCTGTTCTATCTCTACAAAGTCTTTGTGAGAGTCATCTCTACATGGAATGAGGGCCTCTACAATGCCATTCTTTAGTAGAGAGCAGGCAGGTTTTCAGGAGAGATATTCACCAGTGGACCCCATTTTTGTCACTTTATCTTTAGCTACAGTGAATTAGGAGGTTTTACTGTGTTAATTTTTAAAAAGTATTTGATTTGGTAGAGCCAACCACCACCTTAGAGTCTCTTTTTTCCAGCCTACATTGTCACCCACCCTCACATCATGATCACCTGGGCTCACATGAAAATGTAACACTTGAAATTACCCTGTTCAGTGATGTTCTGATAATAAATATCAGGTGAGGCATAAAACAGGGAGATATAAACTTACCAAAAGGTGATTGTCATCATGATAAAGGAGGTCCAGGAGTAGAGCCAAGGTCAGTCCAAGGGATCTCCTTAGTCTTTGGAGCTGGAGCTCCAAAGCAGCATGTCTCAATGCCTGTAGCCCATCTCAATGAGCATGGGCTCCCCAGAAGAGACAGAAGGCCAAGGCCAGTAATAATTAGGGCTTGAGTGTCCTGGAAAAGTAGCTACTCCACTGCACGAACTCTTGTTTTGGAGAAAGAAGCCATTTGTGTTGGGACCTAGAAGCTACTGTACAACTTTGTTGTTGTTGAAGAAGCCCTTTTGCTTATACAAATGCAAGAAATTTCACTGATCCATTAGCCATAACTTCATTAGGCTTCAGAATGCTGGTTGGCAATGTGATCCTTGAAGTAATTGCTATGATCCCTATTTTGCAGATGAAGCCACTGAGGCTCACAAAGGCTTCATTGAAAAAGGTCTGTTTGTTTGAAAAAAAGAAGGAAGACCTTCTGCTTGCCCGTAAGATTAGAGCATAAAGAAGAGTGAACATCCATTCCAGAAGAGGCCCTTTTCCCTTTCTAGAAACACATTAGGAAGGAAATAGGCTAGAGGAAATAGGCTAGAAATATGGTGTCTATAGCTAAGAATGGTCTGTACTCCATGAAGGAGTGGAAAGTGGGTTGTCAGATGAGGAGGCTGGACATTAGGGTGAAAAGTACATTGGATTCTAATATTTCCAATCCTGGCACAGCCATGGCCCAAGGTCATAGAGCAACCAAGTTACTTTCTATTTGATCTTTAGTTTCCTCCTCTGTAAGACACCTGAAGCCATCTGTAGCAGGGCTAAGGGTGTGAGATCCCATTTAATGGTGCATTTACCAATGCTGAGTCAGCTTGGAGACTTCTCACCCATTCTGTAGGTGATCAATATTAGCAAAAAAGGTGCTCCCTACACAAGACAAACCAAGAAAGCCCTGCTTAGGTCCATCAAACAATGTAAACACATGAGCATGTTCTTCATCAAGAGGCTTAGGAATTAGTTCAAAATAACCTCTCCTGCAACCTCTGTAGCACCTGGTCTGAGAGGTGAGAAGAAGGCAGGATCAATAGAGTCAAATGAGGAAAAGAGGATAAGATGCCTGGGATTTCCAGGCTAATTTTGGTCCCAACCTCAACTGATGCCCATCCCTCCTCCTGAGAAGTTGTTTGAAGCAGAGCCTTGCTTCTTCCTTGCCTTAGTTTGGGTTTCTGTCTTGATGAGTTAGCTCTATGTGCCTCCAATTTTGGGCAGTCTCCACCAAAGCACGGGGAGGCCCCGTAATCTTAGTGGGGAAGAGGCACATATCAAACTCAATGGGCTGCAGATGGCACAAGCAAAGAAGGCACAGACCCAGCACAGTCACCCTGGCTTTAATAACCTGCATTTCCTGTTGATGATTCCCTCCCCAAATTCCCCCAGGCAGAGTAGCAGCTACCTGACCCTGTAGCAGAGATAGGATCTAGAGATGAACAGGAGGCACGGCAGTCTGGGGGGTACCAGGGAGCAGAGAAGGGACTCTTGGCTTGTAAGCAGTCAACTCCTCTTTCTGGGAGCTAGGGGTTCCTTCTCCCCACCCAGGGTCTCATTTCTATCAGATATGACATAAAATATTAAATGTACAACTTTCCCATATTAACAGAATAGTTCTGTGATTTAGAATTTCCCATCTATGTTCATAGTCCTAAAAATTAGTTGCTGGGAAATAATGCATTGCTACCATCTTTACTATCAGTCAGTAGTTATTCTTCTGAGCAGCCATTTCTCTCAGGTCCCCTCAGAGCTGTCTCTTATCAAGCTGCCTCTCTGTTTCTCACATATGTCCTTTTTCTGTTCCTTTCAACAAAAATGCTCACAGAAGAAAGGGGCAGTACCTTCTACTGGTCCTTTCTATTTTCCTTGTCCTATTCTTTGAGCTGCTTCAACAATGTAGGGATCTCATCAATCATCTTTAGGTGAAGTTGACCTATTTGACATATCTGTTTTGGTTTCAACCACTGTGCCATGCTCATAGCTCTACATATGGGATACAGAAATTCAAATCAGTGTCTCTGAGGAGAACCTAGATGATAATTCTGCTAACTTCTGTCAATGGTCCTGGATGGTTTCTAAAGAATGGCTGCCCCATATGTAGGGCAGCTGAGTCTCTTGAAGACTTATACACACCTACTCATTCAGGGCTGCCTGTTGGTGGGTCCTGTGAGATACCCCAGTACATTCCTGTCTTTAGTACTTTGAGGATTCCATGGGAACTTCAGATAACCCACTTCCCTTTCCAAAGGTGTGGAGGGTTTTGTCTTCATGTCAGCCCAACATTTGAATTCATTCTATGCTCAAGTACAATGACCTGTGCCATATACTAGGGACACACAGCAGATATGTAAGCATGAGTGGCAGGCAGCTATGATATTGGTGGAAAGAACACTAGGACTGGAGCCATGAGAGCTTGGCTTGGAATCCTATAACAGATGTTCATGGTCATCTAATATCTAAGTGGTTTAGCCACAGTGGACATCAGTTTCCTTGAATGTAATTATGTAACCTCATCTGTAAGATGTCTTAGGGAGGACTGTCTTCTCCACTCTACCCTAACTATTTTCCTAGTGCTGAGACTGACAGGAGAGAGTATGTTAAGTGGGGGGAAATAACTAATTAGGAAAATGACCAATGAGGATTCTATAACCCAGGAGAAGTTATATAAAGGACACATCTTTAGGTCAGTTCTTAGGCAGTGACCTGTTACTATGAACGATATTCTGCTCACTGGTTCTGCTCACTTCATTTTGCATCAGTTCATATAAATCTTCCCAGGCTTTTCTATAATCATCCTGCTCATCATTTCTTAGAGCACAATAGTATTCCATGAGAATCATATATTACAACTTCTTCAGCCATTCCTCAATTGATAAGTATCCCTTCAATTTCTTTGCCATTACAAAAAGAGCTGCTACAAATATTTTTGTACATGTAGGTCCTTTGGAATAAGTCTTGAGGTATGTCTAGAGGAGGTTTTACTTGCAGGACTCAAAGGTTTAAGTTGTTCATGTGATACCAAGCAGGAGTGATAGATGTCTTCTACTGTCATTGATATCATTCCAGGACAGAGAAGCATGCATTCCCCTTTAGACAATTAGGCTTTCCCAGTCTTGAAGATCTCTGAGAGCTAAAATACCCATCTACCTTGTTGGTCTTTGGAGGTCATTAACATGTTGTCACATTTGGGAACAAGTGGAAAGATTGTTGCTAGTAGAGGCTTCTCAATCTGGAATCCTGATATCAGTCCTCCCATGCCCCTGACCGGATACTTTGCTTAGTATTTCCCTAAAAGAACAGAACATAAACATGCTCCAGGCCTATCAGGCTGATGTCATTGTGGTGGTTCCTACTCCAAAAGAGGTGGGCTTTTGAGGGAGATCTGGTGAGAAGTGGATATGTATCTCAAGAAGTCTGTTCTTGCCCTGGCTGGTGACATTTCTGTATGCAGAAGAAATAACTGAATCCCAAGACTTTCTTAGCTAGTTTGATTCTTATTACTATATTCTGGATTAGATCATTGAGATGTTTTAAGTGTTTTGAGGTCCTTACCAGCTCCCAGAAGTTGCTGTTATACTCTCTAGTGGACTATGTCCCAGTCTAGAGAATCTTTTGGTTGGCAAATTCAGAAGGAAACAGATCATCAAATGATAGAGTACATGGCGGAGAGTCCAGATGCAGGGGTCCCCCAGATGTATTTGAGTGCTTCCTTAGCAAAGCTGCTAAGGTCAGAGGTTAAGAAAACCAACAACACATGCTTGTTCATGTTCATGACAAAGCTTGAAAGATGCCAGAACTTCTGGGCACAGAACTTCTCCAGGATGCTCCCAGGCATACTGTAGCTTGCTAGAGAAGCTGTGGGGCTGAAGATGTTTCACTAGGGCCCAGCTGGGCCCAGAGCCAGGTATTTCTCTGTGTGGGTTGACTACCCTTCCCTGAAATATCTTCATTCTTGGTGGTGGTATGGCTTAACTCCTGTTACAGCCTGGCATTCTGCCAGCTGTTTCTGGAGGACACTTGCCAGTTTCTTGGTGGCTGTGGGTCTTGTTTAAAGGTATCCTATTCCCTACCACTCCAGGTTGGGCTGTGGCTATGGCTGCATGGAGTCCCATGGGGCCACATGTTCCTTGCCAGAGCTTCCCTCCTTCCATTAGGGATCGTAGGGAAGACAGTTCACCAAAAGATCTGAGATGAGTTTGGCAGCAGGACTGTAGTAAAGGAAAACAAGGGTCTATATTTGGTTCTCCACAACTTTGTACTACATATACCTATGGACAGATTTGTTGTCCATGGCTTTACTGCCAGTGACCATCATCCAGAGAGCATCTTGATAGGCTGGACAGAATGAACTAATCACTTTTCAATTTTAAATAAAGACAAAATAATTTAAAAAAACCACTTTTCTCTGATTTATCTTTATTTTGTGTATTGTCTCATGCTGGTGACTCTGCTCCATTTAATCACATCTTGCACTGTCAATTTCCTCATGAGATTTGCTTTCCTGGGGATGATTTCCAATTTTGTTATACTGACTCAGCCTGCGGGAGCTCTGATTCTCACTTGGTGACTACACAGGTATAGCTTTCCTGAGTCATATGCTGACATACTATTTGATATTTTTCAGTTTTGCCCACTCTGGTGATTCAAAGACAGAATTTCTATTTTCAAAAGGCATAACAACAGTAGAAGTATGGTTCTTATCATCAAGAATTACTAAGGCCATTCCAAATGATTCATCTAACCCTGGAACAGTCAAATTTCCCTACATTTCATCCATTTCTGCCACTATAATACCCTTCACTAGTCTAGTCAAGATGGCAGCCTGCTGTAAGGTAATATCCTTCCTCATCTGAGGACCACAGTGATAGAAGACCTGTGGGAGTGTTTCCTTTGGTGGTATGCACTGATGATGCTTGTCTCCAGACAAATCTTCTGGCCTCATTCAACGTAATATAGTCTAAGCTGGCTCTGTGAATAAAACTTCAGCCTGCCAACTGGGCAAAGGATCCCTCCCTCATAAAAAAGGAGGCTGGAGTCATAGAGGTGACAGAATGCACCTTACCCTGATCAAGTTTCTTAGCTAACTCATGTTTGTGAAAGTATCAAAGCACCTGCTTGGGCAAGCAGTGGTCCATATTCAAGTCTCCACATTCTTAGCACTGCACATACCATTATACTATGCCACCAATTAGCAGCATTAGGAGAGGATCTTGACAGCTCCTTGGTAGCCTGGACAGAAGGAAGTAATTATTCCCTGAGCAGCTGAGAGCTTCCTTCAGAGCCTGCAGAGCATCTGTGGATCTTGGAGGACAAGGAGATGCTTCCTCTCCTAGGGCATACAGCTCCTCCTTTTCAGAAAAAGCCTTATAAGTAAAGCATTGAAAGGAAAGAAAAGACAGGCCACTGTTCAGTTTTTTCAATTTCAAACCTCCTGGCACAGGTGCAGCACATGGTGCATGTGTATAACAGATTTACTGTCACTTATGCTCACTAGGGGGCAGAAACACTAATTAGATTTATACTTCTCAATGTAGGTAGTCAAACTTTATTAATCAAAGCATGCAAACAGGAGACCAAGATGGTGGAGTAAGCAGTAAGTTGCTCTCACTGTCACTTATTAACCTCTGAAAGCCCAGAAAATATTGCCCCAGGAAAAACCCTGGAACAGCTGAACCAGCAGAAAGATGGGGTACAGCAGTCCTGTAGCCCAGGAAGCTTGAGGGATTAATGGGAAAGGCCTTTCTTGCCCTGGGGTAAGGGGAGCAGTACAGAATGGGAGATGTCCCAGCAAGCTAGTGGAAAGCCCCACCTCAGCATACCAGGGGGAGATCCTGAACCCCAGGTGGTGGAGCAGGCAAACACCAACACCAAGACCCCCTGAGTGCCTCAGTACGGGCAGGGCAACCAGTGGAAACTGGCTTGGAAAACTACCATGTGCCATGGCGTTCTTCTGCAGCCAAGTCTCCTAGTGCCTCAGCAAAACTCTAGGAAGCACAGCTCCAAGGGGGGAAAGCCCTGGGCAGAGAGACATCCTGCAGCAGTGGGATCCATCTGCAAGGAGCCAAAGAAAGTGAAAGGCCTGGGTGAACAGGCAACCTCCAGGGGCAGACTCCCCACCCCTTCCCCTAGAGCTCCAGTGTTGCTGATTCCAGCCCAGCACCAGGTAAGCTGCCAGAACCCTACAGCCTCCAACTGCCAGTATCTGAAGCCCCAGCACACAAAACCAGTGACCAGGCTCTGGGCTCCCAGCACAAGAAGCTTGGGTCAGTGCCCCTTGCTCCCTAGCTGGAGAGATCAATTTTTTTAAAAGCCAGGAAATAAGCAAACACCATGAGCAAAAAGAAATGTGCCATAGATTCTTATTATGGGGGCAGTGAAGATCAAGGCAGAAATTCTGAAGAGGACAACATTGTCAACAAACTCACATCTGAAACCTCAAAAGGGAATATAAACTGATCTGAAGCCCAAAAAGCCTTCTTGGAAGAGCTCAAGAAGGATTTTAAAAGTCACATAAGAGAGGTAGAAGAAAAATTGAGAAAAGAAATGAGAGGTATGGAAGAGAGAGTCAATAGCTTGGAAAAGGAAGAACAAAAATTAACTGTAGAAAAGAAATCCTTTTTGGGGGGGCTAGGCAGTGGGGTTAAGTGACTTGCCCAAGGTCACACAGCTAGTAAGTGTTAAGTGTCTGAGGCTGGATTTGAACTCAGGTCTTCCTGACTCCAGGATCAGTGCTCTATCCACTGCGCCACCTAGCTGTCCCTAGAAAAGAAATCCTTAAAAAAATACAATTGGCCAACTGGAAAAAAGCACACAGAAGAAAATAAGTCCAAAATGTGCAAAGAATATCCTTCTCTAAGAACAGACTGAAGACCTACAACTTCAGAACAGAATCCAAAGCAATAGATGATGAGAGGAATCTTGGGTTAAGGTTTAGTAAGGCATAATTAGTGATGTGACAAGAGAGCAAGAGATCCAAGCATAGAGGATAGTGTAGTTGAGCTGCTTTACCAAGGGGTTGAGAAAGGTGAGGGGGAGGAGAATGTAGCAAATGCAGGGGTGATGGCCTGGAAAAGAAGTAAGGGTGCAGGGATTGGAAGTTCACAGACAAAAAACAGGGTATGAGTCATAAAGTAGAGGGAAAGAAAAAAGAGGATAAAAGATCATGCTAAATGAATTTTAGAGCTGAACACAAGTGGAACACTGAATTATAGAAAGATCAAAGGTGTTTAGCTGTGGGGAGGGGTGAGAAATAGGTTGAGAAATGAGTATATGAAAGAATTGGGGATGCTAGAGTGTTTATTTGAGGGAATGTCAATATGTATGTTGAAGTACCCTAGTATGAGGGCAGGAGCTGGGGAGAAGACATACTGTGAGCCAAGTACTGAACTCATTGGGGAAGGAAAGAGAAATTCATGGAGGCCATTGGGTGATGGTTTTTAAATCTAGGTTAGATGATGCATTTGGATTAAATAAACCCCAAAGATGGAGAGGTTACTGAGTAATAGTAGTAAAGGGAAAGCCTGGAACTGGCAGTGAGGAGCAAGGAGTGTTCTGAATTTCTGACTACAACCAATTATTTGAGGCATATTAGAGAAAGTTCAGGTAGTAATAAAAAAAGGGTAGCCAGGGAAGCTGTGTCATCAGGAGGGAGCCAAGTCTAGGAAAGTTAGAATATGGAGGGAAAGGAAAAGGTGTAAACAAGGTTGTTAATTATTAAGGAGGCTTTCCAGAGAACACAGTGAAAGGGATGGGCATTTCTGAAATAAGACATGGTGGGAGCAGTGGTGGTGGTAGTAAAGTAAGGGAAATGGAAGTAAAGGTAGTTAGGGATGGGGAACAGGCTTGGTATATTTGCCTGGCTTATTCTTCAGTGGTTAGCAGACTCCTAATTCCCTCATGTTCTTCCAATCCCAGTATCTGTGTTCTAAGGGAGGCAGGTTAGTAGAGTGTTTATGAGATCCAACCTCATGGGACCCCAGTTTTTCAGTGGGGAGGGGGTAAAGGGAATAATAGCACAAGTGCAGACTGCAGGGCTGGCAATGTCAAGGGAATGAATGCTAATTGGTTGTTGAATAAAGGCTAAACAGCTTGATGTTTGAAGACTTCAAGACTAAAGAAAGCCATGTTAGAGATTCTGGTCTGCTACAAGCCCACGATCTTTTTGATACCTGTGGGAGTGTATTTAAAACCTCATTTATAGTAAAAATGGAAAACTTGTAGAAATAATATGAAGGGCAATGGATTAATGATGATAACAGAATAACTTGTCTTGTTCACATCATGCCTCTCCACCCACCTGGAACTTTTTGGCAGCTAGAACCCATTGAGAATGGATTAAGATATTAATGGAAGGAAGGAGGTCCCTTTGTTTCCCTCCTACAGTGAGGGGAGTAAGTCCAGAAGGAATGGGATAGTGACATGGTTGCTCAGTCTTGGAACATTAACCTAGGCTATATTTTAAGAGCTCTCTTCCTTGTTGAAGATAACAATAAACATTAGCTAAAATCTTTTTGGGGAAGAGAGGCATGTTAGAGGTCATAGAGGACTATCAGTTTAGATTTTTCTCTCACTTTAATCTAGAAATGGCTTGGATATAGGTTAACATTAAACTATATTATATTGATTTTGGCAGACCTGACTATTTCTATGCAGAATACAGTATTGATATTAATCTTTTTCTTTGACATCCCTCTTATGGATTCTCTAACTCAGCACTCATAATGCCAGGAGAATTCTGAGAACCCATTTCCATATCCTACTATTCTGTTGGTTATAGTGATTTGAGCTTGAGCAAGGGAGGTGATTATGAAAGACCCCCAAGTTGATAAATGGCTGTGAGAACTAAAGGAGTTCATAATGATTTGGACTCTAAGGATAGGTCATAGAAGAAATTCAGAGATCTCATTTAGGGAGGACCATTTCTAGGTGCACCAAATGTCTAGAAGGATTGGTCTTCAGAACTCTGACTCTAGCTTTTCCCTTATTCCTTATAACAAGGAAGCCTGTATTGGTTCTCCCCCACTCCCTATTTATACCAACACTAGGGCAATAGTGATGTCACTTGAGATATTTTATGGCTGTGGGGACTACACACATTATACTGCCCATAGCGTGATTTTTTATACTCAAGAGCAGACTGTCCAGGCAATCTGGATGCTTGCAATTCTTTCCTAGGTGCTTTTGGAATCTCCAACTCTTCTTCAGAGAAGTGAGTATGCAGAGACAGTAGGCAGGCAGCAAAAATTGGTCTGTATTCCAACCATTCTTCTCTTCCCTCCCATTGTAACCTTTAACTGGCCCATCATCACCCCACTCCTCCAACATGTCAGGTCCCCATTATGTGTCACCCCTTCCCATTAGAAGGAAGCTTCTCAAGGGCAGGGACGATTTTGTACAAGTTAGATGACACTACTTTTAACAAGTAAAACTCCAGACCTGTTTCCTTTAGTGATATAAGCTCTAGCCTTAGTCCTGACCTCACCCATCAGGCCTTACTGGCACAGAATGGTAGCCATTATATTCTACCACCAAAGTCCCTAGTAGTTATGAAAGATCCATGGTACAGACTTGTTGTGAGAACAAGGAAGAGGTTTGGGCTGGAATGCCCATGTAGTCATCATCAGTACAAGGAGACAAAAGCTGGAGACTAGTCTTAGAAATCAAGCATCTAGCAGCATTGGTGATATCTTATAACTTTGGCTATTGACTTTGGCTATCAAACTACATGGACTACATTAAAAGTAAGAATGGAACTTTGAGAAGGGTCAAAACAAAGAGCAAAAGGATTTTTGGGAGGCATGATGGCAGAGTACAGGGGGCAACCCAGATGAATTCTCCTAACATTCCCCTCCAACTTTAAAATAATGCTTCAAATCAAATTTTGGAATGGCAGATCCAACAAAAGGCCAGAATGAGACATTTTTTATCCAAAGACAACTTAGTAGTTTGGCAGGAGAGGTCTGTGACACTGGTGTAGGGGGCACCCTAGAGCTCAAACAGCAGCACTGGTGCTGGATCTTCGAGGTAGCCATGACAGTGGCAGTGGTAGCAGCAGCTGCTTTGGGAACTTTCAGCTCAGAGATGGTAAGGGGGTTGGACATCTGGTCAGAAAGAAATTACCGAGGACTCTTTTCTGGCATTGGGTGTAAGATCTGGTACTGTTTGGCAACCCTCTTGCCCATACACAGTTCTAGGCTGCAGTTCCAGGGTGGAAAGGAGTACTTGTGGTCAGTCTCAAGGGAGCAGGAGCCCTAGTCAGAAGTCCAAGGCAGATAGTCCAAGGCTAGTAGGGGGTATGTTCAGAACTTCACTTTAGGAAAATCACCTTGGTGGCTGAATGGAGGATGGAACGGAGTAGGGAGAGACTTGAGGCAGGCAGACCCCCAGGAGGCTATTGCAATAGTCCAGGTGTGAGGCAATGTGAGTCTACACCAGGGGGTGGTAGTGTCAGAGGAAAGAAGGAGGTGTACAGGAGAGATGTTGCAAAGGTGAAATTGACAGGCCTTGGCAACAGATTGGGCATAGGGGGGTGAGAGATAATGCTCGTCCTCCTTGAACACTCATACACCCCATGGTGTATGGTTTTGATACTTCAACCAGGGAGAACAAAAACTATAGATGAATTTCTTTAATGAATATTGATGTGAAAATTTTAAATAAAATACTAGTAAGGAGACTATAGCAATATATTACAAAGATCATACAATATGACCAAGTGGGATTTATACCAGGATTGTAGAGCTGGTTCAATATTAGAAAAACTACCAATATAATTGACCATATCAATAACAAAAACAATAAAAATCATTTGATTATACCAATAGATGCAGAAAAATCACTGGACAAAATACAGCATCCATTCCTATTAAAAACACTAGAAAGCATAGGAATCAATGGAACCTTTCTTAAAATGATAAATAGCATCTACCTAAAACCAAGAGCAAGCATTATGTGTAATGGAGATAAATTTGAAGCCTTCCCAATAAAATCAGGAATGAAGCAAGGATGTCCCTTCATTTTTTTTGAGGAGGAATCATCATAACATAATTGACTCACACCTGCGCCTTCTGTCTATGTAGACTCCTTCCAACTGCCCTAATAATTATAAAGTTTTTAGGAATTACATGTATCATCTTCCCATATAGGAACATAAACAGTTGAATTTTATTGAGTCTCTTATGAGTTCTCTTTCATGTTGACCTTTTTATGCTTCTCTGAAGTCTTATATTTGAAAGTCACATTTTCTGTTCAGCTCTGATCTTTTCAGCAAGAATGCTTGAAAGGAAAGAAAGAGAAATTTCATTTAAAATAAATGTAGACAATATAAAATATTTGGGAGTCTGCCTGCCAAGACAAACCCAGGAATTACATGCACACAATTACAAAATATTATACATACAAATAAAGTCAGATCAAAATAATTGGAAAAATATAAATTGCTCATGGGTAGGCTGAGCTAATATAATAAAAATGACAATTCTACCTAAATTGTACTTATTCAGTGCCATACCAATCAAACTACCAAAAAATTATTCCATAGAGCTGGAAAAAATAATAACAAAATTCATCTGGAAGAACAAAAGGTCAAGAATACCAAGAGAATTAATGAAAAAAAAATACAAAGGAAGGTGGCTTAGCTGTACCAGATTTAAAACTGTATTATAAAGTGGCAATCATCAAAACTATTTGGTACTAGCTAAGAAACAGAGTGGTTGATCAGTGGAATAGGTTAGGTACACAAGACAGTAGTTAATGACTATAGTAATCTACTGTTTGATAAACCCAAAGACTCCAGCTTCTGGGATAAGAACTCACTATTTGACAAAAGCTCCTGGAAAAACTGGAAAATAGCATGCAAAAACTAATCATAGACCAACATATTACACTGCATACCAACATAAGGTCAAAATGGGTACATGATTTAGACATAAAGGCTGACACTATAAGCAAATTAGAAGAACAAAGAATAATTTACCTATCAGATTTATGGAGAAGGGAGGAATTTATAACCAAACAAGAGATAGAGAACATTTTGAAATGAAAAATGGATAGTTTTGATTACATTAAATTAAAAAGGTTTTACACAAACAAAAGCAATGCAACCAAGATTAGAAGGAAAGCAGAAAGCTGGGAAACAATTTTTACTGCCAGTGTTTCTGATAAAGGCCTCATTTCTAAAATATATAGAGAACTGCATCAAATTTATAAGAATGCAAGCCATTCCCCAATTGATAAATGGTCAAAGGATATTAACAGGCAGTTTTCAGATGAAGAAATTAAAACTATCTACAGTCATACGACAAAAATGCTCTAAATCACTTTTGCTTAGAGAAATACAAATTAAAACAACTCTGAGGCACCACATCATACCTACCAGATTGGTTATTATGACAGAAAAGGAAAATGACAAATGCTGGAGAAGATGTGGGAAAATTGAGACACTAATTCACTGTTGATGGAGTTGTGAAGTGATCCAACCATTCTGGAGAGCAATTTGGAACTATGTCCAAAGGGCTATAAAACTGTGTATATTCTTTGACCCAGCAATACCACCACTAGGTCTGTATCTCAAAGAGATCATAAAAAAGGAAAAGGACATACATGTACAAAAGTATTTATAGCAGCCTTTTTTTTTGTTGTGGTGGCAAAGAATTGGAAATTGAGGGGATGCCCATCAATTGGAGAATGGCTGAACAAGTTGTGGTGTATGAATGCAATGGAATACTATTGTGCTGTAAAAAATGATGAGCAAGTGGACTTCAGAAAAACCTGGAAAGTCTTACATGAACTGATGCTGAGTGAAGTGAGCAGGACCAAGAGAACACTGTACACAGTAACAGCAACATTATGTGATGACCAACTTTGATAGACTTGGCTCTTCTCAGCAATACAATGATCTAAGACAATTCAAAAAAAGTCATGATGGAAAATGCTATCCACATCCAGAGAAAGAACTGTGGAGTCTGAATTCAGATTAAAACATACTATTTTTTCTTTTTTTCTTTCTTGTGGTTTTTCCCTTCTGTTTTGATTCTTCTTTCACAACATGACTAATGTGGAAATAGGTTTAATATGATTGCACATGTATAACCTATACCAAATTGCTTGCTGTCTTGGGGAGGTGGGAGAGGATAGAGGGAGGGAGAAAAAAAATTAGAACTAAAAGTCTTACAAAAAAAGTGAATGTTGAAAGCTAAATTTAAAAAAAGAATGCTTGAAAGTCCTCTATTTCATTAAATATCCATTTTCCTCTGTGGGATTATACTCAGTTTTTCTGGATAAGTTAGTCTTGGTTGTAATCTTGGCTCCTTTGCCTTCTGGAATGTCATATTCCAAATCTTTACTGTTCTTGGTTCTCATCCTCTGTTCTCAAAGAGGACCAAATGGCATCACTATCTTGGAGTCAAGGTACAGTGTGTCCAACTTTGGCTGATCAGATCAATATGAGCTTGAAAGGCTCTACCACAAGTTGGGCACAAATAGTCCACGTGAACATTTGGAGTGGAGATGTCTCTAAATTTGTTCATCTCACATTTCTTTTGAGTTACTGCAATTCTACTTCACTCATAGAGCACAATGCCTTCTGTGATGTGGGCATACCATGCTGGGTAGTCCTCTGCCAGGGTCTCCCATGACATGCAATCAATTCCAAAGTTCTTCAGAGAGACCCTGAGAGTGTCCTTTTATTGCTTCCTCTGACCTCCATGGGAGCATTTGCCTTATGTGAGCTCTCCAAAAATAGTCTTTTTTGGGTGGTGGAGCCAAGACGGTGGAGTAAAAGCAGTGACTTGCTTGAGCTTTCCCGCAAACCCTTCCAAATACCTGTAAAAAATGACTCTAAACAAATTCTAGAGTAGCAGAACCCACAAAAGGACAGAGTGAAAGAAATTTTCCAGCCCAAGACAACCTTGATGGTTGATAAGAAATGTCTGTTGCAGCAGGCTGGGAGAGGAGTGCAGTTCAGCATGGGCCTCACAGGCAATGATGGGCCCCCAGGAAACCCTAGGCCTCAGGGGACTGAATCATGGGTAGCTGTAGTGGTTTCCAGACTTTTCAATCCACAAATGCTGAAGACAATTTATGAGGTCAGTAGGAAAAGTCTGTCAGACCTGGGTGAGAGAGGAGCATGGTCCAGCACTGGCCCTAGCACAGCTCCAGGATGGCAGTGGCAGTGGTGTCTGCTTCTAGAGCTCTCAGCCCACAGATGGTAGTTGGGATCAAGTGGATGATCTGAGGGGGATTGCAAGGATCTCTTTGCTGGTGCTGAGGCAAGATTCTCTTGCTTTGCCCATGCTTGAATCTGGGTGGTGGTCCTGGGGTGAAGAGGAGAGCTGGTGTGGTGGAGCTTGTGGCAGTGGTAAAGAAGGAATCCTCTTCACAGTTCCAAGGCAGAAAGGAGTGCTTGTGGTCACTCACAGACCAGAGCTCAGGCCAGCAAAAGGGGAAATACCTCTCCTTAGATCATGCCACCTTGGAAGAACTGAAAATTTATAGGTCCCTAGAAATATTTCTGAAAACAGTTGCACAAAACCCCTGAAACTTCAGACAGTACATCTTCCACACTGGAAGCAGAGCCCTACCTTAACAAAGAGTTAAAAAGTCAAGTAATTCTTTTTTTGTTTTTGTTTTTTGTTTTTGGGGGGTTTTTTGTGAGGCAATTGGGGTTAAGTGACTTGCCTAGAGTCACACAGCTAGGAAATGTTAAAATATTATGTGTCTGAGGCCAGATTTGAACTCATGTCCTCCTGACTTCAGAGCTGGTACTCTATCCACTGCACCACCTAGCTGCCCCAAAAGTCAAGTAATTGACTGGAAATGTGAGCAGGCAGCAGAAAAATAAAACTAAGACTATAGAATCTTACTTTGGTGAAAAAGATCAAAACACACAACCAGAAGAAGACAATAAAGTCAAAGCCCCTACATCCAAAGCCTCCAAGAAAAATATGAATCAGTCCCAGGTCATGGAAGAGCTCAAAAAGGATTTTGAGAAGCAAGTAAGAGAAGTAGAGGAAAAACTGGGAAGAGAAATGAGAGTGATGCAAGGAAATCATGAAAAACTGGTCAACAGCTTGCTAAAGGAGACCCCAAAAAATTACTGAAGAAAATAACATCTTAAAAAATGGATTAACCCAAATGACCAAAGAGGTCCAAAAAGCCAATGAGGAGAAGAATGCCTTAAAAAGCAGAATTGGCCAAATGGAAAAGGAGGTTCAAAAAGCTCACTGAAGAAAACTATTGTTTAAAAATTAGAATGGAGCAAATGGAAGCTAATGATTCTGTGAGAATTCAAGAAATTATAAAACAAAACCAAAAGAATGAAAAAATAGAAGACAATGTGAAATATCTGATTGGAAAAAAAAACTGACATGGAAAACAGATCCAGGAGAAATAATTTAAAAATTATTGGACTACCTGAAAGGCATGATAAAAAAAAAAAAGAGTCTAGACATCATCTTTCAAGAAATTTTCAAGGAAAAGTGCACTGATATTCTAGAACCAGAGGGTAAAATTGAAATTGAAAGAACCCACTGATCACCTCCTGAAAGAGATCCCAAAAGGAAGACTCCTAGGAATATTATAGCCAAATTCCAGAGTTCCCAGGTCAAGGTGAAAATATTGCAAGCAGCCAGAAAAAAACAATTCAAGTATGTGGAAACAAAATCAGGATAACACAAGATTTAGCAGCTTCTACATTAAGGGATCAGAGGGCTTGGAATATGATGTTCTAGAGGTCAAAGGAGCTAGGATTAAAACCAAGAATCACCTACCCAGAAAAACTGAGTATACTCCTTCAGGGGGAAAATGGACATTCAATGAAATAAAGGATTTTCAAGCATTCTTGATGAAAAGACCAGAGCTGAATAGAAAATTTGACTTTCAAATACAAGACTCTAGAGTAGCATGAAAAGGTAAACAGGAAAGAGAAATCAGAAGGGACTTATGAAGGTTAAACTGTTTATATTCCTACATGGAAAGATGATATTTGTAATTCATGAGACCTTTCTCAGTATTAGGGTAGTGGGAGGGAATATATATATATATGTATGTATGTATGTGTATATATATATATATATATTCATATATATACATATGTATATACCTATATATATATACTTATATACATATATATATATGTATATTATATATATGTATACATATAGGCAGAGGGCACAGGGTGAGTTGAATATGAAGGGATGATATGTAAAAAGTAAAATTAAGGGATGAGAGAGGATTATACCGGGAAAAGGAGAAAGGGAGAGGTAGAATGGGGTAGATTATATCACATAAAGGAGGAAAGAAAAAGCCTTTACCAATGGAGGGGAAGAGGAGGGAGTTGAGAGGGAATGAGTGAATCTTACTGTCACTGGATTTGTCTTGAGGAGGGAATAGCATACACACTCAGTTGGGTATGGAAATCTATCTTACTCTATAGTAAAATACGGGGAATGGAATAAGAGAGGGGGGGATGATAGAAGGGAGGGCAGATTGGGGGAGGGTGTAATCAGAAGCAAACACTTTTAAGGAGAGACAGGGTCAAAGGAGAGAATAGAATAAATGGGGGGCAGGATAGGATGGAGGGAAATATAGTTAGTCTTTCACAACATGACTATTATGGAAGTGTTTTGTATGACTACACATGTAAAACCTATATCGAATTGCTTGCCTTTTCAGTGGGGGGTGGGTGGGGAGGGAGGAAGGGAGAGAATTTGGAACTCAAAGTTTTAAAAACAAATGTTAAAAATTGTTTTTACACACACTGGGAAATAAGATATACAGGCAATGGTGTATAGAAATAAATCCTACTCTACAGGAAAATAGAAGGGGCAGGGAATAAGTGGGGGTGGGGGAGGTGTGATAGAAGGGAGAACAGATTGGAGGAGGGAGTATTCAGAATGCATGCCATTAGGGCGGGTGGAGGGGAGAATTGGGGAGAAAATTTGGAACTCAAAATCTTGTGGAAGTGAATGTTGAAAAGTCAAAATAAATAATTCATTTAAAAGATAGTCTTTTAGGCAAACATCAGAGTTGCACTCTATTTAGTAGAGTTTGAATGCTTGGCTGTTCAGCTCAAGAAAGGATCTCAGTGTCTGATACCTTATCTTGCCAGGTGACCTTCAGAAACTTCCTAAGACAATTCAAATGGAAGCAATTCTGTTTCCTGGCATAGTGCTGGTAGACTGTCCAGGTTTCACAGGCATATAACAATAAGGTTAACACAACCACTCTGTAGACCTTCCGTTTGGTAGCCAGTCTAGTAACTTTTCTCTCCCACACTTTCTTTTGGAGCCTCCCAAATACTTAACTAACTCTGACAACATATGTGTCAACCTCATCATCTGTGTGTTTATACTTGGAGAGCATAATGCCAAGGTAAGTGAACTTATCCACAGTATTCAAAACTTTTCCATTTGCTGTAACTGATACTTCCACATGTGGATGGTATGGTGCTGGCTAGTGGAGAACCTGTTTTCTTTCTGTTAATTGTTAAGCCAAATTAGCACAAGCAGCAGAGAATCAATCTGTATTTTGTTGCATCTCAGCTTCAGATCATTGCACTCAGCTGCATTGAGTGCATACTCATCTGTGAACAAAAAATTCTTCACTTTAGTCATGGCTTAATCTTGGCTTTTCAAGTTAAATAATTTACCGTCAGTATGGTAGCTGACCTTGATGCCGTGTTTGTCCTCACTAAAGGTGTCTGACAACATTGCTGAAAACATCATGCTAAAAAAAAAGCATGAGAACAAGCACACAGCCTTGTTTCACTCCAGCGGTGACTGGGTAAGTGTGAGAGCATTGTCCATTTAGAACCCGACCTCACATGCTCTCATGAAACTGATATACAATACTGATGAACTCCTCTGGGCACCCCAATTTTTGCCATTATTTTCCACAAGCCCTCACCACTGACAACATCAAAGGCCTTGGTCAGATTGATCAACATTATATACAGAGCTCTGTTCTGCTCCTGGCATTTCTCCTGGAGTTGTCAGGCAACAACACATCGACCATTCCTGGGCCCTTTTTGAGGCCACACTGGCTCTCAGGTAAATGACCATCTTTCAGGTGAAGGAGCAACATTGATTAGTGATAAGAACATATCCTTGAGAGACGGGCTGAATACTTCCATAGTGTCCTCAATAGACCATCATCAATCAATGCTGAAGCCATTGATCATATACCTCAGGTTGAAGATAACTTCCAACTGAAGAAGAGGCTTTGAATGCCATTAGGGTCCTCTCATTTGGCAAAGATCCTAGTGCTGATTCTTTCAATTGAGATTTACGAGGCAGGGGGTCCACTGCTCACACAAAAGCTGAATGGAATTTTCTGGGCTATATGCAAAAGGGAGGTTAACCCTCAGGAGTTCAAGGATGCCTCCACTGTCCATCTCTACAAAGGTAAAGGAAATAGATTGTCTTGTGACAATCATGGGGGAGGGGAGGCATCTCTCTCTTAGCCGTTGCTGGCAAGATTTTTGTCAGAGTCCTCCTTAACAGGTTGATCCTTCACCATGATAGTTGCTAAATCTTGTGTGATCCTGACTGGCTACATTATATTTGAATGATTTCTTTCTGGCTACTTGAAGTATTGACCTAGGAGGTTTGGAACTTGCTATAATATTCCTGGGAGTTTTTATTTTGGTATCTGTTTTAAGAGGTAATTGATTGATTATTTCCATTTCTATTTTACCCTATGGTTCTAAGCTATTACGGCAGTTTAATAATTTCTTGACGTATGATGGTTCTTTTTTTGATCATGGATTTCAGGTAGTCCAATATTTCTTATGTTATCTCTCCTTGATTTATTTTCCAAGTTAGTTGTTTTTCCATTGAGATACTTCACGTTTTCTTCTATTTTTTTCATTCTTTTGACTTTATTTTATTGTTTCTTGATGTCTCATGGAATCATTAGCTTCCCAATTCTATTTTTTAAAGAATTATTTTCTTTAGTCTACTTTTGTACTTCTTTTTCCAATTTTTTTTCCACTTTTCCCAATTCTATTTTTTAAAGAATTATTTTCTTTAGTCTACTTTTGTACTTCTTTTTCCATTTGAACAATTCTGTTTTTTAAAGAGTTCTTTTCTTCAGTGAGCTTTTGTATCTCTTCTAACATTTGGCAAATTTTGTTTTTTAAAGTATTATTTTCTTCAACATTTTTTGTGCCTCAATACGACTAGCATGGAAATATATTTTTCATGACTGCACATGTACAACCTATATCAAATTGCTCACTTTCTCAAGGGAAAGGAGGGAGTGAGGGAGAGAATTTGGAACTCAAAAATCTTTAAAAATTGTTTTTACATGTAATTGGGGAAAATAAAATATTAAATTAAAAATATTTTGTGCCTCTTTTACTGAACTGTTAATTGTCTGTTCAAAGTTTTCCTGTATTGCTCTTATTTCTTTTCCCAATTTTTCCTCTACCACTCATTTTATTTTTAAAATAAGTTTTTAGCTCTTCCATGAATTCTTATTGGGCTTGAGTCCAAATAGCATTTTTCTTTGAGGCTTTGCTTGTAGATATTTTGATGTCATTTCTTCTTCTGAGTTTGTGTCTTGATCTTCCTTGTCACTATAGTAGCCTTTTATGATTAGGTTATTTTTTGTTGTTGTTTGCTCATCTTTTCAGCCTATTTCTTGACTATGAACTTTATGACTGTGAACATTTTCACCTCAGGGTAGGGAGGCACTGTCTCAAGCTCCAGGCTTTTCCTATGCTGCTATTTTCAGAGCTAGTTCTGGAGGCCTGGAATTTTTTGGTGCTTCCAAGATGGTGTGATCTAGGGAGAAGTGTGGTCACTGCTCTCCTAGTATGCTCTCTGGTCCCAGTACAGGAAGGGCCCCTGGTCTCTTGTGACTGAAAGTGCTAGCAGTAAGTATGGACAATGGAGTTGCCAAATCACACCCTATTCTGCACCCAATGCTAGAGTAGGAGTCTTCTGTGATCTCTTTCTGACCAGTTGTCTAATCCATTTACTGTCTCTGGGCTGACAGCTTCCAAAGCTACTGCTGCTGCCATTTAGTCCCACTCCTGGTGCTGGACCATGTCGGCTCTAAGTTGTCTTGGGCTGGAAAAAATGTTTTACTCTGATGTTTTGTTAGCTCTGCCATGCCAGAATTCAATTTGAGGCATTATTTTTAAACTGTTTAAAGGGGAATGTTAGGAGAGCTTGGCTCTAGTACTTCCTCTACTTTGTCATCTTGGCTCCACCTCCCCTACATATACATACATAAATACATACATACATACATACACACACACACACACACACACACACATACATATATATTTTTGAAAACTATATTTCAGTATAATTGGTTTCCTTCATAAGTTCATGTATTTTTTTTTGCCATTAAAAACATTATTCTGAGGAGTCCATAGATTTCACCAGACTGTCCAAAGGGTCTATTACATAAGAAATCTCATTGTAGATGATTCTATGAATAATAACCTGAGGACAATATACCAAAACTTATAGATTGTAGCTAATGCAACTAGGGAAAAACTATTGCTCTAAATGCTTTCATCAACAAAAAAGAGAAGAAAGAGCAACTCTATAAATTGGGAATGCAATTTAAAAAAATTTGAATAAGTCAAAAATCCTCAACTAAGCAACAAAGTAAAAATTCTGAAAAATCAAAGGAGATCTTGACATAATTGAGAGCAAAAACACCATTGAATTGATAAATAAACTAGGAGCTGGCTTTTTGGAGAAGAAAAACTAACAAAACAGATAAAGAGAGAGCTAGTATGATTTTGAAAAGAGAGAGGAAAAATCAAGTTGTTCACATCAAAACTGAAAAAGAATTCATGACTGAAAAAGATAAAATTATTAGAAACTATTTTGCCCAATTATATGCTAACAAAGTTGATAACTTAGAGGAAATGGATAAATACTTACAAAAAGATAAAATACCAAGATTAACGAAAGAAAAGATGAACTGTTTAAATAACTCAGCATCAGAAAAAGAAATTTAGTAAGCCATAAATGAACTCCCAAAGAAAAATAATAGTCCAGAACCAGATGAATTTAGAGGTGAATTCTATCAAACAGTTGAAGGACAATGAATTCTAATATTGCACAAACTTTCATAAAATAAGGCATCCTTCTGATGGGGTTTGGGCCCAAGCCGAGATCTTAGCCCCTTGCCCCAAAGGGAATCTGGCTCCCATCTGTCTACAAGCCCCAGCCCCTTATTTCCCTTTGAAGGCCCTAGCCCCACCTCTTGACCTTATCCAGATGCCTTCCAGTTCCCTTCATTATCTATTCCCATTGTCTATTCAATCTCTTAGACCTTCCAATCCCAATTCTTACCTAGACCCTTTTCCAAGCCCCCTCCTCTGGCCACCCAAAGTTACTTTAGTGTATCCACCTTGGCCCCCATTCAAACTCTGAGAATCTCTCATGCCCCAAAGGCTGAGCTTTTCTCATGCCTGCTCGTCCTTAGTGGCATCACCTGGCCTACATGATTTGTCACTAATAAACTTTTTCTCTGGCTGGAAGAAGATTTGAGTTGAATTCATTGAGGCAGGGCCCGCGTTGCCATCTTGGGGTTCCGGCACCCCAAACCCCTAGACCTCTTCACTTCTAATTGCTTTCTATGATACAATATGGTCTTGACATTTATGCCAAAGAGAGACAAAGCAGAGAAAGAAAGCTATAGACTAGTATCCCTAATGAACATTGATGCACAAACTTAAAATTAAAATATTAGTGAGTTGACAGCAACATATTAGAAAGATTATATGCTATGACTAAGTTGGATTTATACTAAGAATGCAAAGTTGGTTCAACATAAGGAATACTATAAATAAATGTAATAACCAATGTTAATAAAATGAATACAGTGTTCAGTCATTTTTCTGTTGAGTCCTATGCTTAATAATCCCATTTATTGTTTTCTTGGCAAAGATACTGGAATGATTTGTCATTTCCTTCTCCAGCTCATTTTATAGATAAGAAAATTGAGGCAAACAGGATTAAGTGACTTTCCCAAGGTCACACATCTGGTAAGTGTCTGAGGCCAGATTTGAACTCAGGAAGAGGAATCTTTCTGACTCCAGGCCCAACACCCTATTCACTGCAGCACCACCTTGCTGTAGCTCCCCTTCCCCTTATCCTTGGTTTCTTTCTAAACCATGAATTCCAGGTGAATGAGGGAGACAGGAAGGGGGTTGTAAGCCTGTGGAAGAATGCGGCCAGTACTTGGTTCAAGGACAGGTGAGGGCTAAGGTGGATGGATGGAAGACAGACACCCCAAAGCCAACACTTGGGCAGGTGAGAGGTTTCAAGCAAAGCCCCTGATCCTGCAGTAGTCTCTGCTCTCACCCTTCCCCTTGCCCCATACCCTACCCAGCCATTCTTCTGCTTTAATTTAAAGAGTTTTGTTTTATTTGATTTTATTTTTTGGTGGTGGGGCAGTGGGAGGCTGTGGAATGCAAAGCCTAGGGGCAGGAGTGAAGAGAGAGAGCACAGTACTGAACAACGAAATTTACATAGGTGTTTTTTGGGAATGTGGATTTCTTTCAGAATTCTTTACCTAAAGTTGAATTTGTATAATGCAAATTTACATAAATCAAGAACTGTCTGTATAGGGTTACATACTATGCATGGTTTCAGGCATCCACTGGGGCTATTATCCCCTGATAATAAGGGTGGACTACTATAATAAAACTATATGACTTTATCAATAAATGCTGGAAAAACTTTTGACAAAATTCAACACCCATTTCTACTAAAAAACACTTTAGAAAGTTTTAGAAAGAAATGGACCTTTCCTTTATATAGTAAATAATATCTGTCTAAATTTAAGAGCAAATAGTATGCATAATGGAGAAGAGTCAGAAACCTTTCTGATAAGACCATGGATAAAGAAAGGATGCCATTATTGCCATTAGTATTTATCATAGTGCTAGAAATATTAGTTATAGCAATAAAACAAGAAAAGAAATCAAGGGAATAGAGGCAAAGAGGAAACACATTATCATTTTTTGGTAGATGATATGCTTATTTACTTATCCCTAAATAGTCAACCAAAAATTAATTGAAATAATAAATCTAGCAAAATTGTAGTAAACAAAATGTAACTGCATGAATCATCAGCATTCATATATATTGCCAACAACCCCCAGCAGGAAGAGCTAGAAAGTACAATTATATTCAGAATAACTGCAGAAGCTGTAAAATATTTGGGAGTTTATATCTACCAAGCTATGCTCAGGAACTACAAACCCACACACACACACATAATCTCCAAGTATGAAACACTCTTTTTTAGAAATAAAGATAGACCTAAATAATTGGAGAAACATTAATTATTCATGGTCAGGTCAAACCAATATAATAAAAATGCTACCCAAATTAATTTATTTATCCACTGCATCCCAGTCAAATTACCAAAAGAATATTTTATAGGACTAGAAAAAATAATAATGAAATTTATCCAGAGTAACAAAAGCTCATGGATCTCAAGAGTAATATTTTTTTTTAATGGGAGAGAAGGGGGTCTATCAATACTTCATTCAAATTGCACAACAAAATAGTAATCATTAAAAGGATTTGGTACTGGTTAAAACACATAAAGATTGATCAGTGGGACATATTGGATACAAACAGAAGCAAAGAAACACCGTAACATAGCCAAAGAAAGATCCCAGTTACCAGAGAAAGGACTCATTATTTGGTATTTCATCATTATTTGACAAAAATGGCTGAGGAAACTGGATAGCAGTCTGGAAGAAATTATGTTTAGACCAGTACTTTATATCATATGCCCTATGGTCTGTGGGATGGACAGATTATAAATGCTTGCAAAAAATTAAACAAATAAATTTATTTTTAAAAGATAAGGAAATGAAAAAGAAAAAAAAACATGACCATAGTCTGACTTTTCTGTTAAATGTTTTCTGTTAATACAGAAACTTATTAATGTTTAGATGGGAAAAGTTCAAGCTATAGCAGCACACACTATTTTTTTTACACCAAGGAAACACCAAAAAAAGAACTTTGAGAGAGCTACCCTCCTCCCCTCCTCCAGTAAATAAATAAACTGAGGTGGTTTCTTTTCTGAGGAGATCATCCTGGGACTGGATACAGGTCTGTCCAAGCACTATACAATAATCACCTAGTGTCAATATTGAGTCTCTCCACTTCTCATCTAAAAAGAGAGGGAATTATCAAGTTCTTCAAATGATATTAGCTATTTAGGCTTTAGAGTAGATAAGTGAGCTGAGGCTAAGGTTTTGGTGAAGTGTCTTTAAGGTGGTACCAGCAGGCAAAAAAAAAATATGACCCACTGCTTGCAGAAGGAAGAAGAGTCTTTATTCTGATCAGATCATCTGCATCACTGAATGACCTCCCTGGCTAGGGAGGTCTGACCCAGATGACTTTCCCCTGGTTACATCATGTAAACCAAAATCCTTCTTAGCTTAGTGCCAAAATCATTTTTCCATAGTGGGATCCCATATGCCTGGCTGGGCTGCAGAGCCCCTCCCCTCAGCAGACTGATGACAGTTTGTTAATTTCTGTCCATTATAAAGATGATGGCTTCAGCTACTCAGAAAATGATGAAAATCTTGATCAAGGGAGAATTGTCCAAACTCCAGAGTCAGAAATCTAATTTCCTCCTATTGTCATGAGTCACATCTGGCCACCTACCCCTACCCTCAACTTATTTCCCCCATCCTATCTCCTCATATAGTAAAATCACAGAATCTTAAGACTGACAAATAACTTGTTATCCAGTCCAACTAATCACCCTAGTCTGAAGGAAGGCACTCTACGTTATCCCTGCTATCCTCTCTGGTCATAGAGTCTTGTGTAGATATCCCACTTCTGGGAAATGACCAAAACAACTGTGCTTGTTTTGAGATTGCTCTTATTTTTTGGTAAGTCTTTCTTACAGTGAACACATATATGATGCTCTATAGCGTCTACCTATAGAATTGAGTGTTGGCTATTGCAGCTGTAGGAGACATCTTTTTCTCTTTCATGTGACAATACTTCAGATACTGGTTCAAAGCCCAACTACTACTGCGCAAGTCATATTGCTTAACTATTAACGACTCACCATAAGGCCTGACTTCCAACCCTCTCACTTTCCTGGTTCTCTATTCTAGACCAGAGGATACTATCTAGTACTCTCTGAATGGTGCTTTCAGTGAAGTGTGTACAATGACATTTTAAAAATTATACATACATATATATATGTATGTATGTGTATATGTGTGTGTGTGTGTGTGTGTATATATATATATACATACATATATATATATGTGTATATATATATATATATATATATATATATATATATATATATATATATATATATATCTATTACCAGTATATACTTATCATACTGAAACAAAAAGAGGAAAGTGGATTTCAAATGGCAAGCTTTTAAGGCACAGTACAGTGGATTATTTTATCAAATTAGATGGCAAAGCATTATGTTTATTATGCAATGATACTATAGTTGTGCTAAAAGAATACAACATATGTTGTTAATAATATACTAAGCACTTATCATAATATTGCCAAATCATAGGAAAAGAGCAGGCAGAAAAATTCAAAAATTTAAAATAATTTCTCAACAGGAGCAGAATTTCTTGATTAAAAATGGAAAAAACCCATTAAAATAAGGCTACAAGCAAAGTAAATTTCCACGTGACTCATGTGTAAGCCAAGCAAGTCAAGCCATTTACCAATGGTGAGTTAATTAAAGCATGTTTGATATTAACAGCCAAAGAAATATGTCCAGAGAAAACAAACATGTTGAAAATTATTAGCTTTTCAACTAAATTAAAGTCAAATGCTCATGAGAGAAAAGGAATTTTCAAAGATGGAATACATAAAATTTTATTATAAGAGGTCAGCTTTAACAGATGAACATTTGTGATTAATTTTGATGATCTTGAATCCCAATTAAGCAAAATATTATTCCTCTCCACAAGAATTCCATTCTTCTCATGAGTAAGTGTATATTGCAAAGATTATACTCCATTATTATTACATTTTGAATTTCATCAATTAAAAATTTGTGGAAATTTATTATTTCTCTTGTCGTATAAGTATTTTTGATTTTGCTTCTTGGCCCACATGGCCGAAACTATTGACTATCTGCTCTTTGCAGAAAGAGTTTGCTGACCCCTGCTCTAAATATGCTCCAGCTAGTTAATATCCCTTCTAAAAGGTGGTCCCTATAGAACAGTAGTATCATACAGGAGAAAGAGGGCTGGATTTGGAGCCAGAGGCCCTGACTTTAAATCCCAGTTCTGCTATTTATTTTTTGTGTAACCTTGGGCAAGTCACTCCCCTGGTCTCAGTTCTTCACCTATAAAATGAGTGGATTGGACTGAGGTCTCTTCTAACTTCAGGATCCTCTGATCGATTCTCCAGATGGATTTGAGGATGGCAGGGCAATCACTTCCCTAGTCCTTTAGGCTGTGCTTCTCTGAAAGGACCCCCAAATCATTGGAGCTTTCACTTGGTTCAGACTCTTCACCTGGCTTTCATCACTAGAGGTCATATAATCCATCCCCCACATTTCACAAATGAACTAACTGAGGCCTGGAATGGTGATGTGATTTACCCAAGGCCACAGATATTAAGTGGCAAAACTGAAATTTCTTTTTTTTCTTTTTGGTGAAGCAATTGGGATTAAGTGACTTGCCCAGGGTAATACAGCTAGTAAGTGTCATGTGTCTAAGACTGGATTTGAACTCAGGTCCTTCTGACTCCAAGGCCAAAGCTCTATCCACCGTGCCACCTAACTGCCCCAAGAACTGAAATTTTCCAGTGCCTCTTTCCAATACCTCTTCTTTACCAAAAAGCCAGACTTTATGGAATTAAGGAGGAGCTAAATAAACAGTTTACAATTGTATGTTATTATGGCCAAAAATATGCACATAAAGATCATTGCTAGCCCTTCCCTGTTCTCTGTCTCTCTTCCCCCAACCCCAGCTATTATTGCAGGGCCCTGGTGAAGAGTCTTGTAAAATCCTGGCCACAAGTGACCAATGAGAATATTCTACCATTTCAGAGAGGTAGCTCCAAAGAAGTACATGTCATAGTGTAGTTGGCCTCATCTTGGGGCCTTGAAAATTGCATTAGCCTCCTAGCTCTGGTCTTGGTCTATCCTGCTAATATATCTTTATCTGACTTGATCTGACACTTCCTGGACTGGGATTCATACCACTTGTTTCCCTCTTTCTCATAGAACCCCTTCCTATTTATATGCTTCTTTATGGTCCAGGTGGCATAATAAATAGTTTGCTGAAGACCTGAGTTTGAATCTTGCCTCAGACACTAGTTGTGTGACCAAGTCATTTCACCTCTGTCAGCCTCAATTTCTTTATCTGTAAAATGAGGATAATAATAGCACCTATCTACCAGGGTTGTTGTGAGGATCAAATTAGGCAAAGATGTCTGTAAGCCTTAAAGCACTGCATAAATACTAGCTGTTATTATTCATTTCTGCAATTATTTAATGTTCTCATCCTCCTCAAATTACAGTGCATGTCCTTATCTGTTTCTAAGTTCCCTGAAGGCTTTTATGACTTCAGTTCTGATTTTGCACCCTTCTCATCAAACATAGTTCTTTCCACATAATAGGCATATAATAAATGCTTATTTAATGAATGACTAAATCTCTTTGAGATTCTTAGCTGAATCAGAACTAGGCCTAAGCCCTCGAAAGCCATTCTTGGCATCCTCTACTCTGACAACTCCCTTCCTTGGACTTTAATTATACTCTTGCACCTGTGGAAGATCTGACTGTCTCCATGTTCTACATTTCAAGTAACAGGAAACTCAGATTAAAACCCATCTACATGTAGCTCACTTGGCCCTAAGTAATAGTTTGCTAGTTGTTGGTCTCCAAGATACTTGAATCTCTTTTCCCCATTTGTCTCCAAAGCCCCAGTTCTGTAATTGCTAGGTGCCTCTTAATTCCAGTGGATGATCTTGGACTGACTGACCAGTGCTTTGGCCGGCTGGTACTGAACAGCACTGAGGTTTGGTACCATGGAGAGCTCACAGCAACTATGTAAGCTATTTATTTCAGTTGTCAACCAGTCTACCTGAGGGCCTGCAGGCCTGTTCTGAGTCCTTCGTGCAGCTCACCTACTGCTTAGTGTTGGTGAATTGGCAGATAAAGGGGTCTTACTGCTTGACGCTTCCTCTCCAACTTGGCCAAGGCCATAGGTGCACCGTTGTACTTGGTAGGAAGTGGCTATGACTTCCTTGGTGTTAGCCAAGAAATAGGCCTGGGCCTCAGGTAGGCCCCAGGCCCAGATCAGAATCATAGTATCCTTTGCATCTGCATCCTCAGTAGCAGGATACTGAGAGTTGGCAGAGAATGGGCCATTGGAGGGTGGGCCCTTAGAATGGACGTTGCCAGCAGCTTCTTTGAAGGTGGCTCCGTGATGGCCTTGGCCTACATTGCAGACTGCCCCTCACCATGCTGGTAGCCTTGCAGGTGATTATACAGCCATCTGTGTAGTAGGTGATAATGTAGCTGGTTACCCAACCAACTTTGGGGATGGCTATCTGGGAAGCCTTGGCACTAAGAATAGAGATGGAGGATGGAGTGGACCTAAGCAGTAAAACATAGCAGAAGTAGCAGAATGTGTAGAGTTGAGGTCGGGGCCTACTACAGTATGGATGGAAACATGGATTCCAGCCACAGTCACTATAATAGCTATAACTACAGGGGGGTTGAGGATATTAGTGTTGATAGCAGTATAGATGGCAACAATTGTGGCTACAACTTTTCTTACGGCAGAGAGAGCAGCAGAGCTTGGTCCTGTGCTACCAGACTATAGCAATAACTATGGCAAAGATGATTTCTGCAACTTTGGCAGCTGGGGCCAACACCAGACCTCCTAGGGCTGCTGGAGATTTGCAATAGACCTTCTCAAAGTGCCTTTGGTCCTGGGGATGTGCAGGGGGGCATCTCCTTCTAGAATAGTCACCTCCCCTTGCTCTGCTCCCATTTCCTCCTGCAGCCTTCTCTAATGCCTACCACATCTTCCAACCCATCTATAAAAATGTGTCCCTGCCCCTGTTCACCTCTTTACATTAAACTTGCTGATTGTGTAGCTAACCTGAGTGGAGAAGAAGAAGGGGTAGAGAAAGGGGAAGGTTTACTTATTATAAGAACTTGAGACCTGACTATTGTTTTTTCTACAAAATGCAAATTCCATTACTTAAATTTGGTAGCATATTTTGAAAGACATTTCTACATTTCCCTAACAAATATAAGTGCTTGTCAAATTAAAATATATTAGCAGTAACTATCCAACATGTTTTCCTAGGTTCCAATATGTTTAAGGATTTCTATATACTTTAAAAAAGATCTTTCTGTATATTTTATTTGTTTGTTTCCCAGGTAATGCTTTTATTGACTTTTGAACAAAGCACATGTTTATGCAAAACTTTTAAATTTATGACTAGTTGGTATGTATTATTTGATCTTCATTTTTAAGTAGTCATATACCCATTATCTTGTACTAAGGCGTTTACTAGCAATCCTACTAACAAAGTTAATCATTTCTTTCTGTGATAAAAATTTACTGAAGTACAGGCTTTATAGCTCTGAAGAAACAATTTGTATCTATGGTTTTGATTCCAATAAAGTGTTAACGATTTCATATAGCCTGATTTCAGTCTTACTGGTTTAGTTTGTTTACAATGAGTTATAAAAACAAAAGTTACCATTCATATTTAACCTAGGTAGCAAGGAATGGTGAGTGTGTGTGCGCACACATGTGTGTTTGTGTGTGTGTGCATGTGTGTGTATGCATGTATGTATCTGTGTTTCCCACAGGGAGGCAGGAATAGATATCTCTAGCATCTCCTCCCCCTGCCCTTTCCAAGGGACACTTTTGTTCCTGCCAGGAGGGGAAGCCAGACATTCGAGCCAGAGGCCATCACTATGTTCTCCTCAGAGAGAGGGGTACTGGACTAGAATTTTATCTCTTTGCTCCCTTAAGTATTGCTCCTCTAGGTGATATAAATTTTAGGTTCAAGCTAAACTCCCAGTAGCTATTTTTAGTGGGAAAGGTGAGTCCCAAGTTTTATATGCAAAGATTGACTTCCTTCTCACTAGTTCCATAATAAACACACATAGCAGATATCTACTCCCCGCAAAAATTATCCAAGTCAAGAGCAAAACAGAAATCAGATAAAGTATACATATGAGAATATATACCAGACAATACACAGAGGCAGATGAGTTCTACCCCTGTGAGAGAGATAACTCAGTTCAATTAAGAGAAAGTTCCAGATCTCACCCAAAGGAGAAATTCCCCAAAGTCTCTAGTGAAGCAAGACACGGATGGGGACGTGATGGAGACTGTCAGCTCCTCTCATGTCAGCTTCTTCCCAGGGTCTTTCTCCCTATGGTATGGCTGAGGAAAAGTTGGTGTCACGCATCTTCTTTTTCAAAGCTAAAAGCCAGATGCCCTAACGAGACTGAAGAGACCAGATCTCTCTTCTCTACTGCTCTTACCAACTCTGTCCCACCCCTCACACAGGTGTGAGTAGTGATCGCCAGCAATGAGAAGACAGTCTCATACCAATGGGCTCTTGGGCTTCAGCTACACCTACATGTATATTTTTTTCATTTTCAGTGCACATTACATTTTTTCTGCCTTATATATAAAAAGTCATCCTCATTAGCTCACTCTCACAATAGCCTTTTGTAATAATAGCTACTAGCAAAAAGATAGTAGCTTTGCAATAAAAGTCAACTAGAATTTATTAAGCACCTACTATAGGCTAAACACTGAAGAGACGAAGAAAAGCAAAAACAGTTTCTGTCTTCAAAGAGGAGGAGGCGAAAGAACTGACTATTATTATTAATAACAAAAATTTAAAATAAAATCTTGTCAAACAGACTACAGTGATTCACCAGGAAAAAAAAAATCATCCATCGCAACCAAATTGGATTTATACTAAGGATGCAAGATCAGTTCAACATTAGAAAGACAATCAACATAATTAATCATAATAAAAATAAAAATATCCTAAACCACATAGTTATCTCAATAGATGAGGAAATAGCCTTTGACAAAGTAGAATGCTGCTTTATGCTAAAAACCCTGCAAACACTTAAAGGGGCTTTGTAACATATCCATTTTATTTTGGGTGATCTTCTCTATCCCTTGTTTGATCATGAATTCTTTTCCCATCACAAAGGCAATTTCTTCCTTGCTCTTCTAATTTGCTTATGCTGTGGCATTTAAAAAATCTAGAATTACATATCCATTTGGAGTTTATCTTGGTTTAGGGTGGGAGATACTAGTATTTCCGTAAGTTCTGCCAGACTTCTTTCCAGTTTTCTCAGAAGTTTTTGCCAAATAATGAGTCCTTAACTGAGGTCTTTGGGTTGATCACTGTAACTGTGTTCATTATCAGAACTAGGAGGACAACTTACACAATGACAACAACATTATAAAGAAATACACTTTTCAATAACTCTAGAAGTTTAATCAATGCAATGACAAGCCATGATTCTAGAGGAAGGAAGATGAAGCATGATAACCCTCTGTAGCCATAGCAGACTTAAAAATGCAGGATGTGGCATACATTTTTGGATATTAGATTGTAAACTCTTTGAGGACAGAGACTGTCTTTTGTCTCTTTTTGTATCCCCAGTGCTTCGTACAGTTAGTAAGCATTGAATAAATGTTTATTTATTGGACATGACCAATGTGGGAATTTGGTGGATATTTGTTGAAGGTTTATTTTTATTTCTTTTTAAAATTGACCAATGAGCGTATGGGGGGAGGGAGTAGGAGGAGGAAGAGAAAATAAATTCTTGTTAATTAAAAAAAATGCATTTTAGATATAATTGAATGAAATACTTGAATCCTTAGAAGGCATAAAGTTGGGCAACAGATTGTAAATGTCAGTACCTTCAAGAGTAATTGTTAGATTTAATATAAAATTCCTAAAGGCTATTTTATGGAATTTGATCAAATGATTTCAAATTTTATGACAAAATAGGCAAGACTATGAAGGGTACCTATAGGGAAAAATGATAAAAGCACATTTGCTCTGCCAGATATCAAGGAACATACTAATTATTATAAGATCATATAATTTTAGAGTTGGATAGAACCTTAGAGATTTAGTACCAAGTGTACTAGATCACAAAGCAGAAAAAAATCAATAATAAAGAGTAAGAAATTCAAAAGAAGAGCCAAAGATATAGGAAATATTGATAACAATGATGAGAAAGATTGGCTAGCAGGGAGGAGGAAAAGAAGAATTTATACTCATAACACACATATATGCCTATGATTAGATTTCCTTTTTGGTCTTCCATATCATACTATGGAGTCATGTTGAACCCAAGTCCAAGACTTTGTATTTAATCCTGTTAAGTTTCAACTTAATAAATCTGACTTGATGTTTTACCCTATTAAGATCTTTTTAGTTACTAATTCTTTTATCCCTTGTGTTAGCTATTCCTTCCAGCCTTCTATCATCTTCAAATCTGATAAGCATGCAGTTTATGCCTTCATCCAAATCAGTTATAAACACATTAAAGCAGCACAGGGCCAAGTACAGACCCCTGTCACATCCACTAGCATCTGCCTTCACAGTCTGATTAACCCTCCTCATTCATGACCAAGCAATGATTCCTTGAATTTGGCCATTTACCCAGTTCCAAATTCACCTAACCATCCTTCCAACTCACTCACATCTTTATCCACTAAAATACCATGATATCCTTTGTTGAATGCTCTCCCAAAGTCTAGGCTCTAGAGAAAGTCTATTGAAAGTAGTGCCCGGATCTATTATTGTAGTAACCATATCAAAATAGGAAATTACTTATATCCATTAATACCTGTTTCTATGCTGGTCTTGTGATCCCCACTTCCTTTCCTAGATGTTCACTAACCAAGCATCCAGTTAATAATAGGTTAATTTGCCAGGAATCACATAAAACTCATTGACATAGTTTGGAGACTCCATGTTCTTTCAAAGATCACTGACAATGGCTCAGAAATCATGTGTCAGTTCTTTCAGTATCCTGGTTCTGTCATCCTGTGTTAGCTGTTCCTTCTTGGAATTCTGGACCTGATGACTTGAACTCATCAAGGACAGATATGATTCATAGAGTCACATATTTTCAGAGCTAGATGGGCTATAGACATAATCTCACCTGAATCCTTCATTTTACAGATTTACAGGAGCCAAAAGAGATGAAGTAGCTAACCAAAGTTTAGTCTTGTGAGTTACAACGTAAATTCTCCACGTCTCTGTGCATATCATCATGAGCCTATGATTTGATGATGATGATATGAACCTATGTTTCAATGAAAAGCAATGAAACATGAATGGTAACAATAGCCTAGACTCCCAGTACTTCCCACATATTGGATAGCTTGGGCTTTAGGGTGACAGTTTGCCCTTTGGTTATTTCTAGTTCTAAGAGTTTTGTTGTTCAGTCATTTCACTCCTTCTGACCCCATTTGGGGTTTTCTTGGCAGAGATACTGGAGTGGTTTACCATTTCCTTCTCCAGCTCATTTTATAGAGGAGGAAACTGAGGCAAACGGGGTTAAGTGACTTGCCCAGCTAGTAAGTGTCTGAGGGCAGATTTGAACTCAAGAAGATGAATCTTCCTGACTCCAGGAAAGGCACTCTATCCACTGCACCACCTAATTGCTTCTCTAAGACTTTTGGAGATCAGAATAAGGAGCCAAGAAACAGGGATCTGAAAAAACTTCCTGAAGAGCCAGCTCAAGGCTAAACTGTAATGTAAAGTTTGCTTTTTTCAGAAACCCTTCCTCACAGCAAAGTCCAAATCTAAATATGAATACAAAGTCTAATACTACTAATACTAAAGTCTAATACTCTCATGTCAAGCTTATAAAATCTCAGGTTGGATGTTTACTATAGTGAGGCATAATGGGTATAGAGTAAAACTTGAAATCAGAAAGATTTAAATTTCAGCTCTGCCTCAGATACTTATTAGTTATGTGACTCTGGTCAAGGAATTTAACCTATCTGAGCCTCAGTTTCCAGATCTGTAGAATGAGAATAATAATAGCAGCTACCTCAGGGGATTGTGGTGAGGATCAAATGAAATGTTTGTAAAGCTAAGTAAGTTCCAACTACTATTATTTTCTCTCAATGAGATAGAGGTCCTTTTGTCTGGGGTTCCAAGCAGGGGGAACCCACTCTTTCCTGAGGCAAATTCCTGGCTGCTCAAGATCCCTTCTAAGTTTGCTCTTAACAAGAATTTTTGAGCTTTTATAGGCTCCTGTAACCTCTAAATGAGATGCCTTAAACTTTCCTTTGGAGCCAATCTTCTACACGCCAGGCAATATCAATACAATGTTTTCAAGGACTACTTAGAGAGCTCACAGTGGACTAGTTTTGAGAAGGGAGATTTATATGTCACCAAAATAACCAAGAAACATAAACATAAACCATGCAAAGCAATACAATCATTATCACCACTGTTAACTAACATCAAATCTCATTGTATCCCAGTAACCCATTCTCAATGCCCATTTAAACAGTACTTTTTGAGTCCCAAATGTCTCATGTAGTTATCTGGTCCCTAGATATCTTTCTTGGACAATAGGCTTTATTCTCAGGACAGTGCAAAATGAGGTTCTTCTGCTTCTCTTTGATTCAGATCTAGAACCTCCTGGATCATTCTGACTTAATATAATTTAGTACAATCACTGGAATTTGGCTCTACAATACTGAAACTTCAGAGAATTTCAGTTCACATACCATTTGCTGTTTCTATCCTTACCTAAATCCCACAACTGATATAAGAATCTTAAAAAAAAAATGAGGGTCTAACGATAAAATGAGCTCTTCTGCCTTTAAAAATTATCAGATACTTTAATAATTGGAAAATAATATCACTTTCTTTACCATTATCCGTACAATTTGTGTGTAAAAAAACAGCAGTCTAATCTGGTTGCTTTTCTCAAAATGTATTTGGCCACAAATATAGGCTAAAATTGTAAGATATTCATACTTGCATCCTATTATAATAACTCAGAAATGTTCCAGTATCCATCTATTATTTCAAAGATTTAGTACTGTACTCACAGAACTTCTTGATTATAGAAATTTGCTATAAAAGGGGAAAAAAGGACACAGTTATAACATTTCCATATGTCACACCCGAGGGAAAAAACTTCCTTAGCTCCGTTTGATTCCAGGCATGAGTTATATCTGACAGCCAATCATGTAGTCACTAGATAGTAAAAGCAGGGCTCAAGATTAATCAGGTGGGGAATTTCCTTTTTCAAGAAGGAATTAGAACGATTGGGAAATAGAATTGGGAGGATCCTACTTAGGCTGTGTCTGAGGTTGTCTTCAGAATTTTTCCAGACACAGACATCCACCTTTAGCAGCCCAGACTACAACACATGCCATTTTCTACTATTGGCTTCATGACAATTCAGACAACTATTCCTGTAATGAAAGCTCAAAGAAATAGTAAATTACAGTCCCATAAAGTGTTGTATAGCAAGTTCCAATAATCAGATTTCATGACAGAAAAATACTACTGTTCTTAGAATCCCTTTAAACAATAGGAACATCTTTAAGGTGAGTCTTCAATAGTTTGCATACACTTCTCCACGTGTTCTAATTTCAGATTAAATGATAGACATAAGTAAAATCAGATTTCCCATTAAGATAACACGGGATAGCTCATAAGGTATTACTCTTCACTAACATAGCTGTCAGTACTGAAATCCTGTTCCTTAAACAAAAACAAAAGAGGTTCCTGACTTTAACCTCACAACTTGATAAATTTACATCCTTATTTCATGAGCTTGTTTATCCTTCTCTAATTATGCTCCTCATTCTGAAAGAATGAGATACTTCAGGAATTGAATCTTATACCTATGATGAGTTCAAACACTAATTTAACTCTTGCTTAGGCCATGGGAAGACTACAAATTCAGATCAAAACAGCAAGATCTCTTCCACTTACAGCTCATTACAGCAATTTAGCAATAAATTAGCTTGCAAATGAAAATTTAGTAGGCCTTTTAAAAATCACCCAAAAGAATTTTACAAAACATTTCTTCCTAAGAGTATTTCCCTTTTGTAAAAACAGCTTAAAATTTATCCTGATGCCTAAAGGAATAATCACTAAACTTTTATGAAGTAAATTAGTTGGAAACTCCTAAAATGATAAATCTCTTTCTTTTCAACCTTAAAACAAACATAAATCTTTAAAATTGGAATCGATCAAAACTTAGTTGGTGTAAAACGTCCTTAAGTAACATAAACTCCCAAAGTATTATAACAAACTAAATTCGTAGTAATCACAAAATTCCTCTAGTCAAAAAAGTGTTTGTAATGAGGAGAAGATTCAGTTTTTATAAGCCAAGAAGAACATAGCCAATTAGATTAGCCTTATCACAATAACAAAGTTACCGGACCTTTAAAAATTTGTCCTTAAATATATTACTAGAAATCAAAAAAAAATTACATTCTGGAATCCCACATAGATAGTGAATGTGGTAGTTCACAAACTTCCAAATTAATATATGTGTGTGTGTGTGTGTGAATATGTGTATATGTGTATGTATGTGTGTGTGTGTGTGTATATATATGTATATGTATGTATGTATGTTTATGTCTGTATAACCTTAGATGAAGCAGGTTTGAAATCACATCCCTATTTTGTGCAAGGTTTCCCATGTACTCAGTAAGAATTCTACAACACAGAAAATGCTTGCACAGCATTGATAAGAACTTTAGGTGAAACTTCATCTTAAATATAGACCTAACCATCCTTCC
This sequence comes from Phascolarctos cinereus, assembly GCF_003287225.1. Classification (NCBI taxonomy): domain Eukaryota; kingdom Metazoa; phylum Chordata; class Mammalia; order Diprotodontia; family Phascolarctidae; genus Phascolarctos; species Phascolarctos cinereus. The sequence continues at coordinate 72,574,485 of NW_027556291.1, read as the reverse complement.
AGCTCACTCACAATTAATATGCCACAAAATCCAGATTAAAAATTGTTTTGTCTGACACCATTTCTGCCTCACAATGGTCTCTCAAATTGTGTAATATAAGAAAATTTTAGAAATACAATGCAATTTAGAAATGCAATAATAACACAAACAAATGAACTTCAGATGACATCAATTGCATTTCCAAATTATCACATGCAGAAATTATTGATCTCATCACTACCTTAAAGTTAACAGGTAGGGAACAATTACATTAAATGACAGTGATAATAATAATAATGTGTCTAGTATATGCCAGTCATTGTGTTAAGCACTTTACAATCATTCTATCATTTTGATCCCACAACAGCAACCATTATTGTTTTTCCCTTCACAAATCAGAAAACAATAAACAGAGATAAACTAGCTTGCCATAAATTACATGGATGATACATTTCTGCAACTGGAAGGGTGGGCTTACCAAGAGCAGGGGCTGGCTGGCTTCTCACCTCATACTGCCAACTGGGCACTGCCTAAGGGTTGGTGTGGCTGATGCCAAGGCCTTCCCAGTAGTGATCATTCCTGGTAGCAGGGCTCAGGGAATTCTGGCCATGGGGCCTGACCTGTCCCCCTTTCCCCCTCCCCACAACTGTAGATGCTTGCAGCTGCTGGGGCAGGGTGGGCAGGATGTCCTAGAGGGATGGGCTGCAGGGTTCCCTGGGTGCAGGGCCATTGAGGACACTGCCAGTAGAAGCTCTGCTGTGGTTGTGCTCCTCCCCTGCCACTCCCCCCTCACCAAGGTGGGGAAGGGTGGTTCAAGTTTCCCTACAATTTTCCAGCATTCTCTTTTATTAATCTCATCTGGAGTAAGAGGGGTTAACAGGGAAAGCATCCTGCTTGCCATCCCCATACTGAGATACCCTCTTGACTCCAGGGGAAGGAGTGGGGAAATGCTGAATGACCTGGATTGTGGGGAGGTGTTTCAGCAGGGAACAAACTTCTGGAATTACCCCCAGTCTCAGGAGTTTTCTCCTGCAATCTTAAAATGATTAATTTCCAAACCCCTTAATGATTAATCGCAAAACCTCCAGAATCTGCTAGGACAGATCTGCACAACTTGTAAACTTCTTCAGGCTACAGATAGATTAGACTAGAGACAGACTGACAATGGTTGGTTGCTGCAGGTCATGTGACAGTCACCCAAAATTCTTTGTCGGGCTGCAAGCAGCCTGTGGGGCATATGTTGTGCAGGCCTGTGTCTTTAGTGTTTCTAACTTTCTACTGTAGCCCCAGCTTGGCCAGAGTTAGGACCACAACAAAAAGTCTTATAGGCTTTTCTCTTTTAAAAATAATCTAATTTGTCCTGCTTTCAGCTATGACCTCAAGATAACAAGAAAGCTCATTAATCTTTCCCAGTGTTTTCTCTAGCTACAGCCCTTAGAAGTTTTTCTGGCTGGCTTCATTTTAAATCTTACAAGGTAACAGAATCTAGCTCACAGCATGAACATGACACAGACACTTTACAACACAGAGACACGACACAGACAAATATGGTTTTAGGATGACTGGGAGAGGGGAAGTCTGAAAGCTTGGTGGGGCTTGTTAGAAATCCCTCTCATGAACAGATTATTATTACTCTAAGGAAGGGGGGTGAAGAGCTTACAAAGATCCAAGACCAGCAGGGCCCCCTCTGTATCCACCAAAGAAGCAATAAGGTGGCCTTGTATAGCCCTCCTAGTTGAGAGGGGGTAAAAAAGGGCAGATTGGGACTGGATCTTACAAGCTTCCTCAGAGCACCTCTCAGGTTTCAGATTTAAAGGGGCATGTCCTGATGAAGTTCAGGGATCTAAGTCCCCATCAGGACCCTAGCCTTTAAGGAGAGGGGAGGGGGAAGGGGATTAAACAAGGGTGCTGAAGCTGAGGTGGCTTTGTGACCTTTAAGGGAAGAAGCTTCTGCCTTGTTCTCATTCTACTATTTCAGAACTAGTGGTGAAAACCTTTTCCACTTTAGTCTAGATGTCTTGTTAGCCTTTAAGCTTAATTTGTTTTTAAACTGCTAGTCAAAAGAGCCCCAAATGGGGCTAAGAGTTCAGGGAGAGAGAAGCTATCTTGTTAGCTGGATTTCTAGTTTTAGTTTCTGAGTCAAATTTTTTTTTTTAGAGGATCGATCTGTGACTTGAGGGGACCTACGGTAATGCAGAATGATTAAATGCATTGTGATCCCTGCCCCAGAGCTAGTTTAAAGGGAGTTTTGGACTTCAACCAAAGTAGTGGGAGTCCAGAATGGAAGCTAATAAGGAAACTCATCCAACCCCTGCAACGTTAAGATTCCAGGAAAATGAGGGGGCAGCTAGGTGGTGCAGTGGATAGAGCTCTGGCCTTGGAGTCAGGAGGAACTGAGTTCAAATCCGGCCTCAGACCAAACACTTGACACTTATTAGCTATGTGACCCTGGGCAAGTCACTTAACCCCGATTGCCTTACCCCTCCTGAAAACAAAAACTAAAAAGAAAATGAGTCACTAGCATTGTCAGGGTAGGATGTTATCTCTCTATTCCATCAGTTCCATCCAAGTCCATGGCACCATAACTGTCAACATTTAGGGGTTTGATCTCAAAGAGACAATGAAATTAGCTCAACCCCCACAGTTTGGTCTAAGAAGAGATAAACAAGATTAGGCCAACCTCCAGAGTTTTCACTAAAAAAGAGACAAATGAAATTAGCTTTATATGTGCTGTTTACTCCCTTTGAGCTAGCAAAAACATATGTATGGGAGTCAGAATAATGTGACTCAAAGAAAGGCCAGTTGAAGGAGACTTTTTATCCATAGAGTAAGAGCAAGGAAATATTTCCCCCGGCCCTCTCCCCTTTCTGACTCAGGATGCCCATGTCAGCCAAAATTATGGTTACCATATTTGTCAGCCATAAACATGGGGCTGTTATAAAACATGGATGTCAACAGGATAGTGTCCATAAAATATCAAGATAAAGGAAGTGCCAGTTAACCAAGATAGTGTCTTGTTCAAGGCACCTGGTCCTTGCCAATCATAACAGAGGAATTCTCCTGGTCAGCTTCATCTGGCCTTGTAGTTGCTGACACAGAAAAGGGGCATTTTGGGTGCACTCAGAGGGCATGCAAAGCATTATGGTAGGTTAATTCACAGTGGGTCAAAAATGTCTTTCGCCTGATTGGTCAATCCAGGTTTTTTTTTTTCAGGTGAGTGGGGCTCAAGCTGCTTTAGCTGATTTACAAGTCCCACCCTGTGTGTTAGCCCTCCAAGGGTCTGGCTTGTGCACCTTGTATCTATCCTTACCCTGCACGTCACAGTCCTCTCCCATCTGTTTCTGGGTCTAGCTCTCATGTGTCTGCTCCTCCCTTTTTACTCCTCTCAGTTCTGGCCAGGCCCACATGTGACAGGCCCCACTTCACGTGTTCTTCCTGCTCTTGTTTCTCTGTCCCTGGCCCCTACATGTTCTTGAACTGTGTACAGGTCCCCTCCTCTCCACTCACAGGCCTAAGGCCTCCTTCCTGCCTTCCTCCCTCTCATTCTCAGGGCAGGGCAAATTTGAATTATGTAAAAATCACCTTACCTAAAAGTCTGCAGAATGATCCACTTATATAAATTAAGAACTGTCTGTATATAGAAATAATAGAAATGGGACATATAGAAATAAGAAATAGGGTATATATAAGGAAAATAGAAATAAAGTATATAGAAGTATATATGTATGGCAAACCACTCCAGTATCTTTGCCAAGAAAACCCCAGACGGGTTTGCAGAAAGTCAGACACAACTTGAAACAACTGAACAACAACAACATGTATTACGTAAATGTGTACATATTTGTACACACACGTAGGGAAGTGCTTAGAGAAGAAACATTTTCAGTGAGCATTTTTTCCTAGGCTTTTATTTCTGGATGAGTGAGGTTGCAGTGTAACTGTGGCACCAAAAGAGGGAAGCCTGCTCCTGTTTGTTTCAGTGTCCTCCCCACTTGGAGCTTCTGACTGGCCTCTGGACAATTCTCTCTTCAGCAGGAATACATCCTGAGTTTCACCAGCTCCAGGGAGAATAAGGGCAAACAGACCATCACAAAATGGCCCAAGGCTCTGCTTAGGTGCTTGGTGATCCTTGAAAAGGAGCAAATTTTAACTATTTGACTTTTTGTCTATGTCTTTCACAGTACACAAAGAGCCAGTCTTGACATTCACATGGGAGAGGTAATCACATAATAGGAAGTCTTTGTAATATAAAAGAAAAGGCTCCTAGTAATATAAATATAAAAGGCACTTTGTAATACAAAAGAAAAGTCACCTAGTGACTTTAAATGGCTACTTCAGTTTCTCCACCTGCCAAATAAATAATATTGCTGTTGTTCAGTCATGTCTGATTCTTTGTGACTCCATTTGGGGTTTTCTTGGCAGAGACAATGGAATGGTTTGTTATTTCCTTCTCCAGTTCATTTTACAGGTGAGGAAACTGAGGCAAACAGGGTGAAGTGAGTTGCCCAGGGCCACATAGCTAGTAAGTGTGTAAGGTCAGATTTGAACTCAGGGAGATGAGTCTTTTTGACTCCAGGCGTGGTAGTCTATCCCCTGCAGTGCCACCTAGCGGCCCCAAATAAATATTATAGTTACAGAATTTGAGAGTTAGAAGAGACCTCAGTGGCCAATCCATACATGAAAGGAATGCCCACTATAACATACCCATCAGGTAGTCATCTAATCTCTCCTTGGGACTTCTAAAGAAAGGAAACCTCTAGAGGAAGCCCACTCCTCTTTGAGACAGTTCTAATTGTAGTTCCAATTAGACAACAACTTTCACATCTTCATGTCTTCCAATGCCCTTCTTAAACTGTGGTGCCCAAAACCAAACAGATGACTTTAGATGTTATCTAATTCAGGCCAGAGCATAATGGGATGAAAACCTCTTTGTTTATGGAAGCTCTGCCTCTCTTAATGCAGCCTAAGGCCACATTAAGTTTTTTGTCTGCTACAGTACATTGGTGGTAGCTATGGAGTGTGCAGTCCACTAAAATCCTCAGCTCATTTTTCAGACAAACTTTTTTTTTTTTAGGCAATTGGGGTTAAATGACTTGCCCAGGGTCACACAGTTACTAAGTGTGTCAAGTGTTTGATCTGAGGCTGGGTTTGAACTCAGGTTCTCCTGACTTCAGGGCTGGTGCTGTATCCACTGCGCCACCTAGCTGCCCCCAGACAAACTATTTTCTAACTAGTCCTCTCATCTTGTAACAATGAAGGTGATTTTTTGAACCCAAGTGTAATACTTTGCATTTCTCCCTATTGAATTTCACCTTAGCAGATTCAACCCAATACTCTAGCCTGTCAAGATGTCAACGCTCTCAACTGTCATGTAATGTGTTAACTATGTCCAGGAATGTTATGAGGCTCCAATGAGATAATGGACGTAAAATACTTTTTAAATCCCAGCTATTTGTAAGATTATTATTATTATTGTTAGCCTATAGGGTTTTTTTCATTTTTTTTTCATTTTTTTTCATATGCTTTTGAGCTGAAAATTTTTCTCCCTTTTTCTCCCCCCCCACCCTCCCCAAGATGGCACACAATCTGACATAGGCTTTACATTTACATACCCATTAAACATTTTTTCACATTAGTGAAGTTGTAAGTAAAAATTATAACCAATAGGAGGAACCATCAGAAAGATGAAACAAAACTCAACAGAAGGTAAAAATAAGTGACAGTGATTCGACTTCCATAGTTCTTTCTTTGGATGTGGACAGCCTTTTCCATCCCGAGGCCTCTGGATATGTCTTAGATCCTCATAATGCTGAGAAGGGTTCAGTTTAACATGCTTAGTCATTGCATAATGTGGCTGCTATTGTGTACAAAGTCCTCTGGGTTCTGCTCACTTCACTCAGCATCAGACCATATAAGTCTTTCCAGGTTTTTCTGAAGTCAGCCTGTTCATCATTTCTTATAGTACAATAGTATTCCATTACATTCATATACCACAACTTGCTCATCCATTCCCCAAATGAGGGGCATCCTCTCAATTTCCAATTCTTTGCCACCACAAAAAGAGCTGCTATGTATATTTTTGTACATGTGGGTCCTTTTCCCATTTGTTTGATCTCTTTGGGATATAGCCCTAGAAGTGCTATTGCTGGATCAAAGGGCATGCACATTTTTGTAGCCCTTTGGGCATAGTTCCAAATTGTTCTCTAAAATGGTTGGATCATTTCACAACTCCACCATATTGTTAGCCTATAGTTACCAGGCCTTTAGTCTAGTGATGACTTTGTTCCTTGAGCCTTCTACTCCAGCACTAATGTTGAGCTCAAGTAATGATTATGGAACAAAACAGGGTGTGCTGGTAAACAACTGTGCTCAGCAGGGGAAAAATGTATGCACACACATCTTTTAATTTAAGTTACATTATTAACACTTTATTAAGTGTAGACAATCAACAAAACAATAAATCAAGCTTGGTTTAACAAACAGCTCTTGCAAGTAAGATAGAGCTGGCTCTGGTACACCCTTGGCTATATCTCCCAGTCTTGTGTCATTTGCAAATTTGATAAGCATTCCTTCTATGCCTATATCACTGATGAAAATGTGAAATAGCACAGGGCCAAACACGGATCCTTAAGGCACTCCACTGGAGACCTGTCAAGTTGACACATAGAACCATTAATAACTACTCTTAATAGTCCAGATATCCAACAAACTTTGAATTCATCTAAAGGTTAGGTGGTGACTAGACATGATAGGTAAATCCATTGCTGGGCTTGGGTAATTGTGGCTAGACTAGGCCAAGTAGTACTGAAAAGTGGTACTGGGTAAGACTGGGTGGGCTACTCTGTTTCTGGGCTCTCTCTTTGATGGGCAACTGCAGTTATTTTATACCTTCAACTATGGGCTTCTGGTGGATGGTCTTATGCTCTCTTCACCTAGAAGGCCCCAAGGGCAATGATTCTTAGTTTGAAATTGACTTCCTCAGAGCCTCAGCTCTATGATTAGATTGAGTTTAGTCAATTCTTATACCCTTTCCAGAATCTCATGTAGATGAGTCTCTAGCCACAACATTGTACAGACAGCTAGGTGGTGTAGTGGATAGAGCACCAGCCCTGAGTCAGGAGGATTTGAGTTCAAATCCTGCCTCAGACACTTACCAGCCATGTGACCCTGGGCAAGTCATTTAACTTCATTGAAGACACAAAAGAGTGACTATAGTCTGTGGCCCCCAAAACCCACAACTCATTATCTTTCTGGCATCTTCATATTCAGCTATTCAAGTCTCAGATTCTTTCTAGGGTGGGGAATGTCTATTTTGCATATGAATAAATACCTCTACATTTCAATAGCTCTGTCTTTTAGTCCTCTCTCACCCCACCTTCAGCTTTTGTATTTATATTGTATGACATTTCTCTTATAAAATACAGCCCCAACACCTAAAACGGAAGGATAAATAAAAAAAGAGAACTACAGACCAATATCATTGAGCATTAATTAAATTTTTTTCAATAAAAACCATCATATAGACTGTAGCAATTCATCAAAGAAAGCATTAATGAAAAGTACAATGTGATTTTTGAAATATATTGTTTGATATTGTATGTAGTATAAGTGACAGGGCTCCAGTATGGAGTTACTTAGGCTAAGTGGTGCTAATGACCGCAAACATATAAGCAATGACAAAAAGCCTCTACTTTTCTACTGTCCTGACTCATTCTGACCCTATGTCTAACATAGAAATGATCTGGCTCCTGATTAATTGACACTCCTGGCTAACTGCAGTGGCTGTGTGCCAATACCCATTTCTGATTACCTGATTACCAATTTGAACCTTCACCTAACTTCTGGTTCTAATTAGGAAACTCCCTCACTTGAGTCTGCTATTGATAAGTCATCTGGAGAATTTCCCCACCATATCTGGGTCTGATTAGGTATGTCCATTCCTATATCTGTCATTGATTACTTATTCTCAACCACGCCTATCTTTAAGGCAAAAAATTTCCCTGCTCAGACCCCACTTTGAGCATATAGTCCCACCAAGATCTTTGTGATGGTACACATCTCCTTTATATACCTTTATATGAGTGACTCCAGCCTTGTGTACGGCCAAATCTCTGTCCGTTATGCTATATATATAAATATATAATATATATATATATATATATATATATATATATATATATATATATATATATATATATATATATATATATATGTGCTACATAGTAATAAAGCTCACGCTTATACTAACTGAGTACCATTTTTTGGTTAATCTTCATACCTGAGTCTTTGCTTTAACCTGAGCCATGAGGCTAAATAATGTGGTAAATCTTGTTGGATTTATACCAGAGATGCAAGTATGATTCAACATTAGGAAAACAATCAACATAACTAAATATATTGAGCAAAAAAACCCATCCTAAACTATATGAATATTTTTTCCTTAGTAGTATTTTATTTTTTCCCCAATTACGTGTGAAGATAAGTATCAACATTCATTTTTTATACAGTTTTATGTTCCTAGATTTCTTTCTTTTTCAGTGAGGCAATTGGAGTTAAGTGACTTGCCTAGGGTCACATAGCTAGTAAGTATTATGTGTCTGAGGTCGGATTTGAACTCAGGTCCTCCTGACTCCAAGGCTGGAGCTCTATCCACTGTACCACCTAGCTGCCCCTTCAACATTCATTTTTGTAAAATTTTGAGCTCCAAATTTTCCTCCCTCCCTCCCTTCTCTCCCATCCCTAAGACAGCAAGCAAAATGATATAGGTTATACACGTACAATCATGTTAAACATATTTCCACATTAGTCATGTTGTGAAATAAGAATCATAACAAAAGGGAAAAACCAAGAGAAAGAAAAAAAATAAAGTGAAGACAGTATACTTCAATCTGTATTCAGACTCCATAGTTCTTTCTTTGGATGTGGTTAGCATTTTCCATCATGAGTCTTAGAACTGTCTTGGATCATTGTATTGCTGAGAAGAGCTAAGTCTATCATAGTTAATCATCACACAATGTTGCTATTGCTGTGTACAATGTTCTCCTGGTTCTGCTCACTTCACTAAGCATCAGTTCATGTAAGTTTCCAGGTTTTTCTGAAATCCACTTGCTCACCATTTCTTATAGCACAATAGCATTCCATTACAATCATATACCACAACTTATTCAGCCATTCTTCAATTAATGGGCATCCCCTCAATTTCCAATTTGTTGCCACCACAAACAGAACTGCTATAAATATTTTTATACATGATCTCTTTGGGATACAGACTTAGTAGTGGTATTGCTGGATCAAAGGGTATACACAGTTTTGTAGCACTTTGGGCATAGTTCCAAATTGCTCTCCAGAATGGTTGGATCACTTCACAACTCCACCAACAATGCATTAATGTTCCAGTTTTCCCACATCTTCTCCAACATTTGTCATTTTCCTTTTCTGTCATATTAGCTAATCTGACAGGTGTGAAGTGGTACCTCAGAGTTGTTTTAATTTGCATTTCTCTAATCAAGAGTGATTTAGAGCATTTTTTCATGTGACTATAGATAGCTTTAATTTCTTCCTCCAAAAACTGCCTGTTCATATCCTTTGACCATTTATCAATTGGGGAATGACTTGCATTCTTATAAATTTGATGTAGTTCTCTATATGTTTTAGAAGTGAGTTGCGTCAGCTTTGTTTGTGGAAAAACTTTTTAATTTAATCTAATCAAAGTTAAGTGTTTCACATTTTGTAATGCTGTTTCTTGTTTGGTCACGAATTCTTCCTTTCTCCATAGATCTGACAGGTAAACTATTCCTCGCTCTCATAATTTGCTTGTGGTATCATTCCTTATGTCTAAATCATGTAGTTATTTTGATCTTATCTTGGTATAGGGTGTGAGATGTTGGTCTATGCCCATACTATTCAGTTTCCCCAGCAATTTTTGTCAATGAGTTCTTATCCCAGAAGCTGGAGTCTTTAGGTTTATCAAACACTAGGTTACTATGATTATTTACTACTGTGTCTTGTGTACCTAATCTATTCCACTGATCCACCACTGTATTTCTTAGCCAGTACCAAATAGTTTGATGATTGTCATTTAATATAGTTTTAGATCTGATATTGCTAGGCCACCTTCCTTTGTATTTTTTTTTCATTAATACCCTTGATATTCTTTTGTTCTTCCAGTTGAATTTTGCTAATATTTCTTCTAGCTCTATAAGTGATTTTTTTGGTAGTTTGATTGGTATGGCACTGAATTAGTAAATTAACTTAGGTAGAATTGTCATTTTTATTATGTTAGCTTGGCCTACCCATGAGCAATTGATATGCTTCTAATTGTTTAGATCTGACTTTATTTGTGTGAAAAGTGTTTTGAAATTGTGTTCATATAGTTTCTGGGTTTGTCTTGGCAGGCAGACTCCCAAATATTTCATATTATCTGTAGTTATTTTAAATGGAATTTCTCTTTCTGTCTCTTGATGCTGGGCTTTATTGGTCATATAAAGAAATGCTGATAATTTACATGGGTTTATCTTATATCCTGCAACTTTGCTAAAGTTGTTAATTATTTCAAATAGCTTTTTAGTTGATTCTCTAGGATTCTCTAAGTATATCATCATATCATCTGCAAAGAATGATAGTTTTGTTTTCTAATTGCATATTCTAATTTCTTCAATTTCCTTTTCTTCTCTTATTACTAAAGTTAACATTTCTAGCACAATATTGAATAATAGTGGTGATAATGGGCAACCTTGTTTCACCCCAGATCTTATTGGGAATGCTTCTAGCCTATCCCCATTACAGATAATGCTTGCTGATGGTTATAGATAGATACTGTTTATCATTTTAAGCAAACTTCATTTATTTATATGCTCTGTAATGTTTTTAATAGGAATGGATGCTGTATTTTGTCAAAAGCTTTTTTCTACATCCACTGAGATAATCATATGATTTCTGTTACTTTTGTTATTGATATGGTCAATTATGCTGATAGTTTTCCTAATATTTAACCAGCCTTACATTCTTGTTTTAAACCCCACCTGGTCATAGTGTATTATACTGGTGATACATTGCTGTGATCTCTTTGCTAATATTTTATTTAAAATTTTTGCATCAATATTCATTAGGGAAATTGGTCTATAATTTTCTTTCTCTGTTTTGGCTCTTCCTGGTTTAGATATTAGAACCATATTTGTGTCACAAAAGGAATTTGGTAGGACTCCTCCAACTATTTTTTCCAAATAGTTTATATAGTACTGAAATTAATTGTTCGTCAAATGTTTGGTAGAATTGACTTGTAAATTCATCTGGCCTTGAATATTTTTTCTTAGGGAGTTTATTGACGGCTTGTTCAATTTCTTTTTCTAAAATGGGATTAAGTATTTTTTATTTCTTCTGTTAATCTGGGCAATTTATATTTTTGTAACTATTCATCCATTTCACTTAGATTTTCAGATTTATTGGCATATAGTTGAGCAAAATAGATCCAAATAATTGCTTTAATTTCTTCTTCATTGGTGGTGAACTCACTCTTTTCATTTTTGATATTGGTAATTTGGTTTTCTTCTTTCTTTTTTTTAAATCAAATTAACCAAAGGCTTATCTATTTTTTTTTCATACAACCAGCTTTCAGTTTTATTTATTAGTTCAAGAGTTTTCTTAATTTCAATTTTATTAATCTCTCTTTTGATTTTCAGAATTTCTAATTTGGTGTTTAATTGGGGATTTAAAATTTGTTCTTTTTCTAGTGTTTTTAGTTGCATGCCCAATTCATTGATTTCTCCTTTCTCTCTTTTATTCATGTGAGCATTTAGAGATATGAAGTTTCCCTTTATGAACTGCTTTGACTGCATCCCATCAATTTTGGTATGTTGTCTCATCATTGTCATTCTCTTAGATGAAATCATTGATTGTTTTTACGATTGGTTGTTTGACCCACTCATTCTTTAGGATTAGATTATTTACTTTCCAATTAGTTTTTAGGCTATCTTTCCATGTCTCTTTATTATACATAATTTTTATTGTAACATGATCTGGAAAGGATGCATTTAATATTTCTGCCTTTCTACATTTGATTATGAGATATTTTTATGCCCTAATATATGGTCAATTTTTGTGTAGGTGCCATCTGCCACTGAGAAAAAAGTATGGTTCTATCTATCCCTATTCAATTTTCTCCAGATGTCTATCATACTTAACTCTCCTAAAATTCTGTTCGCCTCCTTAATTTCTTTCTTGCTTATTTTGTGGTTAGATTTATCTAGTTTTGAGAGGAAGAGGTTAAGATCCCCCACTAGTATAGTTTTGCTGTCTATTTCTTCCTGCAACTCACTGTCTATAATACCTTATAGCCAGATGTAGTTTCCTTCCTTATCACTTTTAATTAGTTCTATTTTTGCTTTTGCTTTGTCTGAGATCAGGATTGCTATATTATAGCATAATAACATAATATATTCTACTCCAGCCTTTTACTTTTACTCTTTGTGTATCTCTGTGCTTCAAATGTGTTTCTTGTGAACAACATATTGTTGGATTTGGGTTTTTAATCCACTCTACTATATGCTTCTGTTTATGGGAGAGATAATTCCATTTATATTCACAGTTATGATTACTAACTATGGATTTGCCTCCATCCTATTTTCCCCTTTGTTTATACTTTTCTCACCCTGTCCCTCCTCACCAGTTTTGCTTCTGACCACCACCTCTCTCAATCTGCCCTTCCTTCTAGCAGTTTTTTCTTTCCCTTTGCACCTACTTCCCTATAGGTTAACATACATTTCTATACCCAACTGAGTGTTTTCTTCTTTTAGCCAAATACAATGAGAATAAAGTTCAAACAATGCTCACCCCCTCCCTTCTTTCCCTCTACTATAACAGATCTTTTGCACTTCTTCCCCTTCCTCTTCTTCAGAATGGTACAATCCTTTTTTTACCCCTTCACTTTTTTTATATATCATTGTATCAAAATCAACTTATACCCATACCCTCTGTCTATGTATGTTCCTTCTAACTGCCCTAATAGAGAAACAGTTCTCAAGAGTTACAAATATCATCCTCCCATGTAGGGATGCAAACAGTTTAAATCTTATTGATTAACATTTTTTCTTTCCTGTTTACCTTTTCATGCTTCTCTTGAGTCTTGTATTTGAAGATTGAATTTTCTGTTCAGTTATGGTCTTTTCATCACAAAAGTTTGAAAGTCCCCTATTTCATTGAATACCCATATTTTCCCCTGAAAGATTATGATCAGTTTTGCTGGGTGGTCAATTTTTGGTTGTAATCCAAGCTCCTTTGCATTCCAGATATCATATTCTGTGCCCTCTGATCCTTTAATGTAGAAGCTACTAAGTCTTGTGCAATCCTGACTGTGGCTCCTTGATATTTAAATTGTTTCTTTCTGGCTGCTTTCAGTATTTTTTTCCTTGACAAGATAATTCTGATATTTGGCTACAATTTTCCTTGGAGTTTCCATTCTGGGATTTCTTTTAGGTGGTGATCTGCGGATTCTTTTTTTTTTTTTTAGGCAATTGGGGTTAAGTGACCTGCCCAGGGTCACATAGCTAGTAAGTGTCAAGTGTTTGGTCTGAGGTCGCATTTGAATTCAGGTCCACCTGACTTCAGGGCTGGTGCTCTATCCACTGCACCATCCAACTGCCCCCAGTGGATTCTTTCAATCACTATTTTATCTTCTGGTTCTAGGATATTGGGGCAGTTTTTCTTGATAATTTCTTGAAAGATGCTATCCAGGCTCTTTTTTTGATCATGGCTTTCAGGTAGTCCAAATAATTCTTAAATTATCTCTCCTGAATCTATTTTCCAGGTCAGTTGTTTTTCCAATGAGATATTTTACATTTTTTTCTATTTTTTCATTCTTCTGATTTTGTGTGACTGATTCATGATGTCTCATGGAGTCATTAGCTTCTACTTGCCTAATTCTAAATTCTAAATGGGCAATTTTGATTACATAAAATTAAAAAGTTTTTGTTTGAACAAAATCAGTGCAGCTAACGGGAGGAGAGACAAAGTGCTTTCAATTTTGCAGTGCTTTTATACTGCCTGATCTCTAACCTCCAGTAGGAGTGTGAAAAGGAATAGGGGAGTTTCATCTGACCACCTGCCTTCCATCTTGCTGCACAGATTTCTTATAGGAAAAGGAGAGATTTTGCAACTTCCATCCTATGGTGTCTGCTTTCTGCCTGATCTCTAGCCTCTTCTGGAATTGTGAAATGGAGAAGTGGGTGCCTTACCATTGTACCTGTACATCTCTTCTCTGATTTCCAGCCTCCTGTGGGAAAAGAAATGTTCCCTCTTTTTTTTTTAATTAAAATTTATTTTGTTTTCAGTTCCAAATTCTTTCCTCCCCCTCCCCCCCATCCATTGAGAAGGCACAAAAAACAAAACTTACTACAAATATGTATAGTCATGCAAAACAAATTCCCACACTAGCTATGTTGAAAGAAAGAGGTGAAAAGAGAAGAGAAGAGAAGAGAAGAGAAGAGAAGAGAAGAGAAGAGAAGAGAAGAGAAGAGAAGGAAGACAAAAGAAAAGAAATATACTTCAATCTGCTCTCTGAGTCCATTAGCTCTCTGTCTGGAGATGGGGAACTCGTCTCAACATGAGTCTTTTGAAATTGTGGTGGGTCATTATGTTGATCAGAGTTTCTAAGTCTTTCATAATCTTTACAATATTGTTGTTACTATGTAAATTGTTCTCCTGATTCTGCTCATTTCATTTTGCATTGTTCATATACGTCTTCCCAGGTATGTCTTCAATCATATCCTTCATAATTGCTTACAACTCAATACTATTCTACCACATTATATACTATAACTTGTTACATCATTCTCCAATTAATGGGCATCCCTTCAATTTCCGTTTCTTCCCCACCACAAAAAAGAATTGCTATAAATATTTTTGTACATATGGGTTCTTTTTCTCTTGATCTCTTTGGAGTATAGACCTAGTAGTGGTATTGCTGGGTTACAGGGCATACACATTTTAATAGCTTTTGAGACATAGTTCCAAATTACTTTCTATAATGACTGGACCAGTTCACAGCTCCAACAACCATGCATCGATGTACCTATTTTCCCACAGCTCTTCCAGCATTTGCTATTTTCCCTTTTTCTTAACTTTGCCAATCTGATAGGTGTGACATGATACCTCAGAGTTTTAATTTGCATTTCTTTCGTTACTAATGATTTAGAGCATTTTTTTTCATGACTACACCTTAGATTTCTTCCTTTTGAAAATTATCTGTTCCTATCTTCTGATGGAAGTGGATCAGTTGGGGAATGGCTCTTATTTTTATAAATTTGGCTCAGTTCCCTGTATGTCTAAGAAATGAGACCTTTATCAGAGAAATTTGATGCACAGATTTTCTTCAGTTTCCTGTTTCTTTTCTAATTTTGCCTGTATTGCTTGTGAAAAAACCCTTAATTTTACATAATCAAAATTCTCCATTTTACCTACTTTTTGGTTCTGAAAATTTTCCCTTTCCATAGATCTGACAGGCAAGTTTCTCAGTTGATTTGCTTATGATGTCCCTCTTTGTGTCTAAATCATGTACTCATTTTGAACTTATTTTGGTATATGGTATGAGATATTGGTCTATATGTAGTTTCTGCCAAACTGTTTTCCAGTTTTCCCAACAGATTTTGTCCAATAGTGAGTTCTTGTCCCAGTAGCTGGGATTTTTGAGTTTATCAGAGACTGAGTCACTGAGGTTATTTGCTTTCATATACTGTGTACCTAATCTGTTAGTCTGATCAACCTATTTCTTACCTAGTACAGTCAGTTCTACTATGACATTTGTCTCAAAAATGCAAATTTGTTCCAATGCAATTGATATGTTGAGAATATTTTGGGCATAACGCAAATTTCTAGTTTGTGTATGTGCAATTTCTTCCATGAGAATTATAACTCACAAGTGCAACCCTTCTAACTCTCACTTTCACAAGCAGACATCAGGCCTTCTTCCAAGGTAAAGTGCCATATTTATTGTTTTTCTTCTAGTGTAATAGGAGATGCAGGCAGAGGGCTGGTTTGTATTCCACTCTTCCTCCCGACCTTCTACCATAGACCTCGAGGCCCAGAGTTGCACATGTCTCTGTCAACTTGATATAGCTGTGGCAACCAGGACACAGGTCAAGCAGCAGCCTAAGTCCATGGCCTCCACCACTTACTATTGTAGTATTCATTTATTTTTTAACCACTTAACATATATAAAACTGCTACTATTTTATTAGGATCTTATATCTTTAAAAAATGTATGATTGATCAAATTTTTAATCATTAGTCCCTAACTCTATTTCCCCCATAAGCTCTGTTGTTTTTATTGTGCAATTTTGTATAGTATAGTGCTTTTTGGGAACACATGTGTCACATTATAGCAAAATTGACTGCACCAAATTGTTTTGATGATTGTGGCTTTGTACAGTTTGAGATCTGATACTACTAGGCACTCTTCCTTCCCATTCTTTTTTCACTGATTCCCTTGATAGTCTTAACAGTTTGTTCCTTCAGATGAATTCTGTTATTACTGATTCTAATTCTATAAAGTAATCCTTTGGTAGTTTAATTGGCGTGTCATTAGATAACTAAATTAATTTAGGTGGCATTGTCAATTTTATTATATTGCTTTAGCCTACCCATGAGTAATTAATAGCTCTCCAGTGCTATTCTATCTTACCAGGATCCTGATGCTGAGGTGAGAGAGAGAGTACCATTCTATCAAATCTTCAACTTAGTCTCCTGCCTTTGGGAGAGTACCTACTCCATCTGCTCCAAGTTCTTGCTCACTCATCTAAACTGTCCAAGGATTTGAAAGGATCCCACCCTCAAGTCACAATACTATTGAATTTGAAAATCTACCTAAATTTTTCACTTGATTAGTAAGCTCCTACCTAGTTGCACTCTCCACATCCCATTGATTTTGAAACTCTATAGTTTATTATCTAAACCTCATTCCCCATTCCCTACTACCTTATTTCCATCCCCTCGATGTCCTTACCCCAAAGTCCCAAACAAAATATCATTCACCTCTTCCACTATGCCCTCTGGAATGCTTGCTCCATAGGCAACAAACTTACTCACTTCTTCAATCTTTCTCTTTCCTATTGCTTCCATGTTCTGGCTATCACTGAGGCCTGGCTCCCTCCTGATAACACAGCCTCCCTGCTCACACTTTCTGGCACTGGGTGCAATTTCACTCATTCCCTTTGACTCAGTCATCATGAAGGGAAGTTGGATTACTCCTTGCTCCCCATTGCCACTTCCAGGTTTTTCCTCTACCACCATCACTAATTAATCTCTCATCCTTTGAGGCTCATACAATTCATATCTAACAACCAATCAAAATCCTGGTAGCTGTTGTCCCCCAACCTCCAGGACACTTCCCTTCCTTCCTAAATGAATTCAGAACCTGGATCAAAATTTTTCTTTCCCCCTTAACTCCTGCCCCTATACTTCAACATACATATTGTTGACACACCCTCAAACATTATAACCTCATAGTTCTTTAACTTACTCTTTTCCCATGACCTACTCCTCCACCCCACCTCAGTAACACATAAAGATGATCATACCCTTGATCTTGCCATCACCTACAAATACACTACCTCCATGTTCAAGAACTCTGAAATTCCCTTCTTTAATCACAATCCATTGGCTTTTAACTCTCCTTTTGCCTTCCTATACTAAACTCTGCTCTTTATCCATACCATGACCTCCAATTCCCCAACACCTCAGTTCTTTTCTAGGCCATGCCCCCTCCATTAGCCACATTCTCCTCCTTTTCCCATCTTGATCCTTTAGTGAACTGTTAAATTCTACACTATTCTCTTCTTTTGAGTCTCTAGCCACCTTATGAAATCTCAGATGTATCAAGCCTCAGTCTTTAATCACCCCCACCATCTGTTGCTTTTACATGAGTACTGCTGAATGAAGGCAGAGAAAATTATGCAACCATTATGTCTAGATCCATTACAAATTTATGTCACATATTATCAACTGGGCCCTTACTGCTGCAATCCTTCTCACCATTCCCAAATCAACTCACTATCTCACTCACCATAGCAGCAATTTCAAATCTTTTTACCCTCCTCAAACCTCCCACAGCTCCCCCTCCCCACCACCACCATAATTGAGAATATTACTTCATATTTTACTGAAAAAATGAGGCCCTTTGCCATGAGCTCTCTCTTCTTTCCTCTTCACCATCTCATATTACTCATATGCCTTCTGCCACTACATCCTCCTTCACTCCTGTTTCACACAAAGAAGTGGCCCTTCTCCTCGGCAAGGCAAACCCCTCTCTCTGCACAAGTGATCACACTCCAACCTGTTTTCTCCAATAGATTGCCCCCTTTATCATCCACATTCTCTCACTTATATTCAATATCCCTCTGTCTACTGGATCATAGCACTGCCTACAAACTTGCCCAGGTGTTTCCCCATCCTCAAAACATCCTCACTTGATCTATCCATCTCTGCTAATTATCATCTCATATCTATTCCACATTTTGTGGCTGTCTACAATAGGTGCTTCCATTTCCTTCATCTCACTCTCTTTTAACTCTCTACAATCAGGCTTCTAACTTCAACCAAAATTGCTGTCTCCAAAGTTGTCAATTATTCCTTAATTGCCAAATCCATTGACCTTTTCTCAATCTTTATTCTTCTTGACTTCTTTGTAAGCTTTTGATACTATCAATAACCCTCTTTTCCTTGATACTCTCTTCTCTCTAGCTTTTCAGGGCACCACTCTCTCCTGGTTCTCCTCCTACCTATCAGACCACTCCTTCTCAGTGTCCTTTGCTGGATCCTCATTCAGATCATTCCTTCTAACTAGGAGTTGCACAAGGCTTTGCCTGGGCCTTCTTCTCTTCTCCCTCTATACTACTTCACTTGGTGAGCTCATCAGGTTCCATGGATTTCATGACCATCTCTATGCTGATGATTTTCAAATCAACCTATTCTGCCACAATTTCTCTGTTGATGTCCAATATCATATCCTCAACTTCCTTTCACACATCTCAAACTGGATGTCCAGTAGACATTTCAAACTTAGTATGTCCAAAATAGAGCCCATTATCTTTCACCCTAATCCTTGCCCCCTTCCTACCCTTCCCATTCAGAGGGCAACACCATCCTCCCAGTCCCTCAGTCTCAAAACCTATGAATCTTCCTAGATCCCTAACTATATCTTACCCCCATAACTATATCCAACCTCCATATCCAAGGTGTAGAAAATGTGGCTGGGAATATTGCTTCTGCATATCACTCAATCAGGGGTTGAATGCCTATGTGACAGCATTGGAATAGGTTTGGGCTGGGAGGGAGTGTGGGAAATGACTGGTTTTCATTTCCACGGGGGTGCAGTGTAGGGGCTGGGTGGAAGTTGAACAAAGGAAGCCATAAAAGTAGAATTGGTGGGTGAATGGACTGACCAGCAAAAACCAGTTTTGAGGTTGGGTGTGGATTGAAACATCCATGTCCCAGGCAGAGGGGTGTGGGCATACTCAAATAAGGGTGTTCCCAAATAAGAGATGGGGTTGTCAAATTGTGGGGAGTGGGAGATGTAATTAAGGGTGGAGACTCATGTGAGGGAAATTAGGCTATTCAGATAGACTGTAATCTCTATGGTACCCAGCCAATGGGGAAACAGGGGAAGGAAATTTGAATGGGGAATAGGGAATAAAAAGGTGTGCCTCTGTTGACATATATGCTCTCACATGCGTCCTCTCACACATGTGGGATACCTGGCCTTCCCAGGTTGTTAATAAAGCTTCTTGATTCACCAATGGCTTCGTGGAATTCATGATATAGATAACACAAGGCTTATCAATTTCACCTTCACAGCATCTCTCAAATATTTCCCCTTCTCTCCTCTGACACTGTTATCACTCTGGTACAGGCCCTCATCCCTTCATGCCTGGATTATTGCAATAGCTTTCTGGGGAGTCTGCCTGCTTCAAGTCTCTCCTCACTTCAATCTATCATCCATTCAGCCATCAACGTGATTTTGCTAAAGCATAGGTTTGATGATGTCCCCCCTGATCCAACCCCTCCACCATTAAAAAAAAAATCCAATGGCTCTCTACTGCCTCCAGGATCAAATAAAAATGGCATTCAAAGTCCTTTATAACCTGCTCCCCTCCTCCCTTTCCAGTCTTCTTACACCTTACTACTCTCCACGTACTCTTCAATCCAGTAACACTAGCCTCCTGGCCATTTTATGAACAAGACCCTCCACCTCTCAGCTGTGGGCACTTTCTCTGGCTGTCCCCCACACCTGGAATGCTCTTTCTCCATCACTCTAACTACTGACCTCTCTGGCTTTCCTTAAGTCCCAACTAAAATCCCATCTTCAGGAAATCTTCCACAACCTCTCTTAATTCTAATGCCTTCCCTCTGTTAATTATTACCTATTTATCCTCTACATAGCTTGTTTGTACGTAGCTGTTAGTTTGTGCATAGTTGTTTGCATGTTATCTCCTCCATTAGATTGCGAGCTCCTCAAGGGCAGGGATAATCTTTTGCCTATCTTTGTATCCCCAGTGCTTAGCACAGTGCCTGGCATATCATAGGTGCTTAATAAATGCTTATTGGCTGACTTAAATTAGAAAGGAAGGAGTTAATTGGGAAGTTTTACAGCAAGCTTCTCTGATAAAGGTCACATTTCTGGTATATATATATATGTATATATGTATGTATGTATATGTATATACATACATACACACACATACATGCTCAACTGATTAAATTTTGCAAGACAAAAATCCTTTTTCCAAAGGTCAAATGAGAAATGGTCAAAGGAAATGTACAGTTAATTTTCTAAGGAAGAAACTCAAGCTTCAATAGCTATATGGAAAATGTTCCAAATCACAAATAATTAGAGAAATGCAAATTAAAAGGTTTCTGAGGTTCCACCTCATATCTATCAGATTGGCAAAAATGACTAAAAATGTTGGAGGAACTTTGGAGAAACAAACACTTTAGTGCACTGTGGATGGAGCTATGACTTGGTCTAGCTCTAGCTCATCTGGAAAGTAATTTGGAACTATGCCCAAATAATCACTAAACTGTTGATATCCCTTGACCAAGTATTAGGCTTATACCCAAAAGAGATCTAAGAAAAAGGAAAAGGGCACTTTTATAACAGTTCTTTTAGGAGCTGGCAAACAAGTGGAAATTAAAGAGATTACCATCAGTTGAGGAATGATTGAACAAATCATAGTATACAAATAGAATGGAATTTTATTGTACTAAGAAACAATGAAGAGAAACCTGGGAAGACTTGTATGAGCTGGTGCAGAGTGAAGTGAGAACCAGGAGAATAATATGATAACAACATTGGAAACACTAACTACTTTGAAATGCTTAGGAACTCTGATCAATACAATAACCAATCACAGTTAAAAAGGATCGATGATGAAATATGCTACCGACTTTCTGACAAACAGGTGATGGACTTAGGGTACAGAAAAAGACAAATATATTACTATATCTGGCCAATGTGGGAATTTGCTTTGCTTGATTATGCATATTTTTACAAGGGTTTTGCTTTTCTCCTTTTTTAATGATGTATGGAGTTGGGAGAGAGAGAAAATAAATTTTTGTTTAGTAAAAAAAACTAATAAAAAAACACAGCAAGATTGCTGACAGTGACTAAACAATCATACCTGCCAATTCTTTCAGGACCAGGCTACTTTAGTCCAACAAAGACAGCTGTTAGTCAACTTTGTGTTGTCATTTACAGTGAAAAGGCCATTTTCCTTGCCAGAGAAAATTGAAGCAAAACAAAAATCGAGCACCTCTGCCTTCTTTCTGTTGTTGACTAATCCAACCTACCCAGTTTTCCTGTTCTCTTTGATTCTCTTCTCTTACAATATTTAGCCAAAAAGTTCTTTTGATTGTCTTTAGCTTTCTTGAGAAACCTTAGCTCGCCTGACACCAATTTTTCAGGACCATGCCATGCTTTCATGTTCATTCTTTGTTACATGGCCTTGCTTCCATATTCTGTACATGTCTTTAAAATATTAGTTTGGTGAGTTCTTTGTGCAACTACATTTTCTTCCTTTTCAGTAGAATTATTACCTTGTGTATTTGCTGACTTTCATTCTTAAGTGTTTCCCATCCCTCCTATAATGATTTGCTCTCCCTAATTTTTGTCCAAGGGATCCTATATGGTGTTCCTTTGAACTCCTTAAAACAAATTATCCCCTAATCTAGGGTGCATGTCAGACTATGTTGGGCTTTCTTTTCTTTTATATTTCTTTCTTTCTTCCAAAAAAATTTTATTGAGCAACATGTCTCTTAGCAATAAAATTATTTAAAAATACACGTGTCCACTTAAAATCCTGTACACTTACATTATTTATTCAATAACTATTTCTCATTCTTATCAATAACATTAATATCAATAGCAGTCCTGCCCAAACAAGGTGGTGAATTCAAATACTTTTTTTTTAGTAACAAAACAATGCAATATGTTTTCACTGTTCCTCTTTGTCAGCGTATTTCAGTCCCTCAGTTTTCATTCAAAGCAATACCACAATACAACAATGAATTCTATTGAAACAAATGTGGTGTTTCATAGCAAAACAAATTTTTAGTTGATCTGTACCCCTCACTTATAATCCCCTATTCCCCTCCCTTCCACATTGAACAAATGAAACTTGAAAAATAAAGCCTTCAATACATAGCTTCATTGTCCAGGAAAACAAATTCTCACATTGGCACCATCTTAAAATGTCTCTCTTTTTTTTTCTTTTCTTTGTAATTAAGTTCCAATATTTAAGTTTATGATATTTTTTTCTTTTTCTTTTCTCTATTCTGGTCTAGAGTTGGACTGGCTCACCAAGGGTTAGGCTTAGGTTTAAAGAAGAAAAAAGGAGGGAGTAGCTAGTGCAGAGGAAATAACCTGGTAGAGAATTGAAGGGGTGAGGGATTAGAGTTCACAGTATGGACAAAGAGTAGAATTTGGTAAGGGAAGGCAGAGGCAGAGGTGGAAAGCCAAAAAACTGTGGTCAGATAAGGCTCTATCTTCGGCCCTTTTCTCTTCTCTCTATATTCTCTCTGCTGATCGCCTCATGGTTCCCATGGGTTCAGTTATCATCTCTATGCCTCTGACTCCCAGATCTATGTTTCTAGCCCTGGATTTTCTTCTGAGCCCAGGCCTGCAGTAACAGCTGTCCAGTGGACATTTTGAACCAGATGTCCAGCACACTTTCCAAATTCAATATGTCTAAAATATAATTCATTATCTTTCCCCCAAAACCCACCCTTCTTCTGAATTTTCCTAATTCATTTGAGTTCACTACCATCTACTGGAGAAGAAAATGGCAAACCACACCAGTATCTTTGCCAAGAAAACCCCATGAACTGTATTAATATGACGAAAGAGATGACATTGGAAGATGATCTCCCCAGGTCAGAAGGTGTCCAATATGCTACTGGGGAACAGTAGAGGACAACTAGAAGTAGCTCCAGTACAAATGAAGTGGCTGGTCCAAAGCCAAAAGGAAGCTCAGCTTTTGGATGTCTGCTGATGAAAGGGAAGTCTGATGCTGTAAAGATCAATATTGCATAGGAACCTGGAATGTAAGATCCATGAATCAAAGTAAGCTGGATGTGGTCAAACAAGAGATGGGAAGATCAGACACTGACATCTTGGGTGTCAGTGAATGTAAATGGATGGTAATGGGTGAGTTTAATTCAAATGATCACTACATATACTACTATGGGCAAGAATCCCTTGAAAGACATGGATTAGTCAATGCTCATTGACTATTATTGATTCACAGTCAATAAAAGGGTGAGAAAAGCAGTACTGGGGCATAATCTCAAAAATGATAGAATGATATCTGTTTGAAACCAAGGCAAACCAATCAACATCACAGTAATACAAGTCTATACTCCAACCACTGATCCCGAAGAGACCAAAATTGATCAATTCTATGAAGACCTACAACATCTTCTAGAAATAACATTAAAAAAGATGTCAACTTCTTCATAGGGGATTGAAATGCCAAAGTAGGAAATCAAAACACAATTGAAATAACAGGTAAGTTCAAGTACAAAATGAAGCAGGGCAAAAACTAATAGAGTTTTGTCAAGATAACTCACCGGTCATAGCAAACACTCTCTTTCAATAACCCAAAAGGTGACTCTACACATGGACATTACCAGATGGTCAATATTGAAAACAGATTAATTATATACTTTGCCTCCAAAGGTGGAGAAACTCTATACAGTCAATCAAAACAAGACCTGGAGCTAACTATGGCTAGTTTCTTATTGCAAAATTCAGACTTAAGGGGGCAGGTATGTGGCACAGTGTATAGAGCACCAGCCCTGAAGTCAGGAGGACCTGAGTTCAAATCTGACCTCAGACCAAACACTGGACACTTACTAGCTGTGTGACCCTGGGCAAGTCACTTAACCCCAATTAGCTAGAAAACTTAAAAAAAAAAAGATAACAATAAAATTCAGACTTGAATTAAAGAAATGGAAAATCATCAGACCTTATAGGTATGACCTAAATAACATCCCTTATGAATATGAAAAGGAGGTGATGAATAGATTTAAGGAATTAGATCTGGTAGATAGAGTGCCTGAAGAACTGTGGACAGAGATTCACAATATTGTGCAGGAGGTAGCAACAAAAAAAACATTCCAAAGAAAAAGAAGAGCAAGAAAGCAAAATGCCTCTCCGAAGAGGCTTTACAAATAGCTGCAGAAAGAAGGAAAGGGAAAGGGAAAGGAGAAAGGGAAAGATGTACCCAACTGAATGCAGAATTCCAGAGAATAACAAGGAGAGATAACAAGGTTTTCTTAAATGAGCAATGCAGAGAAATAGAAGGAAACAGTAGAATGGGAAAGACAAGAGATCTCTTCAAGGAAATTGGTGATATCAAGGGAAAGTTTCAAGCAAAAATGGGCATATAAAAGACAAAAAAGGTAGGGATTTAACAGAAACAGAAGAGATTAAAAAGAGGTGGCAAGAGTACACAAAAGAACTGTATGGTTACTGGGTTACTGATCTAGAGCCATTCAGCCTGGAGAATGATGTCAAGTGGATCTTAGGAAGCATTGCTAACAGTAAGGCTAGTGGAGGTGATAGAATTCCAGCTGAGCTATTTACAACCCTAAAAGATAATGCTATTAATATGTTGCACTCAATATGCTATTAATATGTTGCACTCAATTTGGAAAACTCAACAGTAGTCACTGGATTGGAAAAGATCAGTTTATGTCCTAATCCTAAAGAAGGGCGATACCAAGGAGTGTTCAAATTACTGAACAATTGCCCTCATTTCATATGCCAGCAAGCTTATGCTTAAGATCCTACAAGCTAGGCTTCTGCTATGTGTGAACCAAGAATTACCAGAAGAACAGGGTGGTTTTTGAAGAGGCAGAGGAACTAGAGACCAAATTGCCAACATTTGCTGGATTATGGAGAAAGCAAGGGAGTTCCAGAAAAACGTCGACTTCATTGACTAAACTAAAGCCTTTGACTGTGTGGATCATAACAAAATGTGGCAAATTCTCAAAGAGATGGGAATACCAGATCATCTTACTTGTTCTTGTCTCCTGAGGAATCTGTATGAGGATCAAGAAGCAATAGTTAGAACTGAACATGGAACAACTGATTGGTTTATGGTTGGAAAAAGAGTACAACAGGGCTATGTATTGTCACCTTGTTTATTTAACTTATACGCAGAATACATCATGTGAAATGCCAGGCTGGATGAATCAAAAGCTGGACCTTATAATGTGTTTAACATTTCTGCTCTTCTATATTTTTGTAAGGTCTTTATGTCCCAACTTATGGTCAACTTCTGTTAAGGTGCCACATACTGCTGAGAAATACGTGTGTGCATGTGTGTGTGTGTGTGTGTGTGTGTGCATGTGTGTGTGTGTGCGTGTGCATGTGTGTGTATTATGTATGTATATGTGTGTATATGTGTATGTGTGTATACATACATATACATATATGCATATGTATACACACACCATATATATATATATGTAATCTCCTTTCTATTACTATTCAGTAATCACCAGAGATCTGTCATTTCTAATTTTTCTAAAGTTCTATTCAGATTCTTAACTCCTTTCTTGTTTATTGTTTGGTTCATATGAGCACAATAGATTTTGCTCTAGTCCCTTATTTTAAATCTATGTTAATTGTTTCTTTTAATCAACATATTATAGGATTCTGCTTTCTAAACCACTCTACTATCCTCCATTTTATAAGTGAGTTTGTGTTTACATTCACATTTATGATTGTTAATTATGTATTTCCCTGTATTCTGTCCTCTTGTACTTTTTCCTCTCTTTTCTCTCACCTCTAGCTTTATAAATAAGGTGTCAGAAAAGAGGGTTTGCCTTATACTTGTGATCTTATAAATGAAATTACTTGCTTCCCCTTTGTTGTAGCTCTTCTCTTGCCCTTATCCCACTCCTGATCCAGGTTTTTACTCTTCCTTTTGTTCCTTTTAATCTCTCTTTTACATTGTTCCCTCCAACATCCTAGTATATTTTGCTTATGACTATTCCATTATGCATTCTGTCCTGTCTTAGACCCTTCTCTAATCCTCCTTTGTCTTTGTCCCCTCCTATTTCCCTCATGAGTTTAATCTATTTCTGTACTGAAATCTGTGTGTATATGACTCTGTGTGTGTGTGTGTATGGGATTTGTGTTCAGTCTTCCTTTAGCTGATTCAGGTGAAAGTAGGAGTGTTCCAGGGCCAACTCATACTGGTGTATGAGAGACTGTTATTAAAATTTCAGTATGAGCATTTACACTTTGGAAATCAGCAAATGTTACAAATCAAGTTTTGATCTATTATTTTGTTGATTGTCTAGGCTTAATAAGGTGACAGAGAACATGCTAATAATTCAGATTACATTTAAAAGTGTGCATGTGTTCATGCCACCCTCCCCCCAGAGCCAGTTGTTAAACGTTTACCAGCATATCACTATATAAAAGTGAGGTTTGTAGGATGCCCCCACCACTTCTTCCTCCATGACTATATACTCTTCATTTTATGCACCACTATTTTGTAATATTGATTTCCCTCCCATTCTTCCTCCTTCCTTCCCCATTATAGTCCCTTGTCCCTCTTATTTTTGTGTTCTCCTAAAACTGTTAAAACAGGACAAAGCCACTCATAGATTCTTTGTCATTTTAACCTTTATTTATAACCCTTAAAGATATTAGAGTTCTGAGTGGACATTTGTTTCTTATCCCACTGTTAAGATGTAAACAATTTATCTCCCTTTCAAGTAAACAAATATGCATACCTTTCTCTTTGCACCTGTGTTTCCATTTTATAATGTCTACTTGTTTCTGGCCTTTACATCAGGAATACTTGGAATATTCTTTCCTATTAAAATCTATTTCCCTTCTGTATGTATGTTTAATTTTGCTAGGTAGGTTATCCTTGCTTGTAAATTTTTATCTCTTGCCATTTGGGATGTCATATTTCAAGTTCCCTTGTCCTTTATAACAGTAACTGCTAAGTCTTATGTGAGCCTTATTGCGGTTCCTTGGTACTTGAACACCTTCTTGTTAGCAGCTTATATTTTTTCTTTTACATGGAATCTCTGAATATTGGCTGTAATACTCCTGGGAGTTTTCATTTTTTTTCCCCTGGATGTGGATGGTGGATTCTTTCTATTTTTTACTTTGTCTTCTGGTTATAAGAATTCTCAGAAGTTTAAATTTATGCCTTCTTGAAATATATGTGAAAAAAATACAAGATTGTAGACTCCAGCTGTGCAGATGACTCTTATTATTCTATATTCCATAGGTTAAAAAATGCACCTATCCCCTTCCCTCAGAAATATTTCTTTGAGATAAACTGAGTCTAACCCTTCCTGATATCTGGTTGATATTAAAATTGACCTTCACTGTGATTGGTTTAGACTTTTCTTGCCAATGCTGCAGAATGCTGCCTAAAAGCAGTGTATAAAACTAATATTTTACTCTATGCTCAGAGTAGATGCTCTAGATGAACATCTACCTGACTAGCCAAATAAATACCTTTTTGCTTAATCTCTGGACTCCTGCTCACTTACTGACTCCCTCTTCATGGACCCTTTGAAACTGATGAGCAATGACACTGAAGGTCAGCTTCAAATTTAATTCCACCATATATGGTAGCCAAACCTTTTTTCCCTGATCATAGTTTTCAGACAGTCTATTAATTTTTTCCTGACCTGTTTTCCAGGTCAGTTGTTTTTCATAGGTTAGATTTTCCTGTTTTTTCAGTCTTTTGGTTTTGTCTTGTTTTATTGAATCATTGTTCTTTATGTCTGGCCCATTCTAATTTTCAGGGCATTCAGTTCTACTGTCTATTTCAAGATGTCAGTTTTCCTTTCCATTCTTTTCTCCTTAGCTTTTCAATTCTGTATCTCTTGTTTCATTTCTTCCAGATATTCTTATAATCCCTTTTACCAGGACATTTTTTTCTTGAGGCTTTTCATGGACTTATTTTGGGGTTGGTATCCATTTCATGTCTTATCTTCTGGGGGTCTCTCAAACCAAGGTGTTTCCTCATGGAATTTGGAGTTTTCCTTGATTTGCTCCTCTTATCCACCTCAGTATTCAGATTGGGAGTCTTGTGCTTTGTCAAGCCCCACAACTGAAGGGTGTGTGCATCGCAGTCCAGACTAGACCCCTCTTTCCAGTGACTTTGGGGCTATTCTAGCACTGGGTTCTGCCTAGCTGGGTCCCTCTTAGCACACCGCTCTGGAACTTCCTGCTATCAGTTTTGCTATAAGCTTTGCCTGGGCTCATTTCCATCTGCTGTAGCACTTAGGGACTGCTCCTATGCTAGTTTCCCTAAATACTACAGACTTCACAAATTCCCAGACTGGATTTTTCCTAGGCTTTTCTCAACTATTCTTGGACTACTGGTCTCATTGAATCTACTTTAACCTGAAAGCCCCAAGGCTGCTCTTTCTGGCTGGTCATGTTCTTTGGGGGAAGGTTTGGTCTCTGTTGGGCTGGGTTTAGGCACTGGTTGGTTCACCGGACCTGCCTGGAATGCCTTAAACTTTCTCTTTTCCTGAGCTTCTGCAGGCACAGGTTTCTGGGAAGGCTTACCCTGGGCTCAGGTGCTTCAAAAGGTGACATATAAAGAGAATTCCAGTACCGTGCACAGTGCTTGGCATATAGAAGATACTTAGTAAATGTTGATTAATTGATTAATGTCTGGGTAATTGAAATCTCCCATCACTACTATATCATTCCTCTGTGGCAGGCTTATGCTCTGTTCCTTAAACTAATTTATTTCTATCCTCCTCTCCCCTGGTCTCACTGTGAATCAGCAGTTTTCTCAGGGCTTTTGTAAGGCTTGGTGAAATGACATTTTAAAGGGTTTAGGAGTTATTTGGAGGTTAATCTCTAGGTAAATATGGCATTGTCATTCTCATCTTTAGGCCTTGTTCCTTTAGTCCAAAGATGATAATGACAGACAACAGTAGTTTTCCTTTGCTAGACTTTTCCCTGGGCAGGAACAGGACTTGAGCTCACAACCCTTGAAAAGTAAATTTTGTAATAGGACTTTCAGTGAATTATTTCCTAGCTCAATTAAACAATTATTCGTTAAATGCTTCCTATGTGCTGGGCACTGTGGTAGACATTAGAGACATGAAAACCAAGTAAAACAGCTCCTGTGCTATGCTAGTTGCTGAGGATACTAAGACAGATGTGATCAAAGCCCTTGCTCTCATAAAATCTTTGAGTTGGAATTAGGGGCTGCAGAGGGCATCAATTCAAATCCACACTGCAACAGCCATGTCTTCCAATAGCAATGATACTACCCATTTTTCTGCTGCTTTAAGGTGCTACTTCTACTTGGAAGCCTGCCCTGATCTCTGCAGTCTTAAGTGTCCTCTCCCTTGTCAGTTTTCCGTGAACATTCAGTCTGGCTCGTTCCTTTACTCACCCCCTTCCACATTTTATAGCATAATGATGTCTACATATGTCATACCACCCCTCCCCATCCCTAGACCCCAGCACAGTCATTATTACTGCCTACCAAGAAAACTGCCTCATTGGAAAGAGGATAGTAACAGTGAGTCAGGGTAACCCTCTCCTTAGCAGAGGTACCCTGGAATCTCTTTGTGGAATGCCCAGCTCCTTTCCAGTAAACTGTTCAGAGTGTTAGATTCCATTTGTTCAATTTGCATGCCAATTTATTAAGTAGTCAGTCTCTGACTATATCTGGCCAACATTTAATTAAGTCCTTGGATCAGGCCAATTTGAGATCTCTTACTAATTTCAAGATACCAACTTGGCAAACTTATCAACATCCACCAATTGCTAAAATATGAAATCATCTTCTGTTGGCAGCCCAGCATTAATCAGCTCAAGATCTTGTAGCATCCAGGGCCCACAGGATCAGGCCCTTCCATCAAGGTATTATAACTTGTCCTGAGTCAAGGCTTAAGGTAGTAGCAGTGCAATGTGGTTCTCCTATACCAGGGCATTGTCAGAACACTAGAGTTCAAATCAAAGGAACTGAGTTTGAATTCTGACTCTCCTAAGTGCAGTACCTGTGTGTCCTTAGATTAAGGCAGAGATGGCATCACCATTGTGGTTGCCCTCTTTTGAACCCACTCTTGTTTGTCAGCATCATTCATAAACTGTGGTGCTCAGAACCAAACCCAATACGCCATATGGGGTCTGACCTGGGTACAGGACAGCGGAACTCTCACTTTCCTTTCATGTACACTACACCTTTTCCCCACACATTGTTATTGAACTACATGTCCCTCATCACATATTTTTTTTTTACAAATAGTATTTTATTTTTCCCAATTACATGTAAAGACAATTTTTAACATTCATTTCTTAAAAAAAAATTTGATTTCCAAATTTTTGCCCTCCTTCCTTCCCCTCCTCCCCTCCCTTCCCTACTCCCTAAAATGGTAATCAATTTTATATAGGCTATATACCTCATCATATATTTATACAGTTGATTTTTTGAGCCAAAGTATCTGACTTCACGTTCATTCCTATTAAATTTGAACTTCTTATATTCCTCCTATTATTCTAGTTTTTTGAATCTTCTTTAGATTCTGACTCTGTCATCTAGTGTGGTGGTTTTCCCTCCTTGTTTGGTGTCACTGGAGATGAGCATGCCACCTCTGCCTTAAAAAAACTTCCCAGAATTTCTGAACATAAATAGCAAAGAACCAATTAAATGAATCCATAGATCACCTCCATAAATCTCTCTCTCTCTCTCTCTCTCTCTCTCTCCTCTCTCTCTCTCACACACACCACACACACACACACACACACACACACACAAGACTGAAAACTCCAAGAGACATACTAGTTAAATTTAATGATTCCATTTAGAAACAACATATTCTGCAAGCAACCAGGAGAAAAGCCTTCAAATATAAAGAAAAGGAAACTCAAATAACACAAGACTATTCTACACCAGTCAGAAAATTCAGGAGGGAATGGAATAACAGGTTCCAAAGAGTAATGGAGCTCAGGATGCAGCCCAGGGTGACCTACCCAGCAAATCTGAGCTTAACCATACATGAGACAAGATTGATGTTCAATAATAAAGAAATGTGTAAAACCTACTTTGAAAGAAAAACCAGCCCTGAGGAGATTATTTGCTTCTTCAACACCCCAGACAACAGCAATGCAAGAGGGTTGAAGAGATGTAGAAGCTAAGGACAGCAATAGCAACAGAGGGATAACAGAGAGATTAGTAAAAGGCTTCTTTCTAAATGTGCACAAGAAGATAGGGGCCAAAGCAGAAATCAGATGGAGGTGGAGAGACAGTCCTGGTGCATTATGGATGGAACTTCATAGCACCCTGCCTACAGGTTAATCAGTGTTTTTATTTTTTTTTTATGGGGTCCAAATAACAAAATGGAAAATGCATGGAACAAAATTCATGAGAGGGCAGAGGAGAAGGAGGAGGATAGAAGGAAGAGTGTGAAGTTCTCTGGTTAATTCAAAGACTAGCAACGGTGTTCTCTCAGGAAGAGACAAGCCTGTAGGGAAGGTGGAGAAGGGATTGAAATGGTAGGGGAGGGAGGGGAAGGAGGAGACCTTGTTTTGGTGGTGGGAGGGGGTTCCACTAATGAATGTTGCTACAAGTGAGTGGAGATGTTTTGTGAAGGTAGATAAGGACCATGTACTGGGTGATGTCTGTGGGGATTTAGTGTCTAAAAAGAGTACTCATCTTGCCTTGGCTGGAGGTTGGAACTTTTGGAGGCAACTAGAGGCAACTAGAACCTGAGGGAATGAGAGGGCTTGGACCTCTCAGAGAGGAAGATGTTGAAGGAAATATGGGAGGAAGGTGACCAAGGAGATGATACAGGTCAGTAATGGGCTGCATAATCGGGAGTGGGGGAGTGTCTGCCATGGGTATTGTCCCCCAGCCCATTACCTATAGGAATTGACATTTTCTGGGAGCAAGGCACAATGGAAAAGGGGGAGATGGAGGCCACAATCTATAAGACAGTGGTAAAAACTGCTTAAAGGGGAGAGCAGAATGGATACCTCTGAGTTGTGATTCCATGAGGAATGCAGAGAACAGAGGCCCAAATACGCACAGGAGCCTTGAATCACATCATGAAGGGAGGATGGATAGTGAAAAGAGTGAGGGAGAGAAGCCCTCTCTGGAAAGGGGCACTAAAAATGAAATTTAAACAACTAATCAACAGTACTAGTTGAAGAGGAGGAAGGGAGGGGGAAATCTACTTGATTGAGAGGGGGAAAAAAAGAGCAAAAATTGAATCACCAGATTAAAAACAGGAAATAAGCAAATTTTATAATAAGCAAAATTCCGAAGGGAAAAGTGTAACAAACAAGAGGAGGGAATCAGAGGGGAGGGAAAGAGAGCCAGTGGAAACAGGGCCACCTAAAAAAAGATTAAGGTAAAATTACGGAAGGAACATAATATTGTGTCTACAACAGAAGAGAGAAGAAACCATAACGTGAAGAAAACCCTAATGCTAGAGGCAAATGGAGGAAAAGAGAAATCTAACTCTCTGAACTCTAAATTTGAATGGATTAAACAATCCAATAAAATGAAAAAAAAAAAGATGACAGATTGGATAAGAAAACCAAATCCTACAATCTGTTCCTTACAAGAAACACATTTGCAAAACAAAGACATACACAAAAGAAAACTGAGGGGATTGGAAAGGAAATTTTACGATGCATCAAATGAATCTCCAAAAGCAGGAGTTGCCATCATGCTCTCAGACAATAGCGAAAACAAACATTGAAAAAATAAAAAAGGATAAACAAGGCAACTACATTATGGTGAAAGGAACCATAGACAACAAACCAATGTTAGTAATAAACTTCTATATTCCAAATATCTTAGCAACCAAATTTGCAAAGGAAGCCTTAACTGAGCTACAAGAATATATAGATAGCAACATAATAATGATAGAAGACTTAAATGTCCCTCTCTCAGATTAATGGAAAGATAAACAAAAGAAAAAACGGAACTGAGCAAGGGTCATCTCAGTCACGGCCTCCTACATGAGGTCATTTCTGACCCTACCTCTCCATCTCCAAGCAGGTGCTAGGATCTCTTCCCCAAAATTATTATATATAGATTTTGTGTCTACTTCTATGTGTTTGTGCTGTTTCCTTGAAGCTCCTCTATGGCAGGAAATGTTTCCTTTTTTTGTCTTTGTAGCCATACAATCTAGGGTAGTGCCTGGTACATAGTAGGTATTTAATAAATGCTTTTTGGTGGATTGATTGAGCAGACAACAGGTGAAATAAGTTAATGATGATAAGAATGTTCACAAGCTCAGCTGTTTTCTAATTGTCTGAAGCTTCCTTCTGCTCTCTTTCACTTTCCCCCTTTCCTGCCCTACCTTCCAGGAGAAATGGAACAAATGCTGACATGTAGGGAACCATGTAAATGAGCATTTTTTTTTTACTAAACTTCACACATTTTCTCCATGCTGAACTGAGTGGTCTTTGTTATGAATGGGTATGGAGTGTGCAATTTGGATTGGGAAGTCCTTTTATAAAGACATCACCTGCCCCCTCTCCTGACCCCCAGATTCCAAGTGCTTTTCCCCGTGCAAAAACTACCAAGGGCTTAAAACTGTGTTCATCAGAAATTTGTCAAAGCATCATCATCACAGTAGCTTAAAGCCAATATCCTTTTTGTCATTGTGTATCTTCACTGTCAGCATAATATTGCCACCAAGATGTTGCTAATTTGGCTCAGTGGCTGGGCGGAGACTGAATATATTAATACAGGGTTTGCCAACTGTGAACCCCTCCAGCCTGAGAGAAACCAGCCCTGCTAGAAGTATTAAAAAAAGGGCAGATTGAGAAAGTGAAAGACTACTGACATGCCTTCTTTAAGTCATCTACAAATTGGGATTACCTAGATTCTATGGGAGAATCATGATGACATTTAAGGGAAGTACCTTGGAGATAACTGTGAAGCATGCGTGGACATTTTGTCATTGGTTCTGGTTGGCTAATCTGGTTAGAAGGA
This sequence comes from Phascolarctos cinereus, assembly GCF_003287225.1. Taxonomy (NCBI): domain Eukaryota; kingdom Metazoa; phylum Chordata; class Mammalia; order Diprotodontia; family Phascolarctidae; genus Phascolarctos; species Phascolarctos cinereus. The sequence goes on along the minus strand of NW_027556291.1, from coordinate 72,540,001 downwards.
GCCATTTTGGACTCTAGACATCTTCAAAAAGACCTGTCAGCTTCAATTAATGCTTCTTTGCCTCATTCATGTCCAGGGGATCTCAGTAATAATTTTTCTTATGACATCCAGTAAGAAACCATAGGGTAGGGGAAAAGCTTTAGGGTCTTCTTCTCTTTGGAGTCCATTTGCTCTCCCAACAATGGGCTTCAGTCTTTAGCCTCTTTGTTTGTTTTCTTCTTCCCTAAGTGCAAGGAGTGGAAGTATCTGACCTTAGTCCAAAGATCAAGCACCAGGAATCTAGGCCAGGTTTCATAGTAAGTGTTGTATCAATACCCAGAGGAGCAAGGAGAGCCACCTTTAGAAGCAACCTTAGCTTAACTGCAAGATTCCCCAGTAGTTATGCTGCATTTGTACATAAATTTAGTGAGACCAATGCCATGTAGGAACTAAGTTTTAAGCCTACTTCCCCAAAGACTAATACGATATATTTCAAAAGAATTGGGGGGCATGCTGGTATATTTGTTGTTATATCTTTGAAGTCAATAGTTTACTCCTGATGTGATTTTCATGGAAGACATGAATAGCCAGGTTGTAAAATTAGCACAAGAATTGGAGCTAGAAGTGGAGGAGAATGATATGGAGTTGATTGAATCTCCTGGCGAAGAACTGTCAAATGAGGATCTGATTGAGCTGCTAGCTACAACTGCAGAAGAAGAAAGGGAAACTTCAGAATCGAGGTCCAACCAAAAAGGTTTACATTGAAACAGGTGGCAGAAGCATCTTATCAATTGAGTGATTTTTTTTCTTGTATTGAAAAGAAGGATCTAATATGTCAAGATTTTTAAAAGTTCGAAGACTAGTTGAAGATAATATTGCTTGTCGGGTATATGAGGAAAAAAAGAAACTCACTGTCCAAACATCTCTTGATAGCTTCATTAAAAAAAAAAAAGTTGCACATCTGCCAAACCCCCATGATAAAATTGTATGCACATGAAAAGGCTGGGAAATATCCCCCGGGTCCTCCCTTTCTTTCTCTCCTTCCCTCTCCTCCCATGGCATAACTGTGCATTTAAATGGCTTCCTTCAGGAGAAAATGCTTCTGTCTTCTCTCTCTCTCTCTCTCTCTCTCTCTCTCTCTCTCTCTCTCTCTCTGTGTGTGTGTGTGTGTGTGTGTGTCTAATGGGAATTTTAGGGCCAGTAAGAGAGGAAATTTTTGAGCAGGTCGAACCATTCAATGGAGGTGATTACAGAGTCCTGGTCCTGGTAACCAGGTTGTCCAAAGTACTATTTCCCCTAATTTCAGGGAGTATCAAGACCTGAACTTGTGACTTTTTTGGTATAGTGGATTTCCAGATGAGGAAATTCCCTCCACCAATATACCTCAAACATATCTTAACTTTACTGTACAATGTTGTGCATATTTTATCATTAACTTTACCTTTCATTTCATAATTCTGTTTATTATCATGGTAAGGTATTTAACATGTCTTCATTTTAGTACATTTTATGACTTGTGTTAAGGTATTATTTTGTGTATGACTTATTTAGGCTAAGTAAAGTGGTTCTGTAGGGGCAAATTTGCATTATTTTAAAATTGTTTTGCTAGAGGTCTATGGATTACGTAAAGCTAGAACTGTCTGTATACATGCATACCTACCTATATACATATGTATACAAACACCTACACCTATTTTTTCCCTAAAATTATATCTCTATCTATACATACACATACAGCTACACCTCTACCTCCACCTATACCTGCACCAATACCTAAAACTATGTCTGCACCTATATCTGTACTTAGACCTAATCCTAAAGCTACACCTACACCTATATCTACTCCCCCACCTACATCTACACCTGTACCCACTCAATAAGCTCCAATGGCTCCCTGTTGCCTCCAGGATCAAACACAAAATGCTCAGTTTGACATTCAAAGTCTTTCATAGCCTAGCCCCCTCCTACCTTTCCAGTCTTCTTACACCTTATTCTCTACCACATGCTCTTCTATCCAGTGACACTGGCCTCTTGGCTGTTCCATGAACAAGACCCCCAATCTCTCCACTCTGGGCATTCTCTCTGGCTGTCCCCCATGCTTGGAATGCTCTCTCTCCTCCTATCCAACTACTGACCTCTCTGGCTTCCTTTAAGTACCAACTAAAATCCCAACTTCTCCAGAAAGCCTTCTGAAACTCCCCTTAATTCCAGTACCTTCCCTCTATTCATTATTTCCTATTTATCCAATACATAGGCATCTATTTGTAGCTATTTGTTTGCATGTTGTCTCCTTCTTTAGACTGTAAGCTCCTTAAGGACAGGGAGTGTCTTTTGCTTTTTTCCAGAGAGGGGAGATGAGGGAGGAGGGAGGAGGGGTTAGAGCCTCTTGAATTCCAGACCTTCAAGGTCCATAGCCGATCAATTGTTCTTGTCACCACATGGTTAGCAGACCAGAACTAATTACAAAATGGGTGCAGGGATTGCTCACCAGCAGCCCAGTTGCATGTATATCCTAGTATCTCTAGTGAGAGCATAGGCTTAGTGAAGACAGATTTGGAGTCAGGAAAACATGGGTTCAAGTTATGCCCCGACACACGTACAGCAACCATGTGATCTTGGCTATGTCTTAATTCCTTGTTGATTGATTGATTTAATCTCTCAGCACCCCAAGCAACCCTGAGATTAGAAATCACAGATCTGTAGTGGAAGAATTAGTGAATTTCTACACCAGGACTTTTCCACTGACAAAATTATAAATCTGGACCAAGATGATACTAATAATACATATTTATATGTGTAAATGCATATATGTATATGTATCTGTGTAGATGGTTTTTTCCCAGGTCTTTAATAAATAAATGTCTGAGGAAGTTGCAGGTGAATCTGCTGGTTACTTTTGATATCAGAAACCTAATAAGACTTAATAAACCAATTTTTTTTCCCTTGCCCTCCAAAGTCAGCAGACAACCATCAATGAAGGCCAAGGTGATCACTGTCATCCAGAACATCCCAAGGGCTGGAGATGATGTTTATCATTGCAGGCTCTCCCCCTTCTTTTTGCTACCCTTACCTTCTTTAACGCCCTACCAATCAAACTCTCTTGCTGGACTTGACCCAATGTCCTCATGTTGATCCTCCAATTGACTAGACTAAAGCATCTCATCATCTTTGAAACTTATCTGTACTATAAATACAGAGCTAAGCTCTCAGTGTCTTCCAAGATGACAATTAGCTAAATTACTCCATTATAATGTGCCATAGCAACTCCAAAATCTACTGGGGAAACAGAGAGGCTGCAGCTCAGTGGAGGGGCTCCCCACTATCCACCCCTGCTGAGGAAATCAAGCAGCCTTGGTGTTCAAGTTGTATGCACATGAAAAGACTGGGGAATATCCCCAGGGTCCTCCCTTTCTTTTTTTCCTTCCCTCCCCTGTCATGGCATAACTGTGCATTTAAATGGCTTCCTTCAGAAGAAAATGCTCCTGTCTTCTGTGGTGGGTGTGTGTGTGTGTGTGTGTGTGTGTGTGTGTGTGTGTGTGTGTGTGCCTAATGGGAATTTTAGGGCCAGTAAGAGGAAATTTTTGAGCAGGTCAAACCATTCAATGGAGGTGATTACAGAGTCCTGGTCCTGACTCAGTAGCCAGGTTGTCCAAAGTACTATTTCCCTTAATTTCAGGGAGTATCAAGACCTGAACTTGTGAATTTATTGGTATAGTAGATTCCCAGATGAGGAAATTCCCTCCACCACTATCAGTCAGCACCTTCTTTGCAACTAATGCAGTTTTACAGGGTTACCTAGAATCCTGAGGAGTTAGGTAACTTGCCTAAGGCCACTTGACAGTGTGAGTCAGCTTCTGAACCTTCCCACTTTGGGGGTAGCTTTCTATCTACTGGGCCATACTGTCTCCCCAAGGAATATTGCAGGCAAGGAAAGTTAAGTACTGTTTTTGTCAGGGTGTGAAATCTTATCTCTAGTTATTATGCTGTATTAATATTTGGACTTGGATTTTTCACTTTTGATTTCCAGTAAAACATCTTGTATTAGTAATAGACTTAGTCCAGTGGGAAGTAAAATTGGCAGTGAAGTATTTACATGTATCTCTTTCTTAACAGATTAGGCTGGTTCAGCCATTTGTGGTTAAAAAACAAATGTCTGTTTAGTGAATGTAATTTTCCAATTGACTTCCATTATAAAAAGACTTGTTCACTGGGGCCTTGTATGATAAAAATCATTCCTAAGAGTACAGCAAACCACTTCCAAAGGATATTTTCAGAGGAAAATCAACGTTTTGATCAGGAATGCTTTGCTCAAAATCATTCACAAAAGAAAAATAAGGGTATTTGCATCCCAGATTATTCTCAATAGAAATGTAAAAATGCCTAAAGTTTTAAACTCCTGGCTAAGGCTCTCATCATTTCAACACTTCTTTTTGTGTGTGTGTGTGTGTGTGAGGCAATTGGGGTTAAGTGACTTGCCCAGAATCACACAGCTAGTGAGTGTTATGTGTCTGAGGCTGGATTTGAACTCAGGTCCTTCTGACTCCAGGGCCAGTGCTCTATTCACTGTGCCACCTCACTGCCACCCATTTTGACACTTCTAAAAAAAAGTTTAGACGCGCACAATATTTCTCTTCCCCAATGCCTAACGCACCCCTCCAGTTTATCTACAGACTTCCTCTTTCACTAATTCCAAGAATCTGAAGATTTAGATTTTGGCCTTAGAGGTCATTAAGTCCAATCCCCTCATTTTGTTGTTGTTCAGTCGTATCTATTTGTAACCCCATGGACCATAGCACACCAAGCCCTTGTATCCTCCACTATCTCTCAAAGTCTTTCCAAGCTTATGTTTGTTGTTTCCATGATACTATCTATCCATCTCATCCTCTACCATACCCTTCTCCTTTTGCCTTCAATCCTTCCCAACATCAGGATCTTTTCCAATGAATCTTGTCTTCTCATTGTGTGGCTAAAGTATTTAAACTTCAGCTTCAGTATTTGGCCTTCCTGTGAATAGCCTGATGAATTTCTTTAAGCATTGAACCCAATTATTGTACCTTACATTTCTCCTTATTAGATTCAGGCTTATTAGATTCATTGTTCTAGCTTCTCAGTGTCTTCTTTTTTCCCCTCCTGGCTCCTGATACTGTCATCCAGTGTATTAGTTATCTGTGGTGACACACGTCTGTAATCTCCGCTATGGAGAGGCTGAAGCTGGTGGATTGCTTGATTACAGGAGTTCTGAGCTACAGTAGATCTAAGGCCAATAAGGTGTCCTCACTAAGCCCAGAACCAATATGATGATCCCCTTGAAGTGGGGGGCCATTAGGTTGCCCAAGGAGTGGCAAATCAGCTCAGGTTGGAAATGGAGCCTCTGTGCCAATCAGCAGCGGAATTGGGCCAATGAGCAACTGTTGCACTTCCAGCCTGGTTGACATAGGGAGATCCAGTTTCAAAAAGAAATTTACATTGTGTCCTCATCCATGTAGTAGAATAACAATGTTGAATGACATAGGATCAAGGACAGATCCTTGGGGCATTCCCCTAGAAGTCTCTTTCCAGGTTGGCAAGAATTTGTTAATCAGTTAGTCAACACCATTTATTAAAACTTACTATGTGCTAATCCCTGGGGATACAAAGAAAGACAAAACCAGTTCCAACCCTCTGGGAGCTCCCATTCTAATGGGGGAGAGAACAGGGATGACATTGATATATAGAAAATAAGTATGGACTAGATGAAGGGGAGCTTTCAAGGAGAAGGCAATGGGAGCTGGCAGGAATAGTGAAAGGCCTCCTGCAGGAAGTGTAATTTGAGCTGAGTCTTGAAAGAAGTCAGGGAAACTAAGAGGCAAAGGTGAAGAAGAAGATCGTTGCAGGCATGGGGCACAGCCAGTGCAAACGTGAAGAGATGGAAATACGGAGCATCTTCTGTGAGAAATAAGAAATGTGGCTAGATTGTAGTGTGCATGGAGAGGAGAAAAATGTAAGACTGGAAAGGTAGTTTGGGGCCAGGTTGAAAAGAACTTTAAATGTTAAAAAGAGGATTTTGTTGATCCTGGAAGCAATAGGGAGCCACTGAAGTTTATTGAGGAAAGGAGTAACATGGTTACTTTAGGCTTTAGGAAAATCATTTTGTTAGTTGTGTGGAGGATAGACTGGAGAAGGAAAATATTTGATGCAAGGAGACTAGTCCATGCAAAAAGTGGTGAGGGACTGAACTAGAGTGATAGCTGTGTGAATGGAGAGGAGGAGGGAGATACATGGGAGAAATTATAGAGAAAGAAGTGACCAGATTTGACAAATGATTGGGTATGCAGGTGAATGAAAACGAGGAAATGAGGATGACATCACAATGATGTGGGACTGGATCTTAGGCGAGAGACTGGAATTAGACACAGGAGACCTGAGAATCAGCAGCATAGTGAGGATAACTGAGCCCCTGGGAGCTGATAAGGTAACAAAAGGAAGTGTTCAGGGAGGAGAGCAAGAGCCAGGACTGAGCCTTAGGGCACACCCACAGTTACTTGGCACGACCTGGATGAAGATCCAGCCAAGGAGACTGAGGAGTGATCAGACAGGTAGCTAGGAAAGAACAGATTCATGAAAACCCAAAGAAAGGTTATCTAAGAAGACAAAATGGTCACCAGTGTCAAAGGATCTAGAGAGATAAAAAAAAGAATGCATATGGAATAAAGGGCATGAGATCTGGCCATTGAGAGATCTTTGGGAACTTTGGTGACAGCAGTTCCTGTTGAATTACAGTCTTTTGAACAGTCATTCTCCACTCCCCACCCCCCACCCTCATCCCCACATCAACTTTATTCTCATTGGAGCTGTTTTTGATGTTTATGAACATGTCTGAATTTTGGTTTTTTAAAAGTACCCTAGACTTCTTGGACTGACTCCCTAGTGTTTTTGGCTGTGGGATCCTACTTATCCATTAGTTGAGCTCTTTGAAATCTACTCTTCCCATATCTAGCCTATGCTTGGCTTTCCCTGGCAACTGGGTGACCCAGCACTAGGCCTGGAGTCAGGAAGACCTGAGCCTGGGGCTATCCACTTCACCACCTACCTGCCCAGAGCCTAAATTCATCTGGCATATAGTAGATACTTAACAAATGTTTATTTCCCTCCTTCCTTCTCCATAAAAGATTCTCAGATATCATGGTCAAGGTTTTGTTCATTTCTACTTCAACTGTTCACCCACATCGCAGTCATAGCTAAGTCTCACCAAGTCTAAATGATGCCTGTAAGGTTGCATTTACATCCTTGGATTAAGATAGCTAGTTCATTTTACTCCTTACCTCTCTCCAGTGTTTTTACTCCTCTTGAATATTTTTTCCCCTGAATGACTGAACCTCTGATATGTGTTTGTCTTACGCTTGCTACTCTTCATGACATCTTTCAGGATTAGAGAACGTAGGAACCCCAGACCAGTGGTGCTAAACCCAGACAGAAACAGGGCCACTAATCCATACATAAGGATTCTTGCCACCACATATTGACTTGGTTTTAAAACGGAATGTGATCTTTTATTGTATTTTTCTTTATTTTTAAAACTATTTCCTAATTCCATTTGAATCTGATTCAGGCCATCCTCAGAAATGTTGGGGGCTACATGTGGCTGTTAGGCAGTGTGTCTGACACTTCCCTTATAGACCAATTTGAAATGAAAAAAAGAGAACAAAAACACCTCTTAACCCAACTGGCTCACTCTCCAAAGCCATCTACTTCAATCCCAGCTCCCCCGGAGAAAGCAAATGTTTACTTGAGTGTCAGGATGCTTCCCAGGAATCTCAGAGAGATGGCAAGCTCAGAGAAAGAGAGCATTAGGACAGATTTTAACTTTCAGGTTTCCCAAAATGCCCCTCTTTTCCTCCTACCCCTTCCCTCCTTTATTTTATTACTATTAAATGTTTCCATTTCTTTCATTTCCATTTTCAAGAGACATTTCATGGTTGGTCCAGTCCATGTTTTCTGGTTGGCTCTCCTCCCTCCCATCTGTCTTTAGCTACCTGTCCTAGGACAGATGTTTCAAGTCGTGTCCAAGTTCTGACACTCCTTTCCCCAAATATCCACAGAACACACCCAGATGAATGCATATTTCAGAGGATGCATGTTTTTCTGGAAGTCACTGGAATTGGGTCACAGTAAGCAGGAATCGACAAGAGTCAATTTTCATTTTCCCAGGCTCTTGGGTCATATGCTATGACGTCCTTGATCCTAGGGAGCATGGAATATTATCTCAAGCTCTTTTAGATGAGAAGGACCTTGAAGGTCACCTAATTCAACCTCCTACCCATAAAAGAAACCCATGGACAAGTTCGGTAACAGGTTGTTGTTCCAAATTGTGTCTGGACATTTTCAGTGAAAGAGACCTCAGCACCTCACAAGGCAGTCTGTTCTACTTTTAGACAGCTCTGATCATTAATAAGTTCTTCTGACTCTTCAATTTTCACTTGTGTTCTTGGCATTTCTACTCATGTGACCTAATTCTGTCCATGGGAGAAGCAACTTTCATTCCCTGTTCCTCTGCTTCCGCACCTGAACTACTGGGGAGCTTCTTCAGCTCCTTTTTCCGGGAAAGTGTAGATTCCCAAATAGCAGCCTGGGGATGCTGCAACCTCTTAGCCCAGCTCCTGGAAGGAAATGCCCTGTTGGAAGCAGCTGGCTCTACCCAATCAGAATCCACCTGAAATCCACCTGAGGATACCAAATGCTAATTCCCCCGTCATAAATGAGAATAGTAGACATTGTGGTGGTATAGATATACATATATATTATGCATATGTATAGTATGCATATATATATATAAAACTTTATTGAATAGTTGTTGTTAGTGTCATGTCACACCACCTATAGGATTATTTAGTTCAGACTTTTTTCAGCATTGCAAAGAGATTGCACAAAATGGTGCTTTTCAAAATAAAGATTTTTTTTCTTTACAATGAACTTTGAAAATAAATGCATATGAATGGTAAAAAGCATTGACAAAATGAGTGCTAGACTACAAATACAGTATCATACCTTAAAACAAGACCAATAATTAAAGACCATTGTATACACTTTTTGGGACACCATTTGTACCAAAGAAACAATGGCAACCCTCTGAATGTTTGGGGAGGGGGAAGAAGGGAGTGGGCCATTCAAGGAAATCCAGAAGTCTCAAAGGAGTAAGAATGAAATTGTAGAATACGTGGGCCAGGAATGACGGTTTCCCAACATTTCTCAGTTCTTTATCATTTAGAAACAACTGGAGCATATGGACAGTAGATACTGCATGAATTGCAAAGATTATTTTCTTTCTACTCAGTGAGTGGAAGTTGGGTCTAGACCTGCACACTCACTTTAGGCTCCATGGCAAGAGTCATGCTCCGGGGCAATGAATGCTCTTGGTTCAGGACCCATGGAGTCCAATGACCTCTTTCAAGTTCCAAACTCCATCCTCTCAAGGTATCACTAAAGCAAATCCACTCCAAAGGTCAATCAGTCTGGATGGTTGGGGTTCATATTGATCTTTAAAATGTCCTGATAAGTGACTGATTTTCATTTTTCAACCAGACATTTGGGCATCATCTAGGCCTTAGTGAAATGAGCAAGCACTGGATTTGGAAACTGAGGAGCTGGGTTTGAATCCTATCTCTACCACTTAACACCTGTGTGAACCTCAGGAAGTCATTTAACCTCCATGGATTTCCATTTCTTCATCTGTAACATGTCAGGGGATGAATGAGATGACCTCAAAGGTCTCTTCCAGTTTAGCCATCCTCTGACCTTGTGTGAACTGACTTCAAAAAAACCCCCAGAAGAATCCTATTACTATGACCTTTTGCATTTTTCAAAGCACTTTCCCATCTACTATCTCAGCTAATCCTCATAAAAGCCCCACGAGAAGGGGAGATATTACTATCCCTAGTCTACAGATCAGATGAGGTCATCCAGAGATGTTAAATGATGTACTTATGGTCACATGGCCAGTTGGGAGCAGAGCTGGGCCTGGAACTTGAATCTTTTGACTCCCAGTCCGATACTGTTTCTATCACAAGAGTCACCATACAGCAATCCCAACATCAACATAGGATATTTTTCTGATCGCTCTAGGAGGAATCAATGTCTCCAAATGTAAGTCTGTACAATATTAGAAGTTAGCCTAGAAAGGAATTGGAAAAGAAAAAAAAAAGTCTACGTGGATTGTTTGACCCATGGAGATCCAATGAGGATATTTTGTGTTGGGCTTCATTCTTCACCTAGAATAACTTTTAAGATTCGTCTTTGCTCTCTATTCCTACAAAGACCAACAGAAACTGGAACCTTGGTTTAAAATTTTCCCAGAGCTTCAATAGTCCTGCTCTCACATGTCAACTCCTCTGGACAAAGAATGAAAAAATTCTGCCAATTACTTAAATATTTGACATTATATGGACAATGCATGCAGGTCATTGACATTTCGAGGTTTTGTCAGAATGCTTTAACTTAATGCAAATACAAAATCAATGTGCCTCCTCAGGGTTGTCACAAATGCACCAGGTTCTTACTGGATGAAAGTGGGAATGGAAAGATGCCACAATAATGGGGTGAAATGGGAAAACTCAAGGTAATCAACAAGTTGTTGGATCCCCGCAACACCCAAATCTCTTTGACTATTTGATCATTGGCTTGACTCAATTGACCAATTGTTTTGATTGCATGTGGACATAGCCTAAAAGCATGAGTTCATAAGCGATTTTGTGTGTGTGTACATGTAGACACACTTTTCTAAAAGCTAGCCAAAGTAATAACTGTTTTTTTTTGTTTCCTCTGAAGAATGGTCTTTTCAGACTTGGTTAGTCCTTGGATTGCAAGGACAAATTCATTTTTCATTTGTATGTTTAGCACCAGTTAATCAGAGTCACCAAATTCTTTCCTGCAGAAAGCAGGAAAGAGAGTAGTACAGTGATAGCACAGTCTAGATTGATAGGCGTTATACATGCTGGGCACATAAGGGGTGTCAAGGAATCCTTGTTGGTTGAAATCATGGGAAATTAGGCAAATCCTCCAACCACCCAGGGCCTTAGCTTCCCACCCTCTAAAAAGAGGGACCTGGACTAAATGACCCTTCAGTTCTGATATTCTTCGGAGGCCCTCAGTGGGTAGTCTGAGCTCCACACACCTATTGGCCACTCTGCTCTGTAATGAAGGGCATGGAGTAAAGGAAAGTTTGGAATTGCAAAAGCTCAAGGTGTTAGACACACTTGCAAGTCAATGCTTCACTTTCTTCATTCTGCAAACTGCCCTCCCCTAACTCCATCAATAAACCAAAATACAGCTCTCTGAAGGATTGAAGTGATAGCACACCCTGGCTCTGCAATGTTCTCAAGCCTTCTCCCAGGCTCTGTGAGCTTTCTCTCTCCCTGTTCAGGTTTTGAACTCAGTCTAGGCTCAGGTGATGAAACTATCATTTCAATCCTACCCATGAGCAGCTGTGTCCCATCAGTCAGAACTTCAACATTCAACTAAAACCTTTTTATTAGGGGCATTCATGGGTTTAGGAAGAGAGGGATACCCTGTTGGAACTAAGAGGGAAGAACTGAAAAGGTTAGACACTAGTTAGGAAGAACAAAAACAAGAGGGTGCCAGGGCACTCCCATGGGATCATGCTAGCTAGAGCCCAGCAGCATCCACACTGGAGTGCTGGCCAGGTTAACTAACACCTGGATCAATCATCAGGCACTCACGAACTTCGATGTCAGAGGTAGACCGGCCTCCTTCCTTCTCTCTCTGCACTGTTATCCCTAATTTTCCATTGGTCTAGGGCATCTTGGATCACTGGATTGGGAGCAAGGCATTCCGACCTTTTCTGATTCCTGTTTAACAGAGACACCGCTTTTCTTTTCCAGTGTTTCAGAGTGATCAAATCTATTACACCAAGTCACCACAAAGAATACAGAAACCATCCATGGCATTGGTAAGATTTTCCTATGCCATAAAGACTCTGAAGACATGTTGCTAATGGCAGGCACATTTTGGGAGGAGACAGGGGTGGCACTGGCTGGTACTGCTAACATCTTAGAAAACTAAGAGAATCATGAAAGATTGGCTGAGAATTGGGGCTCAATTCCACACGATAGAGTATATCTATACCCAGATAAATAGAGTATGTCCTCTTTTCCCTGGTGGTCTGGGATGAAGGGAGATTTGAATTGGCAGAAGGAAGAGTCCCTCATATGGGTTTGTCATTGTACCAGGGCTTATCACTGTTCCAGACTCCTAAAGCTATGCTAGTGTGGGGAACCTGAGGAAAACCCTTAGCACAAATGACATGGACCATATTGAGGGACCAACATGGAGAAAGCAAGGAGATTAAGAGGTTGAAAGAAATGGCCTAATTGCATATATGTGTATATATACACACAGAATATATATATATATATATATATATATGTATGTATGTGTGTATATATATATATATATATACACACACACACATAGATATATACATAGATAGATATATACATAGATAGAATCAAGAAATACTCAGTAAGGTTGCTGTTTATAACATACATGACACAAAGTAGAAACATCATGAAAACCAAGCTTTTCTGGAGGATTTAGAAGTTCGTTGTCTATATTTTAAATATACATGTGTGTATATACATATACACACATATATCTATATATATATGGATATGGATACATGTCTGTACATAATGGGAAGGATATATGCACACACACACACACACATACAAGAATCCCCCACTGAACCTATCTATGGTGAACCTGATGCTGCCCAAGTCCAGTCAACTTGGAACCAAGTGAAACTCCTGCTTTATCAGCAGACTGAATTCTGAGAACCTCTCAGCTTCCTGGAGGCTGGTGTTGGACCATTCTGAAGTCCACCGAGAGAAAAGACCCTCTGAGTGTATGACAGAGTTGGGGGACCCATTGCTGGTGACTGGGGGCAATTGGCCTTAATGAAGACTACAGGATGAAGACCCATGGATGTCAAAGGGGGTTAGGGAAAAAGGCTATTGTCAGCACAGGATTCGGGAGTAATAAGCAAACACCCATAGAATAGCTTTTAGCTTTAGGCACAATGCACTAGTATCAGCAAATCTTTATATAGCTCAGCTCTAGGCACACTTAAGGTGGAGACAAAGGAGGAACTTTTCCTCCCTACACCTTGGGTTCCAGAGAGCTAGTCACAGCCTTTAGTGGAAGGTCATTCTGAAGCACGCTCCGGAGAATAATAAGTGGCTTCCAAAGGAGGGATTAAAAAGCAACAGAGAAGGCTAGAGATACTTGTTTGGGTTCATATCTGTACCGAGAAGGCAAACCTTTGCATATGGCACCATTCACAGTAGTATCATTAATATTATTAAAGCAATCATTCTAACCATCATACCGGTATGTTTCTATATACAAAAATAGACCGAAGCAATTCTCCACAGAGAGGAGCAAGTGAGTTGGGCAGGGCTGCTGGGCAGTACATGCCTGTCTGGTCCAGAAGATTCAAGACTGACCCAGGACCTGCAGCACAGATGACTTTAGTGCTCTTGAGTCATCTCCTGCCTTTGGCATTCATGCAGAATGTGTGAATTTTCCCCTCTTATTCTTCCCTGACCACCCCACCCGCACCTGAAACATACACCTGCACAGCCACTTTGGAGGGCAGGAGCTGTATGGATGAAACAGGTAAGTAGCAAACCAGGCTGGAGCTCCTCTTTTTGGAGAAGGTGGCCTCCACCTCAGAATCCTTTTGTGAGCTTCAGGTTCACTAGGAGGGGAAAGCTGCAGCACTGGGGAATTTCTCCTCCCAGTAGCCCTCAATAGGAGCCTATCCCTGCAGTTCCTCCACAGAGTATGACCTTGACCAATTGGAGAATCGTAGAGGCAGTCTCTCTCACAAGTAAGGAAGTTTAGCTTGGGTACTTTAAGTTCAATTTAGGAAAGAGGGATGTACACCCTGTATTACACACCTGGGACCTTGGACTTTTGAATCTGCAAGTTTTCTTTTTCCTTGAAATTTGGTTCTGAGCTACCAGGTGTGTTGGCCAGTGCCTCTGCAGAGGCTCTGGGGCGTGGGTGGGGGGGGCACTGCCAGTTTGGGGAACCATAGGAGAGATGACACAGCGAGGTCTCCTTTTGGGGTCCTTGTTTTCAATCTTCCAACAGGCCGCCCTTGGTCACCAAGACGGGCAAATAGTGATGCTGTCTCCTTCTAAGCTACTGTACCAATGAGCTGCAACCTTGGCCCTGCCAACAGGGCTGTCCACGAGTGATGCTTAACACTTCATAAATGTATAGGTGTCCAACAGACATTGGACAGTGATCATTGACTCACTTCTCCCTGATTCTTGAACAGTAGATAAGTGGAGGCTGTATTTTGCCCCTGCTAACGGGAGGCCAGGTGAGAAGACGCCTGAAGTGGTGCCAGGAAAGAGCACCGGTCTGGGAGAATGGAGGTCCGTGTCCTCACCCCAGCTCTATCACAACTGTCCCGTGTGACCTTGGGCATGCTACATCCCCTTTCTGGGGCTCTGTTTCCTCGTCTGTCAAATGGGTTGCAAGATCTTTAAAGTCCTTTTCAGCCCTAAGTTCTGTGGTTTTATAATTACATCCACAGAACATGAATCATGCAGTCTTAGGGCTATTAGTATCTAGGGAAGGGCTATGTGTTCCACCCTTTACTGCCCAAGGCCATCGTGTTTGGGGAGGGGGGAAAAGGACAAGACTCCAGCTGACCAAGCCTGGATTACTTGATCCTGATCCCATATGCCTTGAGATGTGTGGGTATGGTGGGTGCAGTGCATGTACACACACACATACTCATACATCTGGGTTTCAGGCAGGCTTCTTGGTAAATATATCACATGAATCCTTCTTTTTTTGTACGACTGGGTAATAGCACAGCAAGGGGAAGAAAGCAGAGGGAAGGCATTTGGGAAAACCCCACTCCTGAAGGTGCTAGAGAAAGAGGCGGGGAGGGAAGAAGGCATGAAGAAGAGGTGGGGGGAGGGAGCAGGGAGGCAATGAGGAGATGGGTGAGGAGAGAAGAGGAGGGGTGACGGTGTTGGGCTGGGACAAGGGGCGGCAAAGGAGATGTGGGAAAAGGAAGGGGATTGAAAAGCCAATGAGAGGAGAAAGGATCAGGGAAGGGATGAGGAATCAGGTTGGGTAAGGGAGAAGACAAGGGATTAGGGAACTGAGAGGAGATGAGGGAGCATGGAGGGGTTGAGGGATGGAGAAGGAAATGTGGAATGAGGGGGGATGAGGTATGAGAGAGTGAATGAGGGAGAGTGAGGGGATAAAGGAAAAATCAAGAGATGAGGGATGAAATGGAGTAAGGGAGGGGATTAGGGAACTGGGAAGGGATGAAGAAGGAGGTGGGGGGAAGGGAAAGAATAAAGGGACAGAGAGAAGATGAGAGATGGGAAAAGGGATGTAGGATAAGGGGGGATAGAGAGAAATGAAGGAGGGGAGGGGATGAAAGAGCAGGGAGGAAGATGGAGGAAGAAGGGAAAAAGGAGAGGATGATGGGGCAAGTTGAGAATGAGAGAGTGGAGTGCAGATGATGAAGAGAAAGAATGAGAAAGGCAAGGACCAAGAGAGGGGAAGTAGGAAGGAAGAAAGAACAATTAGATTAGGTACTCCCTGGATGCTTGCTGTGTGGCCCCATGTTACTCTTTGAAAGCCATCTCTTCTCAGGAGAAAGCCCCCGAAGGCACTGGGGAAATGAGTCTGGTGTGGAAGAAGGCCATGTCAGGGAGCCTCCTGCTTGCCACACAGTGCTGAGGAGGCCATGGGCAGATGGCCAGAAGCTGGCTCAATTTGTCTTCAATGTGCAAGTCCCACGTCTTTGGATCATCTGATTTTTAATTTATTTTTTGCTTTGGGGCAGAAAAAGTTGAGAGGTAAGTGGGGGGTGGGGAAGCTAAGGGAGGAGTGGGGGGGTACAGAGAGCCAATGAAGGAAGGACAAGCTGCCTCGGACTCAAGATGCACTTGGCCCACCCCATGGCATGGCAGGATTGATGGGGGCAAGCCCTTGAGTCCTGGCTGGTTGGTTTCTCTGACCCCCACCCTTCCTTCCTACAGAGTGAAGGGTGAGGGGGAGAGAAGGGGCTGGGTGGAGGCTGCAAGGCATTTACACTGGCTTCTCCATGGCCCTGGGGAAGGCGGCTCCACTGGAAGAGGAGATCTTCCTGCAAACGGTGTTGGTGTGGCTCTTGCATCGGCATCCTGGCCTCCGTAGGCCGTCATAGCCTTGCTGGCACAACTTCAGGCATCCTCGGGCTGGAGGGTACAAGCACAGGCAAGGCATGACCAGTGATAGGAGGCTCATGGCTGCCCAGCGGGCACAGCAGGAGCCAGGCCCGCAGGAGCAGGGCTCATCAGCGCAGTTATCTTCGTCATCAGTGGAACAGTGGTAAAAGATACCCTTGACGCAGCAGAGGCACGTGCTGTAGTCGAGGAGGCTCTCTGGGGAGCAGAGGCAGCGCTGCTTACAGAGCCAGCAGGAGGGGAGGGTGCGTGTGGCTGTGCAGCGGATGCACTTGCAACGGCCACACTCTTCACAAATAAAGAGGTGCCCACCAGTATGGAGGGACAGCTTCTCTGCTGCACCTTTCTGAGACTCATCCACTTTCAAAGCCCCTGCCTGAGGCTGGGTACAGATGAGGGAGTGATCTGAGGGTGATGGAGTGATGCTGGTCAGAAGCCTTTGGTCAGAGGTGATGGTGGTGTGGGATATGGAGCTGGCAAGGCTGGGTTGGCTCAGATGCTGAGGCAACAGCTGAAGCTGGTGGCATTGGCTGAGACTTCGAGGCAGATCAGAGGGTATGGTAGACAGGGACCAATCGGACTTGTGGGCCTGCTGGGCAAGGGAAGAGCTGGAGAGGGTCTGTTGGCAGGAGATGGCAGGCCGTTCCACATACTCATTGCTGACATGAATGGAGCAGAGTTGCTCAATGGGCAGGGTTGGAGGAAAATCGTCTGTTATTGGGGCATCCATGTTGTCTTGGCTCTTGACTTCTTTGGAGTTGAGTGAGGGTGGCACTCTGGTGGTAAAGAGGAGGGAGGGCTTGCAGTTATGTAGGCATCAGGGCACATCTGAAAAGCCTTAGGGAGAAAAGGGGAGGGAGGGAGAGAGAAAGAGAGAGAGAGAGAGAGAGAGAGAGAGAGAGAGAGAGAGAGAGAGAGAGAGAGAGAGAGAGAGAGAGAGGAAAAGTGGGGAGAGCAAGAGAGGGAGGAGAGAGAGGAAGAAAGAGGGATGGAGGGAGAGAGAGATAGAGGGAGAGAAGAGGTGGAAATGGAAGAGAAGGAAGAAGAAGAAGAAGAAGAAGAAGAGAAGAAGAAGAAGAAGAAGAAGAAGAAGAAGAAGAAGAAGAAGAAGAAGAAGAAGAAGAAGAAGAAGAAGAAGAAGGAGGAGGAGGAGGAGGAGGAGGAGGAGAAGGAGGAGGAGGAGGAGGAGGAGGAGGAGGGAGGAAGAGAGGAGGGAGAGGGGAGGGAGAGAGAAGAGGAGAAGGAAATGGAAGAGGAGGAGGAGGAAGAAGAAGAAGGAGGAGGAGGAGAAGAAAGAGGAGGAGGAAGAAAAAGGGGAGGAAGGGAGAGAGGAGAGAGGAGAGAGAGAGAGAGAGAGAGAGAGAGAGAGAGAGAGAGAGAGAGAGAGAGAGAGAGAGAGAGAAGAGAAGAGAATGAGACCACATAGGCAGGACCATCACCAAAGAGTAAGAAGAGGCATAAGGCATGAGCAGGACCAGTTGCCCCTACACACCAAAGAATGAAAACTCAATAGAAGAAGAGGCAAGGGAATTGTATTCATAACCCACTTGTCATCCTCTGCTCTGCCCCTCTCCCCTATCTCTGATCACTTCTCAGCATTCATGTATTTAAGGACTGACATTTTATATTTCCCCTAGGGATAAGTGCAGCTTGTCTTCCCATTGAGATGCAGATTCTCACAACAGAACTGTGACATCTACCAAGAACTGGAAGAGATCTTAGTGGCTTCCTAGTGCAGCTACAATTTGGCACAAGCCCCTCCTGTCTAATAGCCTCTGCTGCACTGGCAGAAAGCTCTCCCTACAGAACAAGGTAGATGCCCTTAATTGTTAGAAAATCCCTCCTCATATTGAGCTAAATTTGCCCCTTTGCAAACTTTCCCACATTGCTCCTGGTTCTGCCCCCTTAGGCCTAACAGAACAAGTCCCCCTTTTCATAACTGCCCTTCAAATACTTGAACACAATCCTTGGGTCTCCCTGAATCTTCTCTTCTCCCTAGTTCTTTCAACGAATCTTTGTATGCTTTGGCCTCTGGACCCCCCACTATGCTGTTCGACCTCAGAGAACTTGACAATCTCCTTCCTGAAATGTGGTACCCAGAACTGAACACCATACTCTAGGTGAGGTCTCATCAGGAGGACAGTGGGACTCTTATTCTAGACAGTCTGCTTTTAGTCACACTGCTGGCTCATACTGAGTTTATAGTCTTTCTAAGCCCCCAGGTCTTTTCCAAAGGGACTGTTGTCTAGCCACAATTTTCCCATTCTGTACTTTGTACAGTTCATTTCTTGGAACCCAATTATGGGAATTTACATTTATCCCATTTGAATTTCATCTTGTTAGACTCTGCTGAGAGGTAAGTGGGGGTGGGGGTGGAGGTGGAGCATAGACTAGTGAGACCTTTTGAAATCCCAAATCTGTCATCCAATCAGTGTGTTTGCTCTTTCTTCCAGCTTCCTATCCCCATTTAATTTGATAAGTATGCCATCTATGCCTTCACCAAGTCAGTGACAAAAACATGTAAGAAGCAGAGCCAAGGACAGGTCCCTGGAGTGCTCTACTGAGGAACTCAAATCCCCATTATCATCATCCATTAATTACCAGTCCTTGGGGCTGATCCTACAAGGTCCGACAAACTCTATTATCATCTAGCCTGGTATCTCTCAATCTTGTCCACAAGGACAACATAAAAGATTTTATCAAGCATCTTGCTGAAATCTATGTGTATCACTGACATTTCCCTGATATACTAACTCAGTGGCCCTGTTCAAATAAGAAATAACATTATTCTAGCATGACCTGTTTTTGAAAAAGCCATGCTGGCTTTTGGTGATCATACCTTCCCTCTCTGAAAGATTTTGCCAGGAATGGAATGAAATCAAACTTATCATAGAGTATTTTGTCTAGTCATTTTATTTTTCCCTCCTCTGCCTGGCTGGGTTTACAGTAATGGGCGACACTGCTTGTCAGCTAATACATGCCATATTTTTCTGACCCTGCTTACCTGTAGTACCAGAACCCTAATAGAAAACTGGAAGAGAATTTGTTGGCAACACATGCAAAAGAGAGCCTACATCTCCCAAGAGCAGTGACCAAAGTACCTCCCATGACATAGGGCTTATTTAGTCAGGGCTAGAGCTGCAGACAGCAGAGGAGGACCCCCTGAGCTGACTCCAGCTAAAGAACTTTCAGAATAACCTCCCCTTCTAGAAATGGCCCTGGAGATGATGGCCGTGGTTATTTATTGTTAGTCATGGAGGCTGTAGCATTTCATTGGCTGGGCATTTGTCAGAAGAAGACAGGCTGTATCTGGAATGGGAGGTGATCTCTAGCCTTAGGAGGCTTTGTAGGAGTTTCTAATAGTGATAATGATAATAATAATGATGATGATGATAACAATAACAACAACAACAACAATAATAATTCTAAAGGACACTTACAGAGAACCCTTCAGGGTTACAAAGCTCTTTTCATTCTTTCTCACTAGGGCCTCTTAACAGTCCCCTGTGGGAGGTAGGGCAGGTATGATTCTTTCCATTTTAGAGATAAGGAAACTGAGTCTCATGCAGCTATAGTACATGAACCCATTTCTTTTGCCTCTTAAGTTCAAAATTCTTTCCACTCCTCCCTTGCTGTCTTTCCAGCTAATTAAAGCCTTGGCATGGCTATGATCCAGGTTCCTAAATCTCAGGATGCTGGAGGGAGCAGGGTTCTGCCTTCCCAGAATGCATGGTAACATGGATATTGATGGAATCTCTTAGGAATGTTTGGAAGGGGAGACTGTGGCAGCGTAGTGGTAGGGAAATAACAAGACACAGAGGAATAGAGACAAGGCCAGGTGGTGAGAGAGAACACTAGGACTATGAGCCAGGAGATCTGGGCACTGTCACCTTCTGCCTGCATTTCTGGGCAAGTCTCCCTGCATCTCTAATCTGCAGCATCCTCCTCTTTGAAATGAAATGAAGATAATAACCCTTGCATTGGGTACTTCAGAGGGTTGTCAGGAGGAGAGTACATTGGAAAGATGTGAGTGCTCTCTGTGGGTAGGGTGGCAGCAAAAGGATCCTAAGCACATTAGATCTTGCTTGTAGCAGAGACAGGACAAAGAAAATCAGGAGGTATGAGCTTGGAAAAAGGACTCGGTGGATGAGACTCTCATCTATTCCCAATGCTCAAGAAAGGAGAAATTGAGGCCCAGAGACATGATATGACCTGTGTACATATAGGTGGTAAGGGACAAAGCCAAGCCCCTAGTCAGGGCATTGGCCTCCTAAGTCCCATCTTCTTCTACAATATCAGTGTGCTTCTCGGCTGTCCCAGGCGCCAAATGGATCCAGATGGAGCCAGGTGCTGACCTGCAACTGGGTTTCTGCCCATTAGGTGTAGGCCCACCATGAATGGGTGTCTAAGCATTGGTTTGGGTTGTCAGATGACCTCTAGGTAGAAAAAAAAAAGGTGAGTGAGTGTTTTCTCTGACCCTAACCTATAGGAGCAATTGGCTAAGTGAAATGATTGGCACAGAGTGGAGATGTAAGACATTTCTTGAAGTGAATGGAATTGCATTCAATATCACCCCCACTCCCATCCCCCATCGGCCACCATCCTTGCTGGAAACTCAGGCTGCAGAGTCAGCAAAGACAACATCCAGGGTTGTCTCAGGAAGCTAAGGACAATGGATGCAAAGCCTACTGGCTACCAATATGGAGGAGACAGATGGCCATTAGTTGAAAGAACTGGGGGAGCACTGTTCTCCTAAATGTAATATTCAGGGGAGCTTCAAGGTTGCCCATTCCAGAGAGGCAGGCAGGAGTGATGAGCACATGTTAACCATTCCTGTGCCCTCTGAGCCCTTGGCAATTTAAATGGGAGAAAAGGGGAGCTAAGCAAGCTTGCATACAAATGCAACAGCCAATCAGGGGGCACCAGGCCCCAGAAAACAGGAGCATGTACAAAAGCCATCAGATTTCAGGGCAGCTCAAAATAGAACAATTAGTCATACAAACTGGATGGTGTGGATGGCTTGAATGAGTAATAGACCTGAATGGGTTTGAAAGGGTATGGTTTCCTTCAATGAACATGGTAGAGAAACAAATAAAACCTAGCTATGGAAGGCAAATGATCAGACTCAGAGGAAAAGAGAGAGGGTGAGGGAAATGAGGAAGCGAAAGGTCTTAGGCCCTAAACACTCAGTGGAGGAGAATCTATCTGGTGAGAGGCTCAGGTGGCTTGGGGGAGGTATACACACAAATCATTTCAGCTGAAATGTTTGCCCAAGGGTTAATCAGTGAAATAACTTGGGGGGGGGATGGGAGAGGGGAGGCGAAGGAAAGAATCTCAATGCACCCAAAAGCCAATGTAGTTGTATTTTTCGCATTGGTTATTTGGCCTCATGGAAGTCCAGGATACAATGGACACACCTGAGACTCAATACCTCAAGACAGGTCCTGAATACAAATAGGTCTTTGGTCTTGGGCAAAATCACTTTCCCTCTCTGGGCTAGTTTCCTCACTTATAAAATGAGGGGGTTGAAATTCTGGTTCCTGAGGAGAGATGATGAAACACAATTCCTTCCTCTTTGCTGCCTGGTGGAGGACCACAGGTGTGGAATGTTGTATAAGCTGTCAGATGTGGTCACTGTGTCAGCTGGCTTTCCTCAGTCATTTTTGTTTGTGACAAAAGAGGGTTCTTGGAGGAAGGGATATGTATTGGGAAGTGCCTATAACAGTATCAAAATAAAAAGCATCAATAACATTTTAAAAGAGAAATGAAGGGATTGGAGAGAGAGGGTGGGCAGCTAAGGGGCGCCACAGTGCACAGAACACTAGCGTTGGAGTCAGGAAGACTCGAGTTCCAATCCGGCCTCAGACACTAGCTGTGGGATTCCGGCCAAGTCACTTAACCTCTGTCTGCCTCAGTTTCCCCATCTGTCAAACGGGAATAATAACAACACCCACCTCCCAGGATTCTTATGAGGTTTAAATGAGATAAGATTTGTAAAAAGCTTAGCACATTGCCCAGCACTTAGTAGACTCTAAATAAATGCTTGCTATTATTATTATCATCATCATTATTATTTAATGGAAAGAATCCCAGATTTGGAATCAAAGGACATGGATTTTCCAATCTGAGCTCTGTTATTTACTACCTGTATGAGCAAGTATCTTCACCTCCCTATGTAAAATGAGAGGGGCTGGATGAGATGCCTTCTAATGTACCTTCCAGGTGTAAAACACAGGACTTTCCCAGGGGTCCCTTTTAACTCCGACATTTTAGGGTTTTCTGATTCTGTTTCTGGGAGAACATGGGTAAGAGCCACTCGAAATAGAAGACATGATTAGTTGGGAAGTGATTTGGGATCCACTGATAATGGTGAGGAGTGCGTAATGCATTCATTAGGTCTAAGCAATTTGCATGTGGCCAATTTAATCAACAACAACACCAGGATTTACTAAGGGGCACTGTCCAAATGAGCCTAACATCCTATGGATTCCAGAGGTAGAGCTAAGAATGATCCTATTGTCTCCAGTGAACTTCCTTGTGGAATGAGGAATTCAGAAGCATTAATATCCATCTCCTACATGGTGCCAGAGAAGTACAAATATTCAATAGGATTGAGAGGACCGGAGAGACTGTGAGTTAGATTGGAGATCCCATTAAATATTGGCCTCAGACAGAAAGACCAAGGAAGCAGCAGGGCTCAAGGATCCACAAAACTCCAAACCTCTGAGATTTGGAGTGGAGTACAGTGGGCAGCTCAGGACAGGGAAGAGAAAAAGGATGACATAAAGAAAGGAAGTGAGGCATGGGGGTGGGGCCCTGGGGCACAGCACTGAGCATTCAGGACCAAGGGCCTCAAAAGATGTCAAAGGAACAACCCAGACAAAGAAACCTTGTAGACAAAAGATTCTAGGGTTCTTTGAATCATAAGTGTAGGGCTTATGGGATCTCAGGCTCCTAGATTGTGGAGCTGAAAGGGACCTCAAGAGGTCAGGTAGTTCAAATTCCTCATTTTACAGAGGAGGAAACTGCAGCCCAGAGAGGGCAAGTGATTTACCCAAGGTCACACAGGGTAGATCTGGGAATTGATTTTGGACTATCAGAGTAATGAAGAGGAGAAACACTATGGGACTGGGTGACCAACAGGGGTTAAAACATTTCCCCGGGGGTGGGAGGTGGGGAAGGAGGGAGGAGGAAGCAATCTCTAAGACCAGACTTTGTCCTCTGGTTTGGGTATGGTTCTGCAAGGGGATGTCCAAGATGAATCCACAAGGTTCCTTTTGGTTTGGCAAAAGCTTTTAATCAGCAGGAACTCTCAATTCCCAAATGGAGGAATAGCAATACAGCAGGCCTTCAAGGAGACCTGGATAGGATTAGGGTGCTGAACAGAATACAAGATTGAATGAATGACAGCAAATTGGGTACCATTGCAGACTGCTGAATCCAATCTAAATAACAGGAGGAAGGGAAAGGGGAACAGAGGCTCAGAAATGAACAGGCTGATGAAACAGATACAGGGAGAAATGACTACAAACATGTTTCTTCTGATCCAGAAAAACCCTGAAGCAACAGCAGTGCAACCTACTAATGCTGCTGGGCAGTTTCTTTTCCTCTTTGAGGAGGGGCTTTTTTTTTTTTTAACAAGGCACACACTCTTAAAAGGTGGCTTAGGAGATTGCAAATTCTTGACTGCAGGGTGGAGAGATCTTGTTATTTCAGACGGATGCATAGTGCCTCTGCAGTCATGAATGATGCATTGTAAGCCCACTCCCATCGGCATCCCTCTGCTCAGGTACTCACAACTTCCTGAACAGTTTTCTTCTGGTACTGGAATTTGCTCTCTCTGACCTGATGTGAATTTTGTTTTCCAGATTGCTTTGAGTAGACAGAGACAGTCAAAGTCCATTCAGGGGATCGGGATTTTTCTTCAGAACAAATTCCTACAAGCCCTGATTGCTTTGTAATGTTGAGCCTGAAGTTCCAAAATGTGTCCATCTACCATTACCTTGCTGAATGAAAACTGTGGACAGTTCTTATTTCAAGGCTGAATTCCCTGCTGACATAATGGGAATCAATGTTGATTTTAGAGGAAAATGGGGAAGGTCAGTAGAAGACAGGCTGACCCCTCTTTCCCCACCCCCATCTAGTCATCTGTCTTTTCTCTATGACATGAGCTAACTTTAAGAATGACTTCCAGCAAATAGTGGGATCTCACAATGGTCTTAACTATGTTTAATTCCTTGTTTCGACCTTCATTATCTAAAAATTACTCATTGTACAAATTACACCCCACTTCAAAAATCCCCACTTGTCCCCTTTCTACATGATTAAACTCTCCCTCTATAATTATTCATGCCTTACTCTAACCTATGGAGCACACTGGGTAGAGCTCAGGTTTAGGACTTAGAAGACCAAGGGTCTTCTGATCTGCAAAGTTGTGGCCTCTGACAATTTCCCCTACCTGCTCTGCACCTCAGTTTCCTTATCTGTAAAATGAGACAGTTGGTATTAGAAGAACTCTGAGACCCCTTATGGCTTTTAAATTCCATGATTTGTTCACAACTTGCCAGAGTAATCTCATCTCAATTCAACTATCATTTCTGCATCTCACTGCAGGTCCATGTGTTGCTTAATTCTTATCTCATCTCACTGCTACCCTACCTTAGCTTAGGAACTGATGGCAGTTCATTTCTAACCCGGGCAATTTGAAGATTTCAAATGCTCAGACCTAATGAATAAAATACTTTTCACACACCAGAACATGTTGAGAAACTAGTCTTTCCTTTCTAAGGGCTCTGTGGATTTTCTTTTTTACCCCAAGCTGCTTTGATGAGAGTTAAGAGATCTGGGTCTTAGGGATTCAGTTTCCCTGAAAGTAAAATGTGAGGGGTTGGACCACTAGATCAATAGGGTCCCAGCCAGCTATGACACTCTAGGGGGCTATGCTGGGAGCGAAGTAGGGTGAGAAAAATAACTAATTCTACTTCTCAGTCTCTAAGGCTTGGTAAAAACCCAGTGTTCTTTCCCGCTCCCCCCCCCACCCCACTCTAAAGACCTTCCATTTTGAAAAGCACTCTCTCAATACAAATGACTACAGGTGCTTATAAGCTACATACCGTGGCCACAAAGAAGCCCAAACCCTGAGCCACAAATTAGGTTGAGCTTCAGATCAACAGTTTGGGGGCTTACTGTGCTCAAGCAAGCTTTTTATTGTATGTGGTTGGGGGGGCATAAGTCACTGGATCTCTAATATTTCCACATCCATGTAATTCTTAATGGACCTGACAGGATATTTGCACTTTGAAAGAGCTTTTCTAAGAGTTCAATTTTTTTTTCTAATCACCCAGCCTGATTTTCAATATTTTACAAGCACCTAGAAGGATGGACTTCAGAATGACCAGCCCCAGAATCTCCCAAGCAGCCACTGGCTAAATTGATTTGTGTGCAGTTCCCCAAATTCGGGGCGGGGGGCAACAATCCCAACTCAAATGTCACTTTCAGTCATGTGCCCACCAAGACATAAATCCCTAGATTTCTCAACAACTGCTCTGGCTCAGTGTGAGGAAGGGGTTACACTCTACCAGTTTGGGCCAGCTTTTTCCCAGGGCAAGGTGATATGATGAAATCAGAAAGCTACACCAATCCAACCCCGGAGCCATTAGCAGAGGAGGCCTCGGCCTGGCCTCTGCCTCAGTGGTCCGCTCCTTTGGGTAGCCTGTTTGTCTGTTATTCTTCCAGTCAGCTAGTGCTGATGACCTGGAGCTGTCTGGAGCTAGGACAGACAGGCGCGCGCGCAGGCGCGCGCGCGCGCGCCAATAGACACACATACATACATACACACGCAGACACACACACACACACACACACACACACACACACACAAAGGTATTTAAAGGTCAA
Source organism: Phascolarctos cinereus (assembly GCF_003287225.1). NCBI lineage: Eukaryota > Metazoa > Chordata > Mammalia > Diprotodontia > Phascolarctidae > Phascolarctos > Phascolarctos cinereus. Next base: position 72,513,869 of record NW_027556291.1, on the reverse strand, counting down.
TGGGAGAGAAATGGATGGAGCTTCGGGCTTCTAAAAGGGGTGATTATGAAGAGTATTCTTTTGGTTTTCAAATGTCCAATTTGGAGTTTTCTCTAAGTGCTGACTCATGTCAATGGATTTCACTGTTTTCCCAGGCTGGGTGTAATCCACAGAGCCCAGGGCTAGGCAGCTCTAAGGAAAGCCAATCGATACATTGCATAGATAGATAGGGTGAGATAGAGACCTGGTTCTGTATTTAAAACTGCTAGCAGGCTACAGCCCCTCCACCCCCACCCCCCAACACACACACACACACACACACCACACACACAACACACACTCGCACACAAGCGCGCGCATAGACACACATCCACACACACATTCACATCCACATACCACACACACTATATTCACACACACCACACACACATATACACACACACATTCACACATAAGCTGAGGGAAGTTCCTGTCTACTGAGGTTTACTTACTTGGAAAGGAAGGCAGGTCCATGGCGAACAGGAGCAGGAAAAGGACTGAATCCCCAGGCTGGCTCAGGGGACCTTTTTCTGGTGAGTCTCTCAGTATCTCCACCTCTTCAGAAAGTCTGAATGAAAACTCCTCCTCCAGCGGTGGAGCCCGAAACAGAGGTACTTCTGTCTGCGTTCCTCTGACACAGCAGAGTGGGAGGGGAAAAAAAATTCGAGACCTGTTACTGGCAGATACTTTGTATAGGTTTTACATACAGATATAAATCAAGGGGCACATATTCCCCAAAGAAAGCCAGTCAGGGCAAATTCCCTCCTCCTCCTGCTGCTGGGGCTGCTGCTGCTGCTGCGGCTGCTGCTACTGCTGCTGCTCCAACTCCTCTCCTTCTCCTCCTCCTCCTCCTCCTTCTCTCCTTCTCCTCCTCCTCCTTCTCTCCTTCTCCTCCTCCTCCTCCTCTTTGACAGATGAAGAGAATGAAGGGAATGCAGTTGTAGCCTCAGTGTATCTCAGCAGACCAATAGCTATCGCTTGCGTGTAGTGCTCTAATCTCGCTGTGTTTGGGTATAATGGGGGGGCGGGGGGCTGCTGGCAGTTCGAGGTGCAGTGTGCTCACTCGGTTCTGCTGGCTAGCTGGTGAATATAGATGATTTCCGCAGGTCTTGTGAATGAGTTCCAGGGGAGGAGGGGAGAGCTTTATTGCTCCTTGGAATGTCTCTCCCTCTCCCCTTCTCTCTCCTCCCTTCCTCCTCTTTCCTCCTTCCCTTCCCCTCCCTTCCTCCCCTTCTCTTCTCCTCCCTTCCCTTCCCCTCCCTTCCTTTCCCCATCTCCTTTCCCTTCTCCTCCTTTCCCTTCCCTTCCCTGTCCTCCCCTCCTCTCTTCTCCCCTCTCTTCCCTTCCCTTTCCCTTTCCTCTTCCCCTTTGATTCTCTGGGCTAAATCTGTTGATGTTTGGCTAAGTGGCATCATTCAATTGAAATGGAATCGTCTCTGAGAACTCCCCATAGGAATCTCTGTATCCAGATCCTGGAATAATGACTGCAACGGAATTTACAGAGGGAAGAGGTGGGGGAGGGGCAGTCATAATTTTAAGGGGAATCTGTTTAAATCTTCCCCAACTCCCCCTGGCTACCAGCCATTCCCCATTTCACAGAAGCCTCTCGGTGGTCCAGTTTGATTATGAAAGGAGAAAGCTTCTCCTTTGCCTGAACCTCTCTGTCTCACCTGGGAGCTCCACTGACCCTGAGCATTCAGCACAAAGGCCTTTATGCTGGATGCTGGGTCACCACAGCAAAGGCTGTGGCAGTCAGGCAAAGGAGCTTCCTCCTCCACAGGTTGCTATGACATTGTGAGCCCTACCTTCTTCCTTCCTTCCTCCTTCCTCCTCCCTTCCTCCCTCCCATCCTTTCCTTCCTTCCTTCAGTTCCTTCCTCTCTCCTTCCCAATAAAGCTCTTCCTTCCTTCCTTTCTTCCTTTTTTCCTCCCTCCCTGTCTCCCTCCCTTCCTCCCCCAGCTCTTGGTTACCTACTGTATGTAGGGCCCTGTGCTGAGCCATCCCGAGCCAGGCTTTTCACCGGGATGCATGAATTAAAGAGAAACCCTAGGGCTGTTCCTTTGGGGGAGGTGCAGAGGAACCCAAGCATTTTCTCCCTGAACTCAGTGAGTGAGCTACATGCTAAGAAGGAGCATCAACGAGCTGCATTAGGAGACTGGGCTTTTCGCATCCTGCCTCATCACTGACAGACTGTGCAATCTAAGGCCATACACTTGCCAGCAAGAATAGCAACAACCAGTGCTCAGGCACGGAGGGAAATCCAGCGTTTGAGTCATTCAGGGTCACACCACAGAGGGCTAGAATACGTACATATGGTAACTGCATTAGACAAAGTGCTCCGTGGAATCTAGGGTGGGGGTGGAGATTTGTTACTGACCATGAGATCAGAGAAAGCTTCCTGGAGGAGGGGGATAAGGACAAAAAAAAATGGAAACTGGAGGGGGAGGAGGACACTGCAGGCATAGGGGTCAGCCTGAGTGAAAGCACAGGGGGCAAGCAAGCATTGTGCTTATTTAAGGCTCATGGAGTGTCCCAGCTTGCCTGGGATACAGAGTGTGTGGAGCAGATTGAAATGAGATGTCTGGAGAAATCAGCTAATATCAGATTGTGGAGGTCCTTGAATGCTAGGTAGATGACTTTGAGTTTTATTCAGAAGGCCATAGGGAGCCACTGTAGATTTTCCTGCAGAGGAGCAACATGACCAGATCTATGTATAAGAAAGATGATTCCAAGAGCAGCATGAAAGCTGGATGGGAAGGGGAGAAAGGGCCAGAAAGAAGTGTTAGGAGGTTCATGGCAGTAATCTAGGCGAGTGATGAGGACCCAGACTCTATTAGCCACTAGAGACTCTATTCCCTAGTAACTACAGGAATAGAGAGGAAGGGATGAATGGGAGAGAGGTTGCAGATGTGGTCTCAAAGGGCTTCGTTAAATGATGGGATAGGAAAGGTAGGGGAGAGGGGAGAGTCAAAAAATAACTCCAGGATTACACACACGGGTGATCAAAGGGATAGCAGTGTCACAGACAAACAAAGAAGACAGAATTAGAGTTAAGAGTCAGTGAGAAAGCTAATGAGCAATTTTAGACACAATGAGCTTTAGGTGCTGCTGGTGGGTCATTATGTCCTGAAGGTAGTTAGAGATATAGGGTTGGAACTCAGAAGAGAGGTCAAGACCTCAGAAGGTCAATAGAGATATGGGAGTCATAAGCATAGAACGAGCTGTTGGAGACATGAGAGTGGAGAGAGGGAGATGAGAGGAGGGGGAGAAAAGGGGGGAGCAAAGCCCAGATACTTAAGAACTGCCCACATTGAAGGAAGAGAATGAGGAATGAAGTGAGAAAAAAGAGGAGAAGAACTAGGTAACAATGTAAACTCTGAAACCAGAGTAAGAGAGAAGGATTTAGACAGCAGCTGGATAAGATAGAAGGACCAAAGTAAGGCTTATTTTAGGACTCCAGTGGGAGACCTTAGCCAGAATGTTTACAGGCAAAATGGGTAAGAGGCAATGATGTAGAAGAGATTGAAGGTGCAGGAGTGCAGGGATGGCTGCTGGGGCAGGACCCTGGTAGAAATGGTAGCCTTAGTAACTTATCCATCCATCCATCCACCCACCAATCAGTCAATAGACAAATATTTGTTAATTGCCTACTTTGTACTGGATGTTGTGCTAGTCATTGATGATACAAACAATGACATCCCAGCTCTCAGAGAGCTTTTGTCATATTGGGAAAAACAACATATATACATATAAGTATTTAAATTTAAAATTTAAAATTTAAAATTTAAAAATTTAAAAAATTTAACATTTAAAATTTAAATTTAAAAAATTTAAAATTTAAAAATTAAAATTTAAAAATTTAAATTTAAAAAATTAAAAATTTAAAAATTTAAAAAATTTTAAATTTTAAAAAAGGGGGACTTTCAGCTCAGGGATCATGAAAGACTCCATGTTGGAGGTGGCATGTGAGCTGAACTTTGAAGTGAGCTATGTGTTTCAAGAGTCAGAGAACATTCCAGGCATGGAATGCCTGTGCAGAGATAGAGACAGGAATTAGAATGTTGTATATGAGGAAGGATATCTAGGTGGTCCAGTGGATAGAGTGCTGGGCTTGGACCTGAGTTCAAATCTGACCTCAGACGCTTACTAGCTGTATGGCCCTGGACAAATCACGTAACCCTGCTCGCCTCCGTTTTCTCATCTGTAAAATGAGCTGGAGAAGGAAATGGCAAATCCCTCCAGTGTCTTTGCCAAGAAAACAGGGTCTTAAAGGTGATGAAATCCTAAGAGATGGGGATCTCTGAAGTGTGTGACTGTAGGTGTGTGGCTGAGGCAAGACACAGATGGTGGTTCCTAGCATTGAGGAAATCAAAGATTGGTGTGGTCAGCTTGTCAGGAGAGTTATGAACATGAATTGAAGTTCCCCAAGGATGATGACAGGAAATGGCATAGAAAGGAAGACCCTTTCTGAGTAATGATGGTATTTAGAAATTTGAGGAAATGACCCAGGGATGTCTCTGTGTGCCACAGTTACCCCATCATTCACATGACATGGAGTTGCTAGTGGGCAATACTATGGTGTAATGAAGAGAGCTAAGGACACAATTAGAAAAGTAGACAGCCCCTTCCCTCAAGGAGCTCCCATTCTACGGGTGAGACAACATACAGGGAAAGTTTCAGCTACATCAGATGGAAAGTCCCCATGGCCCTTGGGGCAAAAGCAGATGGTCAGGCCTCTTCTGTAGTCATTTCCACTGATAAAATTATTTCATTTTCTGATGTTGAACCATTGGACGGGGCCAACAACTTTTGGTGGCGTGAACTCTCCTTTCCGTGTTTGTATTATCTGCTAAAGCAGTCCCCAGACTGCATCTCTACAAGGAGGAAGGCTGAGGGCACTAACCTGGAAGGGAGGTTCTTCAGCTCAGGGGCCTGGGCTGTCCCCATCAGGGTCTGAAAGGAGATGGTGGTTAAGGGGCTGGTGGTGGTTTGGTTTGCTTCTCACATGCAAATGAAATCAATGGCTAATATTTGGTTTTTAAACCTTTTTAGAACAAATTATTACATGTTCACTGATATATCAATTCATCGATTTTGAGAAAATCCAAAACTAAAGTTTGGGTATTAAGTGATTCTCCTGATACAAAGATGTATGGGAAGACTTAATTGAAGTGATTCAGAGTGAAGCAAGCCATACTAATATTATTTGGCATTTAACATCCTGGATACCCCATCTTTCCAGACTTTTTCATTACCCCTCCTGAACTTGATGAACATGATGTGTGTGTTTTTGTTTTTTTGTGGTGAGGCAATCGTGGTTAAGTGACTTGCCCAGGGTCACACAGCTAGTAAGTATCAAGTGTCTGAGGTCAGATTTGAACTCAGGTCCTCCTGACTCCAGGGCGTCTCTTCTCTTACTTCTATGATTTTGCACCAGTTGTTCCCCCCACCCCCAACCCGGTCCACCTCTTAGAATCCCTAGCTCCAAGATTCGCCTCGTGTCACCTCCTAGAGAAGGCCTTTCTGGAGTGCTCAATGCTCCCCACCCCAGAGATTGTATAGAGTTGATTTTCTAAATCCTTTGTAATTAGTTGCCTGGATACACAGTGTTTCTTACCTGTATTTTCACTATATAACCAGTGCCCAACACCATATTGAACATAAAGTAGATGCTTAATTAATGCTTGTTGAATTGAATTGAGCCAAATAACAGCAATAATTCAGACAATACACTGGAGAAAACTAAAGTTCAGATGACAGAGAAACAAACAGGATGATTCTGTTAGAAACAAAGAATATGATGTGGTTACTATCTTATTCACATGAATTTAGACTTTTTTTTTTTTGGTGAGGCAATTGGGGTTAAGTGACTTGCCCAAGGTCACACAGCTAGTAAGTATCAGGTGTCTGAGGTCAGATTTGAACTCAGGTCCTCCTGACTCCCGGGCCGGAGCTTTACCCACTGCGCCATCCAGCTGCCCCTGAATTTAGACTTTTCCAAAAGACATCATAAATAATGGGAGGTCCTGGTTTTGTTGCAATTGCTTTCTTGTGGTGTTTCTATTTTGTATTTGAATATTTGTGTTTCTCAGTGGTTTTGCTAATATAATAATAATTTTATTTTTAAAACCAAGCAGCTACAAATCTTTGTGTACAACAGTAATAAAAGGATTCCACCATAAAAATGATTTCCCTTTTATATAGTCAATAATTCAAGGCAAGAAGCATTTATTAAGTGCTTAATATATACAAGGCACTGGGCTAAGTGCTGGGGATACAAAGAAAGGCAAAAACAGTCTCTGTTTTCAAGGAGCTTACAGTCCAATGGGGTGAACAACATGCAAATAGTGAAATACAAACAATGTACGTGATGTAATCCTATGTACAGGATACGTTGGAGAGAATCTCTGAGGGAAGGCACTAGAATTAAGAGGTGTTGGGAAAGGCTTTTTGCAGAAGGGGGAACTCTAGCAGCAACTTGAAGGACACTGGGGAAGCCAGGAGGCAGATATGAGGAGGCAGAGCTCCAGGCATGGGGGCTAGGCTGGGAAAATGCTCAGAGCTAACATATGAAATGACTTATGTGAGGAACAGTAAAGCTAGTCACCAGATCAGAATATGTAGAGTACATCTTTTGCCAAGATCTGTTGGTTTTACCTTCATAAAATCTCTCACATATGCCCCCTTCTCTCCTCCACACTGTCTCCCCATCCAGGTGTAGGCCCTCATCACTCACGCCTGCCCTATTGCAAGAGCCTGTGCATGAGTGATGAGGGCTTGCACCAGGGTGGGGACAATGTTAGAGGAGAGAAGAGAATATATAAGAGATGTTAGGAAGGTAAAATTGACAGACATTCAAACAGATTGAATGGGGTGGTGAGATGGTAGTGAGAGAGAGTGAGGAACTGAAGATGACATCTAGGTTGTGATTCTGGGTGACTAGGGGGCTCTAGAGGAGGTAGGAGTGGGAAGGAGAGAGTTTAGGGGGAAAGATAATGAGTTCAGTGTGGAACAGGTTGAAGTTTAAGATGTTTATAGGACAACCAATTTGAAATGTGAGATGAGCTCAGGAAAAAGGTTAGGGCTAGATAAAGAGATCTGATAATATCTATATAAAGATGATAATTGAATACCTGGTAGCTGATGAAACTACCAAGCAAAACTGCATACCAGGGAAAAAAGAAGCAGGGCCAGAACCTCAGGGGACACCCATGGTTAGCGAGTATGACCTGGATGGAGGTCCAGCAAAGGAGAAGGAGTGGTCAGACAGGTAGGAAGAGAATCAGTAAAGAAAGAGTGGTGATGAAAACCTGGAGAGAAGAGAGTATGAAGGAAGAGATGGTGTTCTATAGTGTTAAAAGCTTCAGAGAAGTCAAGAAGGATGAAGATTGAGAAGAGGTCATTAGATTTAGCAATGAAGAGATGATTGGTGACTTTGGAGTGAGCAGTTTTTGGTTGAATGATGAAGCCAGAAGCCAGAATGAAAAGAGTTAATAAAAGAGTGAGAGGAGATGAAGTGGAGGCACCTGTTGTAGATGGCCTTTTCAACTAGTTTAGCCACAAAAGCCAGGAAGGATATAGGATAATAGCTAGTGGGGGTGAAGCATTTGTTTTTGAAAATGAGGGAGACCTGGGCATGTTTGTAGGCAATAGGGAATCAGCTAGTAGACAGGGAGAGGTTGAAGATAAGTGATAGAGTGAGGAGGTAATCTGCTGGAGAAGCAATTGTCAAATCTATGGATAGGGGAAGAGTTCATGACCAAATAAGAGATAAAGAGATTCGTGGAAGGTAAAATAGATAATTTTGATTATATAATTTTTTTAAGAAATTGCACAAAGAAAACCAATGCAGCTAAAATTAGAAGAAAAGCAGGAAACTGAGGGGAAATCTTTGCAGCAGATTTCTCTGATAAAGGTCTCATTTCTTAAGTATGTAGAGAACTGAGCCAAATTTATAAGAATAAGAGCCATTTCCCAATTGATAAATGGTCAAGGGATATGAGCAGGTAGTTTTCAGAAGAAGAAATCAAAGCTATTTTAGTCACATGAAAAAATGCTCTAAATCATTAATAATTAGAGAAATGCAAATTAAAATAACTCTGAGGTACCATTTCATATCCATTGGATTGGCTAAGAGGTCAGGAAAGGAAAAAGGAGGGGACAGTGAGAAAATAGGGACACTAATGCATTGGTTTTTTGTTTTTGTTTTTTTGGCTAGGCAAACACAGCTAGTAAGTGTTATGTGTCTGAGTCAGATTTGAACTCAGGTCCTCCTGAATCCAGCACCGATGCTCTACCCACTGCGCCACCTAACTGCCTCCACTAATACATTGTTGGTAGAGTTCTGAACTGATCCAATCATTCTGGAAATTCTTTTTGGAACTGTGTCCCAAAAGCTATTAAACTGTGCACACCCTTTGATCCTGTAATACTACTACTAGGTCTGTACCACAAAGAGATCAAAGAAAAAGGAAAGTGACACAGATATACAAAAATATTTATAGAAGCTCTTTCTGTGGTGGCAAAGAATTAGAAATTGAAGGAATTCCTATCAATTGGGGAATAGCTGAATAAGTTATGGCATATAAATGGGATGGAATACTATTGTGCTATAAGAAATGATGAAGGGGATGGTTTCAGAAAAACCAGAGAAGACTTATATGAATTGATGCAAAGTGAAGTGAGCAAAACCAGGAGAAGAATCTACATAGTAATAGCAATATTTATAAAGAAAAATGACTGTGAAAGACTTAGTAACTCTGATCAACACAATGACCCACCACAATTCCAAAAGACTCATGAAGAAAAAATACTATCCACCTCTAGAGAAAGAACTGATAGGTTCAGTGTGGATTGAAGCATATTTGTTTCTTCTTTATTTTTTGGAGGGGCAGGGAAGAGGGCGGAACATGGCTAATATGAAGATTTGTTTTGCATTACTTCAAATTTGTAGTGGGTATCATATTTCTTGCTTTCTCAATGTGTGGGAGAGGTGGCAGGAGGAGGAAAAAATTTGAAGCTGAAATTAAAATAAAGTTAAACAATTAAAAAGAAAAGAAATACAGATTATAGTAGAGCTGACCACATCTACATTGCTTAGTATAATCCCTTGTACATAGTAGACACTTAAGAAATCATTTTTGATTGATTGATTTGAAAAATAATATTGCCCTGGGTGGGGTGAGCCCATCTTTTGTATTCTACTCTAGGATGTCTTTTGTGTTATTCTCTACCCTTGGAAGTGAAGGGTTGGTTTCTATTCAAGGCAGTCAGAGCAGTCAGTTTATCAATCTGCATTTTCACTTGTATATATTTTGTAGTTACTTATCTATATATTTGTTGTTTATCCCAATAGAATGTGAGTTTCATTAAGGCAGGGATTATTTCATTTTTGTCTCTGTGTTTCCAGTGTTTGGCACGATGTCTGGTCCATACAAGGTGAGAGAGTGAATGAATCAATGAATGAAAAAGCATTTATTAAGTGCTTACTATGTGCCAAGCACTGAGGATGTGAATGCAAAAACTCAAATAATCCTTGCCCTTCAGGAATTACATTCTGTTGGGGGAGGAAGGCAGTCACTATTCTGGGCAATATGGTGAGTGATCTAGCTGGAGCCTTATATTCCCAGCTTCTCCATGTAGGTAGGCCTGGTTATTAGCTCTCCAAAAGCAAGCAGGATCCACCACAACATCACTGGAGAAGGACTCATATGGATCTTTTATTCTTGAAAGACTACAGATTTTACTGTAGGCTTTATAAGCAGGGAGTAGAGGATAGCTCGATGGCACAGTGAATAGAGCACTGGCCCTGGAGTCAGTAAGACAACCCTGATTACCTCCAAGAAAAAAAAAAAGGCAAGGTGGGGTGTGGGGAGAGACTGGAATTATAGATCCAGGTTAGTATTTCCATCTAGTCCTGGGCTGTCTCCATAAAACTCTAATGGGAGGTGGTGGTCAAGGAAGTAGCTATGGTTTGACCTACCTAGTACTTGTCTTTCCTTCAAGATACTTGCTGCTTCAGTGAAGCTGGCTTGCCTTTGATGGCAATTGGTGTCGGTAAAAATGGTGAGTCTGAAATGAATAGGAAACCAGCTGCTGGAGCAGGGGTACTTTCAGGACACCAGGACTGGATCAGGAGACATGATACAGGAAATGCCAGGGAACTGATTGTTTAGATCAGAGAGTCTCCCCCAAACTTCAGTCTTTTATGGCAGCTGCTTATATTCCCTTTCCCAAACCATCAGTAGTATAGCAGCATGGTCATGGACCTGATCCCCTATGTCCCCTCCTGACTCATTTATTCAAGTAAGGTTTTTGGGTTCTGATGCCACCCTTTCCTATAGAATGCATTCCTGGACTCTATAGGCAAAGTCTGGTGGTATGCCATTGGTAGGAATCTTCTGCCAATTCTGGACTCCATACACTACATACTGGCTACCACCTGCTCTCCTCAGGGCAGTGACCCTGCCAGTCCACTGAGTAGTCAAGAAGGTAATAAACAATGCATTCTTCCTACCTATTCGCAATTAGTAAGGAAATGGAGGTTACAGTTTAAGGTCTAAGTGAGCAGAATAAGGGGCCCATGATGGGAAAGGAGCCTAATGCACCCTTCTGCTAGTGTGTGAAAAGATGTAGAGGCATAGCTAGATCTGAGCCTCTCCATGCAAGGGCTCCTTGGGGGTACAATGGCAGCTGTTCCTTTTGGGACACCTCTTCAGCTGCTGAAAATCCAAGTCCTCCAATTCCCTCAAGTTGTCATTGCAAGAACTGTGGAAGCCATAGTTCACATAGAAAGGCACATTCTGGATAGACGAGTGAGCTAAGGACGTGATCACAGTGACTGAGTGGTAGGGTGCTTGCCCAGTCATACTGAGAGTAGGAGGCAGATCACTGAAAGTACTGTTCTAGAGATTCTTTTATTTATTCCGTCTGCCCACACAATCTGAAGGATTGTGAACAAACAAAGTAGCCCAGTGAGCAAACCCAAGTATTCCAATTGGAGTGATGCTATGAGATGCAAGACTATACTTTCAAACCTCAACTGATGTGGAGCTTGAGGTGATCACTGCACTTATCATCATCTGCAAACAGGAAACTTGGCAGGAGCTTACTCTCCTAAAGGTGATTTCACTTCCATTTGGAACTTGCCAAGGCCCTCCATGACAATGGCAGTCCCCTTTGGAAAGCAGCAGCATCTTGACTCTGCATCTTTCAGTTAATTGTGTGGCTCTTTTCTTGAGAATGCTTGATGGAAAACTGCTCTTCTCAGATTTTCATGACTTTATGTGTTGGTTATTCTCATCAAGGTTTTATAAAGAGGAGAAAATAGTCACATGAATCAGTAGTTATAGATATTCTCTCAATCACCTTTTGAGGTGATTATATTGTTAGTGATTTTTTTTCTTCTCCTTTTTATATCTTCCCTTCTTTGAGGAATGTCTCTGTGCTTCCAAGCTGTTATCTTCTCTAGCATCAGTTTCTCCAGGTACATGCCAGAGGCATCAAACACATTGCCCATAACACTACCAAGTGAAGCCAGAAACAAGTTGGAGGTCAGCCGAGAGGCTAAGGCAGAATAGGTAGATTTCAGAATCAGCAGCATAGAAGTGGTCATTGAATCCATGGAAGTTGATGAGATCCCCAAGTAGTATAGAAGGAGAAGAAAAGGAGGAGTCCACCCTGAGGGAGGCCTATGGTTAGAGGGCATGATCTGGAATAGAATCTAACAAATGAGACAGAGAAAAAGCAGTTAGATAGGTAAGAGGTCAATTATGAGAGAGTGGTGCCCTGAAAACCTAGCCAGAAGAGAGTATCAAGGAGGTGAGAATGATCCACAGTGTTGGAAGCTGCAGAGAGATCCAGGAGGATGAGGATGGAGAAAATGCCGTAGAGGAAACAAGAAATAGCAATGACAAGGATGTACATTCTAGATGTGAGGGACAGCCAGGGGAAAGGCACAGAAAGGAAGTTAAAGTGCCACAGATGAGGAATGGTAAGAAGGTTAGTTTAGTGGGACAGTCGTTTATGTGATGGGAAATCATGTGTAAGAGGTCTGGAAAAATGAAGTGAGGCCAGCTTAAATTGCCAGACAGAGGTGTTGTTATTTGATCTTGGCTCTGGGCCTTCTCATTGTGTCAGGAGCAGGACTGACACCATTATATTTGATTTTGGGATGAAAGGAGGCACTCCTGCAGTTAACTGAAGTTTATTCATTTCAAAGTTTATGAAAGGACATCTACGTAGCCCTAACATAGCAAGGCTATGCTTTAGCACAGTGCCTCATAGAAGAGATGTTGGGAAGATGAGAATGACAAGATTTGGCAGCAGATTGGGGATGGGGAATGAGTGTGAAAGACAAGTTGAGGATGACATTAAAATTGTCAAGCACCGGAACAGGGGCAATATCAATGCCCTTCTTGATGTTGCATCTCAGGGGGTGCTTTGGGAATGTGGGCCATGCAAGGGGATGGGGCAAGCATGACAGTGACTTGTAAGCCTGACATAAAGGCATAGTTCAAGTTCTTCTGCTAGCTCCTCTCCATCACAGCAAAAACCCTTCCATTACTGCAGGCTCAAGGCTCTTCTCTTAATAATTATTACCAGCAGTGTCTTCAAGCTCTATAACTTGGCCTCAAATGATCAACTGCTATTTCTAGGCATCTGTGACTAAGGAGCTGTGATGGGAAAAATGGAGGTAGGCCAGTGGAGTACTCTGGATGTCCACCTATAATCACTTCTTAGCTGTATGACCTTTGGGAAGTCACTCATCTTCCTTCTCTAGTCTCAGTTTCCTCATCTGTGAAATGAGAGTAATAATAACATCTACATCACAGATTGCCGTGAGAAGCAAATGAGATAGCATATGTTAAGTGCTTTGCAAACCTTAAGGTGAAAAATAAATGTGTGCTATTACAATTCTCTTTGTTTTTGTTAAGTGACAAGCCTATCTTTTCTTTTTATTGTACAATTCCTTGATGACATCATTTACTCCTACAGAGTAACTCCTACAGAGTTTCTCATTAGTTGTGGGTTTCAGCCTGCCAACACCTACCATGAGCCTCTCTTCTCCTTTGCCCTCTAGGTGATGCTCATCTCTATCTTCACAGGCAGTTGTATTCCAAGTCTTGCTGACACCAAGTAACTAACACTGATAGTATTGAAAAGAGGGCCTCCCCCTCACGTCCACTGATGGATGCATCTGGTCAATCAGTCATTGGGGCATGGCAACTTGGTCTCAGGCACTCACCAAGTCTGAGAGATGCCAACTTCAGGTGACTGGGACCTTTTATGCCCTCAGACCAGGAAGATGTATCAGGTAAGCTAGGCTCAATCAAGCTGTGTGGAAGGAAAAAACTGCGTCAGGGGCAGGGAAGCTGCATCAGGAAACTGCTAGTCCTGACACATATAATCCTTGGTGGCAAGGTTCTAATAATCTTCTTAGAGCAGAGATGTCCAGCACATGTGGGCTGCATGTAGCCCAAACCATATTAACATAGATTTTGGAAATATTGAACAAAATAAACAAAAATACAATAAAACATTGATGAGATTACAGTTTAAGTCAATATGCAGTCTGCTGGGATTCTTATATGTGGATTATTAGCTCCCATTTCTACTTGAGTTTGATGCCAGTGTTCTAGAGGAACTTCCACCATTTAAATGACTAGATAATCTTCTTGTCATGAGTAGTACCAAGAGAGGGAAAGGGAGGAAAGGGGGAAAAATAAGAACAAACAAATAAAAACCAACAAACAAAAATGTAGAGTCTAGGCCTTCCCTCCCTTCTTTGGAAGGGCCAAGTCTCAACTCTTTTACAAGACAGGCCTCCTAGTATGTGCAGGGAACAGTAAAAAACAAAACTGAACAAAACTGGGGAGGGATACAAAAGCTAGAAGTCCTATGCCTCTCCTGCTTCCTTCAGAAAAACTAAGTCCCCAAGTCTCAGTCTTCTTCATGTGATGGGTAATGTGACATCTTTGAGCTTCACAGTGGGTCTCCCAAAACAAAACAGTGATGAAGAACAAGTCCAAACCCAGATGATAACACATCCAATGTAGTTACAGATTTCTTCTCCTGATGTGAAGTGGTGATGATAAGCAGGAGCCACTCCAGAAACATCAAGGCACTTCTGAAAAAGCTCCAGGAACACAGAAAAAGAATTGTTGACAACCATTTTCTTGCATCAGGATCATCTGTAGTAAAGTGACTAAGAGGTCATAAGCCTCTTACACACAACCTAACTTTGGATTTAAGTGGATATCCAGTCTCTCCCTGTATCATTATTCACTTGGTATTCCCTGGCCCCCTGGCCCAAACCTCCTCTTCATTGAGAGCTATATTAGAGGAATAATACAAAATCTTTGCCCCCTTAGGGGCTTCTGTGGAACAGCCTCTCCCTTCTTCCACAGTGGCTAAATAGGGACTCTGTCTCACCCTCATCTAGTGACTCAGATTTACCACTGAGTCAACTATGAGAATCACCTTTCTTCTAGGTAAATAACACTCACAAGTTATATAGCAACAATTTTACCTCCCCCATGCTAGTAGAAAACAAGAAGCCTCCCACCAATACTACCTTTTGGTTCTCCAAACCCTTCCTGGGAAAGAGTTCCCTGAATCAATCCAAAAGAAAGGAAGTCTACCAATTGAGGGGGACCTGGGTATATAGAGACATCTGAAGGGTCAAGGACCTTGAGGCTAAGGCAAATCTGCTGGGGGTGGAATAAGGAAGGACCAGAGAGGCTCAGCTAGAACTCTGTTCACTTCATTCTTATTACGTAAGTCGTCCTGAAGACTTCCAAGGGACAGCTGGACAAGGGAACCCCCTCCCATATACCCTTGGATCCAATGACTCTGGCCCCTTGGCTGTTCTGTGAACAAGACACTCCATTCTGGCTCTGGGCATTCTTTCTAGCTGTCCTCCATGCCTGGAATGCTCTCCCTCCTCCACTTCAACTACTGACCTCCCTGGCTTCTTTGAAGTCCCAACTAAAAGCCTGCCTTCTATAGGAAGCCTTCCCCAACCCCTCTTCATTCCAGTGCTTTCCCTTTGTTAAATATTTCCTGTCTATCATTTGCCTTGTCTATACTTGTTTGTATGTTGCCCCTCCCATTATGCTGTAAGCTCCTTGAGGGCAACAACTTATATCCCTGGTGTTTAGCACAGTGTGCCTGGCACATAGTAGGCATTTAATAAATGTTTATTGATTGATTAAAAATGGCATTCTTCAAGAGCTAGGTCTTTATAGGTTTGTTCCCACTGGGCCAGGCAAGGAGGCAGAGTTCCAGGGTTGCCACTGCAGTTGCCAGTCACAGCCAGCTGCACCCAGTGCCAGCAAAGGGTCCCCATATACTCTCTTTCTGACCAATTGTCTGACCCCCTTACCATCTCTGGGCTGACAGTTCCTGAAGATGCTGCTACTGCCACCACTGTTGGCTGTGGCTGCATATGCTCTTGGCCATTCCCCATCTCAATATCACAGACCTCTCCTGCTGACCTCCTAAGCTGTCTTAGTCTGGAAAAATGTCTCACCCTAACCGTCTGTTGATTCTGCCACTCCAAAATTTGATTTGAGGAGTTATTTTTTTAAATTGTTTATTTATTTTTAGTTTTCAACATTCACATTTATAAGATTTTGAGTTCTAAATTTTTCCCCTTCCCTCCCTCCCACCCCCCTCCTCAAGATGGCATGTAATCTGATATAGGCTATACATGTACAATCATATTAAACATATTTCCACATTAGTCATGTTGTAAAGAAGAATCAGAACCAAAGGGAAAAGCCACAAAAAAGAAAAAACAAACAAAAAAAGAGAGAAAATAGTATGCTTCGATCTGCATTCAGATTCCATAGTTCTTTCTCTGGATGGGGATAGCATTTTCCATCTTTAGTCTTTTGGAATTGTCTTGGATCATTGCATTGCTGAGAAGAGTTAAGTCTATCAAAGTTGGTCATCATGCAATGTTGCTATTTCTAGGTAATGTTCTCCTGGTTCAACTCACTTCCCTCAGCATCAGTTCATGTAAGTCTTTCCAGGTTTTTCTGAAATCCACCTGCTCATCATTTCTTATGGAATAATAGTATTCCATTACATTCATATACCACAACTTGTTCAGCCATTCCCCAATTGATGGGCATCCCTTGAGGAGTTATTTTAAAGTTGTTTTGAGGGGAATGTTGGGAGAGTTCAGCAATATTGCTGCCTGTACTCCACCATATTGGCTCTGCCCAAACACAAGGTTGTTATAAGGATACCTGGTATAATTAAGTATTCCAGCTTCCTTCATCTTCATCCCTGGAAAAGGAATATCTTTTATACCTTCCTGCCCCCCCCCAACCTGATATTATATGCTGTTAATTACATGGGATGGTTTGAGTATCTCTAATGGGTTTCCATTTGTCTGTACTCATATGCCTAGAGGTTGCTGAGGGTGTCCACATAAATACTGAGTCCACAGCTCCCTTTCCCTTAATGGACTTCCCTCTGTAGCCTTCTGAAGGATTCAAATGAGACAGGGGCTTTGGAGGATACGTCAGGCTTGGATGGGGCTGAAGGGCCTCTACTGCTCAGGTATTTAATGAGCTGGCTACCTATTACTTTCTCTTTTTTTAGGCAATTGGGGGTTAAGTGGCTTGCCCAGGGTCACACAGCTAGTAAGTGTCAAGTGTTTGGGCTGAGGCCAGATTTGAACTCAGGTACTCCTGACTTTAGGGCCGGTGCTCTCTTCACTGTGCCACCTAGCTGCCCCTACCTATTACTTTCTTATCAACCTCATGATTCCAGAGTCATACCCAAAGCTTTGTCCTGGAGATGGCATTATGCTCTTCTGCCCACCTAGCAAGGAAGGCTCTGTGACTTCTCCTCTCATTCCCAAAGTGTCTATTTATACCAACAGCAGTATTTGCCCAGGCCACGACTGTCCCAATATCTGCTCAAATTTCACCAGTTGATTGGCTCATCTGTATGGTTCTGTGGTTGATGAACCCCACAAGGAAAGTCTGAGGCAATTCTGGTGGGGCTCTACCCAGAAGGTGGGATCTATTTGCTCCTGAGAAAGGCTGGACATAGAGTAAGGCAGGCCTTGACGAGGTCTGAATAAATCCAATTTATCAAACTCATTTCCTTTCAGAACTTCATCTCCTCCCTATCTGGGAGCTGGCTGCAAGTGGGATTTATCTTCAGAACGCCTGGTGTGCATAACTCCATATCTTAGCCACCTAAAAAGGGAGAAGAGACTATCCTTTCTGGAGGCTTTAATACATTTAGTTGGCCTTGTGAAAAGAGGTCCTTAGAGAGTTCCCCCCAAGGAAATCTAAAGCAAAGAGCCATAGGAGCCATTGCTCCACATACTCCTAGCTTTCTGTTTGAACTTCTACAATCACCACCTGCTCTATTTGGCAGAAAGAGTCCACCTATGCCTTCTTCCTTCTGGGCAAGGAGTCACTGTCCTCCAGGGAGCAGTGGTAGGTGTTGTTGTTGTTGTTCAGTCATTTCAGTTGTGTCTGAAAGAGTCCACCTATGCCTTCTTCCTTCTGGGCAAGGAGTCACTGTCCTCCAGGGAGCAGTGGTAGGTGTTGTTGTTGTTGTTCAGTCATTTCAGTTGTGTCTGAAAGAGTCCACCTATGCCTTCTTCCTTCTGGGCAAGGAGTCACTGTCCTCCAGGGAGCAGTGGTAGGTGTTGTTGTTGTTGTTCAGTCATTTCAGTTGTGTCTGACTCTTTGTTACCCTATTTGGGGTTTTCTTGGCAGAGATACTGGAGTGGTTTTCCATTTCCTTCTCTAGCTCATTTTATAGATGATGCAACTGAGTCATACAAGGTTAAATGACTTGCCCAGAGTCACATAGCTAGTAAGTATCTGAGGTCAGATTTAAACTTAGTAAAATGAATCTTTTTGACTCCAGGCCTGGCACTTTATCTACCGTACCACCTATCTGCCACAGTGATAGGATAGGCCTGGGACTTTCTAACCACTGGTGGGAGTTCCTTAGTCTCTGCCCCAAGCCTGCTTTCTTACAATTTCATTGTTCCTATCTCAGCAGGAACCTAAACCTGAGGGTCAGAGACCAAAAAACAGGTCCCTGGCTTGCACCCCCTCAAGCACCCTATCTGGAGAGATCTCTTTGTTTGTTCCTTTAGCAGCTCCACTGACTGTTCTTAGGAATGTAAATAATTTAATCCTAAGGAAGTGGTGAATCAAAGAACAAATCATAGAAACTATAGATAATTTCATAAAAGAAAATTACAGCAATGAGACAATATACTAAAATATGTAGGATGCCCTCTAAACAGTCCTCAGAGAAAAATGAGTATTTCTAAACACTTTTATTACCAAAAAAGAAGGAATGGGAGCAATGAATTGAGCATGTAACTAAAAGAGCTAGAGACAGAAAAGAAACAGAACCACAATTAAACACTAAAATAAAAATTCTGAAGATCAAAAAAGAGGAATGAAATTCAAAGCAAAAAGTGTAATTAATAAGTAAAGCTAGTTTTTTAAAAAGCTAATAAGATAGAAATATCAGGACCTGTTTTAATTTTTAATAAAGAGGAAAACCAAATTACCAATGTCAAAAATGAAAAAGGAACATTTACAACAAATGAAGATGAAATAAAGGAAATGACCAGATATTACTTTGCCCAGACTTTTGGCTAAAACAGATATTTGAATAAAGGCAGGCTGCCAAACTCTCCCACATCTACTATAGCAAAAATTTGAAGTTTGCATCAGACTGAATAATAATCAATAAATTAAATGAAAAACTGCAACAGGTGACTTCTACCCAAAAACTGCATACAAAGTCAGTATCTTTTCAGTCAAACAACCCTGCAACCTTCTAGCTTGACCAGAAAAGGGGGAGAGATAAGTATATAGTCTGTAGGGTTCTCTGTTCAGAGGCAGAAAAACTAGAAGGATCCTTTGAGAAAATCCTAGGATGGTTGTAAACACATAGTGGGGGACCCTTAGAAGCTCAGGGAGCAGTGTCAACCAGCATAAGTGTAGTTCAGACTAGGACACTCCAGGGCTCCCAGGTTTTTAGTAGTATGTTCTAGTATGCAATAGAGGGCTTTGATAGTCCAGTGTGGTGGGTGGAGGGTTTACCTCAGCAGGAGGAGATCAGCACATGAACAAAGAGACCCAGGGTGAGAACAAACAGGACCAACTATCCCACCTAAAAGTGCATCAAGGGGAGCGCCTGGCTCTGGCACTAAGCTCCGCTTTAGGAATTAAATCTGGAGAAATGAGTAAATAAAAGAAAACATTGACCTACATAATAAAATGTTATTGCAAATCCCCAAAGAAGGGAGTATTTAAGAATTGCTGGACTACCTAAAAACCATAATAAGAAAAATAGCCTGCACATATTTCAAAATATTTCAAAATTTCAACTTTCCTAGATTTATTCAAACCAGAAGGTAAAGTGGAATCCACTGATCACATCCAGAAAGGGACTCCAGAAGGAAAAGTCTCCCAAAGGAGTGACAAACAAAAGCCCAAATCTAGAACTCCCAAGCCAAAGGAAAAATGCTGCAGACATCCAGAAAAAAAAAAAAACAGTTCAAGAACCAAGGAATCATAGTCAGGATCACACAAGAGCTGGCAGCTTTTACTAAAAACCAGAGGAGATCTTGGGATATAAATTCCAAAAGGCAAAAGATAAAGGCTTACAACCTAGAATAACTTTCCCTGAAAAGCTGAATATAATCTTTTTATTGATTTTTTTAATATAAATTTATTTATTTTTAGTTTTCAACATTTACTTCCACAAGATTTTGAATTCCAAATTCTCACCCCATCTTGCCCCTCCCCCCACCCCAAGATGGAATGCATTCTGAATACCCCTTCCCCTAGTCTGCCCTCTCTTCTATCTCTCCCCCCACTTCTCCTATCCCCTTCCCCTTCTATTTTCCTGTAGGACAGGACAGATTTCTGTACCTCATTTCCTGTATTTCTTATTTCCCAGTTGCATGTGAAAACATTTTTTTTAAACATGTGTTTTTAAAACTTTGGGTTCCAAATTTTCTCCCTTCCTCCCACCCCACCCACCCTCATTGGAAAGGCAAGCAACTCAATACAGTCCATATATGTGCAATTATGCAAAACACTTCCATAGTGGTCATGTTGTGAAAAACTAACTCTATTTCCCTTAATCCCATCCTGCCCCCCCCAATTTGTTCTATTCTTTCTTTTGACCCCGTCCCTCCTCTGAAGTATGTCCTTCTGATTACCCCTTTCCCAATCTGCCCTTCTCTCTATTATCCCCCTGTTCTCTTGTCCCCTCCCCCCCCATTTTCCTGTAAGGTAAGACAGATTTCCATACCCAATTGAGTGTGTATGTTATTCCCTCCTTAAGCCAAATCCTATGAGAATAAGATTCCCTCATTTCCTCTCACCTTCCCCTGTTTCCCCTCCACTGTAAGAGCCTTTTCTTGTCTGTTTTGTGCCAGATAATGTACCCCATTCTACCTCTCTCTTTCTCCTTCTCCTAGTATAATCCTCTTTTGCCCCTTAATTTTATTCTCCAGATATCACCCCTTCATCTTCAACTCACCCTGTGCCATCTATCTATCTATCTATCTATCTATCTATCTATCTATCTATCTATCTATCTATCTATCTGTCTGTCTGTCTGTCTGTCTATACATACATACACACATATAATTTTTTCCCCTCCCACTACCCTAATACTGACAAAGGTCTCATGAGTTGTAAATATCATCTTTCCATGCAGGAATGTAAACAATTCAACCTTAATAAGTCCCTTACAATTTCTCTTTCCTGTTTCCCTCTTCATGTCCCACTTGAGTCTTGTATTTGAAAATCAGATTTTCTATTCAGCTCTGGTCTTTTCATCAAGAATGCTTGAAAGTCCTCTATTTCACTGAATGACCATTTTTTCCCCTGAAGGATTATACTCAGTTTTGCTGGGTAGGTGACTCTTGGTTGTAATCCTATTTCCTTTGCCCTCCGAAATATTATATTCCATGCCCTGTGGTCCTTTAATGTAGAAGCTGCTAAATCTTGTGTTATCCTAATTGTGTTTCCACAGTACTTGAATTGTTTCCTTCTGGCAGCTTGTAATATTTTCTCCTTGACCTGGGAACTCTGGAATTTGGCTACAATATTCCTAGGAGTTTTCCTTTGGGGATCTCTTTCAGGAGGAGATCTGTGGATTCTTTCAATTTCTATTGTGCCCTCTGGTTCTACTATGTCAGGACAGTTTTCCTTGACAATTTCTTGAAAGATGATGTCTAGGCTCTTTCTTTTGATCATGGCTTTCACATAGTCCAATAATTTTTACATTCTCTCTCCTGGATCTATTTTCCAGGTCAGTTGTTTTTCCAATGAGATATTTAACATTGTTTTCTAATTTTTCATTCTTTTGGGTTTGTTCAACTGTGTTGTGATTTCTCATAAAGTCACTAGCTTCCAGTTGCTCTATTCTAATTTTTAAGGAAGTATTTTCTTCAGTAAGCTTTTGGACTTCCTTTTCCATTTGGCCAATTTTGCTTTTTAGGGTATTCTTCTCCTCATTGGCTTTTTGGACCTCTTTTGCCATTTGGGTTAGGCTATTTTTTAAGGTGTTATTTTCTTCAGTATTTTTTGGGTCTCCTTTAGCAAGCTGTTGACTTGTTTTTCATGATTTTCTTGCATCACTTTCATTTCTCTTCCCAGTTTTTCTTCTACTTCTCTTACTTGCTTCCCAAAATCCCTTTTGAGCTCTTCTAAGACCTGGAAACTGATTCGTATTTTTCTTGGAGGCTTTGTATGTAGGAGCTTTGACTTTGTTGTCTTCTTCTGGTTGTATATTTTGGTCTTCTTTGTCACCAAAGTAAGATAATATAGTCTGACTCTTTTTGCGCTACTTGCTCATGATCCCAGCCAATTACTTGAGTTTTAAACTCTTTGTTAAGGTAAGAGTCTGCTTCCAATGTGGAGAATGTACTGTCCCAAGCTTTAGGGGTTTGTGCAGCTGTTTTCAGAGATACTTGTAGGGACCTGTAAATTTTCAGTTCTTCCAAGGTGGTATGATAAGGTTGGAGGTATTTACTCTTTTCCTGGCCTGTGCTCTGGTCTATGAGTGACTGGCCACAAGCAGTCTTTTCTCTCTTGGAACCATGAGGAGGATTTTCTCTCCACAGCCACTAGAAGCTCCACCATGCCAACACTCCTCCTCACCCCAGGACCTCCTCCCAGAACTGTGACCCAGATCCAAGCATGGGCAAAGCAAGAGATTTTGCCTCAGCACTGGCAAAGAGATCCCTGCAATCCCTCTCTGATCAGCCACAGGATTCCGCCTCAGTCTGTAGGCCTGGAGCTCAGGAGGCAGCCACCGCCCCAGCACCCATGCTCTGTGCTCTGGAACTGTCTCTGACCTAGCTCCCCTCTCACAGCAGAAACAGACTTTTCCCACTGACCTTCTAAGTTGTCTTTGATGTTTGTGGGTTAAGAGGTCAGGAGCCGCCACAGCTGCCCAAGATTCAGTCCTCTGAGGCCTGCTCCAGGCTCCCTGCAGCCATGCCACACTGTACTCCTCTACCAGCCTGGCACGATATCCCTTTCCAATCAATCATCCAGATTGTCTTGGGCTGGAAATTTGGTTCACTCTGTCTTTTTGTGGGTTCTGCTGCTTTAGAATTGGTTTAGAGCCATTTTTATAGGTATTTGGAGGGGTTTGGGGGAGAGCTCAAGCAAGTCACTGCTTTCACTCCACCATCTTGACTCCACCCCCGTGAATATAATCTTATAGAGGAAAAAAAGTTTAGAAACATGGAGGGAGGGGTTCGGGAATGGGCATCAGATGAACTCTGCTCAATGCAATTACTCACTCATATGAAATAGTCAATGGAGAATTGAGAGTACACACATACACACACATGAGCAGGTGAGTGTAGAAATATATAAAAATCAACAGGAAAACAAGCAAAGATAAGGAGAGGTGGTGATGAGGGAGAGTAATACCTTGGAAGGAATAGTCACAAGCAAACAACCAGCCAGATCCTTAAGAAAAGATTAAAGGGTGGAGGAGGAAAAAACTAGAATATAAGTGGGGTATCTTATTTCCTGTTGTTCAATTAGGCAATGACTGAACAAATTGTAATATAGCAAAGTAACAGCCTATTATTTTGCTGTGGGAAATGATGCAGATATCAGAGAATCCAGGGTAGTATTAACTGATAGAGTAAAATGAAGAGAAACATCAAGCTGTTAAGGCGAGAACTCACTACTTGATAAGAAAAAAACTGTTGGGAAAACTTCAAAGTAGTCTGGCAAAAATAGTCATAGACCAGCACCTCACACTACATACCAAGATAAGCACAAAATGTGTTCATGGTTTAGACATAGAGGGTAATATCAACCAAATTAGGGGAGTATAAAAGCAATTACCTATCAGGTCTATGGATAGGGGAAGAATTTATGACTAAACAAGAGATAAAGGTTCAGGGTAAATGAAATGGATAATTTTGATCACATAAAATTAAAAAGTTTTTGTGCAAAGGAAACCAGTGCAGCTAAAATGAGAAAAAAAGCAGGAAACTGAAAATTTTAAAGCAAGTTTCTCTGATAACGATCTCATTTCTCAAGTATATGGAAAACCAAGTCAAATTTATAAAAATAGGAGCCATTCTCCAATTGATAAATAGTCAAAGGATAAGAACAGGCAGTTCTCAGAGGAAGAAATCAAAGTTATCAGTAGTCACATAAACATGTTCCAAATCACTAATAATTAGAGAAATTGAAACTATGAGGTACCATCTCATATCCATTAGATTGACTAAGATGACAGGAAAGGAAAATAACAAATGTTGGAGGGGATGTGGGAAAATAGACACAGTAATACACTATTGGTGGAGATGTGAACTGGTCTAACCAATCTGGAGGACAATTTGGAACTATAAAACTGTACATAGCCTTTGACTCAGCAATACCACTACTAGGTCTATACCTCAAAGAGATGAAAGAAAAAGGAAAAAGGACACATGTATAAAAATATAGCAGCTCTTTTTGCAGTGATGAAGAATTGGAAATTGAAGGGATGGCCATCAATTGAAGAATGGCCTAGCAAGTTATGGTATATGAATGCAATGGGATACTATTGTGCTACAAGAAATGATGAAGGATATTATTTTATAAAAACCTGGGAAAACTTATATGAACTGATGCCAAGTGAAGCCAACAGAAACATACATAATGACAACAATATTATAATGATAATCAACTGTAAAAGACTTAGTAACTGATCAGTGCAATGACCAATCACAACTCCAAAGGATTCATGATGAAAAATGCTATCTCCTTTCAGAGAGAGAACTGATGGACTCAAAGTGCAAATTGAAGCATATTTTTTTCCCTTTATTTTTCTTGCTTTTTAAAAAGTATGCCTAATGTGGAGATATGTATAATGTATATCACATGTATAATGGATATCATATTTCTTAACTTTTCAATGGGTGAGGGAGAAGATGGAAGGAGGGAGAGAATTTGAAACTGAAAATAAAACTGAAATTTTAAAAATAAATAAATACCCTCCTAAATTGCAAAAAAAACCCCAACAACCCCCAAACAAACAGCAGAAGCTGAAGAACAGTTTATGCAACATTATAATGAATAACAACGTTAAGAGACTTCTGAACTCTGATCAATGCAATTACTGACCATGTCTCCAAAGGATCCATGGTGAAACATGTTACTCACCTCCTAATAGACAGGTAGTGGGTATAAAGTATAAAAAGTGCCATACATTTTTTATGATCATTGTGTGGATTTATTTTGCTTGTCTACACTTATTTGTTACAACTCTTTTTTTTCCTTTTTCATTCTCTTGGTTGTTAGGGGGAAAGCTGAGAACAGGGGGTTATAATAGTGATGCAAAAAAGGGAGTCCTGGTAGCATTTTTTTAAATACCCAGAACAGAAGGAAATTCAGAAGGAAGCATAGGCCAGTGGGACAGTTTCAAAAGTAATGTATTTATTATATATTTTTCCATCCTCTTTTTGTGTTCTGCTGTATGTACAGGAATGTTTTTTTTTTTTGGTGTTTAAGTTCAGAATTTTAAAAAATTTTAAAATATTCAAATAACTGCACATATAAGATAAATAAGTGGAAATAGAAGGTAATCTCAGTGGGAAGGCACCAGGGAGGATGAGGAAGAATGCATGATACCTAGAAACATCTTCAAAATGTGGGATTTGAGTTAAGTTTGAAGGAAGCCAAGGGAAGTAAGAGGTGGAGGTAAGGAAGAACAGTACTCCAGGTATGAGGGAAGCTAGTGGGAGGAGGCAAAAGATGGAGTGTTATGTGTAAAGAAGAGCACAGAGGCTATTATTGTAGCTAGATCCTAGAATATTTTTGGGGAAATAAAGTATGTTAGATCAATAAAGCATAGTGACTGTTTGTAGCAAACTTATAATGTCATCAGAGTTATGATCTGGTTGTACTCAACCCACATTTCCAATCAGTTGCCAAGTCTTGTTGACTCAATCTCCATAACATCCCTTGCATCCATCCGCTCTTTTATCTATTCTAATAGAGAAGAAACAAATATTCCTTCTGAATCTTAATGTAGTATAAAACTCACTGCTAATCTAAATATCTCCCCAAAACGAGGAGTTGGTAACTTTGTAACAACTACAAGCAGAGACTCAAGGGGAAAATGAATTGCCTACAAGGATTACATGAATGTCTAGAAGAAATGAAACAAGAAACAAATGAAGTAAAAGTAAAGAAAAAATGATAAAATAATAAAGAAAATAATATAGAAAAAATAAAATGAAGTAAAACCATTGGAGGAAAGAATTGGAAAGAGAATAAGTAGCTTAGATATGAAGGGGGTAAATTTCACCCAAGAAACGTACTCTCTGAAAACAAGAATAGACCAAAAAGAAATCAAGAACTCCATGAGATATTATGAAAAATTAGAGCAAAATCATTGCTCATTGGAAAAAAAGAAGAAAATGTAAGACATCTGATAGCAAAAAGCAAATGACCGGGAAAACAGATTAGAAAAAAAAATAGGAAAACAGGAGAAAGAATTTAAGAATTATTGAGTTCCCTGAAAATCATGATCTTTTTTTTAAAAGCCTGGACACTAATTTTTAGAAAATTATAAATGAAACCAGTGAATATCTGTTAGAACCAGGGGATAAAATGAAGATAGAAAGAATGCATCAATCACCTCCTGAGAGAACCCCCAAAAAGGAAAGTCTCAGGAATGTCATAGCCAAAATCTAGAATTCCTACATTAAAGGGAGGAAAAAAATTATACATCCAGGAATAAGAAATTCAAGTCCCAGGGGCAGCTAGGTGGTGCAGTGGATAGAGCACCAGCCTTTCAGTCAGGAGGACCTGAGTTCAAATCTGGCCTCAGACATATAACATTCATTAGCTGTGTGACACTGGGCAAGTCACTTAACCCTAACTGCCCTCACCAAAAAAAAAAAAATCAAGTCCCAAGAAAACACCCAAATGAAAACTGCCAGGAACATCATAGCCCAAATCCAGAGCTTCCAGGTAAAAGAAAAGATAAACAATGATCAGTCAGAAAGAATTAAAATATTGAGGAGTCGACCTTAAAGTCTAATCACACATGATTTAGCAGCCATGACTCTAAAGTGGCAGAGAACTTGGAATATAATATTCCAGAAGGCAAAGTATATAGGCTTCCAGCCAAAATTAACTTACCCAGTAAAATGGAATATAATGCCGTGGGGCAGGGAGTGGGTGAGGTGGGGTGGGAGATGGATCATTAATAAAATAGAGGACTTTCAAGCATTCCAAGATCAGTATTGCATAGAAACCTGGAATGTAAGATCTATGAACCAAGGGAAGCGGGATATGGTCCTATAGGAGATGGAAAGATTAAACATCTACACCTTGGGAGTCAGTGAACTTAAATGGATGGGAATGGGTGAATTTAATTCAGATGATCACTACATATACTAGTGTGGGCAAAAATCTTTTAGAAGAAATGGAGTAGCCCTTGTAGTCAATAAAAGAGTAAGAAAAGCAGTACTGCGGTATAATCTCAAAAATGATAGAATGATATCTTTTTGAATCAAAGGCAAACCATTCAGTAACACAGTAATAAAAGTCTGTGCTCCAACCACTGATGCTGAAGAGGTCAAAGTTGATCAGTGCTATGAAGACCTACAACATCTTCTAGAAATAACACCCAAAAAAAATGATGTCACATTCATCATAGGGGACTGGAATGCCAAAGTAGGAAATCAAAAGACAATTGGAATAACAGGGAAGTTTGGCCTTGGAGTACAAAATGAAGTGGGGCAGAGACTAATAGAGTTTTGTCAAGATAACTTACTAGTCATAACAAACACTTTTTCGACAGAAGATGACTCTACACATGGACATCACTAGATGATCAATATTGAAAACAGATTGATTATATACTTTGCATCCAAAGGTGGAGAAGCTCTATACTGTCCATTAAAACAAGACCTGGAGGTGACTGTGGCTCAGATCATGAGCTTCTTATTGCAAAATCAGACTTAAATTGAAGAAACGGAAAACCATCAGACCTTATAGGTATGACCTAAATAACGTCCTTTATGAATATGAAGTAGAGGTGATAGATAGACTTAAGGGATTAGATCTGGTAGAGTGCCTGAAGAGCTATGGACAGAGGTTCACAATATTGTGCAGGAGGCAGCAACAAAAACATCCCAAAGAAAAAGAAGAGAAAGAAAGCAAAATGGCTCTCTGATGAAGCTTTACAAATAGCTGCAGAAAGAAGAAAAGGGGGGGCAGCTAGATGGTGCAGTGGATAGAGCACTGGCCCTGGATTCAGGAGGACCTGAGTTCAAATGCGACCTCAGACACATAACACTTACTAGCTGTGTGACTCTGAGCAAGTCACTTAACCCCATTGCCTAGCCAAAAAAAAAAAAAGAAAAGGAAAAGGAGAAAAGAAAAGGTATACCCAATTGAATGCAGAATTCCAGGGAATAAGGAGAGGTAAGAAGGTTTTCTTAAATGATCAGTGCAAAGAAGTAGAAGTGAAAAATAGAATGGGAAAGACAAGAGATCTCTTCAAGGAAATTAAAGCTATCAAGGGAAAGTTTCATTAAAGAATGGGCATATAAAAGACAAAAAAAAAGGTAGAGATTTAATTTAACAGAAGCAGAGGAGAACAAAAAGAGGTGGCAAGAATACACACACAAAAAAACTACACAAGAAATATGTTACTATCTAGAGCCATTCATCCTGGAGAATGATGTTAAATGAGCCTCAGGAAACATTGCTAACAGTAAGGCTAGTGGAGGTGATGGAAGCAGCTGAACTATTTAAAACCCTAAAAGATGATGCTGTTAAACTATATTGAATATGCCAGCAAATCTGGAAAGCACAATGGTGGCCATTGGATTGGGAAAGATCAGTTTATGTCTCAATCCTAAAGAAGGTCAATGCTAAATTACTGAACAGCTATGCTCATTTCACA
This sequence comes from Phascolarctos cinereus, assembly GCF_003287225.1. NCBI lineage: Eukaryota > Metazoa > Chordata > Mammalia > Diprotodontia > Phascolarctidae > Phascolarctos > Phascolarctos cinereus. Next base: position 72,485,393 of record NW_027556291.1, on the reverse strand, counting down.
TGCCAGCAAAGTTATATTTAACATTCTGTAAGCTGGGCTGCAGCAATATGTGAACCAAGAATTCCCAGAAGATTTTTTAAAATTTTGGTTTTCAAAGAGGCAAAGGAACTAGAGACCAAATTTCCAGCATTTGCTGGATTAAGGCAAAAGCAAGAGAGTTCCAGAAAAAACATTTACTTCTGCTTCATTGACTACACTAAAGCCTTTGACTGTGGATCACAATATGTGGCAAGTCCTCAAAATGACGGAACTACCAGATCATCTTACCTGTCTCCTGAGGAAGCTGTATGAAGGTCAAGAAGCAAGTCAGAACTGAACATGGAACAACTGATTGGTTTAAGATTGGAAAAGGATTACAACAGCACTGTATATTGTCATATTTACTTAACTTATATGCAGAGTACATCATGTAAAGTGCCAGGCTGGATGAATCAAAAGCTGGACTTGAAGTTGCTGGAGAAATTAATAATCTCAGATATTCAGATGATACTGCTCTGATGGCAGAAAGTGAAGAGGAATTAAACCTCCTGGTGAAGGTGAAAGAGCAGTCAAAATTGGCTTGAAGCTTAGCATAAAAGATCTTGGCAATGGGTTCCATCACCTCCTGGCACATAGAGGGAGAAGAAATGGAAGCAGTGTCAGATTTTATAATCTTGGGCTCAAAGATCACTGCAGGTCATGACTGCAGCCATGCTTGCTCCTTGGAAGGAAAGCTATTACAAATCTGGACAGCATACTAAAAAGCAGAACATCACCTTAACAACAAAGGTCTGTATAATCAAAGCTATGGTTTTTCCAGTAGCAATGTATGACTATGAGAGTTGAACTCTAAGGAAAGCTGAGTGCCCCACAATCAACGCTTTCAAATTATGGTGCTGGAGAAGACTTTTGAGAGTCCCTAGGATGGTAAGGAGGTCAATTCAGTCAATACTTAAAGAACTTAATTCAGGCTATTCGCTTGAAGGTCTAATACTGAAGCTGAAGTTTAAATAATTTGGCAACATAATAAGAGTAAGAAGAGACCCTCATGTTGGGAAAGATTGAAGACAAAAGGAAAAGGGGATGGCAGAGGATGAGATGGATAGATAGTATCATGGAAACAACAAGCATGAGCTTACAGATTTTGAGAGATAGTGGAAGATAGAAGGGCCTGCCTTGCTGTGGTCCATAGGGCCAAGAAGAGTTGGTCATGACCGAATGACTGAGCAACAACAAAAAGCATTCCTGATGGAAAGACCAGAGCTGAGGAGAAACTTTGAAGCACAAAAACAGAAATGAAGAACATAAAAAGGAAACACAAATGAACAATGATAAAGGAGTAAACAAAGATGAACTACTTACATTTAAATATGGGGAAATGATATATGTGTCCCCTCTGGACTGTATCATCATCAGGATTCACAGAGGGAGTCAAATTAAGTAAGGCTTCAGAGTGGTTCTGTTATTTCTTGATGACATTAAGAAAAGAATGGAGAGAGAAAAAAGAATACATTGGGTGAGGGAAAGAAGATTAGGGAAAATTATCTCACATAATCAGAATACACAAGTAGACATCTATATAAACTAGGAGAAGGGGGTAGAGGGGAGTGGTTAACACTTGAACCTCACTCTTATCTGAACTAGTCAAAAGAAGGAACAATACACATACACAGAGTTGAGTACAGAAATACATTTAACTCAACAGTGATATAGGTTGTTGTTCTTAGTGTTGGAAGAGGGCCAAAATGACATCACTACAGTGATATAGGAGGCAAAGGGAAGAAGGTGGGAGGGGAGTCATGGGGAAGATAGATTAAGTGAGGAATTAGTCCTAAGTAAAATTTTTACTTAAGAATTTCTTAACTAAGGATGTACAAAAACATTTATAACTCTTTTTGAGGTGGCAAAGAATAGGAATCTGAGAGCTTCCCATAAATTGGGGAATGGGTGAATGAGCTATGGTATATGAATGTGATGGAATACTCTGAACTTTTATGAGCATTATGACCAATCAGGTGTTTTGTTTTTCTTGCTTTCTCAAAGTAGGGGAGAAGGAAGTGGGAGGGACAAAAGACTGATCTTCGAAAATAAAATATAGCTAAAAAAAGACAAGAGAGGAATCAACACACCTTCCCCACCCCACTTCCTTCCCATCCATAGGCTAATCACCTGAAATCTCAGCACTAGAAAGAATGACTCCAGTTTTGATACTCAGCACCTTCTCAACTCACCCTCAGTAAGTTGCCTCGCTCCTCTGATTGGAGGGCAGAACACTAAACTCCTCCCAAGGCTTTTCCTTATAGAGGTCTCTTAATCTTCCTGGTAAATCCATTTTGTATCAGCTGCTCTATTTTTCTTCTACCAGCATACCAGGAGTGTATGGGGTGTAAAAGCTTGATGAGCCCTTTTCATGGCTGTTCATCCACCTTTGGTGTCCAACAAGTCATGCAACTCTCACCCGCGGCTCCAGGAAGCTTATAGCATACACAGTGGCCACATTCTAGTAAAACTCTCTCAGCAGATAGGCCAAACCAGGTTGAGGGTAACTGATGGGCCTCAAACCTGACAGTGACTTCAAGGGATGTCTACTCCAACTACGTGAAGATTTCCCCTGGCAGAGTAGGTGGACAAGAACAGTTTGTTTCCAATGGCCATGAAGGCAGCTGAAGCAGGTGCTGTGGAGTGCTTTGAGCTTGGTTAGACATCAAAGATGCCAAAGTCACCCACTGCAATTCAGGCCATCGTCCCCATTTGTCCTGACTTTTGTCTTGCCACTGGACTTTGATGACTCTGGACCAGTGAGGCTGATGACTTTGTTTAACTCTGCTTCACTTATGTCCAGTTCACAAGCTAAGTTAAGACATAACCCCATTATGTCATTGGTTCTCTTTCAAAAATGAAGGACAAACAATAACTAACAGAGTCCTCCTCCTTTTCAGCTTCCTTTTATGTGTGGTTACACAATCCCCATTACATTAGACTGTTAACTCCTTGAGGGCAGGGACCATCTCTCATTTGTATCTCCCAGCACTTAGCACAATGCCTACTTAGAAGCCTACTTAGTAGTAGGCAATTAACAAGTGTTAATTGTATTAAAGTGTTTATTGTTAAACATTAACAATATTTTTTAACAATTAAATAATTGTAATAATAATTTAAAAAATTAAATATTGTTAAAGTGTTTATTGAATTGAAAAACAGAAGGTAGAGTAAAAGGAGTAGCATGTAGAAAAAAGAGGAGAAAGGAGGAGGGAGGAACTTTCTATTTCTTATAACTGTGGTGTGGGAAAGGAAAAGGCTGTACCTATGGAGGAAATGATGGCAGGAGCAAGAATGAGATGGACTTTACTGTTATTTCAAAGGGAAAAGGTGGGTTGAACACATACACACCTACATACAGAGAGAGAGACAGAGTGATAGAGACAAACAGAGATGGGGGAGAGACAGAGAAAGAGAGATAGAGAGAGAGAAGAGACAGACAGAGAGAGACAGACAGTGAGAGAAAGAGACAGAGACAGAGACAGACAGAGACGGGGAGAGAGAGAGAGAAACTGGTACAGAAATACATGAAACTTCAACGGGAAACAAGTAAGGACTGGGGGCAGCATTAAAGAGGAAGGATAATTTGAGAAAGGAATAGCAAAACAAGCCTCCTGCTCCTGAAGTGAGGATTAAAAAAGGAAAGAAAGAAAAGCATAGAACTAGAACCTTGATGGGTGCTCTTCAATCAGGAAATGGCTGGGAAAAAATTGTGGTATGTCAAAGTGATGGAATATTTTTGCATTGTATGAAATGAGGAAAGGTATGATGGCAGAGAATACTGGCTAGCATGAATGCATGCAGAGCAACGTAAACAGAACCAGGAGGAGAATTCATTCAAATACAGCAACATTGTAAAGAAAAGCAATTTTGAAAGACTTTTAAAAATTTATCAAACGAATGACTGATTTTGTCTCCAGAGGACCTAAGCATGTTATCTACCTCTTGACAGTGAGGTGCTAGACTCGAAGTGCAGAAAGACATTTTTGTACATGACCACTGTGTGGATTTGTTTTGACTATGCTTATTTGTTACAAGGATTTTTTTCTTTCCTTTTTTTTAAGCTGGGGGTGGAGGCTGGGGTACAGAAGGAGTGGTTAGTATACTGGTGCAAAAAAAAGAAAGAGGGCCATTGAAACTTTTTTTTTTTAATGCACAGAAGGAAACAGAAGGAAGTTAAGAAGGAAGCACAGACAAGCAGGACAGTTTGAAAGTAATGTGTGGAATTCATTATATACTTAAACTGAACAAGCAGGATAAAATGTAGATTCAGAGTTTCATATACAATCCTGCTTTTGTATTCTTGTGTGTATATGGAAATGATCTCTCTTTTTTGGTTTTAAGTTCAAAATTAAAAAATAAATAAAATCAAACAAATAAGAAACTATTTTTCTCAGCTATATGCCAATAAAACTGACACCTTTAATGAAATATGTGAATATTTAGAAAAATATAAAATATCCATATTAACAGGATAAGAAATAGAAAATGTAAATAACCAAATCTCAGAAAAATAAATTTAACATGCCATAAATGTATTCCCAAAGGGGGGAGGGGAAAGCCTCAGGCCAGATGGATTTACAAGTGAATTCTGTCAAATATTCAAATAACAACTAATTCTAATATTAAATAAGCTGTTTGTAAAAATAAGAAAATATGAGATCCTACTAAATTCCTTCTGTGACACAAACATAGTCTTGATGCCTAAATCAGAGTCAAAACAGAAAAAAATTATAGACCAATATCCCTAATGAACTATAGATTCAAAATGTTTAAATAAAATATTAGGAAAGAGGCTATGGCAGCATATTAAAGAGATAATACATAATGCCCACGTTGAATTTATACCAGAAATGCAAGGTTTGTTCAATGTACGGAAAAATATAAAAATGATAGACTATATTAATAATAAGAGAAAATCATATGATTATATCAATAAATGCTGAAAAGGCTTTTGACAACAATTTCTGTTAAAAACACTAGAAAACATAAGAATAAGTGGACTGTTTCTTAATATGATAAATGGTACCTATCTAAAACAAAGAACCAGCATTAAATATAATGATGATAAACTAAAGGCCTTTTCAGTTAGATCAGGAGTAAAGCAAGAATGTTTATTACCACTCCTATTATTTGATATGGTGCTAGAAGTGTCACCTATAGCAAAAAGACAAGAAAAAGAAACTAATGGGATAAACATAGGCCAAATAACCCCCCCCATCCTATAAGTATCACTTTTTGCAGATCATATATATTTCCTACAGTTTTTTTTTCCATGAGGCAAGATAAGAAAATATGTTTTGATAATTGAAAAAAAGGAAAATAAAAGTTAGCTAAAAATAAACTGTGAGCAAGGCAGTTCCTTGGCATTTCAGGAACTCTCTACCAAAGACTTAAAAAAAAAACTGCTTTCATATTCTTTTTGTCCAAAAGACCCATAGCTGGGTTTCATTCAGATCAATTCACATGGAAACAAAGTGAATTGCTGGGTCTGCATTGTAGCTTCTTTATTCTCAACAGTCCCCACTAGTGTTGTGAGAGTGTGGGGAGTTAACTCATCCATTCCCATTTCTTTTTTTTAAAAGAAGTTATTATTATCTTCTGTTTCTTATATCATTATAATTACCTTAAATATCCCTCCTCTGTTCCCTCCCAGAAAGCCATCTCACAGAACAAATAGTATTTATTTTAGAGAGGAAAAAAATCAGCACAACTGATCACTGCATTGAAAAAGTCTGAAAACTGGTGCAATGTGTAATATCTTTGGACTTCCCACCCCCACCAAGGGGTAGTTCGGACATGTCCTCTCATATCTCTTCATTTGAGTCATGCTTGATCTCTATAATTTTGTCACATTTACTTTTAATATTTTTGGTATGTTCTTTCCATTGACATTTGGTATGTCCTTTCCACTTACATTGTTGTAGTTACTGTGTATATTGTTTTCTTGTCTCTATTCACTTCATTTTTCATCAGTTCGTGTGGATCTTTTCATACTTCTCTGTATTCATGACACACATCATTTCTTGCAGCACAGTCATATTCCATTACATTCATGCACCACAGTGTGTTTAGCCATTCCTCAAATAATGGGCATCCATTTTGTTTCCAATTGTTAACTGTAAAAAAGTGCTGCTATAAATATTTTTATGGGGGCATGCAGGAACATTCTTCTTGTTGATGACTTCTTTGGGGTATAAGCCCAGTAATGGCATCTCTAGTTTAAAGGGTATAGACATTTTAGTCACTTTATTTGCATAATTCCAAATTGCTTCCCAAAATGGTTATACCATTTCACAGCTTCACCGGACAATGTATTAGTGTGCCTATCTTCCTATGCCCCCTCCAACATTGGTTGTTGCTACTTTTGTCATTTTTTGCCAATTTGCAAGGTATGAGGTAAAACCTTAGGGCTGTTTTGATTTGCATTTCTTTTGTCATTAGTGATCTGGAGCATTCTTTCACGTGGTTGTGAATATTTTGCAATTCTTTTGAGAACTGTTCATATAGTTTGACCATTAATCTATTGGGGAATTGCTATTAGTCATATATATATGTTTCTTTTTCTCCTTGGGTACCAAGCCCCTATCAGAGAAATTTGATGCAAAGACTTTTTCCTGTTCAATATTCCCTTCTTATTCCAGATACATTCATTTTGTCTGTGTAGAATCTTTTCAGATTCATGTAATCAAAGTTACCTATTTTATGTTTTGTAATTGCCTTTATCCCTTGTTTGATTAAAACTATATCTCCTAAACAAAGATTTGAGAGGTATATGATCTTTTTCTCTTCTAATTATTAATAGTATAATATTTAATATTTAGGTTATATATCCATTTAGAATATATTTGGAATATGATGTTAAGTGTTGGTCTAAACCTGATTTCTCCCAGACTGTTTTCCAGTTTTTCCAGAAGTTTAAATCAAATGAGGAGTTTTTTTCCCTCAGTAATTTGTTTCCTGCTTTATCAAACACTGAGCTATTGAGATTTTTTTTTCATTCTTCCTTGTCTAGTCTGTTCCATTAATCTATTTCTCTATTTTTAAACCAATGCCATATGGTTTTGATGACTTTTGCTTTATAATATAGCTTAAGAATAGTATTAGTTTTTCATCATTTCTCTTAACATTCTAGATCATTTGTCTTTTAAAATGATTTTTTTTATTATTTCATCAAGTTCTATAAAATATCTCTGTGATAATTTGATTGGTATAACACTAAAAATGTAGATTAATTTCAGTAGTATTGTCATTTTTATTATATTGGTATGACCTAGCTATGAGCACTGAATGTTCCTCTAGTTATTTAAGTTGTTCTTTGTTTCCTTAAGGAATGCTTTGAAATTGAATTTGTAGAAGTCTTTTGCATGCTTTGGTAGGTTGATCCTCAGATATTTTGTAGATTTTTCAGTTGTTTAGAATGGGGTTTGCATTTTATTATTGCCTCTTGGATTTTGTTATTATTATGTAGGAATGCTGCTGATTTCAAAGGGTTTATTTTATAGCCTTCAAATTTCCTAAAGCTACTATTTCAATTAGTTAACAGTAGTCTCAATCTTTGCTTATTCTGTAAGATTTTTTAAAGTATACCATCATTTTTTCCTCAGATAGACATAGTTTCATCTCTTCTACCTATCTTTTCTTTCCCTTGTCTGATTACTGTTGGTAGCATTTCTAGAACTATATCAAATAATGGTGGTAAGAATGAGCATTTTTACTTCAATTGTTGTTCAGTCATTTTTCAGTCATGTCTGACTTTTTCTGACTCCATTTGGGGTTTTCTTGGCAAAGATACTGGAGTGGTTTACCATTTCCTTCTCCAGCTCTTTTACAGATGAGGAAACAGAGACAAAGAGGGTTGAGTAACTTGCTCTGGATCACGCAGCTGAGGCCAGACTTGAATTTAGGAAGATGAGCCTGGCACTCTATCTACTGTGCCACCTAGCTGCCCTGGTCCTTATTTTGCTTCTGAATTTATTGGAAAAGGTTCTAGTATATCCCCATTGCATGTAAGGCTTGTTTTTTGTTTCAGATAGATGCCTTTTATAACATTACTATGCCTTTACTTTGTAGAATTTTTAGTATGAAAGAGTGTTGTACCTTCTCAAAAAAATTTTCTGCATTTATTGAGATGATCATGTGGTTTTGGATGTTTGTTTTTAATATGACTAGTTATTTTTATTGTTTTCCTAATGTTTAACTATCCTGGTATCCCTGGTATAAATCCTAATTGGTCTTTTAATCAATGATTTCTTGGATGAATCAGCGTAATCTGTTTGACAGGATTTTGTTTAAAAATTTTTCATCATTCTTCACTGAAGATATTGGCCAATAGTTCCCTTTCTGTGTTTTATATTTCTCTGGTTTGGGTATTAGTACTATATTTGCTTCCTAAAAAATTCTGGTGGTATGCTTTCTTTCTCACTTTTTGAAAATAATTTGTGAAGTATGGGTACTGTAAGGTCCAGAATTCCTCCACCTAGGGAATCCTGCATCTCCCTCCCAAACGGTGGGACAAGTTCGATACCAAAGGAAGAGGCCACGGGGCTCCAGATTGATTATACATAGTAGTTTAATCAATTTGGGTTACTTACACTGGGGCAGTATGATGGATCCCTGGCAAGAGTTCAGATAATCAAAGGTCTGGGGTGGTAGCCAAACTAATGGTGGATCCCTGCAAAGACCCCAGGAAAGCCCAGTGGTAATTACAGAAATCAAACAAAGGGAGGTGAAACTATAAAGCACATCACTACTGGTTGGTGTATATTTTGGATTTCTGCTTAGTAATAAGCTCATTTCCAAACTTGGGTGTTAAGCCGATATTGATGGGCAAATGCCCAAACGCAGGATTGTGTACTGGTCAAAATGGTCACAAACAAGTCACTGTATTCTTGTTGTGGCTTTTACCAGAAACATTATCTGAGTTATGACTCAGTGTCTAAATTATGATTTTTTAATAGGTCACCATATCTGGGCTTCTATCTTTCACAGAGTTTTAAGTTAATGGCTTTTTACTTCTTACTGTGTATTATGGCTTTTCACCAATCAGGACCCCACAAGTACTAACTGTTCTTTAAAAGTTTGATGGAATTCTTCTGTGAATCCATCAGGATTAGGAGTTTTTTCTTTGTTATTTCCTTTACAGGTAGATCTATTTCCTTTTCTGAGGTTGGGTTATTTATGATTTCTAACTGGTCTTTTGATAGTTTGGGTATTTTATATTTTTGAAGATATTCCTCTATTTCTTTTGTGTTTTCAGTTTTATTAATATAATTACTGTGCATAATATGTTCTGATTATTCTTTTTATTTCTCCTGGTTCTGTTGTGATTTCACCTTCATTTGATAGTTTATTGATTTGATTTTCTGCTCTCTTCTTTTTAATCAGATTAATTAAGGGTTTATCAATTTTATTAGTATTTTCCAAAAGATCAGCTTTTAGTTTTATTTGTCACTTCTACCAGTTTTTTTTTGTTTGTTTTTGATTCCTCTATTTCCTTTCTAATTTTTAACATTTCCTCTTTCAAGCATTTTTAGGTTTGTTTCTTCATTGGCTTCCTAATTTTTAAAAACATATATTCAGTTCATTAATCTTCTCTTTCTATTTTGTTAATGCATGTTTGTAAAGATATGATTTTTTCCTTGAGGACTACTTTAGCTGTTTCCCAGAAATTCTGACATCTTGCTTCATCATTATAATTTTATTTTACGTAGTTATTAATTGTCTCTATGATTTGTTCTTTGACTCACTTGTTATTTAAGATTTCATTATTATGTATCCATTTAGGTCTGTGTCTTTTATTTGTGATCCCTGAACCCATTTATATTTTTATTGTATTATGATCTGTAAAGGATGTATTAGCTATTTCTTCCTTTTTACATTTGTTTTCAATATCTCTGTGCCATAGTGTGTGGTCAATTTTTGTAAAAATTTCATATGGTGTAGGGAAATATGTATATTCTTTTGCTGTCCCATTTAGAAGATACCATAAGTATTTTAATTCTAGTTTCTCTAGCAATTTATTCCATTCCATATTTTCCCTTTTGTTTATCTTTCTGTTAGACTTATCCAAAACCGATGAAGGGATATTGAAGTCTCCTGTCACTGGTGTGTTATTGTCTATATCTTCTTGTAGCTCAGATAGTGTTTCCTTTATGAATTTGGGTGCTAAGCCATTTGTAGCATGTCTTAATTATGTCAGTAATTAATATTACTCACATTGATTTGTTGTCTATGGTTCCTTTCAGCATAATATAGTTTTCTTGTTTATCCCTTTTTATTTTTTGAATGTTTACTTTTTCTTTGATAACATGATAGTAATGCTTGCTCTTTCAGATTCACTTGATGCATACTAAACTTTCCCCCTTCCTCTCAATTTTATTCTGTCTTTGTTTTTTCAAATGTGTTTCTTCTAAGTAAAAGATTGTAGGGTATTATTTTCTTACCTAAGCTATCACTCTTTTTCATTTTATTGGACTGTTTAATCCATTCACACTTAAAGCTATGAGGGTTAGGTTTATATTTTCCTCAGTCTATCTCTAATATTGCTTCCCCCTCCAAGTTATGATTGTTTTCCCTCTTTTGCTGTGAACACAGTTCTATGTTCCTTCAGTTACTTTTACCTCTAACAAAATTCCACCTTCATCCCTGTCTCCTTGTGTTCATATATATAAAAGTTTTTTATTGATCTCTCTGCTGTTACTGTGTTGCTGTTCTTGGCTGATGAACTTATTCACTTCCTCTGTATTTTTGTTATTTAGGGTATTCAAGAAGCAAATAATCTCTTCAGTTCTGGTTTTCCTTCTAAAAATATTCCAGTTCTCTTTTATTATTGAATATCTTTTTTCATGTATGGTGAAACTTAGATTTTCAGAATAGATCATCCTAGGCTCCATCATAAGATTCTGCTCTTCTGAACACATTATTGCATTCCCTCCTCCTTTTTCTAGTAGGTAAAGAATAGTCTTGTATTATTCAAATGTATTTCCCTTTGTATTTAAAAGACTTTCTCTTGATTACTTTTAGAACTTACTGTTTCTGAATTGAATTGTTAAATTTAGACCCTATGTGTTTTAGAGTTTACAGCCTTGGCTTTTTTTCTGGAAGCCATCTATGAATTCTTTCAATTGGCATTTCATTTACTATGTTCAGAAGCTCTGGGCAGTTCTCTTTTATTATTTCCATCTTTATCATGTTTTTGTTTTGCTATGTTCTTCTGGGAGGCCTATGGTCCTTAAGTTGTCTCTATACACCCTCTCTTCAAGATCCATGTTTTGCTTGCAGAATGAACACATTGTCTTTCAATGTTCTATGTTGCATTCCCAATCTATTGTTGTCTCTTTTGTTTCTTTGGTGAGACTTGCCATGGCAGATCCCAGTTTTTCTCTTCTGCCCATTATTTCTGCTGTATAGGTCATAAATTCTGTTCTCATGATTTTCATTTCTCTTTTAAACCACTCAGGAATAGCATGTTGTGACTCCATGTTCTCTTCAACTTCCATAGGGTCTTCTTTATCATCAAATAACATTCTTTTGTTTTGCAGTAGTTTTTCCACAGGTGCCTACACTCACCTTTACTGGACCTGGAGAATGTATTTCCTTCTGTTTTTAATGTTTTCTTTGTTGATTTATCTATCTTCTTCCTGAGATCTTTGGTAATTTCAGGCTTTTTTTTCCCTGTGGTTTCCTTAGGAGCTGGATATCAAAGAATCTCAGATTCCTCCCATGCTGGACAATTCATGGTTCATCAGCCTATGTTTCTGGCCCCAGTAACTTTCAGGTATTCAGAATTGTCCCAGGCTAGATGATGAACTCTTTCCCTCAGACACAGACCCTCTTCCCATGCTGTTCTGCCCTGGTGACCTGTCTCACTCCCTCTGTTCCTCAGTTCTCTAACTGGCACCAGCAGTTCTGAGCTTTGTAGTTATGTTCACCTTGACAGCAGCAATTCAAAACTTTGCAATGCTGATACCATGGGTTGTAGCCCAGGTAGGCTTTCACTCTAGAAAGATTGCAGTTGTGATGACTGTTAAGGTCTGAATAAACTTCGACAAGCCTTGAACCTGGAACTCCATAGCATTGGAAAGAGAGAGGGGGACTGCATTATAGGGGTGAATTTTGTTATAAACCTGTGTAAAATCTTTAGACCTGCTAGTGCAGCTTCCCTGACATTGTCATAGGAAGTTGGGAAAGAATCTTGAATGAGCTCAGGGTCAGTGAATGTAAATTCAGGGTGGTTTTTTCTAACCCTCTTTCGGATTCTGGGTATCCTAGACCATGGGGACAGCTGAAGTTGTTTTATTTTTGGTACATAATTTTTGTTCTGGAGGGGTTTGAAAGGTTATAGGGATCAGAGAAAATGTCTAGTCTGCCATCTTATTGCTCATGTGACCTGGAACTTATCCCTCTCCATTTCTACCAAAGTAGAATTACATAGAAACTGACCTTCCAGCTAGAACGAATGGAATGCCTTCCATCTGAGCACAATTAACAAATCATTATGCAAATTAGTCCTCTTCTGAATACTCTCTTCTCTCTAGGTTAAAAAAAAAACCCCACTTTCTCCTGGGTCTCCTCTAATCTATCTAACTGCTCCTTCTTGGTCTCCTTTGCTAGTTCTTCATCCATGTCACATCTACTAACTGTAGGTATCCTGGAGGGCTCTGTTCCAAGCCCTCTTCCCTTCTCCCTCTATTCCATTTCACTTGGTGATCTCATCACCAAGGGAAGATAATAAGCATCTATATAGCACTATTCTAAGCACTTTTAACAAATATTTTCTTATTCAATCTTCACAACAACCATTTGCAATAGATACTCTTATTATCTTTATTTTACAGATGAGATAACTAAACAAGAGGTAAACAGAGGTTAAGTGACTTGCCTAGGGTCACACAGCTAGTAAGTGTCTGAGTCTAAATTTAAACTCAGGTTTTCCTGGCTCCAGGACCAGTGCTCTATCCACTGAACCACTAACTGCCTTGAAACTCCCACAGATTTAATTATCATCTCTAGGTTGATGACTCTCAAATGGATAAGTATCCAGCCCTAATCCCTCTGCTGCCTTCCAGTCTCACATCTCCAAATGCCTATCAGATGTATCAAGCTGTATGGCCTGCAGACAGCTTAAACCCACCATGTCCAAAACTGAATTGATTGTATTTCCCTCCAAACCTTGCCTCCTTCCAAAGTATCTTATTACTCTCAAGGGCACTATCATCCTCCCAGTTCCCCAGGCTTCCTACCTAGGAGTCATTCTGGACTCCTCACCCTCTTTTGCACCTCCCCCCACCCCAGGTCCAACCTATTGCCAAGGCTAGTCAATTTCACTTTTGCAACAACTCTTGAATACCACTCTCCATCATCTATCTTCTGACATTGTCATCCCCCTGGTGCAGTCCCTCATCACCTTATGCCTGGACAATCACAATAGCCTGTTGTGGGGAGAGGAAAGTTTGCTTGCTTCAAATCTTTCCCCCATTCAATCCATCCTCCATTCAGTCACTAAAGTGGTTTCCCTAAGCATAGGTCCAACCATATCACCACCCCCCCCTTCTCAGTAAATTCTAGTTGCTTTTTATCATCTCCCAGATCAAATACAACATTTTCTGGCATTCAAAGCCCTTCATGACCTAGTCCCCATCTACCTTTCCAGCCTTCTTATGCCTTACAGCTTTGCGTCCCTCCCCCCACATCCTCACTGATCTAGTGACACTGGTCTTCTTGCTATTCCTTGAACAAGACACTTCATCTCTTGGATCTAGGCATTTTCTCTGGCTATCCTCCACGCTTGGATTGCTCTCCCTCTTCATCTCTGCCTCCTGGTTTTCCTGGATTCCTTCAAGTCCTTCTTTAAATCTCACCTTCTACATAAAACCTTACCAATCCCTCCTTATTCTAGTGCCTTCCTTTCTTAAGTATTTCCTATTTATCCTGTATGTAATTTGTCCATAGTGGTTTGCACGTTGCCTCCCTTGTTAAACTGTGAGCTCCTTGAGGGCAGAGATTGTTTTTTGCTTTTCTTTGTATTTTCAGTACTTAGGACAATGCCTGGCATATATTTGGTGCTTACTAAGTATTTATTGACTGACTTACTGATTGACTAAAAGTGCAGAGCCAATTTCTAGAATCATTTCTAGAACTCTACTTCCATGTTGGAGGGTGAGGAGAGAATTTGGGCAAAATGGCCAGAGGGTAATCTGAGGGAGTTAAAATATCTCTTATTTGTTCCTTTCTTTAAATTTCTATTGTGATTTCATTAATCCAGGCCCTTAACATCTTGAGCTGGCATTATTATGGGAAACTTAACTGGGTTTTCCTGTCTTCAGTATCTTCCTATTCTGAGCTAATTCAATTCAATTCACCAGGGAAGAGGGTGGGGACAAGGCATGAGGGATAATAGTGGGGACAAGCTTCTGGAAGAGATGAGAAGGGATAGGATCATGGGTATATGTAGAAGAGTTTGTGTTGGCAAGGAAAAGGGCCACCTCATTATCAGAGATTGGAATAAAGGAGAAAATGGTGGGGGCCCTGCCAAAAGGTTGTCAGATGAAGAGTAGGGGAGAAGAGAAAGCTCTTGATAAATGGTCTTCATTTTTTTTTTCAATAAAAGAAGAGGTAACGAGGTCAGCAGAGAGAGTGGGTGCAGAGAATATTGTGGAAAACTTGAGGAGAGAAGAAGTAGTTTGACTCATCCATTGTAGAAAGGAGAATAATCAATTACAGGCATAGAAGGGTTGGAAGGCAATAAAAAGAAACAATTAATTAGAGAGGAATAAAAGGGTTGCAGGGGCCTGTTTGAGAGTTGGTAACATTTAAATAGGAGCACTGGCCAATGGGGGTCCAATATGTCCATGGAGGCTTGGTAAGGCTGCTTCTAGAAATGTGGGACATAGGATCCCTTTACCCTCCCATCTCTGAGTTCATGCAGGCGTCCTCTGATTGTTTTCTGTTACCTTAGTGCACAGAGGTGAAAAGACTGGCTGCTAGCTGGGACTGAATGTGCATACAAAAGGCTCAAACAGGTGAATTCTCTCTTCCTTGTTGATGAATGTGGGGTGTGTGTGTGTGTGTGTGTGTGTGTGTGTGTGTGTGTGTATGTGTGTGTGTGTTTTGTCCTTTGTTCCTAAAGAGGACCATGACATCAGGGAGATGATGACATGACTTGCAATTGAATTTGATTTGAGGGAGGGAGGGCTGTGCAAAGTCACCAGCCTCACTTTCTTCTCCAGAGCCATCTGGGTCTAGTGGCCAGATATAGATCAGGATGACTGGAGATGGCCCAGCCTTTTGATGGAGAAAGAGTGACAGGGTCACAGTTGCAGCAACAGTAACAGCATAGGCAATAGTGATGAATCTGCTGCCTTAACTCCTCACAAGGCTGGTCATCATATGGTCATGAAATTACGGTGCATCTATTTCTTCTGTTTCTGTTATGCTTCATTCTTTCCTGATCTTAGGTGAATCAGTAGCTCCACCAGGTTATGACTTTGTAAGCCTCTAAAGGGTAGAAGAGCCATCACCCTTTGAGATCTCAGCAACTGGAGCGTGTAGCAGTAGCAGCTAAGCCCAGTGAGAATCAATCAATCAATAAACGTTTATGAAGCACCTACTATGTGTCAGGCACTATGCTAAGCACTGGGAATACAAAAAGAGGCAAAAGACAATCCCTACCCACAAGAAGTTTATAATCTAATGGGCAAAACAACATGCAAACAAATATAGACAAAAAAGGCTATATACAGGATAATTAGAAAATTATTAACAGAGGGAAGGCATTGGAGTTAAGAGGGGTTGAGGAAGGCTTCCTGTAAAAGGTGAGATATTAGTTGGGACTTGAATAAAGCCAAGGAAGCCAGGAAGCAAAGCAGAGGAGGGAGAGTGTTCCAGGCTTGGAGGACAGTCAGAGAAAATTCCTGGGGGGCTGAGAGATGGAGAGTCTTGTTGGAATAGCCAGGAGGTTGTTATCACTGGATCAAAGAGTACATGTCAGGGAGTAAGGTGTAAGAAGATCAGAAAGGTAGGAGGAGCTAGATTATGAAAGGCTTTGAATGCCAAACAGAGCATTTTGTACTTGCTCCTAGAGGTGGTAGGGAGCCACTGGAGTTTATTGAGTAGGGGTGGGGTGGAAGGTGACATGATTGGACTTTAGTGGCTAAACAGAGAATGAATTGGAGTGGGGAGAGACATGGGGCAGGCAGACCTAACAGCAAGCTACGTCAATAATTCAGGTGTGAGGTGATGAGGATGTGCACCGGGGAAGAGTCAGAGGAGAAAAAGTCATATTAGGGAGATGTTGCAGAGGTGAGATGGACCAGCCTTGGCAACAACTTGGATGAGAGAGAGTGAGAAGTCAAAGATAACTCCTAGGTTGTTAGTCTAGGGGACTGGGAGGAAGGTGTTGCCCTCTACAAAAATAGGAAATTTGGGGGGGGGGAGCGATAAGATAATGAGTTCTGTTTTGGACACACTGAGTTTAAGATGTCTAATGGATGTCCAGTTTGAGATGTCTGGAAGAACTGGAGGTGTGACATTGGAGATCAGCAGACGGTTTGAGGCAGGATAGGTAGTCTTGAGAATCATCAGCATGGAAATAGTAATTAAATCCGTGGGAGCTGATGAGATCACCAAGTGAGGTAGTCTAGAGGGAGAAGAGAAGAGGGCCCAGAACAGAACCTGAAGGACACCTAGAGGTTGTGATCTGGAAGAAGATGCAACAAAGAAGACAGAGATGGAGTTGTCAGATAGGTAGAAGGAGAACCAGAAGAGAGGGGAATCCTGAAAAACCTAGAGAGAATAGAGTATGAAGGAGAAGAGAGTGATGCACAGTGTCAGGGGTTGCAGAGAGGTCAAGGAGAATGAGGATGGAGAAAAGGCAACTAAGATTTGACAACTAAGAGATCATTATAACTTTGGAGAGAGTAGCTTTTTCTTGGAATGATACGGTCAGAAGCCAGATTGAAAGGGGTTAAGAAGAGAATGGAGAAATGGAGAAGCCAGCCTTGACCCAGCTGAGCAGTGAATCAACCTGGCAGCTGAGACACCATGTCCTACAAGCAAAGGAGCAACTTATTATCCATTGGCTATGACAACACCCCAATTGACCTTTGGGGGGTGGAGTTCTTGCTACCACTTTAAATGGAACCAAGTTGTGTTGAGGGGAGAGTTTAGATGTTGTATATCATTTCTTGTTATACCTTCTTAATAAATATCCCTTTGTAAAAAGCAAATTGATGTTAATTAGCTCATTGATATTTGGGATATGTTTAGTGGTCGATTAATCCTGGGGAAACATACTGAATGGGGCTTGTGAATGATAGTGTTAGGACCTTCATTTCCTCAGGGTAACCCTGAAGGGAAATATATGGAGCCAAGCTCTGGTACCCTGACCTGCTAGTCCTAGTATGAGTTGGGAAAGTGAGCCTAGAGCTTGTATTACACAAAAATTTGTAGTGGACCTAGTGAGGACAATTTCATGACTTTCTCTAGCTCTATTCCATAGCATTTGAGGAAGAATGGAGGAGGTGGATGGTAGGAGTTGAAGACTTTGATCCAATTATTGCAATGCTTCTTCCCCAGCCCCAGGAAGTAAAAGAGCACTGGCTCTGATATCAGAGGCCCTGAGTTCAAATGCTACCACTTTGGCCTATCACCTGTGTGACCCTGGGCAAATCACTTAATCTCCCCAGAACTCTTTAGGGGACTGCATCAGATGACTTCTGAGATCCTGTCCAGGTAGGCAGCTATGATTCTTTGAATCCATTTAATGAGATGTGTCTTCAAGTGGGGTTGGTTGCTTGGGGAAGTAGTGAATTTTCTATCACCAGGAAAGCTAAAGCTAAGGCTTGGTGACCATTGGTTGGGAATCACAGGCTAGGAGCTGGAAAGGACAATGAAGGTCATCTAATCCAAACCCCTTGTTTTACAAATGAGGAAACTGAAATCAAAGGAAAGGGACTTACCCAAGGTCACACAGGTAGTTTCAAAACAAAAACTTTAATCCAGGTCCTTGGACTGCAAATCCAGCCCTCTTTCTACATCTGCCCTTAGAAAAGCCAGCACAGTCCTATTCCCCACAATATAGATGCCTTCAAAGCCAGGTCAGCAGTGAGTTACTGTGCTGATTTCCTTGGGGCCACTTACCCCAATAATAAGCAGCCCCTCTCTCAAGGCCTAGAAACGTCATGTCTAACTGCAACCCATCCCCCTTGCTGCAGAGTGCAAAAAGAACCTTTGTGCTGAACAAAATTGGCTTCTTGCCTCAAGGATCAGGATGACTCAGGGGACAGGACAATTGAAAGATACAAAATCAGTCTGAAAGATCCCTTTTTAAGTCATGAGTAGGAAAAGAGAGAAGATGGTTACTGTTCCTCTTATGTAGCTGGTTTCCTCTTCTTAGCCCATCATTCTATCATTTCTCCTAGCCCATCACCTCAAGCTCTTAGCTGCCTCATCTCATTAGCCCCATTCTACCTCCCAACGCTCCAGAAACTGGGGAGCAGAGTGATTCAGCAGAAGGAAGGAAGACTAGAGTTGTCTGAAAAGAGAAGTGGCAAGTGATGTGTCAGGCCTGGGCACAATTCCACATAAAAGGAAAATTCTCAGCATAAAGGGGCAGGGGACAAAGAAACTTCTTCACCATCTAGCAGAGTAAAAGCCAGAGGCACTCATCCCCAGAACTGCAGGAAGAAAGCAGAAAGAGGCATCTTGAGGAACTCTCATCACCTACTCTATTCTTGCATAAATGATAGAGGAAGAAGAGGCTAGAGTCACAGGATCAGAAGATATAAGTGCTGGGCTAGGGATCGTCTAGCCCACTCACCTTCTTTTACAGAGGAGGAAATGAAGGCCCAGAGATGAAGGCAGCATCACTCAGTAGGTTCATGGTAGAGCCTTAACTAGAACCCAGGGCTCCTGCCTGCTGTTCCAGTGTGCTTTCTCCTTCCCTAGAGGCTTCTGATCACCTGCTGATATAATTGGCACACAGGTCAACCTTAAGCATGAAGGCTCTCACAACATTGTTAACTGCTGGTCATCCAGCCTCCAGTTGAAGACCCCCAGAGAGCGGGACTCATGAGATAGTCCATTACACTTTGTTAGCAACAATTTCTTTCCAGTGAGGCAAATTCAACATTGTCCAAATTACACTTTCAGAATTTTCCGTTGCTCTTGGGTTGACTTCCCATGGTACAGGCTGTGGCATCTTATATTTTGATATATATATGTATATATATATATGTCCTATATTTCCTATATATATCCTATATATATTTTCCTTAAACTCTTGGAAATTCATTTTCCTGAGGTCAAGTGTGAATTTAACACTCTTCCCAGTGTTCTCCTTCTTCTTACAAACTATAAGATGAGATGATCCAATACTAATGCAAGGGCAAATGACATTAAAGCACCTCAGACCTCTGACTAAAGCAGTGACCAATTATAAGACAAAAATCTAAGGCTGAAACACACCTCCCACCTCTTAGCTTGGATGGATTAGAGCAAGGGTTGGCAAAACTATAGCACATAGGCCAAATCTGGCCTGCAAGACCTGCACTCAGAATGATTTTTATATTTTAAAATAAAGTTTTATTGCATTTAAAAATGTAAAAATCTTAGCTCATAAGCTGCACAAAACCAGGCGGTGAGCAGGCAGTGAGCCAGATTTTGCCCTCAAGTCATAGTTTACAGACTCCTGGACAAGAGACACAAAATCAGACATGCCTTCTCCAACAATATTTTTATGTTTTGCTTGGACCTTTATTTGGGGAGGGAGACAGTTCATGTGTAGTGATAAACATGAACTCATTCTCTCATGCAGCCAGTTAAATTTCCCCCTAAGAATTCTAGGGGTCCTCCTAAGGAGGTCAAGGTGATTCTTTTCTAATGTTATCATCTCTCTTTTTTTGGGGGGGCAAGTGGGGTTAAATGACTTGCCCAGGGTCACACAGCTAGTAAGTGTCAAGTGTTTGGTCTGAGGCCAGATTTGAACTCAGGTCCTCCTGACTTCAGGGCTGGTGTTCTATCCACTGTGCCACCTAGCTTCCCCTAATGCTATCATCTCAATGATAGTGTATTCTCCCCATTATCAATCAACAGTGATTGGAGCCCCAGTGTCCTTTTAATGAGCTTGAATTAGCTTAGAACAATGAATTAGCTTTCCAGAGGGATTTTGCTTAGAAGATACAGCAAGAATAGAAAAAAGTACTAACATTTCCTCAAACACATGGGGCACACTCCCCCTAGATCACCTCAGTCCCTAGAGAGAATGGGCTTTTCTCTTCTGAAAGTGACATAGACAATGGCTAAGTCTCTCCTTCTTGTAGGAGTCAACACTCTGGATACAGAGTCAATCCCCTACTGAGGTTGAGTCCCAGTCACCCCTTGAAGTTGTGTTGGTGAACTACAAATGCTGGCCTTCAGTCTTCCCTCTGTACCTCTGGCAGTTTGCTCTGCTGAGCCTCCCAAGCTTGCTAGTTTGCAACTGAGTCCTATACGTCACCAAGGGCCAGACAGAATAGATACAATGATAGAAGCGACAATAAGGCCATGCACTCACAGGCTACATGGTGATGGCCCTGACAGAGAGGCCTCTCTCCCTACAGGGAGGCTTATAGCAGTCCTTGCACTCACTGACCAAGGCAACCTGGCAGGAAAGAGAAAACGTCTTTGTCAGTGAGTACCTTTTAAATGCACCCTCATGTTTGGCTCACAAGCTGATTGAAAGATCCCTTCTCTTTTCTGCCATTGTAAGTAAGCTAGAAACATAAACTGCACATGCTCCAAAGCCCATGTAGCAATTGCATCAGCAGAATGTGTCATTCCTTCTCTGCCTGGAAAGGGATTGGGGACTGTCACAATCTTTGAACCAGAAGGTCATACCTGTGGGTTCTTCAAAGGATAAAGTCTGCAAAAGCTATATTAAGAAGAAGGAAAGAGGACTTCAGAAGCTGAGCAACAGAAATGGAGAGATAGCATTCATAGAGCCACCTTAACTCAATGAGTTAATGAGTTGAACCACAAAAAGTTGGTGGCTAGAGGGGCAACAGGTAAAAGGAGAAACTGACAGGAGGGCCCAAGCTATGGGTTGCACTCACCTCTTGAAAAACTAAGAGAAATTCCAAAAAAAGATCTATTCTTTCCCTAAATTTCCCTCCCTATGCCTATCCAGTAATAGATACTGTAATATACTGTTTGCTTTTTTCCCAAATCCTGATTTTGACCTAAAATGAAAAGAAGCCAGGAACTGGCTAGAGATAAACATAAATTTAAATTAGGGCAGAAAGCCAAACCTCTACTGAATGTTAGGAATTTTCTGAATCAAAAGTAATGAACTATTGTGACCATTCTACTAACTTATTTTTAATCAGGTATAAACTCCATAAAACAGCAAAGGACCACATGGATGGTGAAGGGCATAATGTTGCCATTAAGCTTAAAAGGCGCTAATTATCATAACAGGATGTGACTGATTAAACCTCCCAGAGAGAAAAGGGGGTTGAGGAGGTGGTTGCTGAAAAAAAAAAATTACATCCTTAACCACCCCCTCAGGTTTGGGGAAGAGAGATATAGAATTATGGACATACTGAGTTTGAGGTACCTGGGAGCCTCCAGTTCAAAACGTTCAATAGGAAGTTAGTGATATGTGACTGCTACTCAGTAGAGAGACTAGGGCCGGATCTAGAGATCTGGGAGCCATCTGTATAATGATGATAATTAAACCCATGGGGGCTGAGAAGTAACCAGGAGAGACAATATGTAGGGAGACTATATAGATACTGTTACTATACCTTAAAAAGAGGATATGAGAAGTAAAATTATAAAGAGAATTCTTGAAAACTTTCGCTGCACTTCTGTAGCCAAATGGTAGTGCCAAAACAAACCCAGGAACTGTATGAACACAATTACAAAAAACTTTTCACACAAATAAAGTCAGATATAAAGAACAGGGAAAATATTAATTGCTCATGAGTAGGATGAGCCAATATAATAAAAATGACAATTCTACTTAAATTAATTTACTTATTCAGTGCCATACCAATAGAACTACCAAAAGTTATTTTATAGAGCTAGAAAAAACAATAACAAAATTCATCTGGAAGAATAAACGGTCAAGAATATCAAGGGAATCAATAAAATGAAAACATGAAGGAAGGTGGCTTAGCTGTACCACAAATCTCACATTGTATTATAAAGTGGTAATCATAAAAACAGTCTGGTACTGGCTAAGAAAAAGAGTGGTGGATCAATGAAATAAATCAGTTACACAATACACAGTAGTAAATGACCACAGTAATCAAGTGTTTGATAAACCCAAAGATCTAAGCTTTGGGGACAAGAACTCACTATTTGACAAAAACTGCTGGGAAAACTGAAGAAGAAAGCCCAGTTTGACAGAAAGTAGGCATAGACCAACATTTCACACCATATACCAAGATAAGTTCAAACTGGGTGCATGATTTAGACATAAAGGGTGATACCTTAAGCAAATAAGGAGAGCAAGGTATAGTTTCCTGTCAGATCTATAGAGACGGGAAGAATTTATGACCAAACAAGATATAGAAAGCATTATGAGATGTAAAATGGATAATTTTTATTATATTAAATTTAGAAGTTTTTGAAAAAAACAAAACTAATTCAGCCAAGATTAGAAGGAAAGCAGAAAGCTGGGTAAAAATTTTTTAATAGCAAGTTTCTCTGATAAAGGCCTCATTTCTCAAGTATATAGAGAACTGAGTCAAATTTATAAGAATAAAAGTCATTTCCTAATTGATAAATGGTCAAAGGATATGAAGAGGCAGTTTTCAGATGAAGAAATCAAAGCTATCTATAGTTATATGAAAAAAATGGTCTAAGTCATTATTGATTTGAGAAATGCAAATTAAAACAGCTCTGAGGTACCACCTCACACCTATCAGATTGGCTAATATGACAGAAAAAGAAAATTATAAATGTTGGAGAGGATGTGGGAAAATTGAGACACTATGCATTGTTGATGGAGTTGTGAATTGATTCCACCATTCTGGAGAACAATTTGGAACTATGCCCAAAGAGCTTCAAAACTGTGCATACCCTTTTACCCAGAAATACCACTACTAGGTCTATATCTCAAAGAGATTAAAAAAAAAAGGGGGACCTGTATGCACAAAAAGATTTATAGCAGCTCTTTTTGTGGTAACAAAGAATTGGAAATTAATGGGATGTCCATCAATTGGCAAATGCCTGAACAAGTTGTGGTATATGACTGTAAAAAAATACTGTTGTGCTATTAGAAATGACATGTACTCTTCAATACAGTGACACTGGTCTCCTGGCTATTCCCTGAACAAGACCCTCCATTTCTTGGATCTAAGCATTTTCTCTGGCTGTCCCTCATACCTGAAATGCTCTCTCTCCTCTGCTGTGACTACTGATCTCCCTGGTTTCCCTTAAGTCCCAACTAAAATTCCTTTTTTTTTACTGGAAGGTTTCCCCAGCCCCTCTTAATTCTGGTGCCTTCCCTCTGTTAATTATTTCCTATTCATCCTGTCTATAGTCGGTTTATATATATTTATTTGCATATTGTCTCTCCCATTAGCTTGTAAGCTCCTTGAGGGCAGGGACTATTTTTTGTTTTGTTTTGGTTTTTTGTATCCTCAGCACTTAGCATAGTGCCTGACATATATTAGGTGCTTAATAAGTGTTTATTGATGTATTGATTGAGTCCAGAAAGTCTGGTATAGGGCAAAGAGAAGAATGAAGACTGGCCAACCTGGACCCTTCTACAGAATGGAGGCTTCAGGAGGAAAAAAATAGACACATACAATTTCCTAATAATTAGAACTACCCAGAAGTAGAGTATGCTGTCTCAAGAGGTAGTGGGTTTCAACTCACTGGAGATCTTAAAGCAAAAGCAGAATGATCCCCTAGTGGATGTGTTGGAGAAAGGATTCCTGGTTGGTGACTAGCTGGACTCTACAGCCTCTGAGATACCTTTCAGCTTGGAGAGTCTAGGATTCTGTGAAGGGACACTTTGCATAAGGTATATAGTTTTTGCAGACTTATTTCCTGTTGATTCTGCAGTAACCTATGCTGAATGACTCATGTGAGGAGTAAATCCCAGCCACCTTTTGTATAAATGCATTCATAATGACAATGCACTTACCACAGGGGAATAAGTACGTGGAGCAGAGGATGTTGAAAAGGGGCATCATTTTTCCTCTTGATTTTTCTTCTCTTTTCTGTTATCCTACTAATAGAATCCTATGCTTTTGGGAAGTGGGCCAGGGTGGGAGTGGGATGGACAGAAAGGGGCATAGAGAAGACGAAAGGACTGCAAGGCCATAGGATAAGCAATAGTCTAAAATCATGCGTACTCCAAGAAGGACCTAGTGAAGAAAGTCCTCTACTTGGGGAGAGGTGAGGACAGGGAAAAGGAGAGACTGGGAACTTGTGATTCAGCCAAAAGGAAAGTGAAGAGCCCAGAAACGGTGTGAGATCAGGAAAATGAGGCCACTCTCATGATCAATTCTTCCTAAGGAATGACAACACAAACAAAGGTTCTCTGCCATCCAGCAATTCTTGCCAGAGCTATATTACTGTAAGGAATCCAGTTAGACTTGGCCAGGCTTTCCCCCTTCCACTGGGAACATTTGGCTAAAGAAAAAAAGAACAGACGATGAGCTGTTTGCAAATGAGTAGCCTTGCTATCAGCTTGACCCCACTGGGAGACACAGGGAGTGACCCAGAGGTTCTATCAACCAAGCTGTCTGAGCCCTGTGGCCCTGTCTGAGCCTTGTGGCCCTGTCTGAGCTCTGTGGCCCTGTGCTCTGCCCCCCACCTCCCTGAATTGTCTCTTGGCCCCTCCTGGCTTCACAGTGGGGCAGAGTTGGAAGAGCTGTCTTTGTCTTACCACTCACTCACTCACTGTGTCACCTTGAAAGAAAGCACCCATTTCTTCTTTAGCCAATCAGCTACCTCTTCTGGAAAATGAGAAGGCTGCATTAAATTACATCTAGGGTCCCTTTGAGCTTGAGTCTTCTGTGCCTCTATCACTTTCTTTGGCCTCCAAAATCCCCTTCAGGACCCCCTCCCTGCCTATTCCCTTGCTGGGATAAATCATTCACCTTGCTCCTTTGTTTCACACCCCTGTGCCAGGAATTAGCTGTTACATGAGAGGAGGCAGCTGCCCAAGAACTTCAGCAGTCCAAGGGCAGAAGAGGCAGAGGGATGCCCACTAAGATTCTGAACCCTTGTGGACATGAGCAGGTCTAGAGGGACCTCAGAGGGCATTTGCTCAAACTCATTCTATGGATGAGGAAATTGTGACCCAAGAAAGTTAAATGACTAACCCAGGCTTACATGGATACTATAGTCACTTTAAGGGTAGATTTTGAACCAAGGGCCTCTGACTTCAGAACCAGTACCACATTAACTCCCTGGCAACCTCTGAGAGAGCAGTTTCAGTTGAATAGTAGGTAAGGAGACAGTGGATAATGATTCTGAGGTCTAGGGAATTTTCTTCACACTATTAGTTGTGAAGGGAGAAAACAGATGGGAAATTAAATGGGCTACAAGTCCTTTTCTTATTACTATAAAAAAGTTCTTCCCCTCTCCTCTCCCCCAATAGACCATGCTTAGTCACTATTCCTATTTTCTAACAACAGTGTAGAAGCTTGGCAGAACTGGGAAGGTGTGAGTTAATCTCTTGCATTCCTATAAGTCAAATCAAGAAGCTTTTGTGCTGGAAATGCAAAAAACAAAAACCCATGCCTGCTCTCAAGGAGCTCACAGTCTGATGGGGGAGACACCATAGGAACATGATATAAACAGGATAAATTGGAGATAATTTCAGAGGGAAGGCACTAAGATTAAACAGGGTCAGAAAAGACTTTTCACAAAAGGTACAACTTTAGCTGATACTTGAAAGAAGAAAGGAAATGGAGATGAGGAAGAAGCAATGGGAGACAGTCAACAAAAATTCCCAGAGGCAGGAGATAGAGGATTTAGGGCAAGTAACCACCAGGAGGCCTGTGTCACTGGATTGTAGAATACATGGAAAGGAATAAAACATAAGAAGGCTGGAAAGGTAGAAAGGGGTCAGGTTATGAATGGCTTTGAAAGCCAAACAGAGCATTTTATATTTGATCCTATAGGTAATATGGAGCAATTGGAGTTTATTGAATAAGGGGTTAACATGGTCAGATATGTACTTTGGGAAGATCAATTTGACAGCCAAGTGGAGGATGGACTGGAGTGGGAGAAACTGGAGTCAAGGAGAGCAACCAGTTGGTTTTTGCAATAGTCTAGGAATGAAGTAATGAGTTGTATATGAGAGATGTTGCAAAGGTGAAATCGATAGGCTTTGGCAATAGGTTGGATATGGGGCATAAGGCAGAGTGAGAATTCAAAGATGACACCCAGGTTGTGAGCTTAGGTGACTAGGAATAAGAAAGTTGGGAAGAGGAGAGAGCTTGGGAGGAAAGATCAATTCAGTTTTGGATCTGTTGAGTTTAAGATTCCGTAGGCAGTTAAAGATGTGAGAATGGAGGTCAAGAGAGAGCTTAGTACTAGATAAACAGACCTGAGAAACATTTGCAGAGATCAAATTGAATCCATGGGAGCTGGTCAAATCAACAAGCAAAGTAGTATATAGAGAGAAGAGGACCGAGCTCAGAGCTTACAGTTACCAGGGAAGACCTGGATGAAGATCCAGTAAAGGAACTAGTAGTAGATGGGAGGAAAATCAGAAGAACAGTGCCGTTAAAACCTAGAGGGAAGAGAGTACCAAGGAGAAGAGGACAATCAATAATGTCAAAGACTGCAGACAGGTCAAGAAGGATGAGGTTTGGGAAAAGGCCATTAAGAGATCATTACTAATTTTAGAGAGAGCGGTTTTGGTTGAATGATCAAATCAGAAGTCAGATTGCAGAGATTAAAGAAGAGAGTGACAGGAAAGGAAGTGGAGGCACTGATTACAAATGACTTTCTCAAAGAGTTTAGTCACTAAAGGGTGGCAGGATAGTTAGTGAGAATAGAGGATCAAGTGAGGAGTTTTTGAGGATGGAGGAGACATGGGCATGTTTGTGGGCAGGAGGGAAGCAGCCAGAAGATGGGGAGAGATAGAAGAAGGATGAAAGAGTGGGAATGACAGAGGGGAAAATTTGCTGGAGAAGACAGGATGGAATGGGATCACTTGTGCATGTAAAGGAATTTGCTTTGGCAGTGAGAGGGACCACCTTTTCATGTGAGCTTAGTGAAAGAAGAGATAGTAAGATAAGGATTTTGAGATGCTGGTAGCCTCAAGTTGGAGTACCCAGCGGGGATTGTTGCAAGCAAGAAGATTGTGATGCAGACCTGGAGCAGGTGTGGCTAACTTTGCTCCAAAGTGGATTGATCTGGGATCTGGGATCCACATGTGGAACCTTTGGACAGAGGAGTGTAAAACAATTCTTAGGACTGGCTAAGAGTTCCAGGGAAACTCCACTATGGTTGCTTTTTGACCTTCTTGCAAATCAGGTTTTTTTGTTTGTTTGTTTTTATCCTCTGGTCTACTTATAAATTGCCTAAGAGAATTGCTAAGAGCATTGGAATATACTTTTAGGAAAAGGATCTTTTTGATCTCTTGGCCCCGAGTGACCAACCAGATGAAGAATAGTAACCTGGACAGGCTCCCAAAGCAAGAAGCCAGCACAAACTGCAGTGGCTGGGCATAGAAGAGGTAGTGGTATAGATTGACGGGTCCTTTACCACTGACAGTGGTTCCTGTATGTTATAATAATAGCTTTAGGGTTTTCAAAACTCTTTGCAAATATTATCTTGTTTAAGCTTCATAACAACACTAGGAGGTAGGTACTATTATTATCATCCTCTCTTTGTAGATGAAGAAACTGAAGTAGACAGAGGTTAAGTGATTTACCAAGAGTTACACAGCTCATAAAGAGTATGAAGCTCAATTTATACCCAGGTCTTCCCGATTACAGGTCTAGGGTCCTATCCACTATGCCACCTAGCTAGATTGATGATACAAGTAGATATATAGGCAGTAGGGATGGAGCCAGAAAAGGGAGGGCTTGACCATTCAAGAACAGTGCTAGAACAAGTGGAAGAATCTGCCTTTTTTCTAATACTGTGTCCAATTTAGATGGAGTTTGTGAGTCCATGGTTACTCTAAACCAACCACTTTATGTTTTCTTAGATATTCTTTATCAAGCAAGAGGATTGATTGGTTTTTTGTTGTTTGTCTTTTTTGTCATTTTTGCTGTCTTTCTACTATTATTCACTTACACAGTTAATGATCACTCTGCCACTATGCAAACGACCCTCTCACAAGCATTAGTGAAGTAGGCAGCAAGTGGAATATAGAAAATAGATTTTTATTTTAATGACCACTGTACAGAAGATATCCAGGCAGCTAGGTGGCACAGTAGATAGAGTGCCTGGCCTGAGTCATCTTCCTGAGTTCAAATCTGGCTTCAGACACTTATTAGTCACTTAACCCTGAAAGCCTCGGTTTCCACATCTGTAATAAAATAAACTGGGGAAGGAAATGGTAAACCACTAGAGCATCTTTGCCACAAAAACACCAGATGGGGTTATGAGGAGTTAGACACAACTGAAAAATGAAATGACAACAATGATGATCCAAGATATAGAAAAGTTTAGCCTCCCCCATTCTTTTTTTTAAAGGCAATTGGGGTTAAGTGACTTGCCCAGGGTCACATAGCTAGTAAGTGTCAAGTGCTTGGTCAGAGGCGAGATTTGAACTGAAGTCCTCCTGACTTCAGGGCGCGTGCTCTATCTACTGTGCTACCTAGCTGCCTCTCCATCCTGCCTCCATTCTTGCCACCTATTAGCTTATGGCCTGCGTTCCCCGGAACAGAAAATGGAGCCTATATTGGGCGAGCATGGTGCTGTGAATCTAGTCATAGAAAGCAAGGGCTGATGAGGGAAATTTTCTGTCCCCCTCCCCTCCCCAGGTTTATGTTTCCTGTACCTTTAATTCTTAAAGGGCAGACCCCCTGTGTCTCAATTAGTATTAATTGATAGTCTCCCATCCATGCAAAGCCGCGTGGCCCGTTGAGAGGGATTTTTGGCCTCTCAAAAGAATGAATTAGAAGATTTAAGCCTAGGTCACTTTATGAATTTTTACAGATAATGGGAACTAAAAATAGCAAAAGGGATTCCCTTAAATGAGCTGGGGAATATAGGTAATGAAAAGGCAATTAGGTCACCTAAAGACATTTAACTGCAGGAAAAAGGGCCATATTGACCAAAATTGTAGAAAGAAAAAACGAGGCCCCTAAAATAAGAAAAGAAATAGCAGTTGTAGGTTCCCTAGGGAGCAGTAATGCATGAAGGGGAAGGGGTCAGGGCTGTGGATCTTAAAAATAGATTTTCTTTTCCCCAGACCCCAAGATCCTAGCCCTGGCTTTTCTCTAGGTATTCTCTTCACCTTCCCCATGCCCTCCCCCAATTTTAGAAGTTGAATAACAACTCTCTTTATCAATAAGGTATCTAGTAGAAACAAACTATTTGAAACCGAGTGTGGTAAGGAATTTTGTTTTAACTCAGAGAAGCAGCAGCTAGAGGATAAATTTTCTGCCTGCTTTTAAGAATACTCCTTTCTCCTTATGCCTAAATCCTCCTGTGAGCTACTGAGGACAAGATCTCCTAGGAAGTCTAAAGGGGTACTATTCCCTGCTCTCTGATGATATTCTGTTCCCTACAATGTCTGACATCCGGACAATGTGTTTAAAACTGCAAAGGTAGGGTTTTTGTCCTTTAAGATTCACTTTGATCAAGATTTGTCTATAGTAACCTTTAATGCAATCAATTTAGAATTTTAGCAATTTATGTTTGAAATATATTTTACCATTGTGAGAAAAACTTTTTATGAGAAATGTTGGTAAAAATTCAAAAATACAACTCTTTTGAATTATGAATTATAAAGTATTAACTCCAGATTCTGAAAAGTGAAGACTAAATAAGCAGAAAAGAGAGTACGTATGATTTAATTTGGGAAACTGCTTTGAGTTTATCTTGGTATACATTTTGAGATGATGGTCTATGCCTAATTTCTGCCAAACTATGTTCAGTTTTCTCAACAGTTTTTGTCAGATAGTGAGTTCTTGCCCTGATAACTAAGATCTTTGGGTTTATCAAACCCCAGGTTAACTGTGTTCATTGCTTCCCTATATTGTTTACCTAATGTTTTTCTCACCTAGTACCAAACTGTTTTGATAATTACAGCTTTGTAACATAGCTTGAGATCTGGTACCAACAAGCCTCCTTCACATCTTTCCCCATTGAATCAATGAAAAATTGATATTCTTCATATTTGTGATCTTTTGTTGACCACCACATAAATTTTATTATTTTTCTAGCTCTATAAAGTAATCCCTTGGCAATTTGATTGGTATGGCACTGAATGAGTAAATCAATTTAGGTAGTGTTGACATTTTTATTATATTGGTTCAGCATATCTATAAGCAACAAATATTTAATGCTCTTTTCTTGTGGTGAGGCAATCAGGGTTAGGTGACTTGCTCACGGTCACACACACCTAGTAAGTTTCAAGTGTCTGAGGCCAGATTTGGACTCAGGTCCTCCTGATTCCTAGACCAGAGCTCTATCTACTGTATCACCTAGCTGCCCCTAGCAATGAATATTTATCCAAGTATTTAGAATTGTCTCTTTTCATGTGCAGTGGTTTATAATTGTGTTCATATAGTTCCTGAATATGACTTGGCAGGTAGACTCCCAAATATTATATACTAGCTATAGCTATTTTAAATGGAATTTCTCTGTCTCTTCCTTCTAGGTTTTGTTGGTAATATACATGTGGGTGATTTATGTAGGTTCATTTTATATTCTGCCAGTTTGCTGAAGTTTTTTTTTTCAATTAGTTTTTCAGTTGACTCTCTAGAGCTCTCTAACTAAACCATCACATCATTTGCAAAAAAAAAATAGTTTTGTTTCCTTGTTACCTATGCTTATTCTTATCTTATTACTATAGCTTTTATTTCTAGTACAATATTGAGAAATAATAATAATAATGGACATTTTTGCTTCACCTCTGATCTTATTGGAAAGGTTTCTAGCTTATGTCCATTATAGATAATGCTTGCTCTAGGTTTTAGATAGATATTACTTATCATCTTAAGGAAAGCTCCATTTATTCCTGCACTTTCTAGTACTGTTGTTATTTTTATAAAGAATAAGATTTGCCATTTTGTCAAAAGCTTTTTCTGAGTCTTTTGAAATAATCATATGTTTTTTGTTTTTGTTTTTGTTACTGAAATAGTCAATTATGTTTATAGTTTTCCTAATAATGGGACAGCCCTACATTCTAGGCATAAATCCAACTTGGTCGTAGAGTATGATCTTTGTGATATATTGTTGGAATCTCCTTGTTAATAATTTATTTTTATTTTTGCATCAACATTCATTAGAAAAATTGATCTATAGTTTTCTTTCTCTGCTTTGGCTCTTCCTAGTTTAGGTATCGATGCCATATTTATGTCATAGAAGGAATTTGGTAAGACTTCTACTTTACCTATTTTTTCAGTTTATGTAATATTGGAATTGATTGTTCTTTTAAATGTTTGGTAGAATTTGCAGCTAGGTGTCAGACTGATAAGCCTGGAGTCAGGAAGACTTATCTTCATGAATTCAAATCTGGCTTACTAGTTATGTGACCCTCAGCAAGTCACTTAACTCTGTTTGCCTCAGTTTCCTCATCTGTAAAATGAGCTGGAGAAGGAAATTGCAAACCACTCCAATATCTTTGCCAGGAAAACCCAAATGGGGCCATGAAGAGTCATGACTGAAAAACAACTGAACAACAACAAGAATTTGCTTGTGAATCCACCTGGTCTTGGAGTTTTTTTCTTTAGCGAGCTCATTTATAGCTTGTAGAATTTTGTTTTCTAATACAGGATTATTTAAATATTCTATTTTCTATTTTGTTAATCTGGTCAATTTGTATTTTTGTAACTATGCAAAATAATTCCTAATAATTGCTTTAATTTCATCTTCATTGGTTGTGAATTCACCTTTTTCATTTTTTATACTGGTAATTTGGTTTTATTCTTTCATTTTAAAAGCAAATTAGTTGATCATTTCTCTTTTTTTCTCAAAAAAACCCCCAGCTCCTAGTTTTATTTATTAGTTCAATGGTGTTTTTTTTTTAAACCTTTTAATTCTTATTAATTCCTCCTTTAA
Organism: Phascolarctos cinereus; assembly: GCF_003287225.1. Lineage (NCBI taxonomy): Eukaryota > Metazoa > Chordata > Mammalia > Diprotodontia > Phascolarctidae > Phascolarctos > Phascolarctos cinereus. The sequence continues at coordinate 72,453,176 of NW_027556291.1, read as the reverse complement.
TTTTTAGAATTTCTATTTTGGCATTTGATTGAGAGTTTTTAACTTCTTGTTTTTCCAGGTTTTTTTTTAAGTGAATGCCTAATTGTTTATCTGTTCTTCCTTTCTTTTCTTGATGTAAGCTTTTAAAGATATAAATTTTGTAGGTGACTTCATTCCATTCACATCCACTGTTATGATTGCTAACTTTGCATTTCCTTCCATCATATTTTCTTATGCTTAGCTTTCTCTTTTTTACACTCTCCCCCCCCTCAAGAATCTGTTTGCTTCCGACCACTATATCCCCTTATTCCGCACCCCATTTCCCTTTTCTCCTTTATTACCTTTTCCTCTTACTTTCCTATTGAATAAGATGATTTTCTGTACCCATAATAGTGTGTATATGTATTTTCTTACCTTTTACCAGTTCAGATGTGAAGGAAGTTCAATTTTTTCTTGCTCCCCACCTTTCTCTCCTCCTTTATATAACCTATGGGGTAATTCTGTACCCTATTTATGTTAGATAATTTCCCCCTTTCTTCTCCCTTCCCTCTTTTCCCAGTGCATCCTTTTTCCTTACCCTTCTATTCTTCTTTTGAGGGTATTTCATCATAATAGAATCACACTCAGGCCCTCTGTCTCCCTCTAAGACCCCTGGTGATGACAAAGTTCTGAGGGGTTACATGTAACATTTCTCCATATAAGAATGTAAAAAATTTAACCTTGCTTAGTCCCTTATGATTTCTCACCCATGTCTATCTCTTAATGCTTTTCTTGTAAGGTAATATAGATTTCTATACTCAACTGAGTATGTATGTTTTTTCCTCTTTGGACGAATTATAATGAGAGTAAGGTTCAAGTACCCCACCTCCTCCCACCACCTCCCTCATCTTCTCCACTGTAAAAGCTCTTTCATGCCTCTTTTATGTGAGATAATTTACCTTCCCTTCCCTCTTCTCCAAGTGCATCTGTCTTTCTCACCCCTCAATTTTATGTTTTTTAGCTGTTATCCCATGATATTCAACTCACTCCCATGTCCTCTGTCTACATGTACTTCTTCTAACTGCCCTAATAATGAGAAAGTTCTTATAAATTACGAGAATCATCTTCCCATGTAGGTATGTAAACAGTCTATCCTTATTGAATCCATTATGATTTCTCTTTCCTGTTTACCTTTTTATGCTTCTCTTGAGTCTTGTCTTTGAAAGTCAAATTTTCTATTCAGCTTTGATCTTTTTTACGAGGAATGCTTGAAAGTCCTCTATTTCACTGAATATGTTTCCCCCCTGTAAGATTATACTCAATTTTACTAGGTAGGTAATTCTTGATTGTCATCCTAGCTCCTTTTCCTTCTGGAATATTGTGTTCCAAGCCCTCTGATCCTTTAATGTAGAAAGGGCTAAATCTTTTTTTTTTAAAGGCAACTGGGGTTCAGTGACTTGCCCAGGGTCACACAGCTAGTAAGTGGCAAGTGTTTGGTCTGAGGTCGCATTTGAACTCAGGTCCTCCTGACTTCAGAGCCGGTGCTCTATCCACTGCGCCACCTAGCTGCCCCTGAAACTGCTAAATCTTGACTGTGGCTCCATGATATTTGAACTGTTTCTTTCTGGCTACTTGCAATATTTTCTCCTTGACTAGCACTGGGAGCAAGAACGGATGCCATGTGGCTCCTCTGGTACCCATTACCCAGTCCCAGGGCAGAGAGGAGCAGTCATGATTGTGAGGGAGAAGGACTCTACCTGTCTGAGAGCAAGGAATGAGTTCCAGAACCACAGCTGAACAACTCAGAGCCTAAAAATTAAAGCAAGGACTCTAGCCTTTAGCCCTGAGCATAAGCTTGTAGTGGAATAAACCACGGCAAAATCACGGAGAAGCCAGCAATTCAGTCTCCTTGAACCTATAGAACCTTCCACTTGGCTAACAGTGACTGAATCCAGCAGCAGTCTATGGGAACTCAACCATATACAATCCAACAGACCCAAAGCTGGACCAGGAATTTGCAGAGGACAGGAGGGCAGTCAAGACACCCCTCCCCAAATCACAGCATTTGGAACAAGACCAAATTTCTAGATTTCCTAGAAGATTTAAAGGAAAAGATTTTTCCAAAAGACCTAAAAATAATTTAAAAATCAAATAAGAGTAGGGAGGAAAAATTGGGAAAAGAAAGGAGAGCCAGGCAAGAAAATGATGAAAAGAGAATGAATGGCCTGAGGGCGCTCTCTTTCTGCACTGGTACTCCCTGCCCTGGTGTCCTTACTGTCCCTGTGCACTGGAATGCTCCCTGTGCTCCCATGCTGCTATTGCTGCTTTTAATGCACTGCCATGTGTTGTGCTCTTAGCCAGCCCCCACCCCCACCACCCTTGTCTCTATCTTTCTAAGCTTCCTTAGGCTAGAAAAATGACTCATGGTGATTTTTTTTCTTGGCTTTTCCAATCAGAATTCAGTTTGGTGCATTTTCTAGGTCATTGTGGAAGAGCTAAGCTAAAAATGCTACCTCTCACTCCTCCATCTTGACTCTGCCCCTTCAACTCTATTTGTTTTCACTGGCTGTCCCTCATGCCTGGAATTCTCTACCATCCTGTCTCTGTCTTTTTGTCTTCACTTCTTTAGGCTAAATATTCCCAGTTCCTTCCAGTGATCCCCAGTGATGAAATGATTTTAAGGTCTCTCACCAATCTTAATTCCAAGGTTACCCTACTCTAAAGAAACTCAAAGTTTCTTTGCTCATCAGTCTTCTTCCTAAAATGTGGGACCCAGAACTGAATACAGTACTCCAATATTCTTGCTTTGCTCACAGCATTCTCAGCATCTGAAATATTCCCCCATCCTGTCACACCATCTCCAACTTCGAGATTTTTCCCTATCCTTCAAGTCCTGGCTCCAATTTTCCCTCTTCCATAGAGATTATAAACTCCTAGGTGGCAGGGACAATATCTTATTTATAGACACCCCCCCCAGCTATATCAGTATGGTACATTGTGCATAATAAGAGGTACTTGATAAATGTTCAATTTGCTTACTTGAAGTAGTAATTTCTGTCTGTTTTTCCAAATTAAGGTTAACTGGAAGATGTGTTACAGATTTATTTGTATACGTGAAAAACAGTTCTATGTCTTAAGTCAGTCATGGAATTTCTCTTCAATTTAGATCAATTCAACCAACCTTTAAGTGCTTGTTACATACAAGCCCCTTCTAGGCACTGGGACTACAAAGATAACAACAATGTGGGAATAATATGAGTTAAGGAGTTGTCATTTAATGGAGAATAAACTACATACACAAGTAAGTTTTATATAAGGTGCAATGCAGTAAATCAGTAAATGCAGTAAAAAACAGGGAGAGAGAGAAAGAGATCATTTTCAGTTTAGAGGAATCAAAGAATGCTCCATAGAGATGATGGCTCTTGAGCTGGGCCCTGAAGTAGAAGAAATTTAAAAGGCAAGAGTGAGGATGAGGGGCAGCTAGGTGGCACTGCAGTGGATAGAGCACCAGGTCTGGAGTTGGGAGGACCTGAGTTCAAATCCAATCACAGACACTTACTAGCTGTGTGACTCTGGGCAAATTACTTAATCCCAATTGCCTCAAAAAAAAAAGTGAGGATGAGGTGAATTATAGGCACAGGAAGAATCCATGTAATGCACAGAGGCAGGAGAATCAAAGGTGATACTGAAGACAAGCTACAGTTTGGCTAGAACACAGAATGTGAGATAAGTCTGGAAATGCAGGATGGAAGCAAGAGGGAGTCTGTATTTTATCCTGTGGCCATTAGAGAGCCCTTGAAGGTTTTTCAGCCAGAGGAACAGACCCTTAGAAACTCCCACCCTGCACTGAGCTGACCTGATTGGTGAGTTCAAACTCATATCTAGTCCTTTTTAGGGCCCCTTGCAGCATGTTAATCACATCAGTGCTTTTGGAGAGGGCATGTCAATCAACTGCCCTGTGGCTTCACTCACCATCCCTGGGCCTCCCTTGATTAAAAAAAAAAATTCCTTCCTTGGTCATCTGCCCCAATTCCATTTTGTGTTGTCTCTTCACATTGCAGGGATTTTTAACTTTCTTTTGTGGCATGGAACTCTCTGGCAGTCTGGTGACGTCTTGGACCTTTTCTCAGAAAAAATGGTTTGAAATGCAGAAACTAAAGTACTAAAGGATGACAAAAGAAACCAATTATTGAAATAAAGATGTCATTTTTTCCCTTCCAAATTCATGGGCCCCTTGAACTCTATCCACAAGCCCAGATTAAGAATTCCTGCCCTATTGGAATGGAAATTCTTTGTGAGAAGGAACTGTCTCACTTTTGTCTTTGCTAAGTGCCCAGCACTTAACCCAGTGTCTGGTGGTTAATTCTTAATGCTTCTCCTTTTGTTATCATCGTCTTTGTTCAGTCCTGTCTGACTCTTTGTGACCCCGTGGACCAACTATCCTTGGGGTTTTCTTGGAAAAGAAACTGGAATGGTTCGCCATTTCCTTCTCTAGTTTTATGCTGGCAGGGTTTTAAGTAACTTGCCCCTGGTCACACAGCTAGTAAATGTCTGAAGTCAAATTTGAACTCTGGTCTTTCTGATTTCAGATCCAGTGCTCTATCCATTGAGCCATCTATCTGCTCTTTTCCCTTCATAATCAATAGGATATTCAGAACAATTCTGCTGTCACCTTTAGAGACTGCTTTTCCATTCTTTCCCACTGCTCCTAATTATCTATCTGGGAATCATTTGATAGACAGATGTGTCACTCAGAGCTAATACTATGGTTACAGCATTTCATTCATGAACACTCAGGAAAGCAAGCTGCTGATGGTCTCCCATTAATGATAAGTGGCTAATTTATCAGCCTGTCAGTGCATCAATTATAATTTCTAGAACCATTTTGGTCCTCCAGCCAATATATGGAATGAAGATCAAAATAGGATTATACGCTAAACTAGAGACCTTCATTATTTACAAGCATTGCAAGTCATCTCAAATTCTCTGCATGAACATTATACAGCTGGTTAACTATTACCTTCCTTACATCACTATTCATTAGAACCAATTAATTCAGGAGTTAACCTAGAGTAAGTTGAAGAGCTTAAATAAATTTTAACTATTTAAACGATAAAGGGAATCTACATGCTTTTATAAGCCTGCCTTCAGTTGCCAATATAAGTCTATTATATAGTCATTAGCCAGAGATCAGACTCTTGAAATTGTGCTAGAAAAAGCCTATAGCTTCTCTTTGGTCTGTGTCAGCTAAAGTCAGTTACCTATAGCTTGTAATATTGCTCCACTTTATATGAATAAGCCCATCACAGCAGCCAGATCTTTAGCCCTAATCCCAGTTCCAACATTACATATGAATCACACTCCCTGTCTCCTCAATGCTGTTCAAATCCTTTCCCAACCATTGATGACATAGTGTTATATCTTCCAAAGTATAATGCCCCCAAACTTGGTCACATATAGGACACAAACATAAAAGTCAACCTTAAACAATTAAAACGTCAAACCTAAAAACAAAACCACATTTTCAATAATGTGAATTGAAGTGAATTAATCTCCAAATTACTTCTATAGATAAACTGCTCCAAGCATGAGCCACCAGTTCGGCTATTATTTCACATTGCTTGCCTTCAAAAATAAAATCTAGATATCAATGTTAATCCAAGCCAGAACTGACACATATAGGACTATGTGTATAACCTGGACAGAACATGCTTCTGTGATTTCTCCCCAAGGGAGCACAGTCTCCCTACCTTATCTGGAGGTCTTCTCCATAGACATAATATATAACTGACTGCCTTATTAGGACTACTCTCTTCATTTCTCACCTGGCTGCCCTACTTTTGGGCTTGACCTCTCCCCCAGTCCCAAGGAAGCTCATTATTGGGATAACATCATCATCCTGCAAGATCTCATTAACCTTGGGACTCCAACTTATCACCACTCTCAGTACCTCTGGTTGGAGGGTGGGGCCACAAACTCCAAAGCTCCATTTAAGAAGGGAGTCCAGTTCAGAACATCTTCAAATTTCTCCCCAGATGTACTATTTTCCACCATGTCCCTGGAGAACTTCCCCTGGAACTCCTTCTTCATCTGCTTTTCAGCTTCTGCATTAGATTAGAAGATTCTTGGGGACAGAGACTTTCTTATTTTTTTCTTTTTAAGTTTAATAGTATTTTATGGTTTTCCCCAGTTACATGTCAAGAAAATTTTTAGCATTCATTTTTACAAGATTTTGAGTTCCAAATTTTTCTCCCTCCCTCCCTGTCCTCCCCTCTTCTGAAAATGGTAGTTTGATACAGTTTACACATGTGCTATCATGTAAAAAAAATATTTCCATATTAGTCACAGTTGTGATGGTCTCCCCTTGGTGATAAGTGGCTGATTTATCAGCCTGTCAATGTATCAATTATAATTTCTAGAACAATTTTGGTCCTCTAGCCAATGCGTGTAACCAAGATCAAAACAGGATTACATGCCAATAGTTGAAAGAAGAAACAGATCAAAAAGAAAACAACCCACAAGAAAGAATGAAGTGAAATGAAAAAAAATATGCTTTGATTTGCATTCAGAGTTCATTGATTCTTTATCTGGATGTGGATAGCATTTTCCTTCGTAAGTACTTTGTACTTGGCTTGGATCTTTGCATTGCTGAGAAGAGCTGAGTCATTTATAGTTGATCATCACACAATGTTGCTGATGCTGTGTACATTTTTTTCCTGGTTCTGCTCACTGCACTTTGTACCAGTTCATACAAGTCTTTCCAGGATTTTTTTTAATATAAAAATTTATTTATTTTTAGTTTTCAACATTTACTTCCACAAGATTTTGAATTCCATATTTTCACCCCATCTTGCCCTCCCCCCACCCCAAGATGGCATACATTCTGAATACTTCTTCCCCTAGTCTGCCCTCCCTTCTATCTCTCTCCCCCCTTCTCTTATCCCCTTCCCCTTCTATTTTCTTGTAGGGCAGGATAGATTTCTGTGCCTCATTTCCTGTATTTCTTATTTCCCAGTTGCATGTGGAAACATTTTTTTTAAACATGTATTTTTAAAACTTTGAGTTCCAAAGTTTCTCCCTTCCTCCCACCCCATCCACCCTCATTGAAAAGGCAAGCAAGTCAATCCAGGCCATACATGTGCAGTTATACAAAACACTTCCATAGTAGACATGTTGTGAAAAGCTAACTCTATTTCCCTTAATCCTATCCTGCCCCCCCCCATTTATTCTATTCTTTCTTTGACCCTGTCCCTCCTCAGAAGTCCTTCCTTCTGATTACCCCTTTCCCAATCTGCCCCTCTTTCTATCATCTCCCTGCTCTCTTGTCCTCTTCCTCCCCTATTTTCCTGTAGGGTAAGATAGATTTCCATACCCAATTGAGTGTGCATGTTATTCCCTCCTTAAGTCAAATCCTATGAGAATAAGATTCCCTTATTTCCTCTCACCTTCTCCTGTTTCCCCTCCACTGTAAGAACCTTTTCTTGTCTGTTTTGTGCAAGATATCATACCCCATTCTACCTCTCCTTTTCTCCTTCTCCTAGTATAATCCCCTCTCACCCCTTAATTTTATTCTTCAGATATCACCCCTTCATCTTCAATTCACCCTGTGCCCTCTATGTATGTATGTATGTATGTATGTATCTATCTATCTATCTATCTATCTATCTATCTATCCATATAATTTTTCCCCTCCCACTACCCTAATACTGACAAAGGTCTCATAAGTTATAAATATCATGTTTCCATGCAGGAATGTAAACAGTTCAGCCTTAATAAGTCTCTTATGATTTCTCTTTCCTGTTTACCTCTTCATGTTCCACTTGAGTCTTGTATTTGAAAGTCAAATTTTCTATTCAGCTCTGGTCTTTTCATCAGGAATGCTTGAAAGTCCTCTATTTCACTGAATGACCATTTTTTTCCCCTGAAGGACTATATTCAGTCTTGCTGGGTAGGTGATTCTTGGTTGTAATCCTATTTCCTTTGCCCTCCGGAATATTATATTCCATGCCCTCCAGTCCTTTAATGTAGAAGCTGCTAAATCTTGTGTTATCCTGATTGTGTTTCCACCATATTTGAATTGTTTCTTTCTGGCTGCTTGCAATATTTTCTCCTTGACCTGGGAACTCTGGAATTTGGCTACAATATTCCTAGGAGTTTTCTTTTGGGAATCTCTTTCAGGGGGAGATTGATGGATTCTTTCAATAATTTTAAAATTCTCCTGGATCTATTTTTCCAAATGAGATATTTCACATTGTTTTCTAATTTTTCATTCTTTTGGATTTGTCCTACTGTGTTGTGATTTCTCATAAAGTCACTATCTTCTAGTTGCTCTATTCTAATTTTTAAGGAAGTATTTTCTGCAGTAAGCTTTTGGACTTCCTCTTCCATTTGGCCAATTTTTCTTTTTAGAGCATTCTTCTCCTCATTGGCTTTTTGGACCTCTTTTGCCATTTGGGTTAGGCTATTTTTTAAGGTGTTATTTTCTTTAGTATTTTTTTTTGGGTCTCCTTTAGCAAGCTGTTGACTTGTTTTTCATGATTTTCTTGCATCACTTTCATTTCTCTTCCCAGTTTTTCCTCTACTTCTCTTACTTGCTTCTCAAAATCCCTCTTGAGCTCTTCCAAGGCCTGGAACGGATTCATATTTTTCTTGGAGACTTTGGATGTGGGAGCTTTGACTTTGTTGTCTTCTTCTGGTTGTATGTTTTGATTTTCTTTGTCACCAAAGTAAGATAATATAGTCTGACTCTTTTTGTGAGGTTTGCTCATGATCCCAGCCAACTACTTGAGTTTTAAACTCTTTGTTAAGGTAAGAGTCTGCTTCCAATGTGGAGAATGTACTGTCCCAAGCTTTAGGGGTTTGTGCAGCTGTTTTCAGATATACTTGCAGGGACCTGTAAATTTTCAGTTCTTGCATGGTGGTAGGATAAGGGTCGAGGTGTTTACTCTTTTCCTGGCCTGAGCTCTGGCCACAAGCAGTCTTTTCTGTCTCGGAACTGTGAGGAAGATTTCCTCTTCACAGCCACTAGAAGCTCCACCATGCCAACACTCCTCCTCACCCCAGGACCTCCTCCCAGAACTGTGACCCAGATCCAAGCACAGGCAAAGCAAGAGATTCCTGCCTCAGCACCAGCAAAGAGATCCCTGCAGTCCCCCTCTGATCAGCCACCCGATTCCCCCTCAGTCTGTGGGCCGGAAGCTCAGGACACAGCCACCACCCCAGCACCCATGCTCTGTGCTCTGGAACTGGCTCTGACCTAGCTCTTCTCTCACCGCAAAAACAGACATTTCCCACTGACCTTCTAAATTGTCTTTAGCGTTCGTGGATTGAGGAGTCTGGAAGCCACCACAGCTGCCTGTGATTCAGTCCTCTGAGGCCTGCTCTAGGTTCGCTGCAGCCTGCACGCCTACACCGAACTGCATGCCTCTCCCAACCCGGTGCGATATGCCTTTCTGATCAACCATCCAGGCTGTCTTGGGCTGGAAATTTGTTTTACTCTGTCTTTTTGTGGGTTCTGCTGCTTTAGCGTTTGTTTAGGGCCATTTTTTTGGTGGGTATTTGGAGGTGTTTGGGGGAGAGCTCAAGCAAGTCACTGTTTTCACGCTGCCATCTTGGCTCTGCCCCCTTTCCAGGATTTTCTGAAATCTGCCTGCTCATTATTTCTTATTGCACAATAGTATTCCATTACATTCATATAACACAGCTTGTTCAGCCATTCTGCAATTGATGGGCAGCCCCTCAGTTTCCAATATTTTGCCACCACAAAAAGGGCTGCTATAAATATTTTTTGTACATGTAGGCCCTTTTCCCTTTTTTTTATAATCTCTTTGAGGTACAGACCTAGTAGTGGTATTGCTGATTCAAAGGGTATGCAGTTTGGTTGCCCTTTGGACATAGTTCCAAATTGCTCTCCAGAATGGTTGGAACAGTTCACAACTCCACCAACAGTGCATCAGTGTCCCAGTTTTTCCACATCCTCTCCAGCATTTATCATTTTCCTTTTTTTGTCTTATTAGCCAATCTTATAGGTGTAAGGTGACATCTCAGAGTTATTTTTAAATTTACATTTCTCTAATCAAAAGTGATTTAGAGTACTTCTTTATATGCCTATAGATAGCTTTGATTTTTTCATCTGCTTGTTCATATCATTTGACCATTTATCAATTGGAGAATGGTTTGTATTCTTATAAATTTGACTCAGTTCTCTATATATTTTAGAGGTACTTTATCAGAGATACTTGCTGTAAAGAATGTTTCCCAGCTTTCTGCTTTCCTTCTAATCTTGGTTGTGTTGGTTTTGTTTGTAGAAAAGCTTTTTAATCTAATATAACCAAAATCATCTCTTTTACGTTTTGTAATGTTCTCTATCTCTTGTTTGGTCATGAATTCTTCACCTCCCCATAGATTTGACAGGTAGACCATTCCTTACTATTCCAATTTGCTTAATGTGTCACACTTTATGTCTAACTCATGCCCCCATTTTGACCTTATCTTGGTATATTGTGAAATGTTTGTGTATACCTAGTTTGTGTCCTATTGTTTTCCAGTTTCCCCAGCAGTTTTTGTCAAATACTAAATTCTTATCCCAAAACCTGGGATCTTTGAGTTTATCAAACATTAAGTTACTATGGTCATTGACTGCTGTGTCTTGTATACCTAATCTATTTCCCTGATCCACCACTCTGTTTCTTAGCCAGTACCAGATAGTTTTGATGATTGCTGCTTTATAATATAGTTTGAGATCTGATATTGCTAGGCCACCTTCCTTTGTATTTTTTTCTTCATTAATTCCCTTGATATTCTTAACCTTTTTGTTGTTATTTTTTCTAGCTCTGTAAAATCATTTTTTGGTAGTTTGATTGGTATGGCATTGAACAAGTCAATTAACTTAGATAGAATTGTCATTTTTATTATATTAGCTCAGCCTACCCATGAGCAATCGATATTTTTCCAATTGTTTAAATCTGACTTTATTTGTGTGAAAAATGTTTTGTAATTGTGTTCATATAGTTCCTGGGTTTGTCTTGGCAGGTAGAATCCTAAGTATTTTATATTGTTTACAGTTATTTTAACTGGAATTTCTCTTTCTATCTCTTGATGCTGGGCTTTATTGATCATATAAAGAAATGCTAATGATTTTTGTGGGTTTATCTTATATCCTGCAACTTTGCTGAAGTTGTTATTTCAAGTAATATTTTAGTTGATGCTCTAGGGTTCTCTAAGAATGATAGTTTTGTTTCCTCATTGCCTATTCTAATTCCTTCAATTTCTTTTCTTCTCTTGAGATTGTCTTTATTTTTTTTTGTATCTCCAGTACTTAGCAGGGTGCCTAGCACATTGTAGGTACATAATAAATGTTTCTTGACTGACTGACCTGGGAGATCTGCCATCTTCAGTCATCTGGAAGTTGGACTGTCCTATGTTATGCCTCACTTTCCTCATCAAATGATCTTTTTTGAGAGTTGTGACACTGCTGAATTTGCCCCAGGCACAGTTTTACCTTGTTACTGTTATGAAATTAATGCTATGCCTGCAAAAGTGTGGCCCCATTGTATTTCAACTTACCATCCACAATAAACATCAAGAATGCTTTGGAAAAAAATAACTAATATGGATTAGTTATTATAATTAATGTTTCCAACTAATAACACCAACTAGCTATATTCCCAAATAACAGAGTGGATCCAGTTTGATTCATTTTTTCCTCCTCATCTATGATTTCATTGACATGGATAATGTCCAGTATATGAACCCTTTCCACTTATGCAGATCTACAACTTCTCAGTAATTTCTAGTCTTAGTTGTCTGGGACATTAAGAGAAGTGATTTGTCCGTGATCACAGACAGTAAGGGTTGAAGGCAGGCTTTGAAGCTAGGTGTTCCCAACTCAAAAAGCAGATGTCTACCCACTATGTCATACTGTCTATCAATAGAGTTCTACCAAGTGCACTTATCCCTCCATTTACATCTTGAGATTTATTGTATTACCTGCAAATTAACATCAATGATCCCTAATATACCAAGTAAAACCATATGTTCACAGGAGGGTAGTATCACATTTTTCAGACAAATATACAAACTATTTGGTCATCCAGGTGAGATCAGCTACTTCTCCCAGATCCATGGCACAGCACACTTGAATACCATGAGGTACTCCTGTTCTCTTCTGACCCCAGAATGTCAAAACATATTTAACTAGCCAATGCCATTTCTGCAGCTTTTTACTCCTTATGGAGGTCCCTTGCTGGATGCTTCTAGAAGTGGGGGGTCAATGATGCTCTTAGTTTGGTCCCTGTAAAAGGAGAAAGAGCCCTTTCTACTGATATCTCTATGTCACTCAATGTGGGCCAAGCTTCTTTCTTCCAGTTTCTATTTCATAGGCTCCCAGACTTCGAACTGGAAGCCACCTTTGAGGCCATCTGGTTTTGTCTAACCCCTTCATTTCACATGTGAGAAAACTGAGTCCTAGAAAGATTGCATGAGGTGGGGTTGAAATCCAGATGTTCCTGGCTCCAAAGTGGCAACCTTTCTTCTCTACATTTCTCATTTTTTTTTTCTTTTTAGGCAATTGGGGTTAAGTGACTTGCCCAGGGTCACACAGCTAGTAAGTGTCAAGTGTTTGGTCCGAGGCTGGATTTGAACTCAGGTCCTCCTGACTTCAGGGCTGGTGCTCTATCCACTGTGCCACCTAGCTGCCCCTTCTCTACATTTCTGAGATTCTCTTTTCATGCCCAGGGTATCTCCAGCTACTTACTCTTTCTTTTGGTTAGCTTTTGACTGAGTTCAGGTCTACTGCTATACTGATCCAAACTCTTATTCGGTTTTCTGAATATCCAATCATTTGCAAATTTCTTGCTGCTAAGTGAATGCTTTTGTCTCTGTGTTGATTTCATAGCTGCTTTTCAAAATTGGGAAAATAGGGAAAAAGTGCCGATCTCAGGCCAATAGGTTCAAGGATAACTTTGTGGGGTTTTTTTTAAGGCATTTGGGGTTAAGTGACTTGCCTAGTGTCACACAGCTAGTAAATGTCTGAGGCCAGATTTGAACTCAGTAAAATGAGTCTTCCTGACTCCAGGTCTGGTACTCTATCCACTGCTCCACTTAGCTGCCACTTAGCAGTGGTAGCACTTGGTTAAAGGGTATGCACACTTTACTAAGTTTAGGGGTGTAAAGTGGGTCCAGAATGGCTGGATGAATTCACAGCTCCACCAATAGACATTTTGAATAACTTTGCCAACCTCATGGGTAAAACCTAGAGTTTCTTTAATTTGTATTTATCTATTAGTTTTTTGGAACATTTTTTCCCCATATGACTATAGATAACATTGATATTTTCCGTTCCTGTTCATGCCCTTTGACCCTCTATCAGTTAAGGAATGGTTCTTATTCTTATAAATTTGAATTGCTTCTTGGAATATCTTGGATATGAGACCCTTATCAGAGACACTTGCTGCAAAGATTTTTTTTTCCCCACTTAACTGTTTGCTTTCCAAAGTTAGCTGCATTGGATTTGTTTGTGTAGCAGCTTTTTAATTCTTATGTAATAAAAATTGTCAACTTTATCTTCCATGATCCTCCCCATCCCTTGCTTGATCATAAATTCTTTTCTTATCTATAGATCTTACAGGTAATTTCTTCCTTGTTCCTCTAATTTGTTTATGATGTGACCTTTTATTCTAGGTCATGCATTTATTGTAAGCTTATCATGGTATATGATTAACATTGTTATGAACCTAATTTATGCCAGACTTCTATACAGTTTTTACATAAATTTTTGTCAAATAGTGAGTTCTTCTCCTGGTAATTGGGAGCTTTGGGTTTATTAAATATTACTTGAATAGTTCTGTTTGGTTCTGTACCTAATCTGTTCCAGCGATCAACCTTTTTATTTTTTTTTAGTTGTTCAGTGATGTCCAACTCTTCATAACCCCACCTGAGGTTTTCTTGGCAAAGATACTGCAAGTGTTTGCCATTTCTTTTTCCAGCTCATTTTACAGATGAGGCAAACGGGGTTAAGTCACTTGCCCAGGGTCACATAGCTAGTAAGTGTCTGAGGCCAAGTTTGAACTCAGGTTCTCCTGACTACAGGCCCAGTGCTCTATCCATTACACCCTCTAGCTGTTTTTGTTTTCAAACCACTACCAAATCATTTTGATGATTGCTATTTGTAGTGGTGATTGAGATATATTTTGGTATTGCTTGGCCCCTTTCCTTCCCTCTTTTTTATTATTTCTCTTGAGATTCTTGAACTTTTGTTCCTCCAAATCAATTTTCTTTTTTTGTTTTTCCTGTCTCTATAAAATAATCCATGGTAGGGGTAGCTAGGTGGTGCAGTGGATAGAGCACCAGTCCTGAAGTCAGGAGGACCTGAGTTCAAATCCGGCCTCAGACCAAGCACTTGACATGTACTAGCTGTGTGACCTTGGGCAAGTCACTTAACCCCAATTGCCTCACTAAAAAGAAACCCAAATAAATAAATAAATAAATAAATAAATAAATAAATAAATAAATAAATGAAATTTAAAAATCCATGGTAGTTTGATTGGTCAGGTACTAAATAAGTAAATTAATTTAGGTGCATTGTAATATTTACTATATTGGTGTGGCTTACCCATTAGCAATGAATATTTCTCTAATTATTTAGGTCTGTATTTTTTGTAAATACTATTTTGTCGTTGTATTTATAGAGTTTCTGTGTATATCTTAGAAGGTAGACTCCAAAGAATTTTATACGATCTGTAGTTATTTTAGATGGAATCTCTCTATTTTTTCCTGTTGGATTTTGTTGGTATTATAAAGAAATACTAATGGTTTATATGAATTTATTTTATATCCTAAATTTTTGTGGAAGTTGTTTATTGTTTCAATTATTTTTTTTTAGTTAACTCTCTGGGGTTTTTTAAGAACACTGTCATATCATCTACAAAAAGGAATGCTTCTGTTTCTCCTTTTTCTATGTTTGTTTCCTCAATTTATTTTTGTTGCCTTATTACTATAGTTAGCCTTTCTAGCACTATACCAAATAGTAGAGGTGACAATGGACATCCTTGATTTAACCTGATCTCATTGGAAAAGCCTCTAGTTTATCACCATTATATGTAATGCTGGCTTTTGGTTTTAGATATATAATATTTAATGGCTAACAGTAATAAAAGCTAACATTTATATAGTGCCTACTATGTACCAGGCACTAGGCTAAAGGCTGTACAGATATTATCTCACAACAATCCTGAGAGATATCCCCATTTCCCCCCTTTTACAGTTAAAGAAACAGAGGCAAAGAGAATTTTAGGGACTTGCACAGAGTTACATAGCTAGTGTCTAAGGCCAGATTTGAACTCAGATCTTCCTGACTTTAGGCCTGGCCCTCTCTCTCCACTGTGCATCCTACCTGTCCCCCTTACCTTAACATGTTAAAGAAAGGTCTGTTTATTCCTTTTTTCTAGTGTTTTTTTTTCCTTTTTAAACAGGAATGGGTATCAGATTTTGTCAGAAGCTTTTTTTGTTCCCCTAGGGGCAGCTAGGTAGTACAGTGAATACAGCACCAGCCCTGGAGTCAGGAGGACCTGAGTTCAAATCCAGCCACTTATTAGCTATGTGACCCTGGGCAAGTCATTTAATCCTGATTGCCAACAACAAAGCCTTTTCTATTGATATGTCATATGATTTTTGTTGTCAATTATTTTTATAGTTTTCCTAATATTAAACCTACCTGCATTTCTGGTATAAATTCAACCCAGTCATAGTATATAATCTTTGTGATATGTGGCAATATATATAATTATAGCAATCTTTATTAAGAATATTGGTTTTCTTTCTCTGTTTTGATTCTCTTTGGTTTAGGTATGAAGACAATGTATTATAGAAGGAGTTTTGTAGTATCCTTTCTTTTACTATTTTTATTAGCATCTTATGTAATATTAAAATTAATTGTTTTTTTTTAATGTTTGATAGAATTTACTTACAAATCTATCTAGTCCTTGATTGTTATCTTCTTTCCTTTGGGAATAAATTTTGGCTTGCTGAATTTCTTTTTCTGAATTTGGGTTGTTGAAATTCTCTGTTTCTTGTAATGTTAATTTTATATTTTGCAAGTCATCATCTATTTCATCTAAGCTGTCAAGTTTCAGTGGCATATAATTGGACAAATATCTCCTTTCTCCTTCCTTGGTTGTTAATTTTCCTTTGTCATTTTAGGCCCATCTTTTTCATACCAATATTCTTCTGGTGATGGTGTACCACAACTGGTCTTTGAAGAACTGAAGCTGAGCTTTATCCAATGAATACTGGGAAGGTGTGGGTTGGGTGAGAGCAAGGCTGCCATACTTTATGCCCAAGGCAAAACAAAAGAGAAACAGGGTAGAAATGTCACCAGAGCAATGTAAGATGGTCACATACTAAGAGGGAGTAATGACCAGTACATAACATTCTGTTGGTTTCCTTGTTATGTCAAGAGAACAGGAAGAAGGCCCCTAGTACACTGAGGTGAGCACCTGTGCCAAACTTATGGGACGATATGGACAACATAAGCCAACAAGAATGGGTTGTGATCAGCAGCATTGGAGAGAATAGTCACATCAGGGAGATCACAAACCCATTGTTGTTTTAGAATATACATGCATACATGTCCTTTTTTGGCTTTATTTTCTATTAGTTCATCCCTCCAAATAAACACAACCTCCAATGAGAAAAAGAAAGAAAGAGAAGACAAAAAAAAGACAAGAAAAGAAAAGAAAAAGAAGAATAAGGCCTTCTCTATATGCATAGGCTGGAAAAATGAATTCCCACATTGGTCATGCCTGAAAATGCATTTTAAGTTCATCACCTCTCTGGCAGGAGTTGAGTGGCATGTTTCATCTCCACTCCTTTGGAATGATCATTGTGTTGATCAGAATTCTAAAGTCTTGCAAAGTAATTTTTTTTCTATAATGTTGTTGTCATTGTATCAATTGTTCTCCTGGTTGTGCTTACTTTGCTCTGTATCATTTCATGGCGATTTCCCTATTTTCCACTGAAATTGTCCATTTCATCATTTCTTCTGGAACAATAATATTCCATTGTATTTATATAGCAGTTTGTTTAGCCATTTCCCAATAGGAGGACATCCCCTTAGGTTGCAGTTTGGGGCTAGCACAAAAAGAGCTGCTATAAAGAGTTTTACACCTTTAGGTCCTTTTTCTTTTTCTTTGATTTTTTCAGGATTAACCTTAGTTACGGTACATTTGGGTCAAAAGGTATTTGGGGGCATAGTTCTAAATTGCTTTCCACAGTGGCTAGACTCATTCATAAGCTCCACCAACAATTCCAATTCCAGACTCAACTTGAAGTCAAGTCTTCCTGACTTCACAACCAGTACTCTTTCTACTTCTCTCTTGCTCTCCTTTGGACTTTGAGAAGACAGGCCAGTGCACAGCAGAGTGGAACAGTGTTCTGAGGTGGGAAGAGGATCAAGAAATTTGTGTCCCTCAGCAGTTTGCTCCAACCAGGAAAATCTGAAATGACTTATACCAGAAGCACATGCTAGAGGTAGACATGTGGTCACACACCTGTGCCTGACAGGGTTGTTCATAGGCAACATTGGTGAGCCCAGTCTCCTGTGTGAAAGAGGGAGGACTAAATTCCCTGGGCAGCACGATCCCAGAATCTAACCTTCAAACTGGAGAAAGGAGCTTTCTTGGGTAGCATTTACTTTGGGCAGCAGCCATGTTGCCTCATTGTTAAACTCAAGTTTGAGAGTTTCCAAATTTTCATTCTTTCTCTGGAGAGAGAGAAGGGAATTTCCTGATGCTGTATGCTCTTTGGAGAAAGAAGAAGACTATCTGCATCCTTCCTGTACACTATCCTACTTGGAAAACAAAGCCAGTGAGTTACCCAGAAAATGCAGGTCAATGAAGAAGGAAATTGCTTGTTCAGCAGCCCCCAAACTGTGGTTACTTTCTGGGGAAGTCTAAACCACAGAGTGGTACTACAAGTCTTCACGAGACTATATAGTACTCTGTATGTTAGAGTATTAACCAGACAGCAGCTCCCTGTTCAGCTCCCTTATGAAAGAGTGTTTTACAAGTCTCCATATCTGTTTATGTCCTCTGAGTCTTGTGAGTACTTTGCATTGTGTGCATTTGAGGTTGGGTGAAATAACGGCTGCTGGGAACCATATAGCCCATATTTGGGGAAACCAAATGTGCTAATATTCCCCATAATGCCATACTCTGAGGATATGGAGAGATTTTTCTGGAGTAATTCCAGGTAGAATTAACAAGACAATACTTGAAAATGACCCCTTTGGGAATGCCACACCCGTGTAGTTTTGGGGAGCTTCTGAACAAGTTTCTCCTTCCTATTTGATCTCCAGTGTCTAAGCAACTCTGTGGCTTTACTCTCCAAGGAGGGTGCTATGTAGAAACTATGGAAAATGATCCTCTTCCTTCTCCAAGGAGAGAATCACTGTATTAGGAAATCTCTTTCTCTCTCTAGAAGCTCCTAACTTGGGACCTTTCAAATTTAGGATTACCCATAAGGCAACCTCAAGATAATTTGCCAACTCTCTGGTACAATTTTCACAAGTACATGCATTCAAACAGATGAAAGTTTCTGGAGACAAGAAAGGATATTAGCTCACATCCAGGGATTCCACAGCACACCAAGAAAATTTCAAATACTCATTTCCTTCAGGGAAATTCTCTCAAACATCATCCAAGCCGAGATTTAATTTAGTTACCTTTCCCTGGGCTGACTGTGACTACCTATCCAAGACTTTCTCTCCTCACTCTATCGCAGTATTTGTGGAGTTGGTGAGTGGGGAGGAGAGGCAGGGCAGGGAATAATTAGGCTCCTTCCTCTAGTTTGGGGGGAGGGGTCAAAAAACTGAGATGCCCGGCAGGCGCACACTTAGCAATATTAAATTGGGAAGCTTTGCTTGCTTCCTCTTGGCGTTCCTCTGCAGCCAAGTTGAGCTGTACTTAAAACACTTTAGCCACTGTTAAAAACAAAAAAATCCATGGCTGAGTCTGGAGCTCCCCTTTATTTGCCATCCATTTCTCCCCTCAAGCACACAGTCCATCAGCTCATGCCTCACCTTCGCCCCTCTGACTAATGCCTCTGACAGACACATGTGAACACACACACACACACACACACACACACACACACACACACAGAGCTGTCCCAAGCTATGTGGTCAGATATATCTCTTTCCCTTTGGAGACCACCTTCTAAGTAAAGTCACTATTCCTTGAGATACCATCCTTTGTTGTGAAATAAATCATTCTGTTTTTAGATCTCAAGGAACAGCAATTACCTGAACACTCCTTAAGAATTTATTAATGATACTAGCTGTGTGACCCAACAGCCTAACCGAGAAAAGAAATTATTAATGAACAGAAAAACCATTTATGTGACTCATCAAAAGGATACAAGGAATTCATGTGCCCATTGGCTCTACTGGCCATATCCAATTCTCTGTCAATTAATTCTCTGTCTATTCTGGTCCCTGAGGGGCAAAGTGACATATATGATAGTTTCAGGTAACCCTAGCCCTTCCCAGTATTCCAGGCTAGATCTGAGCAGCCCTAAATGTTAAGGGTGACCCTGTTTTATATTTGGGAGTCACTGGAGCCTTCAAACATACCAACAAACCCCAGGGATTTTTGGAATATACTGAGAATGAGAAAACTCTATGTGAATGTGTCCAGAAATTGCTAATACTCCTTTGGTATGTGGATGGGTGTTGAGGGCCTGTCCTCATGAAATGATCAGTCACCCAAACTGTTTCTATCTCCCTGTGTCCTATTCCTAAGGGAAGTATCTCATCCTGTTGACACTGCATCAGCAGGTAGGAAGCTACCATGTGACCTATAAGTATTCCTAATTAAGAGCCTATTTTCCAGCAGCCTCTCCTTGTACCAGCCTTCTCCTGAAGGTTCCAAGTAGCAAAATATATGCTGACTTATTTTTCAGAAGCTTGTCAAGTTAAACATTTTTAAGCTTTTATCCTTCATGAAAGATGCAGTCATCTTCCTAAGCATCAGTTTGTGTAGACACCTCATGAGCACCACTAGGTGAAATAACCAAGGGCCCCAGGGAATTATTGTTTGTCATCCGCCTTTGGGGGCACACCAAACCCCCCCCACACACACACCAACTTCTTTATTCACCTCATTGAGGAGAACCTGTGATTGTCCTTCACTTTAGCTGAAATGTCTTTATTTCTTTTCATTTCATTTGTAGTAATAATGTCAATATGGATATGGTTCAATTCTTCCAGTAGCGTACCAACTCATTAGTCATTGGACAAAATTTCATATTTAGGGTGCCAACAGTTAAATTAATATTTGCAGATGTCCCAAAAACTGTGTGATTCTTAACACCCTCTGACCTCTTGCTTCAGTCCACCATCAACACTGCAGAAGCGGAGGAGGAAT
Source organism: Phascolarctos cinereus (assembly GCF_003287225.1). NCBI lineage: Eukaryota > Metazoa > Chordata > Mammalia > Diprotodontia > Phascolarctidae > Phascolarctos > Phascolarctos cinereus. The sequence goes on along the minus strand of NW_027556291.1, from coordinate 72,432,798 downwards.
GTACAGGACTAAAGGCTATTTTGTATTTTTATCTGTTTAGTGGGTCCCCATGGCTAAAGTATTTGTCTCCTACTAGTTCAGCTTCTGGTGATGAGCTTCTCCATATTTAGCTAAGCTGGTCTTTGGAGAGTGGACACAATTTGTCACCAGTGCCATACTCAAAGTCTTTTCAGTTTATTAGAACCAACAGAGTTTATGTTCTCCTGGTGCTTCAAGTGTCTCAGGTCCCTGCCACACAGTGATAAGGCACTAGAGGAGGACTTTTGCAGGCATTATAAGATATTTCAGCACTCAAAGGTATCTGCAATCTCATCTATTTGGGCACTTTCTCCAACAATGCTTCTGTGACTCTGGTTCATGTTTTCCCTTAAGTTCAGCACAAGTAGTTCTTCTAATGTATTGGAGGTCTTCCTCATGTTCTCTTGATACAACAAGGATACCAATAGAGTACGCAGCATGTTCATAGGTTGAATCCTGGGATAAACACACTGTCTTTTGTAGTATTTGTCCAAATTATATGTAGTAATGGATAAAAATAGGCATTCTTTACTCACTTGGTTTTTATACATAGACTGAATTCTTTTGAGTGATTACAAATGTCATTTAACAGGCTTTGAAATTATCTATGGCATGTTACTATCAGTATAATGTCATTAGTAAATAGGAGGAAGATCTTCTCATCTGTAGAGAATTCTTCCTCAACTTGTACTTTATGAGCAATCTCCTCAATGCCAATGGTGAACACATTGCACCTCTTGGCATGCGCATCTCCCTTTTTGATATCTTATTTTATATTAATGGCCACAATGTACTGATACTAAATAACACATGCAGGAGGAATTCTACCATATATTGAAAGAATAATTAATCCTAATGTTATGTAAATTGTTTGAAGAAATAGAAAAAGAAAGATTCTTATCAAATTCCCTTTGTGATATAAATAGGAGATCTTGATACCTGATCAAGAGAGACAAATCAAAGAAAGAATTCTATAGAGCTGTTCCCCTAATGAATATCATCAACACAAAGTTTTTTTAAAAAAATTTAGTAAGGAGGTTACAACAATACATGAAAAGATTGTATATTATGACAAAGTAGGGTTTACACCAGGAATGCGGAATTGACTCAGTATTAGGAAAACTGTCAATATAAAAACACTCACAATTGTATGATTATATCAATAAATGCAGAAAAAGCTTTTGACAAAACGCAACTTTCATTCATATTAACAACATTAAAAAGCTTAGGAATGAATGAACCTTTCCTTTATTTGGCAAATATGATTTATCTAAAACCAAGAGCTAGCATTATACATAATGGAGACAAACTGAATGCCTTTACAATAAAGATCAAGGGTAAAGCAAGGATGTCTATTATCATCACTATTATTTAGTATAATGTTAGAAATGCTATCTATAGTGATGAAGACAAGAAAAAGAAATCTAGGAAATAAGGGTAAACAAAGAAAAATACTGGGTTTTGCATATAACACCATGGTCTACATAGAGAACCCTAGAAAGTTATTAAAACAATAACTTCAGCAAAACATCAGTATATAAAATAAATCCACACCTTTCTATATATTACCAACAAAAGGTTGAGATAGATCTCTTCTCAGGAAAAGATAAAAAGAAATTTCATTTAAAATAATTATTGGGCATATAAAATATTCAAGTCCATCTACCAACTCACACATAGTAACTACAAAACACTCTATGAAAATAAAGACACCTAAATAAGTGAAGAGATATTAATGGCACATTGTTGGGCCATGTCAATATAATTAAAATGACGGGACTACAACAATATCAATTCAATTATTCAGTGCCATTCCTATAGAGCTAGAAAAAAATAACCAAATTTATTTGAAGGAATAAAAGGTCAAGATTCTCAAGGGAAATAAAGGGGAAAAAAAGAAGGAAAGGGACCCAGCAGTGCCAAATCTTAAAGTACACTACAGTACTCATGAAAATTATTGGATAATGATAAAAAATAAGAGGTTAATCATTGGAACAGATCAGATACACAACATATAGAATCAGACCAACATAGTAGTTTAGTGTTCAATAAGCCCAAATAAATCTTCTAAAGTAATAATTCATTATTTAGCAAAAAATGCTATGAAAACTAAAAAATGGTCTGGCAGAAATTAAGTCTAGATCAGGAGTTCTTAACTTCCATTCCCGTATAGATTTTAATGGGCAATGTATTTGGATGGGGAAAATAACATCTTTATTTTCACTAACCTCTAACTGAAATTTAGTATATACTTCAATTATTTTAAACAGTTGCACTCAGAAGAGATCCATAGGTTTCACCAGACTGGCAAAGGGGCCCATGACACAAAACACATTAAGAACCCTTGTTTTGGGTTAACAACTTATAGAAGATAAAATACACAATTTTGATTGCATAAAACTGTGCAGGTTTTGCACAAACAAAATCAGACAGCTAACATTAGGAGGGAAACCAGTAACTGAGGAAAAAAATCTTTGCAGAAAAGTGTGATACCCAAGTTATATATGAAGCTGATTCAGATACATAAGAATAATGGTTATTTCCCAGTTTATGAATGGTGAAACAATAGGATGTTAACAAGCAATTCTCAAAGGAAAAATATAAATGATCAACAGCCATATATGAAAGAATGTTCCAAATCACTAATAATTATAGAAATTAAAATTAAAACTGATGTTCTAACTCATACCTATCAAATTGGCAAAGATACCAAGAAAGAAAAGTGACAGTTTGTTGGACTGTGGGAAGAGAGAGGCACACTGGTACACTATTCATAGAGCTATGAATTGTTCTAGCCATTCTGGAAAGCAGCTTGTAACCATGTTCCAAAGTCACTAAAGGGCATACCCTTTAACCCAGTGATACTAATACTAGACTTAAAAGATCAAATAAAGGATAAAAAGAGACATATCTACAAAAATATTTATAGAAATGTTTTTTGTCACTGCAAAGAAATGGACCCAAAGGGTGCCTTCAGTTTGGGAATTGCTGAACAAGTTATGGTATGTGGATTTAATTCAGCAGTGTATTGGTAAATATTTTAAAAAAAAAACAACCCTCTGCAAAAATGCATACATGATACATTTAAATTTAATCTGCATTATTAACATTTTCCCCATCCTTTTCTTAAGTGTAGACAACAACAATAACAACAACTACTACAAAAATCAAGTTCTGATTCATAGCATTCACCAATTTCTGAGGTATAACAGTTGGCTCTCCAGGAGATACAAACTGACCTCAGAACACCTCAATTTAATTGAATGTTATTTCACTATATTAAATGACAAAAGGCATATTTCAGAGAAATTTTGGAAGACTTGTATGAACTGATGCAGAATGAAATGAGCAGAACCAAGAGAATAATTTATATAGTAGTAACTCTATGGTAAAGACAAACAGCTTTGAACAATTTGAGAACTCTGACCAACCATGACTCTAGAGGAATGGTGAGAAGGCATGATATTAATCTCGTGACAGAGAGATAATAGACTCAAGATGCAGAATTAGAAACACATTTTTGTATATATGAAATGTTTGAATTTATTTTGATTGATTATGCTTATTTGTTTTTTTAAAATGTGTTTTTATTTTTTTTCTTTGGGGGAGAGGAGATAGCTGTAGGATTTACCCTCCTCCCCAGAAAAAAAAAAAAAGAAAAAAAAGAGGATCATTGAAGAATTTTTTTTTAAATGCAAAGGAGGATGTGAACAATAACATGGAGCACTAGATATTTCCTCTGATCTTTGTGACCTCAAGTAAAGCAACTTCAGCTGTTTCTGTGGTCTAGCACACCTGGAACTCAAACAAAGGTTAAAAATATTAATGGACATCTACCTTAATCTCACAGAGCATACCCTACACCATTTCCCACTACACTCTGTAGCAAGGCTGCACTAGCCATCCCAAGGACCTGACCCACAGACTTACAACAAAACCCAACCTAACACCCCAGCACCTCTTTGCTCTTTCCAGAGCCATAAAGATCCAGGTTGCAGAAATTGCCTGGGGCTTTAGTGGCCAGTACTGTGGTGGCAGCATTCTGTGATGCAAAAGATTTCTACAGGAGAGCAGAGATGCAAGAAATAATACAAGAAAACTGCCCATGACTTCTAAACATAGAAAACAAAGTACAAATCAAAAGAATGCATAGACCACTTCAGAAAAGAAAAACCCAAGACTGCAAACTCCAAAAAATATAATGGTTAAATTAAATAATTTCATTGAGAAAAACAAAAATAAGTACTTCAAGGGATAAGAAGCATTTTTCATATACAAAGGAAAGGAAATTCTAATAACACAAGACTATTTTACACCCACCAGAAAACACAGGAGGAAATAGAAAAATGTGTTCTGAAGAGCAGTGGAGCTCACAATGCAGTCCGGGGTGACCTGCCCTGAAAATCTGAGCTTAACCATAAATGAAAAAAAGAAGAGTGACATTGGAAAAGAAAAGAAAACATTACAATCTGTTGCTTACAAGAAACACATTTAAAAAACACAGACATATACAAAATAAAATCAAGGGGATGAAAAAATGTACTATGTACCAAGTGAATCCACAAAAGCAGGAGTTGCCATCATGTTATCAAAGTGAAAGCAAATGCTTAAAAAATAAAACCACGTCCCAGTGGATGAGTGGGCAAAGGGTATAAAAAACAGAAAGCGCAGAAAGATCTACATGAACTGATACAGAGACAAGAAAACAATAAATACAGTGACTACAATAATGTAAATGGAAAGAACAACCACAAAACAATTAAAAGTGAATGCTGCAAATTATGGGGGGAAAGCATGGTTCCAAAGAAGAGATGTAAGAAGAAATCTGTATCCTACTTTTTTGCAGAGGTGGGAAGTGTGAGTGTGGTACATTGAGCATCTTTTCAGATTTTTTTCTATGTATTGGTCTATTTTGCTGACTTTCTCTCTCTTTTTTTTTACTTTATTTCTTTAATTTTTTTTTGGTTATTACATGGGGTGGTTTCTGGGAGGGGACACTTGGAGATATTCTGGTGATGTACAAAACAAAATACATCTATAAAATGTCTTTAAAAATAAACTTCCTAAAGCTAAAGAAGAGGGAACTAAGTAGTCCTTAGAGGCCATTAGTGTTTGCTAGGCTTAAAACAAGCTAATTATTGTAATGGGGTTACATTAATAACAGAGGTTATACTTTAGGTATATTATGTAGTGTTATTTATATTTAACGTATATTATATATATGATGCATATACATGTATGTGTATATATACATATATAGTGTGTGTATATATATACATTTATACATATACATATATGTACATATATACATACACACACACACACACACATATATATATATATATATATATATATGTATATATATATATATATATATATATATATAAAATGAGCGATGTTATTTGGATGGGAAAAAGTCATCTTTATTTTCACTAACCTATAACTGAAATTTAGTATGTACTTCAATTATTTTAAAGAGTTGAACTCAGAAGAGATCCATAGGTTTCACCAAACTGGCAAAGGGGTCCATGACACCAAACACATTAAGAACCTCTGCTTCAGACTAACACTTCAGAAGATAAAATGCACTATTTTAATTGCATAAAACTGAGTAGGTTTAGCACAATCAAAATTATATAGCATATATATTATACTTATGGGTTAAACATGTGGAGGAAATCATCACCATATGGGTAGGAATCAGCTCAAAATCAATTGAAATAGATTTAGAACCATGGGAAAATGGAGCATATGTTTTAAAGTTCTGTTTACATAGGTGCATTTTAAAATTTAGGAATCCAGCTTCCCCTAGACCATCTTCTGATTGCTTACATTCTCAAAAATTATCCACCATGGCTGGAATATTCTCCCTCCTTAGCTTCCTATATTCCTCCAAGGCCTGCCTCAAGGGAAACTTTCACAGTATCATAGATTTTGAGCAGAAAGAGACCTTAGAGGGCATCTGGTACAATTATCTCATTATACAGATGAGGAAATGGAGCTCAAATCCAGCAATCTTTCCACTGCACTCTGCTTCCCCAAGCCTCCTAGTTATGAGTGTTGTCTCCTTCCCCAAATGACATTTTATGTATTTATTACTGTACTTACTGTCTATTCTTGGTTCATTGAGGACAGAGATTGTTTTATTTTTGCCTCTGAATCCTCAAAACCTAGCACAGTTGTTGGCACATAGTAGGCCCTCAATAGATACTTGATAAATTGAATTTGCTGAAACTTCAGGGAACTCAAAATCCAAGCCAAGTCCAAGGACCAGAATTTCATTCTTTTAAAGTTTAAACTGATTTGCAAGGAAAAAGAAATGCACAAATTTCTGGATCTCACCTGTTTATCTAGTACTTCTCTGTACTAGATACTTTAACCTCAGAAGCAAACCTCTATCTCTATTGAGTTAATCTTTATCTTATAAGAACTAGATCATTAAAAAGTTAGTGTAGACAAGGTTAAGGTACACTCTGAAAGCTACTTAGAGCAAATCACTCATTTTCCCCACTATGCAAAAAGTCATTGTTAATCATATTAAAACTATGTAGCAACAAATTTGAATATGAAGTAGAAATCATTTTCCATATGACAAATATTCTTATAGCATTAATCATGTGATCTAGACTTAGATTGAATTTGGAGCTGGAAGAACCCTTAGAAGACATCTAGTCCACTGCTTTCATTTTAGAGATCAGAAAACTGAGCCCCAAAGAGATGAAGAAAATTGCCCAAAGTCTTACAGGCAGTAAGGATCAGAGTTGGGATTTGAACCCAGACCCTCTGAGTCTAAATCCAGTGCAAGGCTTTACTATTAAGTTAAAAAAAATCAATTCTCTCAATATGGAAACGCCTCATTAAATGGAAGTTTGGGAATTTCCTTTGTGTGCAGATCCAGGAGTGAACATTGTAGATGCCCCTGGCTAGTTTCACTTCAATGTAAAGCAGGTTTTTTTGTTCTTTTCCCTCACACCCAGGCAGAAGGACATATATATCCCTATTGGGCCAATGCTCATGGATAGAATTCTTCTTTTTAGAGTTGCTTCCTAACGGAAAGTATCAAAATAATCATTACTTGCCCACAGGATATAAGGATATTATTTCTTTCATTCTGCAAGATAGATTTTACAAGTTAAGAATCCATCTGAATTTTTCCTAATTGTCAACTCCTTAAAAATATGAGAGTACTCATCAATCATATGGTCATATAACAAGAGTCATCCAAATTCATTAATACAATTTATATTTGCCTTGCCAAGGGACAGTAAAAGAGCATCCAAATTTCAAATGCAAATCCCTTTGCTAATTTGAAAAGTGAAAGCTCTGTTAATAAATTACAGAGAATTTCCCTTAAACTTGTTATCTTAGTTATTAGTACAAATGACATTTCTTATTGATGACCAAACTCAATATGAGAAGATCACTTTGGAAACACTCTCAGTAATTTGTGTTTGAAGCCCCAATCTCACAAAGAGTTCCATATTTCAAATACTGTTAAAGGTCTGAGTGAACAGCAATCTCAATATGAGCCAACACTGGGACACAGCAGCCAAAAAAAGCTAATGCAATCTTCTGCTGCATTAATATCAATTCATTGTCCAGAACAAAGGAAGTTCTTGAAGCCCTGCTGTCCTCTGCCCTGGTCAGGCCACATCTGAAGGATTGTGGTCAGTTCTGAGGGCTACATTCGAGAGAGGACCACAATAAGCTAGAGAGCATGGGCTCTGAAAACCGTGTTTTGTGAGGAATGGCTGAAGGAGATGGAGACATCTAGTGTGGACAATGAAAATATTTACAAGGGCTATGATAGCTGTCATAAAATATTCCAAGGGCTGTTACATGGGGGATGGATTTGGCTCATTCTATGTAGGGACAATTGATAGAGCTAAGGACGACCTGTGGAATTTATGAGGGGAGGTTTAAATTCCATTTTAGAAAGAGCTTCTAAATAATCAGGGCTCTGTCACAATGAAGTGGACTAACTTGTAAGTTAGTGAATTAGCTGTCTTTGGAAATGGTCAGGAGCAATCTGAATGATCACCTATGAGGACTACTATAGAAGGGATTCCTGCATGGGGCAGGAGGTTGGTAACTTTTACAGTTTCCTTCAACTTTGTAAGAGTCTGTACTTCTGAATCCAGAACTCATCACCCTCTCCTTTCCCCCGCTAGAGATCCAGCCTATATAACAAATAATATTTTGAACAAAAGAGGGAGGAAAAAAATGAGTAGCATTGATCAATACACTGAAAAAATATGAAAATATAAGCAATGTTCCACACCTATGGACCTCCCATCTCTGTAAAAAAGTGAGGGGAGGAGGTATCTTGTCATATCTCTTCTTTGGGGCCATTCTTGTTCTTTGTAGTTCTGTAACATTGATTTTAAACTCTTTTGTGGTTGCTTCTTCTGTTTACATTATTGTAGCCATGGCATACATTGTTTTCTTGGCTCAGCTTATTTCATTCTGTGACAATTCATATAGATCTTTCCAAGCTTCTCTCTATTAATGAATATATGCACTATTTCTACAGGACAGTGATATTCTATTACATTCATGTACCACACTGTTTAGTTATTTCCCAATTGATGGGCTTCTCTGTTTCTAGGTCTTGGCCACAACAAAAAAACATAGCAGCACTTTTTTTTTGTATTATCAATGATCTGAAAACAAGGTAGATGCCCACCAACAGGGAATGCCTAAAAAAACGGTGGCAGATGAATATATTAATAGACTGTTACCATATGATTAGAGACAATGAATATGATCAATTCAGGGAAACATGGGAAGACTTATGTAAAGACTGATGTAAAATGAAATAAGTAGAATCAAGAAAACAATACATACAATGACTACAACAAAGGAAAAATGCATGAAACTGCACACTGTGAAATTATTTTGACCAACTTTGGTCACAAAGAGGAGTTGAAAAAAATACACTTTTTCCCTTATGCAAAGGTGGGGAACACATCCTGTAAGATGGTCTATGTCTATTCCATGTCCTTAGGGCTTGGTTGTTTTTGCTGAACTGTTTTTTTTCTCTCTCTTCCTTTTTAAAAATTTTATTATGAGAGATGGTTCATTGTGCATGGGAGACAAGTTGGGAATATTCAGTAATAAGGGTGACATAAAACCAAAAGATAGTAAGTAAATACTCACATTTTGTGTTTATTATTTTAATAAATAAATTAATGCTTTCATCTGGAGTCCTGGGATGTCCATCTCTTTCAGAAGCTAGGTCCACAGAATTGGCTATATCCATATGCCTTCTACTATTTTTAGCTAGCACCAGCATAATAAAATTACGTTTGAGATTAGTGTTCCTGGCCTTGGCGTTCTTGAAATAGGAGAAAACAAATGGGTAGGGAGTATAAGCGGAGAGTAGGGGAGAGAAGAAAAAGGTGCTGATTATGATAGAAGAGATTCCTGCATTCTAGAATCTTCAGTTTGGAAGAAACTTCAGGAGTCACAACTAGACCAGGCCACATGTCATCAATGATCCCCTTGACAGTGGGGATACCAGGACATTGATCCTACATATGAAGATCTCCAGTGAAGGTCACACATACAACCCAAAGTGCAGATGAAGTCATAATGGACTTTGAAATGAAGGCTTAATAGCTTATAATCAGCTTATAAGAACTAGATCATTAAAAAGTTAAGGGACACTCTGAAAGCTACTTCTTCAGAAATATACCCTAGCTTACAAATTGAGCATCACAGAGTCCTAGAGGTTGTTCTTGTTCACAATTCGTTTTAAAAGAGGACCAATGACATCGCAGGGATCTTGACTTGCACATGAATTGGATTTAAGTGAGGCAGAGTTGCACAAAGTTGTCAGCCTCACTCTCTCTTCCAGAATCATCAAAGTCCAGTGGCAAGACAAAAGTCAAGATGACTGGTGATGGCCTGGGATACAGTGAATGACCTTGGTGTCTTTGAGGCCTGACCAAGCTCTAAGCCGCCTTTATGGGCATTGGAACAAATTGTTCTCATCGGCCCATTCTAAAGTCTTCACATGATTTGGGTAGACATCCTCACCTCAACTCACCAATGGGTTTGAGGCCCGTCAGTTACCCTCAGCCTGGTTTAGCCCATCTGCCAAGATGGTTTTAATGGGGTGTGGCTGCTGCACATGCTACAGCTTCTTGCAGCCACAGGTGAGAGTTGAGTGGGAGGTGGACACCAAAAGTGGATGAGCAGTCCTGAAAAGGGCTCAGCAAGCCCTCACTCCAGAGGTGCTAGTTCTCCCTGAACACTTTACATACCCCAATCCTATAAGTAGAAGGTGCCTTAAGAATATGGTCATCTAATTCAAGCTCTCACCATAATTTATAAATGGCCTACTATGAACAGTTCTACTTCACAGTAAAAATTTCCATCAATCTTTAAATCAGATGGGAGCTGTGATCTTACCTCACCTTCATTGTTCATTGTACCTAAATTTTGTTCTTCAGAATACCTACCTGGCTTTGACCAATCTTACTTTGTACAACCTTCCAGTTTCTATATAATTCCTGGTCTCAAAATCAGTCTTGGTTCTCTTGGTCATGGCTTATATCCCTATTTTTATTCTATCCATCTCTCCAGGAGGCTCATAGTTCAATTTTTGAAATGATCTACCTCATAGGAGTCTTGAGAGGATGAATGATAATATTTATAAGATTACTGGACTCTTTAAGTCAAATGACAATTTTTTAACCTCTTAGGTATCTTTCTCTTTCTAGTTTTTTTTTATTGAATAGTTTTTAGAGATGGAGTAATTTATTTCTTTACTTATTATTTCTTCAGTAGTTGCATTTTTTATTATTTGCTGTATTTGTTTATTTTTAGAGGATATTTGAAGGAAGCCAGGGAAACAAGGAGGTAGAGATGAGAAGGGAGAGAACATGGGGGAAAGCCAGAAAAAACACCAGAAGTCGGGAGATGGAATGTCTTGTCCAAGGAACTAGAAAGAAGAGGATGTGATGGGGGATGTACAAAAAGAAAGTGTGTGTGGGTGGGAGGGTTAGATTATTTGAATGCCAAACAGAGAATTTTGTACTTGATCCTGAAGGTGAAAAGGAGACACTAGAGTTTATTGAGTAGAGGGATGACATGGTCAGGCCTGTTCTTTAGGAAAGTTACTTTGACAACTGAGTGAAGAATGGACTTGAGTCTAGGCAGACCTACCAGCAGCCTACTTCAATAGTCCAGGCACGAGGTGACAAAGGACTGCATCAGTGTGGTGTCAGTGTCAGAGAAGAGAAGAAAGCATATTCAAAAGATATTGCAAAGGTAAAATTGACAGACCCTTGACAACAGATTGATATGGAGGGTGGAGTGAGACAGAGTGAGAAGTAGAGGATGTCACCTGGGTTTTGATCATAAGGGACTGGAAAGATGGTGTTGCTAAGGAAGGTAGGAATGGGGAGGGTTTAGGGGGAAAGATAATCAGTTCAATTTTGGACATATTGAGTTTCAGATGTCTACTAGACATCCAATTTGAGATGTCTGAAAGGCAGTTGAAGATGTGAGCCCTGAGGTCAGCTGGGAGATTTGAGCAGAAAGGATAGGTTTGAGAATTGTCAGCATGGAGTTGATAATTAAATCCATGAGAGCTGAAGAAATAACCAAGTGAAGTAGTATAGAGGGAGAAGAGAAAAGGGCCCAGGAACACCTAAGGTTAGTGGGTATGACCAGGATGAAAATCCAGCAACAGATACTGAGGAGTCTCCACAGCACAATTTCCAAGGAACTGAAATTGCAGGTGATTCAAAGGTCAGTGGGGAGACATATTATTAGTACAAGTAGACTCCAGCATTTCACCAACAATACTTTATGCTTAACAAAATACACCAAAGACATAAAAGGCATATGTGACTGAAAAGGGAAGCAGACTTTATCTGTAGCAAGAACAAAGGATAACAATCAATAACCTGATTGTTACACTGGTAGCCAAAATGAAGCCCTCTGATGCATTGACTATGGAGAATTTATGGAAGAACAGGGAAGAGAATCACAAAGAATGAGAAGGATGAATGAACTATGATCTGCATTAGTAGGAGGACCAATGTCAAGAAGACCAAAGAGCCACTGAAATATTTCATTCATTATTATTATTAGCAATAATAATTTTAGATATGCAGAAATCACTCCATGAGTGATATCTACTTAAATTCAATCAACATGTTAATAAAGAAGCATTAAACAAATCCATCACTCAATTTATTTATAGAAATGCAGGAGTTTATAATAATGATTCAGGATCAGGTCATTATTACTAAAAATTAAACAAAGGTCATCCTAGTAGATTGATGAAGAAAACCCATTACTGCAAAAATTCAGCATCTACTGGATGCCTAGAAAGACATGATAGTTAGCTAGAATGACACACTAGAAGTTTGATATTCTTTATACACTCACAGTTGACAAATCTTCGTATTACAAATGCAGCTAGGTGGTACAGAGGATAGACCACTGGGCCTGAAGTCAGGAAGATCTGAGTTCAATTCTTGCCTCAGACATTTCTTAGCTGCATAACCCTGGACAAGTTACTTAACCTTTATCTCAATTTCCTCATCTGTAAAATGAGAATAATAATAGCACTTACCTCACAGGGCTGGTGTGAGGATCAAATGAGATGTTTATATAACACTCAGCACTGTGTCTGGTACATAGTAGGTGCTATATAAATGTTTATTCCCTTCCTCCCTTAGAGCCTCCAAAATATCATTGAGAAGTCAATAAGTGAACTGTACTGTATCCAGACAGAACTGTTGCCCATAACCTTGGAAATATAACATTGATCCTTACAAATTTAAGAACAGTATCTGCAATAGTCTCCACTGTACTAGATCCTAATAATTTCTGAACACCAATGAATAAAAAGCATCCATGACAGTGAGACCATGTAAGAACAGGAAAATACGTATGGCATCCCTCTCATCCTGTCTGCTCTGGGAGTTGTCCTCAAAATGCCTTGATTGAGGCTACTGAAGATGATCCAACAGCCCAAGTAAGATTCTAACTCAGGTACCAAAAACAGCCATTGCATCCACCTGTGCAATAATCCATAGAACCTTAATAGAAAAGCATAATAGCTGGAGAGCAACTTGACCTCAGACCATTTCTATCTGAACTCCATCACCAAAGGTGAGGACCAGATAACGGCAACAATAATAATGATTCTTACTGCAGTACCCTGAGGTCAGAGCTCATGTTGCCAGAGCTATAATCTTCCTTCTCTAAGGAGGGCTGCTTAGGGAGTTTCAGTGCAGTCTATCACTGTCTCTAGGCAGTGCATAAATGGAGGTATAAAGGAAACTAAGCAAGAAGTCTCCAATTCCTCTCCATATGTGACATCTTCCCAGAAGAGTCCTGGGTACCCTGAAACTACTGGAGACAGACATGCAAAATAATAAACTCTCATAATGACCCAGAACTATACTTGAACCCCCCAAGAATATAAGGAGGATAAAAAACAAGCAATTACCTTGGCTGTATTTTGTCAAAGTCTGAAATATTGTTGTCTGGGAAAAAAATCTCCTGCTCATTTTTCTTATCCCCATTAAATCATGTTATAAACATCCATCATCCTTTCAAGGATATCCTCGTAAGAATCTTGGATTAGCTCTGGATCTGAACACAGGGATTTAGGAGAAAGAAAGCAGTAGCAAAAATGGATTTTAGCTCCTCATCTGAATCCCCTTGTAAAATATCCTTTTTCTAGAGGGAATAATAATGATATTGTTTTCATCAGAATTTTCGAGTAATGAATCCCCAATTAGTGATCAACGCTGCCCTTGCCTCACAGCAGGGGTCTCAAATGCTATTTGCTGAACCTGAGATGCATATTTATACCAGACCACCTCATAGAGGGAAACGTGTCCAGCTCTAAAATGGCAAAAGCTACATGGGCAAGCTGCCTGGAGACAGAGATGCTGCATTCCCTCCTGGCTGCCATTCCCAGGGGGTAGAAATGAGGAGCACTGCACACAGACACAAATGGAAAGAACACAATCAAGGTCCATGGCTATAGCAACCATGCTGCTTGGAGATGTCTGAGTCCTACCCTGACCTTTCTCTCCCTCTCTTTCCAGAAATCTCTCTGTGACTGCAGAATTTCATCAGTTGGTTTACCAAAACATACTGACAGTCTTAGCATTTCTTCCTTCCCCTTAAATACCCTGGCTAATGCAACACAGGGCAGCAATCCCTTGGCACGCTGCTGTAGCTGTCTGCTTCCTACCTACTCAGGCTCATTGCACCGCCTTACCTACTGCACTAACAGAATTACAGAATGATTTGGCTTTGTCCTCCTGGGGTCGCAAAACCAGTTTAGGTTGAATTCCTTCTGTTGGGGGATCAATGGCTGTAAGTCCGTTTGTTTCAGCTTGCCCTGATGAAAAATGATGTTTCTGAAGGGTGTCAGAGATTCTCCTTAAGAGCAGAGAAGAATTGGAAGAGGTCAAAGAGGAAGGAGTGAAAGGCAGAAGAAAAAAATGGGGTGGGGGTGGGAGCAGAACAGAAGAAGCCCAGAAGCTCATTGGTCAAAGGGAAGGAATGTCTTTGAGCAAGAGTACAGGGGCAAACAGGCTTCAGGACCTGGTCATGTCCTGAGCTAACCTTCCCACCTGCTCTACCCTGCTTCTGCAAGTATGCATATTTAGAGGGGCAGCTAGGTGGCATAGTGGATAGAGCATAGGCCCTGGAGTCAGGAGGACCTGCATTCAAATCCGGCCTCAGACACATAACACTTACTTAGCTGTGTGACTCTGGGCACCCCAATTGTCTCACCAAAAAAAAAAAGTATGTATACTTAGAGCCCCAAATGCCAGAGAATTTCATTCTTCCTCCAAACACAAGTTCCCCTCTCAATCATCTATCTATTGTGATGCTCCATCTGCCTGTGACCAGAGGAGACCATGTGGCCTGTTCATTTCTGTCCCTTTCTGGACTACTTGGTGTTTCAGTCAACTCATTGTCTGCCATCTGTTGCCATCTCCCCAGCCTTACCTGCTTAACTTCCATCCTCTGGTCAGCTCTTGGATGCTCCTTGGATACCTGAAAAGTTCTGAACCTGTTGATCTCCCTAATTTGTCCACTTAATGCTCCTACCCACTCAAACAATTCTAAGGGACAAGTAGAGCACAACCCTTTGATGGCAAACAAATGAAGGGAATTAAGTGGAGGAGGGAATTAGAAGAAGGGCTGAGTTGAATTTAAGAGGAGAGATTGGGAGAATGGTGGCCTTCCAGGGGAGCCTGTGTGGTTTTCCAAGCCTGTCTTGAACTCCAATAGCCTAGCAGCATGCTCAGTACTACTAGGTCAAAGATATACTCCATGAGCACATCTGATTGGTGATAGGGATCAAGGTGTGGAAATGACTGCTACCTGGACTGGAGACTAGAGGCAGGTATGGCTTGCCTGTCTAGCACTTATTCTCTGGGAGAGATCCATGGGCTGCTTTGAGTTCCTGACTGCAATAGACTAGACACTGGCCTCCTGTAGAGGTTTCCCCCTGAAGAAAAAAAAAAACCTGAAACAACCATCCTTCCCAAATCTGTTATCTGGAAGAGGCTGGAGGGACCTGATGTTCTAGAAATTTGCAAGCCTTAGTCCATTGCCTACTCTGGGGAGGATGACATGGGCTGAGTGCCTGGAATGTTTTCCCTTCTCACCTCTGCCTCCCAGAATTTCTGCATTCCTCCAAGACTCAACTCAGGTGTTATTTCCTGTGGATAATTTTCCTGATCCTCCTAGTTCACAAAATCACAGAACTGGAAGGAACCTCAGTGACCATCTAGTGGTAACACAAGCAACGAAACAATTTTGATGAGAAAACAAGGTAGTTAGTGTTTAAAGAGAGCATTGTAGATGCACAGGGAACACATTGATCAATTTAGAGTTTTTGAAAGATACATACAGAAGGTGACAACAAAGACAGATAAATACTAATGAATGGCTCAGGCCTATAAGCATATTGTCAGCAGTGCTGAAACTCTCAATGAGCAGATGGTGGAAAGGAATGCGAAAGACAACCAAAGTGACATTTTGGTTTGGTTTAGTTTGATCTTTGCTGCATCTAAGTCAAGAAGATCAAGGAAGGAATAAAATCATTACTTGTAGATGGGTTGAAAGCAAACAACAGAGAAGCCAGGACTACTTGACTCTGATTTTGCTTCTGTTTTCCCAGCCAAGGAAGACAATTGGAAAAGACAAAATAACAATCGTTCAAACCCCAAATAAGTAAGGAGATAGAATAGTACCTAGCTGTCCTTGATGAGGTTAAGGGGCCTACATGAACTGCATCACAAGGAACATCACAATGTATCCTGGTTTTCAAAAAAGAGATGTGAGTAGATGATTCAAACTATAGGCCAGTGGGACTGATGTCCATTCCTTATAAAATTCCAGAATGTACTATCAAAGGGATAGTCTGTGATCATTTGGAAAGGGAAGTGGTGATCATAAAGAGCCAACATCACTTCATCAAGAATAAGTCAAGTCTCACCAGCCTCAACTCAATTCCTTTTTTGACAAGGGTTACTATATTGAGAAATCAGGGGTATAGCACAAAAGTATTTCATGAAGTCACTCATGGTATCTTCATAGAAAAGAGAGAGAGAAGCTGAAACAAATACATGACTTCAGAGCTAGTTTAATGGCTAGACCCAAAGAGAAGTCAGAAATTGTTCAATTTTTAACATGGATGGAGGACTATCCCAAGGATCTAGTCTCAGTCATATTCTATTCAATATCTTAACCTATGATTTGGACAGAGACAAAGTACACACACACACACACACACACCCCTCCTGGGCTTTGGAAAGTTTGCCAAGCACTTTATACACATTGATCTCATTGGAGCCTTACCAAAGTCATATGAGGTAGATGTTTTCTATTGTGCTCATTTTACACATGTGAAGCCTGAGATTTCATAAGTGACTTACACACTACTGGTCAGTGTAAAAGGTGGGATTTGAACCCAGGTCTTCTTGAACCCATGTCCAGGGCTCTTTCCACTGTCTTACTTCCATAGACTTATCAAACTTTCAGATGACACAAAAACAAAAGAATAACATTATTATATGGATTGAAGGCATTGGCATTTAAAAATATCTCCCTAGGGAAGATGTGGGAAAATTGGAACACTAATTCATTGTTGGTGGAGTTGTGAAATGATTCAATCATTTTGGAGAGCAATTTGGAACTATGCCTAAAGGGGTATAAAAATGTGCGTACCCTTTGACCCAGCAATAGCGCTTCTAGGACTGCATCCCAAAGAGATCATAAAAATGGGAAAAGGACCCACATATACAAAAATATTCATAGCAGCTCTTTTTGTGATAGCAAAGAATTGGAAATTGAGGGGATGCCCATCAATTGAAGAATGACTGAACAAGTTGTGGTATATGAATATAATGGAGAAATGATGAGCAGGCAGACTTCAGAAAAACCTGGAAAGACTTGTATGGACTGATGCTGAGTGAAGTGAGCAGAACCAGGAGAAAGTTGTACATGGTAACAGCCATGTTGTGTGATGTCTAACTTTGATAGACTTAGCCCTTCTCAGCAATGCAAGGATCTAAGGCATCTCCGGAAGTCTCATGATGGAAAATGCTATCCACATGCAAAGAAAGAACTATGGAGTTTGAATGCAGATTGAAGCATACTATTTGCTATTTTTTTCTTCTGTTTTGTTTTGTTTCTTCTTTCTTGTGGTTTCTCCTATTGGTTCTAATTCTTCCTTACAACATGACTAATGTGAAAATATGTTTAATAGGAATGTATATGTATAGCCTATATCAGATTGTGCTCCATCTTGGGGAGGGAGGGGGAGAAAAATTTAAAACTCAAAAGCTTATGGAAGTGGGGGCAGCTAGGTGGCACAGTGGATAGAGCGCTGACCCTGAAGTCAGGAGGACCTGAGTTCAAATCCAGCTTCAGACACTTGACACTTACCGGCTGTGTGACCGAGGGCAAGTCACTTAACCCCGTTGCCTAGCCAAAAACAAACAAACAAACAAACAAAGCTTAAAGAAGTGATTGTTGATAAATCAAAATAAATTAATTTTAAAAATCTCCCTAGGATAGAATGGGAGCCAAACCTAATAATCCTGTGACTGGTTTCAGAAAATCAATCAGGCAAAACCATAAGAAGGGGGAGACGTTTGTAGACAGTGGTAAAAATGGCAGCCAAAAAAAAAACCATACTCTAATCTCCTCACCCTTAAAAAATCTTCATTTGACCCTTCCACTGACTCAACATATCCTCCTCCATATCTCCTTCCCTTAACATCCAGACTTCTAGGGGAGAAAAACCCTTCTACACTCCTTTCACCTACTTCCTCACCTCTCATGGGCTTATCATCCATCCGCTTGCAACTGGGCTTCCAACCCCACCACTGAAACTACTCCTTCCAAAGTTTCCAAGGATCTTTTAACTGCCAACTCTAATTTTGTTGCTGTTGGTATTTTTTGATTTTATTTTTTGCTCAGTTCTAAGCATTTAATACTACTGACTACTCTGTCCTGGATACTCTCTTCTCCTCTGATTTCATGACACTATTCTCTTCTAGTTTTCTGCCTACTCTTCTGAAGGCTTCCTCTCAACCTCCTTTGCTAGATCTTCATACATGTTACTTCTCCTCACTATTGGTGTCAACCAAGATTTTGTCCTGAGTCCCCTTCTCTTCTCCCTCTTATACTCTTTCTCAGTGACCTCATCAGCTCCCATGGATTCAATTATCATCTCTATGCTAATAACTCGAAGATCATGCTCATGAGTTCCAGTCCTAGATCACCAACTGTCTGCTGAATATATCCACCTGGATGTCCCATAAGCATCCTGAACTCAATATGTCCAAAGGGATTAATTGTCTTCCCTTCTAAAACCCACCTTTCCTTCCAACTTCCTTGTTTCTGTCCAGGGCACCACCATCATTAGTCACTCAGGTTGACAGCCTCAGAGTAATCCTTGAATCTCCCTTCTTCCTCACTTCACATATCCAATCAGATGCCAAGTTGCTGTGATCTGTTGGTAGGATTAAAAAGGGCTTTTGAGAAACATCAGATGAACCAGTCAATGCTGAAGGCAATAAGTCCTTTTATTTGACATATTTAAGGGAAAGCCATGTGGCTTAACCACAGACACTCAAAGGTGCATAGGAGGAGGCAAGAGCAACAAGGGGAGTATACTAGAATATCACCCCCCTCAACTAAAGTGGAAACTGACATCCTGCCTGGTACTCTCTCCTTCTTGTGCTTCTCCCTTTCTGGAACTCCCTATATTAGGATCTTCTGTGTTCAGAAGTTTCCAGATTAGAAACATACAGTTTTCTGGCTCTCTGTAGCTTCCAGGACCTCAGAGGAAGGGAAAACAAGCTGAATCACCTAAGTGAGACCCCACTTCTTCTAAATCATCTGAATTGCCCTGTTCTGAGATATCCTGGTGCATAGAGTGAAGATGGACCCAGGAGTTCTACCAGGATCTTGGGGTAACAATGTTCTAAGTCCTGGAAGCAACATTTTGAAAAAAAACACAAAAGAACCCCTTCTGCCATGGTCTGAAGACTAATTTCCAATTTTTTCCAGCTGTTTTGTTGAATACTGAATCTTTACTCCAGTAGTTAGATCCTTAGAGAGTTGTGGATTTTTTGGGACAATCTACTACTAGATGGTGTTTCCAAATTCCTGACAGATATTAATCTTTAGGATTCAGGAAGAAGAAATCAGAATTCCTGGGAATTATCAAAATCATAAGTAATTCTGTATTTTTATAACATTATATTTACATGTTTTTCCATAATAATTAGTGACCATAATAAACAACAATGAATTGCTTTTCTATGATAGTTACACTAAAAGTTTTGGAGATGTTTTGTTAAAAAAAAAAGAGATATAATAATAAAAACATGGTTTATTATTATTCCAAATCAATATATTAGTCTTTTATTATTATTATTATTTTTATTTTTACACTAGTCATGTTGTAAAGAAGAATTATAACCAATGGGAAGAACCACAAAAAAGAAGAAAATACAAAAACAAAAAAAAAAGAGAGCAAATAGTATGCTTCAATTTGCATTCAGACTTCACAGTTCTTTTTCTAGATGTGAATAGCATTTTCCATCATGAGTCTTTTGGAGTTGTCTTAGATCCTTGTTGCTGAGAAGAGCTAAGTCTATCAAAGCTAATCATCACCCAGTGTTGCTGTTACTTTGTACAATGTTCTCCTGGGTCTGCTCACTTTGGTCAGCATCAGTTCATGTAAGTCTTTCTAGGTTTTTCTGAAGTCTGCCTGCCCATCATTTCTTATGGAATACGAATCAATATATTGTGACAATGATTTAAAACATATGAAAAGCTGACTGATTTTCCTTTATCTTTCTCAGAATACTTCCAACATTTTTCATATTTTTTCACTCATTATTATGAATATCTAAAAAAAACCTTTGCTCAATAAACAAGAAATATTATGCTTAGTAGTATTTACAAGCAAACTATTGAAAAAACCATAGAACATTATTAAGTAGGATTAGAATAATGTAGCATTCAGATCTCCCAGCAAGGTTAATAATCGTACACAGAATCATGTGTCCAAATTGTCAATTCAAGGATCTATTTTGCTCCTAAAAGTTGTTATTTCTTGGAACGTCATTCATAGAATTTGCACAAAGCATACTATATGTATAAACTTAGTAATTTTTATTTTATTTGCAAGAATCACTCACCATTCATAGCAGACAGGACTATGAATACACAATTATAGCATGGGGACAATGAGAAGAAAGACTAACTAACTAGATCATGACTATTTTTCTCCTATCTGCTCTTGTCCTAATTTCCAGAAATGTTGACCTGATCTTCAACTCTTTTTTTCTTGCTTTCAACTTGATGTCAATAGATTCCTAACTGGTTCTAACCAGTAACATCTCAATGTTGATTGTTAACCTTGAATTCTCAAAGGAGAATTTTAATATTTTCCCCAATTTTTTGAATAATTTTTTTCTGGGGATTTGGGATTCAGAAAAACATACATTTCTCAAGAAATTCTGGGAAGGAATTCCTGAATAGACATACTACAAAGACCTACATACACAGTTATTTGCTCCTGGAGCTTGTGTATGTAAACATCTGTTCCATGATCAACTTTTCTTTTTCTGAAGCAGAACCAAGGAGTTTTAATGATTATTGCTTCGTAGGATAGTATGAAATTTGGTACTTCTAGGCCTCCTTCCTTACCACATTTTTCATTATTTCCCTTGAAATTCAAGACCTTTGATTATGCCAGGATTTTTCCAGTTCTGTAAAGTAACTCCTTGATCATTTGATTGATATGACATTGAACATATTCATTTATTTAGGTAATATTATCATTTTATTATATTGGCATAGCCCGACTATGAGTAATATGACTATTTCTCTGTTTCTGTTTTGTGTGTCTTCTATTTGTATCATCTAATTCCTTAGTATGTTTTGATAAGTGGACTCCTATATCTTTTATACATTCAGAAGTTATTTAACTGGAAAAAGTTTAAGAAGCCCTGCTCTAGTCCATTAATACTTTGGGAAAAACCCTGGAGAATTATTTTCCTAAAACAACTCAATCCTTTTTTGACCAGTCTCCTCAAGGGCTCTTCCCCCAACTCCAGCTGGTCACAGAAGACCTGAATTAATCAAAAAGACCTCCTCCCTCTGATCTGTAGTTTAATCCCTTCAGGAAATGGAGAAAGAGGGAATTTCCTTTGTTGTTGTTCAGTTGTGTCCAACTTCATGACCTCATTTGGGGTTTTCTTGGCAGATATGAGAGTGCTTTGCCATTTCCTTCTCCAACTCATTTTATAGATGAGGAAACTGAGGCAAGCAGAGCGAAACAACTTGCCCAGGGTGACACAGCTAGTAAGTGTCTGAGGCCAGATTGAATTCAAGAAGATGAGTTTCCTGACTTCAGGCTCAGCACTCTATTCATTGTAGCCCCACCTAGCTACTCCATAGGTAGGTCTTTACCCTATAGTCCCTTCAGAAGATAAGTGGGGAGGAGAGAGGGGAAGAAGGCAATGAACTTAACTAGACATGAAGTATTTTTCCTCCTAATTTGATTACCCTGTTCAACCTTGTACTCAGCTTTCCCAAACAAAAGGGTTAAGCCTAAGAAAAAGGTGAGAAGGATTTTAGTGGAGGTCATTCTTCAGAACTTTGCTAAGTCTGGAAAGGACTTTATAGAGGAAAAAAATATTTGTTTCAATATTTTCAGTTGAATTAAAATAGATTTTAATATGCTTCCACAATATGCTTATTTCTTCAATTTCTTTTTATTGTATTGCTATATCTAGCATTTCTAGGACTAAGTCAAATAAGAGTGGTGATAGTGGGGATTTCCAGACCATACTGAAAAGGTCTATAATATTTCTCCATCACAGACAGATAATGCTCACTTCAGGTTTTAGATTGATACTATACACCATAATAAGGAAAGTTCTATTTATTTCTCTGGTTTGTGTTTTTTTTTTTTGTATTTTCAACAGAAATGGATATTGCATTTTGTTGAAAGGTTTTCTCCATATATTAAATATGATCATGTGATTTCTTTATTAGCATCTAGGTGTCACAATGAATAGAATACCAGGGCTGGAGTCAGGAAGATCTAAGTTCAAATCTAGCCTTAGACATTTACTAGTCATGTGTCCCTAGGCATGTCACTTAAACTCTTTCAGCCTCAATTTCCTCAGCTATAAAATAAGGACAATAACAACACCTACCTTGCAGAGTTGTTGTAAGGATCAAATGAGATAATAATTGTAAAGCACTTAGCATAGTGCCTGACACATAATAAGTACTGTATGTTAGTCTTTATAGATACTATTATTATTGTCCTCCTTAAAATGGAGGTTCCAAGAAGAACCAATCAACCAGAGAAAGAGGCCCTAGAGGTAGAGGATACTCCATGGGTGGAGTGAGCTTCCAGAGTGAAGAGGTTTCTATGGAATGGTAAAGAAAATCCTATGGAAATGAGTCAGCAGTGCAGTCTGGAGAGTAATATGGTCTATTGTACTGAGTGTTTTTTCTAATATTGAATCAATCCTACTTTCTTGGTATAAATCCAACATGGACATAATGTTATGCTGCATAAGTGTATAACATTTTCAGTATGCTGATGCAGCCTTTTTGCTATATCTTATTCAATATTTTTTCTCTGAAATTCATTAGAGATATTGGTCTGCAGCTTTCTTTCTCCACTTTGTCTCTCCCTGGTTTAGGTAGGAAGGCCATATTTGTTTCATAGAAGGAATTTGGTAAGATCCTTTTCTTTTCTATGTTTGCAAACATTTTACATAATATTTTCATTAATTCTTCTTTGAATGTTTGATATCATTCACCTGTAAATTCATCTGTTCATTTTTTCTCCATTATGAGAGTTTATTTATGTTTCACTTGTTATTTTTCTGAGGTATGCTGATTTAAATTTTCTATTTGTTGTTTCCTTAATCTAGATATTTTATATTTTTACAAATACTCATCCATTTAATTTGTTACCAGTTTTCTTGGTATATTATTGGGCAAAATAGTCCCTAATAATTTCATTTATTTTTCTCTTCATTTTGTGTGTGTGTGTGTGTGTGTGTGTGTGTGTGTGTGTGTGTGTGAATTCTCCTTTTTCACTTTTTTGACATTTGGCAGTTTAGTTTTGCTACTTAAAAAAAAATCAATTTACCTAATGGTTTATCTATTTGATTAAATTTTCAGAATTTTTACCTTTATGTTTAGTTGGGGTACTTGTTTGTTGCTGTTGTTTTTGTAATTTTGTGCTTCATTTATTGAATTGAATTCATCTGTTGATACAAGTCTAGAGATATAAATTTTCCCCAAGGACTGTTTTGGTTGCATCTCCCAAATTTTAGTATGCTGTCTCATTGTCGTAATTTTCTTTGCTGATATCTGTTGATTCTCTGACTTACTCTTTTACCCACAAATTCTTTAGGATTAAATTATGGAGTCTCCATTTATATTTCAATCCTCTTTTCAAATACTTTTGATTGTGTATAATATTACTGCATTGCAGTCAACAATGAATGTATTTAATATTTCTGTTTTTCTACATTTGTTTATAAGGTTTCATATGCCTAAAGGCATAGTCAGTTTTTATGCTCAAGGTCTTTAATTGAGTTTTTTTTTCTCCTGAGATCTTTGGTGATTTTAGTCTTTTTTTCATTATTGCTTACTTTCTGACTTTTTCAATTTTGTGGTTTCCCTGATACTGGACCTCAAAGTCATCCAACCTTCTCCCACACTGAGCACATTATACTAGCCTCAGTCTCTGTCCCAAGTGACTTCTGGAGTGACACAACTGGCTCCAGCTGGATGCTGTTCTCTTTCCCTCAGGCTTAATGGAGTTCCACAGAGTCACACAAACATGTCCTGTCCCAATTCCCTCCATCCTCAGTTCTCTGGTTGAGCTCTATTTAGCACCGCCATGCTCTGTCCCAGCCAGAGCAAGCTTCTGTCTTTTGTTTTGTTTTTTTTCCTGGCAGTTGAGAGGAAGTTGTGGTAGAGTTTTGTTCTATTTCAAGCCAATGAATTGGCTTATACAGCCTTAATTCTGTCATTGGTAGTGGAAGAGGGGTGCTGAGCGAGGGAGTTAGGGGTTTGGGATTTTAGCCTTTTCTGTTAAAAGTACATTGAATTGTTACTTCACTAAGGTTCTTGGTGTCCTAGGCCATGGAGACAGCTAAAATTGCTTTATCTTTTGTGCATAGGGTCCTGTTTTGGAGAGGTTTGAGAGGTCCTAAGGATCAGAGGAAATCCTCAATCTTGTTGGTCACATGATCCAAAGAACCACAGTCAGTTTTTGTAAAATCACCATATATAGCTGAGAAATGCATATATTCCTTTCTATCATCATCCAGTAATTGCCAGAGATCTACCATATTAAACTTTTCTAAAATGCTATTTAGTTCCTTAATGTCTTTTTTTCTAATCTTTTTTTGATTTGTCTATGTATGAAAGGGGCACATTGAGCTGCCCCACCAGTATAGTTTAGCTCTCATTTCCTTTTTAAATCTGATTAGCTGTTCCTTTAAGTACTTAGATGCTATACCATTTAGTGCATATGTGTGTATAACATATTGATATTATTTCATTATCAACAGTACCTTTAAGCATAATATGATTTCTCTGCTTGTTCCTTTCAACCGTGTCTATTTTTATTGTTGTCTTCTTGGAGATTAATATTGGAGATTACTACTCCTGCTTTTTTAAATTAGTTTGAGACATAATAACTTCTGCTTCAACCCTTCATTTTAACTCTGTGTGAATCTTTATGTTTCAAATATATTTCTTGAATACAATATATGGTTGTATTCTCATCTATTGTACTAACCTTCATCCCATTTCCATTTGCAAATATGATTGTTAACTGTGTATTTCCCTTCATCACTTGCTCTTTTAATTGTTCCTCTATTTGCTGCCCCCACACCTCTTTACAAAGAAGAGGAGAGAAAGAGAAGGAATATTCTCTCATTATAGTTCTCCTTTCTTCACCTAGTCCAGACTCTGAGTACTGGTTTTTACAGTTTCTTTCTTTCCTTTCAATACCCTCTTAAACTCTGCCCTCTTTGTCCTCATCTTGTCCTATTGCATTTACTGTATTTCTGCACCATGCTTGATTAACTTAGGGTCCACAGAACCGTCTCCCACCCCACACACATGGGGGTTCATGGAGAAATTTCAGGAGGTCCATGGGAAAAATTGCATCTTTATTTTTACTAACCTCTAACTGAAATGAAGCATTTCCTTCAATTATTTAAAAATATTAGTCTGAGTAGGGGTCTACAGATTTTACCAGACTGTTAAAAGAGTCTGTGATATAAAAAAGATTAAGAACCTCTGTTTTGTGTACTTTTCTGTGCTCAATCCTCTTTTGTCCAGTTCAGATAAAAGTGAGGTTTGATACCCACTTCCCTCTTCCACCTTTCTATACTATTTTCCCTCATGTACTCCAATTATGAGAAATATTAGTTTCCTAATTTCTTCTCTAATATATTCTCTTTCCCCTTAACATATAAGAGCAACAAAATAGAGAACTAGACGTATTCTCTGATCCCTATGACCTCTTAAACATCTCCAGAACAGAAATTATGCACCAAAGATAAGGTAACTTCAGTTGTCTCCATAGTCTAGGATACCCAGAATCCAAAAGGAGGTTAAAAATACCCTAAAAACCATGAACTGATGTTCATTGGCCCTGAGATCACTCAGCACCCATACCCTACCTTCCACAATACTGACAATGAAGCTATACTAGCAGAGTCAAGGACACAACAAAAGCTTACAACTAAACCCACTCCTCTTGTCCCTCCTCTCTCTTTTCAGTGCCATGAAGACTCTGGCTCCAGACTGCAGAAATTTGCCCTGGTTGATTTCAACAAGCTTCCAGCAAAAATACCAACAGAGCCAGTGCCGGGGTAGACAATTCTGTAGCATCTGTACTGCAAAGCTGCAAACTCCCAGTGCTACAAAGGTCTGAAGTTTCAGTGCCTGGCCAAAGAACTAAGGAACAGAAGGAGCAGGTCAGGTCACCAGGACAGGACACAGTGTGGGTGGGAGGCTGTGCACCAAGCCTAATGGCTTCTTGAATATCAACATCAGTGAAATTCACTTGCAGACTAATCCAACAAAATCAACTTCCAGATGTTAAATTGTACATTTTTGTTCATTGAGAATACAAGTTTGTGTTCTTTTTTCTTTTTTTTTTTCTTTTCAAGCATCTAGCTGGGACCAGTTCTGACCACAGAGACCTAGACAAGTAAGCTGTGAATTGTGCAGTGTGGGAGGAGTCTGAGATGCTTTGAAGCCCAGTCCCCCATGAAACCATCATCATAGTCAGGAAGTGCCACAGGAAAAAAAGTGCTGTTGTTGTTCAGTCATTGAGTTATGCCTGACTCTTTGTGACCTGATGGACCGTGACACATCAAGTCCTTCTATCCTCCACTAACTCCTGAAGTCTGTCTAAACTCATGTTCATTGCTTCCATGACTGTCCCCACATGTAGCATAGGCATGTCTTCGTGTGGCTCAAAGGGAGGCAGAATAGACATCTCTAGCCTATATTCACCCCACTTTTCTCCAGAGGAGACTTTCTTCTCTGCCAGGAGAGGAAGCAGGAGGTTGAGGCCAGAGGCTGCCACTCTGCTCTCCTCAGAGAAAGGGGCCACCAAGCTAGAATTATATCTATCTTCTCCTTTAAATATTATTAGTCTAGGGGATGTGAATTTCAGGTTCAAGCTAACTTCTGATTGCCATTTCAGTATTGGGGGAAGGAGGACCCCAAACTCTGTATCCAAAGCTTGACCCTCTTTCCCTCCAAATATTAGTTCCACAATGAATACACATAGCACTTAAGAAAAAAAAATCATTTATCAAAATCAGCAGAAAAATCAGAGAATGTATACATAGACAATACAGAATAAAGGAGTTGTCCTGTTGGGAACAAGGTAACTCAACTAAGAGAGAGGGTCCTGGGTCTCATGCATTGGGAATTTCCCTAAAGTATCTAGCATAGCAAGCTGAAGATATGGATATAATGGATATTGCTGACTGCTGTCATGTCTTCTCAGAGTCTTCTTCAGCAACTTGAAGTAGAGTTGATCCCTTCCATTTTACCTATTAAATCTGGAAGCCAGAAGCTCCCAAAGTCCAAAGTAACTTAGTGACTGGAAGATAACTCAAAGAAGATTCAAGAAGACTGAAGAGCAATCTTTTCTCCCACTCTTGTTGTCTCTACTCCACCCTTCACACAGGCATGGGACATCCAACAATAAGGAGAGAGTCTCATACTGATAGGCATTGGGACTGGGGTTACTACATTCCTCCTCTGGGCCAAAACTATTTTCAGTCCCTTGCAAAGATCACCTGGGGCAAGTAAAAAACCTGTAACTGTATAACATAAACAAAAATATCAGTGTTTTAAAACAACAAGGATGATTTTCCTGGCATCCCAGGTAACCAACTTTAGGTATCATTGAAACTAAAATAAAACAAATGCACATTAACAATATATGCAGTAGATATAGCACCATAAGTGACACAGTAATCAATCAAAAGCAATAGCCATGGCTAACAAACAAAGTTAGCTAGCTACAACAATAACACTCTCAACAGGCCTATATAGAAAACATAATTTAACTATAAGTAGTAACATGTATACAAAACAATGAACAATGAATAGGCATTGCTACAGCATGAACATAGCAAAAAACATGGTCAAAAGAATAAAATAGCGGAATAAAAAAAAAACCAAGCATACTCAAATATGTAGTAATTCACATGTGCAATAGTAAACATATGCAATTTCATGTAAGGCATTTTTCATATGAGCAGTCTCTAGTATTATCATCTAGAGATCTGTGTAATTACATTTTCAGGCTTACCTGTAACATCATAACTTAGCCTAGTGACTGGTCCAATAGGCCTACTTCTCCTGTCACCAACTGATCTTTCAGCTCCTATACTCTGGTATTATTTGGTGTGGGCCAATGATCAGGATAATTATAAACTTGTGTCGTGGCTGGCAGCTATGTGAGGTTTGCTGTCAGTATGTTTGAGCTCTGCAAATTGAATCTTACCCTAGGAATCTCTGTAGTAGTTTGGGGCAAGAGAGGAGTTGCCTGTGGGTCAGTTCTTCTGCCTTGTAATAATACACACAGTTTCCCTCGCTGGATGCATCATTTTCAGTGTCCATATTTGAGTCAGAAAGTCTTTGTACAGTTTTGGACAGTCTCTTTTTCTCAGCCTTTTCCTAGGCCCATCAGTTCTTTGCACCAACTAACTTTCCTACGGGCAATAGGTGGTTGCAATCTCTCATTTACTTTGAATGGGTTAGCTTTCCATCAGTCAGCTAACTTGTGAGTCCCTTGAATGCCAAAGTTTCTCAATATATGCCTGACTCCTTTCCCTCCAAATAGCAGTTCCACAATAAATACACATAGCATTTAGCCAAGAAAAACATTTATCCAAATTGGGAGCAAAACAGAAACCAGAGAAAATACACATGAGAGAATATGTGCCAGACAATACAAAGTGAAGAAGCTCTCCCACTGGGAGAAATGGAGTCCAACAGATAGAGTCCAAGATCTCACCCACAGGGAAATTCTTTGAAAGTTGCTACCATAGCTAGCTGGGAATAGGGATGTGATGGGGAAAGCCAGCTCCTCTCATGCCTTCCCAGGGGCTTTTCCTTCATTAACCTGAAGCAGAGTTGGCCTCATCCATCTTTCCTCTTGAAGCTGGAAGTCAGAAGTGCCCAATCTGAAGAGATTCAGCAACTGGAAGAGAACTCAAAGAAGATTCAAGAAGACTGAATAGCTCTCATCTCTCCTGTTCTGATCCTTCACACAGGTGTAGGATATTGGTCTTGACCAATAAGGAGAAAGTCCAATACAAATGGGCTTTGAAACTGGAGTTATGTTCCGGGGCAGGGATGGCGAGAGACTAAAATCACCAATGATTTTGGAAAGGAAAAAAAAAAACCTCAAAGATCTTGAACATAAATGGATAAATCAACAGGAAAAACAGGAACAACAAAAGGAAATATGGCTTCCAGATCTAGTAAACAAGTTCAGGAATCCATGAATAAATACTACAAAATGAAGGAAAACAGTCGAATACTGGATGAGGCAGAGGACCCTCTGGAATTTAAGGATAATGTGGTTCCTAAGTAGTTTAGAAGAGAGATGATGGGGCAGCTAGGTGGCACAGTGGATAGAGCACCAGTCCTAAAGTCAGGAGGACCTGAGTTCAAATCTGACCTCAGATAAAACACTTGACACTTACTAGCTGTGTGACCCTGGGTAAGTCACTTAACCCCAATTGCCTAAAAAAATAAATAAATAAAAGAGAAATAAGAATTATGAGAGTACAATATATGTCCTTCAGAGTAAGAATAATGAGCAGAATAGAAAAACTGGAATCTACCATGTCGAGCTTCACAAAAAAAAAACCCAAAAGAAAAAAAGTACAACAGAATAAACAAATGCAAATACACAGAAATGAAGGAAAACCTAGAAGAAGAGAAGCAAAACACCAATAACAATAAAAGAAAATATGCTCATGATGCAAGCAAAACAACTTATCTCACAGACAGCAGATATTAGGCTATAGTTATACCTATATTTCACACCTCAAATATTGGTAGTCTAAGGGTATGATTTTTCTGGAGGTAAGGATGAATACCACTTTCCCTGATTGCTCTCAAGAGGTGGGTAACACCTTAGTTCCCTCCCATCTTTTGCTTCTTACACAAAGAAAAATCTCACATAATGAGCAACCCCAATTACCCAAGCAAAGAGACAGCAGAAATTGAGGAAAATGTACAGATGTATAGTACAGTAAATGTATAGTAAGTATAAGTAAATGTAGAGTAAGCAAAATAATACACAAGAGGATATAAGCTCTTCAACTGGGAGCAAGATAACTCTAATCTCTCACTGGGTAAGTCCACAACTAGCAGTCTCTAGGATTGTGACACTGAAAGATATGTTGGGAGCTGGCTTCCCCAGGGAGACCTCCCACCTGCCATTCAAAAGTTCATCCTTTCTCTCATCCCAGACTCTCTTAAACTATATCTTTGCTTCTTCACTTGTCTCTCTGAATCTGAAGTCTTTGTCCATCATCATTAGCTCAGAGGTCTTTCAGTCAATCAGAAGTTTATCTCCCTCCAAATACATACAGCACCACAGGGCTGTCTTTTAGGAAACCATCCAATTCACCAGGGGTAAAGGTATTATGTTCTTCCTCTGGGCTGAAAACTCTTTGCAGTCTCGTGCAAAAATTAACCAGTGTATGCCTGAAAACTCTAGCGGTACAGCATAAATACAAACATCAGTGCTTTAGAACAACAAGGTTGATTTTCCAGGCGTCAAAGGTAACCCATCTATGATACTTTTGAATAGAAAACATATATACATTAACAGTACATGCAATAGATATGGAACTATACAGAGCGTCATCTGATAGGGTACTATAGTAAGAACATATCTAAGTTACATGCAGGAGAGTACATGCACAACTTGAGAGTACATGCATATTTGTCTTATACAGCAATTAATCATAAATAACAAAGCCATGCATGGCTGAAAAAGCAAAGTTAGCTAGCTATAACAGTAATACTATCAACAGGCCTATATTTAACAAAAACAGTAACGCTAGAAGCCTTAGTGTATAAACATAAACAATTAACAAAACAACAAACATTTCTCTAATCAACATAATAGAACAGAGTAAAAAACAAACAAGCATACTCAAGTATGTAGGAATTAACATGTATGGCAATGAATATGTGCAATTTCATACAGGGTATACTTACCTTGGGCAATTTCTAATATTGTTGACTTATGTAACTATTATAAGATTTGCCTGAACTTAATACATACCTTTTGAGCTGGGAAACAATTTTTACAGCAAGTGTCTCTGATAAAGACCTTCTTTCTCAAATATATAGAGAACTGACTCAAATTTATAAGAATACAAATCATCCTCCAATTCATAAATGGTCAAATAATATGAACAGGCAGTTTTCAGATGAAGAAATCGAAGCTATTTCTAGTCATGTGAAAAAATGCTCTAAATTACTATTGACTAGAAAAGTACAAATTAAAACAACTCTGAGGTATCACTTCACACCTATCAGATTGGCTAATATGACAGAAAAGGAAAATGATAAATGTTGGAGAAGATGTAGGAAAATAATGTATTGTTGGTGAGAGACTCCCATTCTGGAGAGCAATTTGGAACTATGCCCAAAGGGCAACCAAACTGTGAATACCCTTTGACCCAGTGATAGCACTTCTAGGGCTGTATCCCAAAGAGATCATAAAAATGGGAAAAGGACCCACATGTACAAAAATATTTACAGCAGCTCTTTCTGTGGTGGCAAAGAATTGGAAAGTGAGGAGGTGCCCATCAATTGAAGAATGGCTGAACAAGCTGTGGTATATAAATGCAATGGAATGCTATTGTGCTATAAGAAATGATGAGCAGGTAGACTTCAGAAAAACCTGGAAAGACTTACATGAATTGATGCTGAGTGACTTCAGCAGAATCAGGAGAACATTGCACACACTGTGATTGACTTAGCTCTTCTCACAATCCAAGACAATTCCAAAAGACTCATGATGGAAAATGCTATAAACATCCAGAGAAAGGACTGATGGAGTCTGAATGCAGATAGAAGCATACTATTTTCACTTTTTTGTTTTGTTTTTTGTTTTCCATAGTTTTTTCCCTTTTATTCTGTTTCTTCTTTCACAACATGACTAATATGGAAATAAATTTACATAATTGCACTTGTATGTCCTATTTTTTGCCTGCTCTCTTGGAGAGGGGGGAGGAGAGGGAGGAGAAGGGAGAAAAATTTGGAACTCAAACATCTTTCAAAAAATGAATATTAAAAATTGTCTTTACATGTAATTAGAAAAAATAAAATATGATAGATAAAAAATGCTTTTTGGCTGACTGACTTTCTGCAACATCCTAAGTTAGTTTAGCAACTAGTATAATGATTCTTCCTGCTTCTAGACCTGAGCCAGTAGTTGGTATAGGCCAGATCTGAGGCCTCTCCCCCTTTCTTCCCTCTAAGTTTCCTCTCTCAGATACCCACTCAGTAGAACTCCCCAGTTTCCAGTGAACTCAATGCTTTTATGCAAGACAGAGAGGGTATGACAAAATCCTTTAGCCAACTGGAAGGCTTCTTCTTTGGCATCATTTTATTTTATCTAGTGGTTCTCAAAGACTTTTCACAGTTCAAAGTCCATGACTGAGATTGATTGATTAAGCAGCTTATCACCTTTTAAATGGGGGTCTGTGATTTGATTATGTAAATAGCCATCAACACTACCCTTACACAAGTTTTAAGACTGATTCTCTAGCCACTTTGCTGCCCTGTGTCTCTAATTGGAGACCAATTAGGAGACTATTAAAATGTCAGGCAAAATATGAGAAGGGCCTTAATATGGGTGTAGTCATATGAGTGGAAAGAGGGGACAAATGCAAGAAATGTTCTGTAGATATAATTGGTAAGACTTGGATACTGATCAATAGGTTAAGGGATTGGGGAGAATTGAAAAAGACTCAGATGTTACAAACATAGTTAACTAGAAGAATGGTTGTGCTATGAATACAAAGTTTGGAAAACAGGTATGTTTAAGGGGAGAAAGTAGTGAGTTCCATTTTGGATGTGTTGAGTTTGAGATGTCTGTGGGAAATCTATGTAGAGAGATCCAGTAGGCAGCTGGTGATAAGGGATTGAAGTCAGGAGAGACCATTTGCATAGAGATGTTCATTGAACCCATGGGTGCTAAGACCACCAAGTGAGACAAAATGGTGAGAAAAGAAGATAGAATCCTGGGAGACACCTCTTATTAGGGGACATGACCTGAGTAAAGATCTAGTAAAGGAAATGAAGAAGGAACACTGTAGAAGAATCATCTTAACCCACCCTGAATGTTCTCTGCTAGCTATCATGATATCTTCATCAGTCTTCTGGACTGTGTTAGACCTCTTCCAGGATGTCTGTGATGTCAAAGGGTCTGTAAAACTGGTCAGTGGGAACTTTGTCTTCCGGGGAATCCTCATGGGACAGGAAAAAAGATGTGTCCTAGAGTCAGGAGCTTTATAGAAACTCTTGGAAATGTTCCATTCAATTAAATGGACATTTATTAAACTTACTATGTTCAAAGTGCCGTGCTGGGGTCTAGAGATAGAAATATGAACTAAGACACAGTCCCTGCCCTCAAAGAACTAACAATCTGACCAGGGTAATAAGATATACGGATACCTATAACAAGGCAGAATGTGATCAGTGAAATGGAGAGATCTAAAATGCTATTAAAAACTAAGAAAAGATAAAAACTTATGTTATACAAATTCAAACAGGCCCTCACTCTGCTAGACAATCACTCTATACCTTCCTTATCAATTCACCATCCCACTCTCCAAAACAGCTCTTCTAGACCTATTCTAAATCTTCTCATACCTCCTCAAACCTCCCATGGCTCCACCTCCTCCCACTCTTTCATCTGAGAACCTTTTTTATAGTCCTTACTCCCCTTGACCACTCTGGAGCCTTCCATACTGTTGATTACCTTCCTCTCCTTGATACTCTCTTCTCTCTAGGTTTATGGAACACCCTTCTTTCCTGGGTTCTCCTCCTATCTGTCTGACTACTCCTTCTTAGTGTTCTTTGCCAGATCCTTTTCCAGATAACATTCTCTAACTGTAGTTGTACCTCCAGGTTTTTTTTCCTGGGCCCTCCTCTCTCCTCTCTCTATACTACTTCACTTGGTGATCTCATCAGCTTTTGTGGATTTAATTACTATCTCTATGCTGATGATTCTCACATCCTGTTCCAACCTCTCTGCTGACATCCAATTTCATATCTTCAACTGCCTTTCAGACATCTCAAACTGGATGTTTAGTAGATATCTTAAACTCAACATGTCTACAACTGATCTCATTAATTTTCCCACCCCATGAACCTTCTTCTCTTCTTTTGGCACCAGGATAGAGGATTGATGGGATTAGAGAAAGGACTGAGGCAGGGAAACCAACCAGAAGAATTTGTAATATTCCAGGAATGAGGTGATACAGAATGAAGCAGCATGATGACTATGTGAGTGGAGAGTATAGGACCTATTGATAGATGTGGAGGTATAAACCATGTGATGGCAACAGATTGGATATGTGGGGAAAATGAGAGTGAGGAGTCAAGAATGAAACCTTGCTGTCAAGTCTGTCTGAGTGTCTGGGAGGATGGTGGTACTCTCAACAGTAATAGGGAAATTTGGAAGAGGGAAGGGTTTGGGGGGATAGGAATAGCAAGTTCTATTTATTTTTTTTTAACATATTGCATTTGCAAAGTCCACAGTACATCCGGTTCAAAATGTCCAAAAGGCAGTTGGTGATGCAGTACTGGAGCTCAGGAGAAAAGTTAGCGCTGGATATATTGATCCAAGGTATCATCTACAAAGAGATGAAAACTAAACACAAAGTGAGAGGGTTTAGAGAAATGAGATAAGAGGACTCAGGGCAGTGCCTTTGGGCTCATGAACAGTTGGCCACGGATCAAGTCCCATTATTGGGGCAGCCCAGAATTCTTTCCTCTAACTTGTCTCTTCTTTTCAAGAACTTAACAGGACTATGACAGATGGAAAGGAATTTTAGTCCAGAAATCCTGTGTTATGGACTTCAAACTGTGTCATTTCACATTCTAAGAGCCTTCCAACTATAAACCTGTTCTGTATTTTAAGGCCCATTCTGGAATTGGCATTCTATGATCTAAAGAAATGTTAATATTATTCTGTGTTCTAAGGTCCCACCATTCTCCTTCTTTGTTTTATATTCTAATTCTGACACTGTATTCTATATCCTAAGATGCCTTCCAATCCTGGCATTACATGTTGTGAAGAATTCTAGTTCTGACATTCTTTGCTTCAAGACTTTTTCTTATTCTTCCATAGGTTCACTCCAGTTGTGACATTCTATGTTTTTAGGCCCATTCTAGCTTAGACAACATATGTTCTACTTAGAGTTCTGGCTCTGAATGCTTCTGTCTGTTTTTGACATCATGTCATTTTATTTTCCCCCAATTACATTTTTAACATTCATTTAAAAATTTTTTGATTGTCAAATTCTCTCTCTCCCTCCCTTTCAACCCCCCTCCCTGAGACAGTAAGCAATTTTATATAGGTTATACATAAGCAATCTTGCAAAATATTTTTCTATTAGTCATGTTGTGAAAGAAAACAGAACAAAGGAAAAAAACATGAGCAAATGCAGTGGAAAATAATATGCTTTGATCTGAATTCAGATTGCATCAGCTTTTTTTTTTTCTGGACATGGACATCATTTTTCATCATGAGTCCTTTGGAATTATCTTGGATTCACAATTCTACCAACAGTGCATTAATGTGCCCATTTTCCCACATCCCCTCAAGCATTTCTCATTTTCTTTTCATGTCATGTTAGCCAATCTGATTATTTAGTGCTATACCAACCAAACTAACCAAAAGAATTATTTTATAAAGCCAGAAGAAGTCATAACAAAATTCATCTGGAAGGGCAAAAGGTCAAGAATATAAAGGGAATTCTCAAGAATATCAAGAATATCAAGGTGGAGCTGTGAACTGGTACAACCATTGTGGGGAACATTTTGGAACTATGCCCAAAGGGCTATAAAATAGCACATAACCTTGAGCCAGCAATACCACCACTAGGTGTGTACCCCAGAGAGATCAAAGAAAAAGGAAAAGAACTCATACGTACAAAAACATTGATAGCAGCTCTTTTTGTGGTGGCAAAGAATTGGACATTGAGAACATGCCCATCAATTCGGCAATGACTGAGCAAATCATGGTATATGAATGTAATGGAATACTATTCTTCCATAAGAAACAAAGAGCTGGATAATTTCAGAAAAAACCTGGAAAGACTTACGTGAACTGATGCAAAATGAAGTGAGCAGAACCAGAAAAACATTATACACCATAGAAGCAATATTATAACAATGATCAACTGTGAAATATTTAGTTACTGGGATCAATACAAAAATCCAAAACAATTCTGAAGAACTCATCATAAAAAATGCTTTATACTTCCAGAGAGAGAACTGATGAACTCCGAGTGCAAACTAACAAAATTTTTTTTCATTTTATTTTTCTTGCATTCTCTTTTTGCAACATGGCTAATATGGAAATATGTTTTGTGTGACTTCACATGTATAATCGATATCATATTGCTTATTTTTTTCCATGGGTGGGGGAGAAGCTGAAAGGAAGGAGAGTATTGGGAACTCAGAATCTTTTTTTTTTTTAATTTTTTTTTTCCATATGCTTTTGAGTTGAAAATTTTTTCTCCCTTTTTCTTCCCCCCCTCCCCAAGACGGCGCACAATCTGACATAGGCTTTACATTTACCTACCCATTCAACATTTTTTCACATCAGTGAAGTTGTAAGTAAAAATTAAGACCAATAGGAGGAACCATCAGAAAGATGAAACAAAATTCAACTTAAGGTAAAAATAAGTGAGAGCGATTCGACTTCCATAGTTCTTTCTTTGGATGTGGACAGCATTTTCCAACCCGAGGCCTCTGGAGATGTCTTAGATCCTCGTAATGCTGAGAAGGGTTCAGTTTAACATTCTTAGTCATTGCATAACGTGGATGCTACTGTATACAAAGTCCTCTGGGTTCTGCTCACTTCATTCAGCATCAGACCATATAAGTCTTCCCAGGTTTTTCTGAAGTCAGCCTGTTCATCATTTCTTATAGAACAATAGTATTCCATTACATTCATATACCACAACTTGCTCAGCCATTCCCCAATGGATGGGCATCCTCTCAATTTCCAATTCTTTGCCACCACAAAAAGAGCTGCTATGAATATTTTTGTACATGTGGGTCCTTTTCCCATTTGTTTGATCTCTTTGGGATATAGCCCTAGAAGTGCTATTGCTGGATCAAAGGGCATGCACATTTTTGTAGCCCTTTGGGCATAGTTCCAAACTGTTCGCCAGGGAACTCAGAATCTTAAATTATGAATATTAAAAATAAATGAATAAGTAATAAATTTTATTTTTAAAAAAGTGAGGGGCTTTCCTTTTTATTTAATCAATATTCTCGAGATCCCTAAACACCTGACTTTCTATGCTCAAATGGCATTTTTTGCTTATTCATTCTAGGTTCTCAGGCCACTCACTAACCCACATGACAATATGGCTTCTACTTTTTAACGTTATTTCTTCTCTATTCTAAGGAGAACTTGGAATTATGACACTTCGTGTAACTTTTCAAAGGCTCTCTTTAGGTTTGCCTTTTATGTTGTGAGAACTTGCAATGCACGTGGTTTATTTTGAGGCTGCTCCCAAGCTTGAGAATCCATCCTCTTGGGGCATTCCAGTCCTCTTGATCTATATTCTTTTGGCCATTCCACTGCCATCTGTTGACGGGTTAAGGCAAATTCTAGGCCTGATATTCTATCCTCCAAGTTTCACAACATCATCAAAACATGGAATGTCAGACTAAGAAGAAACCTTAGAGAAGATTAGGGCCATCCCAAATGTGAAGTACATCTGCTAACCTATTTCAGCCAATGGTCATCCATGTTCAGTGATGCAGAATGTGTTCTCATGATATTAATTTGTATCCATGCACTTAAGGAACTCAAGTCTTTCTACTTGGACCAATCTATATTGTACTGTCCATTCCACTGATGACAGTTGATAGCCAAAGGACACTTCTAGGTCTGATAGACTAAGCTCCAAGGTTTACCACATCACAGAAAGACAGAGTATCTTTCAATGGGAATGTGGATTGGTACAACCCAAAACCTCCAGAAGTATGACTTGTAACCATCCCTCCCAAAGATCATCCATACTCAGTGATGCACAGTTCTTTCTCATGATAACAGTTTGTGTTCTAAAGTTATATGTTTCAACTCTGTGTCTGAAGGGCCTTATATCTTGGATAATCTGTGTTCTCAGTTAGAATGCCTCTCCTACCTCTGCATTTCTGTGTTCAACTGGCACTTCCCACCAGTACAATCTTTGTTCCAAAGTCATTCCCAGTTCTGTTACTCTATGTTATGTCTTCTAAGACATCTCTCAGACTTGACAGTCTGTCCTATGGACTTCCAATGCTGTGCTTCAAAGATGCTGTGCCCTTTCTGCGCTGATAGTAATTATCTCAAGGTGAAAAGCTCCATGGCTGTGGATGTACTTACTTTTTATGGTCTGAGACCTCTTCTTCCTCTGTCATTATATGCTCTACATTTGAAGACTCTTTGGAGGCATGCCACTCCGTGCTTTTGGGTCCTTCCACCTAGACCAATTTAGATTCTAACATAAGTTCTTCTCATGACAGTTGATAGTCAAAGGACAGTTCCAGGTCACATAGACTAAGTTCCGAGTTTTATACCACAGAAAGATAGACTATCACACTTGAATGGGACCTTGGATGCAAAACCTCACAAAGCATCACTCCCAAAGGTCATCTATGTTCAATGATGCACAATTCCTATCAAAAGTTTATGTACTATAGTTATATGCTTTAAATCTATTCTAGTTGTGCCTTTCTGTGTGCAACTGGCATGTCCTATCTGTATAATCTGTGTTCTAACTTCATTCCCAGATCTATCATTCTATGTTATGTCTTTTAAAGCATATCTCAGTCCTTACAGTTTGTGTTCTATGGATTTCTAACACTATCCTTCAAAGTTGCAAGGGGGTCCTTTCTGCTCTGACAGGAACTGTCCTACAGTTAAAAGTGCCATAAGCATTTGTATTCTTGATTTTTATGGCCTTCTCATTCTGTCATCACATGTGCTTTTTTTGAAGACTCTTTGCAGGCATGCCATTCCATGTTCTTCAGACCATCCACCTCAATTGACCTATATCCAATTTTCCATTCTATTGATGGAATACACAGTTGAGAATCAAGGGACACTTCCAGGTCTGAAAGGCCAAATTCCAAATTGTACATCCCAGGAAGATGGACTATCAGACTTAGATGGGTCCTTGGATATTGATCCTTGTTCAAAGATTCACAGCTCCTACTCAATATACCAATTTGTATCCATGTACTCCCTGAACTGAGGATCTTACACGTTGAACAATCTGGTTGTCCATTCCACTGGTGAGAGTTGATAGTCAAAAGACACTTTTAGGACTGATAAACTACAATTCATGTTTTATATTACAGAAACATAGAATATCAGGGCTGGATGGGATTTGGATGTTGATTGGTTCAAACCAAAACCTGTAGAACAATGGATTAGGGTTAGGGTTCAATGTTGAACACCTCCTTCTCACAATAATGGTTTGAGTTCTAAAGGTATATACTTTAAATCCATGTCTGAAGTGTCTTACATCTTATATAATCTTGCATTCTCAATTCTAATATCCATTCTACTTCTGCCTTTCTGTGTTCAACTGGCACTTTTCACCCATGTAATCTGTGTTCTAACTTCATTCCTGGATCTGTCACTCTGTGTTATATCTTTTAAGGCATCTTTTGCTCTGACAGTCTCTGTCCTATGGACTTACCACACCCTTTCAAAGATCAAAGGAGGCCCTTTTTGCTCTGATTCTGACCTACTTTAAAGTAAAAAGATCCATGGCTGCTGATGTCCTTACTTTTTGTAGCCTGAGACATCTTCTTCCTCTGCCATTATATATTCGGTGTTTGAAGACTCTTTGGAGACATGCCACCCCATATTCTTGGGTCCTTCCACCTCGATCAATCAACCAATATCCGATTATATGTTCTTCCTATGACAGTTGACAGTCAAAAGACACTTCCAGATCTGACAGACTAATTTTTGAGTTTTATATCACAAAAAGATAAGACTATCAGATGTACATGGGATCTTCGATGTTGAATAGTTCAAAGCAAGACCGGCAGAATGGTGACTTTTAAACAATCCCTTACAAAGTTCATGCGTGTTCAGTGATTTATAGTTATTTCTGATAATGAGAGTTTCTGTCCTAAAAGTATATGCTTTAAATCTGTGTCTAAAGGGTCTTAATTTTGAATGATCTGTGTTCTCAGGTCAAAAGTCCCTTCTACCTCTGCCTTTCTGTGTTCAATTGGCACTTCCCACCTGTACAACCTATGTTGCAACTTCATTTCCAGATCTGTCACTCTGTGTTGTTTTAAGGCATGTCTCAGTTCTGACAGTCTGTGTCCTATGGAGTTCCAACACTGTCCTTAGGAGGCCCTTTTGGCTTTCATAGAAACTGTCTTAAGGGGACATTGACATACTTACTTTCTGTGGTCTGAAAACTCTTCTTATTCTGTCATTATATCCTCTATGTTTCATAACTCTTTGCAGGCATGTTATTCCATGTTCTTCAGACCATCCACCTCAATTGACCTATATCCAATTTTCCATTCTATTGATGGAATACACAGTTGAGAGCCAAAGGACACTTCTACATCTGAAAGGCCAAATTCCAAGGTGTACATCACAGGAAGTTGGTCTATCAGACTTAGATGGGTCCTTGGATATTGATCCTTGTTGAAATATTCACAGCTCCTACTCAAGATACCAATTTGTATCCATGTAGTCCCTCTACGGAGGCCTTTACACCTTGATCAGTCTGGTTGTCCATTCCACTGGTGAGAGTTAATTGTCAAAAGACACTTTTAGGACTGATAAACTACATTGCATGTTTTACAGTACAGAAAGATAGAATATCAGGCCTGGATAGTAACTACTGTAAGATGAAAAACTCCATCAGTGCTGATGTACTTACTTTTTGTAGCCTGAGATCTCTTCTTCCTCTGTCATTATATATTCTGTGTTTGAAGACTCTTTGTAGACATGCCACTCCATGCTCTTGGGTCCTTCCACCTCAATCACGTGATTTTCCATCATACGTTTTTCTCATGACAGTTGATAGCCAAAGGACACTTCCAGGTCAAATAGAATAAATTCCGAGTTTTATATCACAGAAAGATAGACTATCACACCTGGATGGGAAATTAGATATTGATTAGTTCAAAGCAAAACCTGGAGAAAAGTGAATTGTAAGTGATCCCTCCCAATGGTACCTTATGTTCAATGATGCACAGCTCCTTCTCAAGATGTCACTTTGTATCTATGTATTATATGATCTCAGGTCTGTCCACCTCAATCAAATTTTCTTCCATTGTCCATTGCACTGATGATAGTTGAGAGCCAAAAACCACTTCCAGGTCAGATAGACTATATTCCAAGTTTTACAAAGTAATAGAAAGATAGAATATCAGGCCTGGATGAGACCTTGGATGTTGATTGGTTCAGACCAAAACCTGTAGAGCAATGGATTAGGGTTAGGTTTAGGGTTCGATGTTCAACAGCTCCTTCTCACAATAGTGGTTTGAGTTCTAAAGCTATATGCTGTAAATTCATGCCTGAAAGGCATTACATCTTATATGGTCTTGCATTCTCAATTTTAATATCCATTCTACCTCTGCCTTTCTGTGTTGGATTGGCAGTTCCCACCTGTACAACCTATTTTTCTAATTTCATTCCCAGATCTGACACTCTATGTTGTTTTAAGGCATGTCTTAGTCCTGACAGTCTCTGTCCTATGGACTTCCAACACTGTCCTTCAAAAATTAAGGAGGCCCTTTTGGCTCTCATAGAAACTGTCTAAAGGGGAAAACCTCCGTGGGCATTGACATACTTACTTTCTGTGGTCTCAGACCTCTTCTTCCTATGTCATTATATCTTCTATGTTTAATGACTCTTTGCAGGCATGCCATTCCACGTTCTTTAGACCATCCGCCTCAACTGATCTATATCCAATTTTCCATTCTATTGATGGAATATGCAGTGGAGAGCCAAAGGACACTTCTACATCTGAAAGGCCAAATTCCAAGTTGTATATCACAGGAAGTTGGTCTATCAGACTTAGATGGGTCCTTGGATATTGATCCTTGTTCAAATATTCACAGCTCCTGCTCAAGATACCAATTTCTATCCATGTAGTCCCTCTACGGAGGCCTTTCACCTTGGTCAATCCGGTTGTCCATTCCACTGGTGAGAGTTAATAATCAAAAGACACTTTTAGGACTGATAAACAACATGTCATGTTTTATATTAAAGAAAGATAGAATATCAGGCCTGGATAGTAACTATCATGAGATGAAAAGCTGCATGGGTACTGGTATACTTACTTTTTGTAGTCTGAGACCTTTTCTTCCTCTGCCATTATATATTCTGCATTCAAAGACTCTTTGCAGACATGCCACTCCACGCTCTTGGGTCCTTCCACCTCGATCACTTGATATTCCATCATATGTTCTTCTCATGACAGTTGATAGCCAAAGGACACTTCAGGTCAGGTAGAATAAATGCTGAGTTTTATACCACAGAAAGAGAGACTACCACACCTGGATGGGAAATTGGATATTGATTAGTTCAAAGTAAAACCTGGGAGAACAGTGAATTGTAAATCATCCCTCCCAACGGTCACCTATGTTCAATGATGCACAGCTCCTTCTCAAGATGTCAGTTTGTATCCATGTACTCCATGATCTCAGGTCTGTCCACCTCAATCAAACTTTACTCTATTGTCCATTCCACTGATGACAACTGAGAGTCAAAAACAACTTCCAGGTCAGATACACTACATTCCAAGTTTTTACAAAGTAATAGAGAGATAGAATATCAGGCCTGGATGGGATCTTGGATGTTGATTGGTTCAAACCAAAACCTGTAGAGAAATGGGTTAGGGTGAGGGTTAGGGTTCACTGATGAACAACTCCTTCTCACAATAATGGTTTGAGTTCTAAGGGTATATACTTTAAATTTATGTCTGAAGGGTCTTACATCTTATATGGACTTGCATTCTCAATTCTAAAATCCATTCTACCTCTGCCTTTCTGTGTTCATCCTACACCTGATATAATATCTGTTCTAACTTCATTCCTGGTTCTGTCACTCTGTGTTTTATTTTCTAAGGCATCTTTCAGCCCTACCAATCTCTGTCCTGTGGACTTACCACACTGTCCTTCAAAGGTCGAGAGAGGCCCTTTCTGTTCTGATTCTGACATACTTTAAGGTAAAAAGCTCCATGGGTGTTGATATACTTACTTTTTGTAGTCTGAGACCGCTTTTCCTCTGTTATTATATATTCTGTGTTTGAAGACCCTTTGCAGACATGCCACTCCTTGCTCTTGGGTCCTTCCTCCTCGATCAACTGATGTCCCATTATATGTTGTTCTTATGACAGTTGATAGCCACAGGACACTTCCAGATCTGATAGACTAATTTTTGAGTTTTATATCACAAAAAGATAGACTATCAAATTTGGATGGGTTCTTGGATGTTGAATAGTTCAAAGCAAGACCTGCAGAACAGTGAATTGTAAACCATCCCATCCAAAGTTCACCCATGTTCAATGATGCACATTTCCTTTTCATGATAACAGTTTGTGTCCTAAAAGTATATGCTTTAAATCTGTGTCTGAAGGTTCTTATAACTTGGATATTCTGTGTTCTCAGGTCAAATGTCCCTTCTACCTCTGCCATTCAGTGTTCAGTTGGCAGTTCCCACCTGTACAATCTATGTTCTAACTTCATTCCCAGATCTGTCACTCAATGTTGTCTTAAAGCATGTCTCAGTCCTGACAGTCTCTGTCCTATGGACTTCCAACACTGTCTTTCAAAAATCTAAGGAGGCCCTTTTGGATCACATA
Organism: Phascolarctos cinereus; assembly: GCF_003287225.1. Classification (NCBI taxonomy): domain Eukaryota; kingdom Metazoa; phylum Chordata; class Mammalia; order Diprotodontia; family Phascolarctidae; genus Phascolarctos; species Phascolarctos cinereus. Next base: position 72,388,564 of record NW_027556291.1, on the reverse strand, counting down.
GAAACTGTTTTAAGGGCAAAACCTTCATGAGCATTGACATACTTACATTCTGTGGTCTGAGACCACTTCTTCCTCTGTCATTATATCTTCTATATTCCATGGCACTTTGCAGGCAGGCCATTCCATGTTCTTCAGATCATCCACCTCAACTGACCTATATTGAATTTTCAATTCCATTGATGAAATTCACAGTTGAGAGCCAAAGGACACTTCTACATCTGAAAGGCCAAATTCCAAGTTGTAGATCACAGGAACATGGACTATCAGACTTAGATGGGACCTTGGATATTGATCCTTGTTCAAAGCTTCACAGCTCCTACTCAAGATACCAATTTATATCCACGAACTCCCTGAACTGAGTGCCTTACACCTTCATCAATCTGATTGTCTGCTCCACTGGTGAGAGTTGATAGTCAAAAGACAGAATTAGGACTGATAAACTACAATTCATGTTTTACATTACAAAAAGATAGAGTATCAGGCCTGGATGGCACCTTGGATGTCGATTGGTTCAAACTAAAACCTGCAGAAAAATGGGTTAGGGTTAGGTTAGGGTTCAATTTTGAACATATCCTTCTCACAATAACAGTTTGAGTTTGAAAGGAATATGCTTTAAATTCATGCCTGAAGGGCCTTACATCTTATACAGTCTTGTATTCTCAATTCCAATATCGATTCTACCTCTGCCTTTCTGTGTACAACTGGCACATCCCACCTGTATAAGCTGTGTTCTAATTTCATTCCTGGTTCTGTCACTCCATGTTATATGTTTTAAGACATCTTTCAGCCCTGACAGTCTCTGTCCTATGGACTGCCAACAATGTCTTTCAAAAATCTAAGGAGGCCCTTTTGGATCTCATAGAAACTATCTTGAGGGGAAAACCTCTGTGGGCATTGACATACTTACTTTCTGTGGTCTGAGACTTCTTCTTCCTATGTCATTATATCTTCTATGTTTCATGACTCTTTGCAGGCATGTTATTCCATGTTCTTCAGACCATCCACCTCAATTGACCTATATCCAATTTTCCATTCTATTGATGGAATGCACAGTTGAGAGCCAAAGGACACTTCTACATCTGACAGGCCAAATTCCAAGTTGTACATCACAGGAAGTTGGTCTATCAGACTTAGATGGGTCCTTGGATATTGATCCTTGTTGAAATATTCACAGCTCCTACTCAAGATACCAATTTGTATCCATGTAGTCCCTCTGTGGAGGCCTTTACACCTTGATCAATCTGGTTGTCAGAGTTAATAATCAAAAGACACATTTAGGACTGATAAGCAACATGTCATGTTTAATATTAAAAAAAGATAGAATATCAAACCTGGATAGTAACTATCATAAGGTGAAAAACTCCATAGGTGCTGATGTACTTACTTTTTGTAGTCTGAGACCTCTTCTTCCTCCGTCATTATATATTCTGTGTTTGAAGACTCCTTGCAGACATGCCACTCCATGCTCTTGGGTCCTTCCACCTTGATCATTTGATTTTCTATCATATGTTCTTCTCATGACAGTTCATAGCCCAAGGACACTTCCAGGTCAGATAGACTAAATTCTGAGTTTTATACCACAGAAAGATAGACTATCACACCTCGATGGAACCTTGGATATTGATTAGTTCAAAGCAAACCTGGAGAAAAGTGAATTGTAAGTGATCTCTTCCAATGGTCACCTATGTTCAATGATGCACAGCTCCTTCTCAAGATGCCAATTTGTATCTATGTATTCCATGACCTCAGGTCTGTCCACCTGAATCAAAATTTATTCCATTGTCCATTCGCTGATGACAGTTGAGAGCCAAAAACCACTTCCAGGTCAGATAGACTATATTCCAAATTTTTCAAAGTGATAGAAAGATAGAATATCAGGCCTGGATGGGACCTTGGATGCTGACTGTTTCAAACTAAAACCTGTAGAGCAATGGGCTATGTTTAGGGATGGGGTTCAATGATGAACAGCTCCTTCTCACAATAACAGTTTGAGTTCTAAAGGTATAAGCTTTAAATTCAAGTCTGAAGGGCTTTACATCTTATATAATCTTGCATTCTCAGTCCTAATATCCGCTCTACCTCCATCTTTCTGGGTACAACTGGGACGTCCTACCTGTATAATCTTTGTTATAACTTCATTCCTGGCTCTGTCACTCTGTGTTATATCTTTTAAGGCATCTTTTAGCCGTGATAGTCTCTGTCCTATGGACTTACCACACTGTCCTTCAAAGATCAAAGGGCACCCTTTCTGTTCTGATTCTGACTTACTTTTATGTAAAAAGCTCCATGGGTGCTGATGTACTTAACTTCTTGTAGTCTGAGACTTCTTCTTCCTCTGTCATTGTATATTCTGTGTTTGAAGACTCTTTGGAGACATGCCACTCCATGTTCTTGGGTCCTTCCACCTCGATCAACCAATATGCCATTATATGTTCTTCTTATGATAGCTGATAACCAAAGGATACTTCCAGATCTGATAGACTAATTTTTGAGTTTTACATCTCAAAAAGACAGACTATCAGATGTGGACTGGATCTTGGATGTTGTATAGTTCAAAGCAAGATCTGCAGAATGGTGAATTATAAACAATCCCTTCCAAAGTTCATCTATGTTCAGTGATGCACAGTTCTTTCTCATGAAAAGAGTTTGTGTCCTAATAGTACATGCTTTAAACTCCGTCTGAAGGGTCTTACTTTTGGATAATCTGTGTTCTCAGGTCAAACGTCCCTTTTACCTCTGCCTTTTTGTGTTCTATTGGAACTTCCCACCTGTATAATCTTTGTTCTAACTTCATTCTCAGATCTGTCACTCTATGTTGTCTTAAGGCATGTCTCAGTCCTGACAGTCTGTGTCCTATGGACTTTCAACACTGTCCTTCAAAAATCTAAGGAGGCCCTTTTGGCTTTTGTATCAACTGTCTTAAGGGGAAAACCTCTGTGGGTACTGACATACTTACTTTCTGTGATCTGAGACCTCTTCCTCTTCTGTTATTATATCTTCTATGTTTCATGACTCTTTCTAGGCATGTCATTCCATGTTCTTCAGACCATCCACCTCAAATGATCTATATCCAATTTTCCATTCTACTGATGGAACACACAGCTGAGAGCCAAAGGACACTTCTACATCTGAAAGGCCAAATTCCAAGTTGTACATCACAGGAAGTTGGTCTATCAGACTTAGATGGGTCCTTGGATATTGATCCTTGTTGAAATATTCACAGCTCCTGCTCAAGATTCCAATTTGTATCCATGTACTCCCTCAACTGAGGCTTTTACACCTTCATCAATCTGGTTGTCCATTCCACTGGTGAGAGTTGATAGTCAAAAGAAACTTTTAGGATAAATTGCATTTCATGTTTTACATTACAGAAAGATAGAATATCAGGCCTGGATAGTAACTACCACAAGATGAAAAACTCCATGGGTGCTGATGTATTTACATTTTGTAGTCTGAGACCTCTTCTTCCTTCTCTGTCATTATATCTTCTGTGTTTGAAGACTCTTTGTAGACATGCCACTCCATGCTCTTGGGTCCTTCCACCTTGATCATCTGGTTTTCCATCATATGATCTCCTCGTGACAATTGATAGCCAAAGGACACTTCCAGATCAGATAAACTATATTCCGATTTTTATACCACAGAAAGATAGACTATCACACCTGGAAGGGAAATTAGATATTGATTAGTTCAAAGCAAAACCTGAAGAATGGGGAATTGTAAACCATCCTTCTCAATGGTACCTTATATTCAGTGAAGGACAGCTTCTTCTCTAGATGCCAATTTGTATCCACGTACTCCATGATCTCAGGTCTGTCTGCCTCAATAAAATTTTTTCCATTGTCCATTCCACTGATAATAGTTGAGAGCCAAAAAACACATCCAGGTCAGATAGATTATATTCCAAGTTTTGCAAAGTAATAGAAAGATAGAATATCAGTCCTGAATGGGACCTTGGATGTTGATTGGTTCAAACCAAAACCTGTAGAGCAATGGGATAAGGTCAGGGTTAGAGTTCAATGATGAATAGCTACTTCTCACGATAATGGTTTGAGT